>NC_065595.1:41558449-42183449 GCF_024542745.1 Macaca thibetana thibetana
ATATTGTCACTATCATTTCGTTCATTTTTTAAAAAATGCATGTAAAATATAGGAAATATAGCAAAAGCAATTCCTACAAGGGAGAGAAGACAAATAGCCTAGTATATAAAGTCTTGCAGATCTTCCAAAGTAAGTTGCATTTGTAGAGGCAGATCCACCAGAGTATAGAATCCCTTTCTACAGCAATACTAGAGGAAGTAACAGTTTTCCCAACAGTTTAGAAGCCAATAAATTCAGGCTCACTGGTTATAAACTCCCAGAGACAGGGAGTATATCTTCTTTTCCTTCTGACATACTTAGTGCATCTCAAAGGACAATAAACACACTATAAGAGATCAGAAAAAAAAAAAAAAAAAAACAAGGAAACAGGATAGAGGGGGTTGAAAGAAACTACATTATTTCTAAAATGCATCCTCAATGGGAAGTTACAGGAGGAAAAGGATACTCTCTATGCACTGTAATGGAGGTTTCTTTATCATTTTTCCCCTTTGTTCCACCACTAAGACTCCAGTCAATGCTGGTTAAGTCAGTGGTTATGCTATTAATTAAATTCCTGTTTGCCATAAACCACTGGTGCCTCAGATAGCACTGCGATAGAAAATGCATATAAATACATAATGGAAAAAAAGAATCCTCTCTAAAATTTAAATAATTAGTTAATATATTCCGATATATTTAATGAAATTTTATTTTCTTTTGGAATAGTAGCTAATATTTTAGAAAACTCAAATACTCAAGAATCAAAATTTTCCAAGCAGCTGTTCACCCATATCTGGGTACATGATTATACTATATTGTAAAAAATACAACTTTCTTGTATTTATTAGAAAATGAAAAAAGGAATTACATGATATCCAGGATATGAGAGATTCCCTGAGAGATGTCCCTGTCCTTAATGAGAAATCACAGAGAAGGCTGCCATCGCTTGCCTGGACGCCTGGGCTTATCAGCAGGTCTCAGAGTTTAGGCTTCTGCGATATTGAGTGAAGATTATAAGCCAGATGGGCCACAAATTCTGTCAAGCCTTCTTGGCAGCTGTTCTCATTACAAAAGGCAGCCAGCCTTTTCCAAAAATAAGAATGTGAAGCAAATTGGGCTTATAGACCCTTATAATGCAATTGCACGCAGAGATAGGGGCCTGAGCGGGCAGGCAGAAATATTATTGATGGCTGGTGAAAACAGGGAATAAGATGTTATTAAGGCAACTCAGAGATAGATATCGATAGCTAATATAAAGCCTTTATTGGTTTACAGGCTCTAGGAAAAAGGGTTCATAGCTTCAACCCTTTACTTTGCTTTTAATTTCACTGGAGGTGCAAAGTTTATGAATAAAACATATCTTCACTCATGATTCTGATATTAGTCACTACTTTCTCTGTCCCTTGTTCACCAGGAGCAAGAAAAGTACATTAACAACATGAACCTTAGAGGCTTTTTCTGAGAAAGGGACTTCTATGTATGTGTTGGAATGAGGAGGGACCATTTTCTAGAAACATTGAAACTCAAAAAAAATAATAAATTGCATTTAAAAAAAATTTCCAGAACAAGATACCAAGGTATAATATAATACCCCAAATAAACTACATGATAAAAGAGAAAGTAACTTTCATGACACAATATCTCAAATTGGTAGACTTCAGGAGAATCATCAAAGGTCCCCATGAGTCATACTTCTAATGCTTAAAAAAACATGGTTCTGAAATGATACTGACTTGAGAATAGGGGATCAGATGGAAGAATTAATTATTAGTTTCTTCAGACTTCGCATATTACAAGTGAGACAGCTCCTTGGTTCCCATCTGCCAGGCATTACCATGATGGTGACAATTTCGTTCAGTTTCTTCCATTCTAATAGAAAATAATAGCTAAAGTGCATGCAAAACTAACTAAGCTAATCAACCACCCATTTGATGTGCTATTATGCAATCACTACATTTTGTTTCAAAGTATTTATAAAAATCAAGGGTGATGCAATCCAGTCTGTATTACAATTAGAAATAGAGCTCAATTTGCACTAATCCTTTCTCTCTTTCCTTCTTGCACTCCCAAAGAAATGTAGAAAGCATAAAGATAATATTCTTAGCTTATACCTGTAAACAACTCATTGGATCAGGCTCTGCAATTTGAGAGAATGTGTTTATCTGTTGTATATCTCAGACTGGGTCAGGAATATATTTTTAACTAGAAAGCCCCTTGTGTATTGCTTATAGTCCTCCATGAAACTGTTGGGACACTCTATAATTGTCACTTGAGACATGTTCTTCACACACATCACAGTTAAATTATTGCCGTGTGTGCTTATGAGCACTTGACTAATATATCACATATCAACTCCAAGAATATCTATACCACGTTAAATTATCTGAAGAAAACATGAGAACTTCAGGCAGCTTTTTTTTTTCTCATTACTATTTAAGTTTGGTTGAAATTTTATAAGAATTTTATTTTTCTTTTAATTTCATCAGAAAAAAATATGTTGTTCTTTCAAACTAATCGCAATGCTTTGCATTTTTTAATTTTTTTTTTTACAAATTGTTTTATAATGACTGCCAGTTTTTAGATTTTCAATGAGTTTGGAACTTCTGTTTCTATTTTTGTATGTGCAAAGTTGTAACTGGTGTGTTTGTGGTTGTGTGTGTGTGTGTGTGTGCAGATGTGGATTTCTTTAATGGTTGCTGCACTTATGTCATTTCCAACAACTAAACTATAAAAAAATCCAAATATCTGGTACCTTTTTCTTTCCAGCTTTACTGAGGTATGATGGGCAAATAAAGATTGTATATATTTGAAGTGTACAACATGACTTGATATACATATACAACGCAAAATGATTGCCACAGTCAAGCTAATTAAATGTCTATTACCTCACATAGTTATCCCTTTTTCTGTATGTGTGGTGAGAACACATAAGATATACTCTTAAAGCAAATGTCAAATATACATCATTATTTACTATAGTCATCATACTTTATATTAGATCTCCAGAACTTTCTCATCTTATAATTGAAAGTTTTTACCCTTTGACCAACATTTTCCCCATTATCCCAACTTTCACTATGTGGTAATCATTATTCTACTTTGTGTCAGTAAGTCCAATTTTTATTGATTCCACATATAAGTGACATCAGCCAGTTTTGTCTTTCTGTGCCTAGCTTATTTCACTTAACATAATGTCCTCAAGGTTCATCCATGCTGTTGCAAATGAAAGGATTTTATTTCTTTTTTAAGACTGAATAATATTTCAATATGCATACCAAATTCCTTTTATCAATTCATCTGCTGGTAGACACTTAGGTTGTTTCTATATATTAGTTATTGTGAATAATGCTGCAAAGAACATAGCAATGCAGGTATCTCTTCAAGCTAGTGATTTTAGTTCTTTTGGCTACACACCCGGAAGTTGAATGGCTGGATCATAGGTAGTTCTATTTTTAATTTTAAAAGAAATGTCCATAGTATTTTCAATAATGACTATACCTATTCATATTTTCATAAACAGAGTACAAGGGTTTCCTTGTATCCACATTCTTGATACTTGCCATCTTTTGACTTTTTAGTAATAGCCTTCTTAACAGGTGTAAGGTGATGTCTCATTGTGGTTTTTTATTTGTACCTATCTGATGATTAGTGATGTTGAAGACTTTTTTAATATATCTCTTTATATTGACCACTTATATGTCTTTTTATATTGACCACTTATATGTCTTCTTTGGAAAAATGCCTGTACAGGTCCTCTGCCAATTTCTTAATCATGTTTTTCTATTATTATTATTTGCAATAATATTATTTTATTTGTTTGGTTGGTTTTTGTACTATTGAGTTGTATGAGTTATTTGTGTATTTTGAGTATTAACCCTTAGCCAACATAGAGCTTGCAAATATTTTCTCCCATTCTATAGGTTGCCTTTTTATTTTGATGATTGTTTCCTTTGCTGTGAAGAAACTTAAGTTGATGTAATGTCATTTTTTTAAATTTTTGCTTTTGTTGCCTGTGTTTTTGGAATCATATTCAAAAATCATTGTCAAGCCAATTTCAAGAAGCTTTTCTCCTATGCTTTCCTTTAGGTTTTTTATAATTTTAAGTATTATATTTAAGCATTTCATCCATTTTGAGCTGCTTTCTTTGTACTATGGTAGGAGATATGGGTCTTTGAATTTATTCTTTTGCATATGGATATTCAATTTTCCCAACATCATTTATTGAAGAGACTATTCTTTTTTCACTGTGTATTCTTGGCATTTTTTTTGTGGAAGATTAGTTGACCATATATTGTGGGTTTATTTCTGGGCTTTCTATTCTGTTCTGTTGGTTTATGTATCTTACCTGTTTGTGCCAATTGCATAGAGTTTTGACTACTATAGCTTTGTAATAAAATTTGAAATCAGGTAGTGTGATGCTCAAGTTTTGTTTTTCTTACATAAGATTGCTTTAGCTATGTGAAGTCTTTTCTGCTTTCATATCAATTTAAGGATGGTGTTTTACTATTTTTTTGAAAAGTGACATTGGAATTTTGTCAGGAATTACAGTGAATCTGTTGATCACTTTGGGTAATATGGATATGTTAACAGTACTAATTCTTTCAGTTCATAAACATGGGATATCTTTTCATTTACTTTGTCTTCAATTTGTTTCATTATTTTTTAATTTTCAGAGTACAGAGTTTTCAACTTCTTGGTTAAATTTATTTCTACATCTTTTTATTTTGTTATAAATGAAATTATTTTCCTAACTGATATTCAGAGAGTTCATTGTGACTGTATAGACTCACAACCGATTTTTGTGTTTTGTATATTAATTTTGTGTCCTGCAACTTTACTGAACTCATCTATTAGTTCAAACAGTATTTTTGGTGGTGTCTTTAGGGATTTATACATATAACATCATGTCATATGCAAATGGAGACAATTTAGTTATTATTTTGTGATTTGGATGCCTTTTATTTCTTGTTCTTGCCTTTCATTTCTTGTTTCTTGTGTGTGTTCCTTGATGTTTTGTGTTGCTATCTTTATATTTGAAGATACAGTTACCTTCTTCAGTCTTTACTGACTGGTTTTGGGAAGGAAAAACTTTTACTAGTCAGCCTGTCTAGGGATTATGTGACTGTCTTCGTCCTTTTCTGTGAATCTTCTCACTCCACTCTTCTTATTCCTTCTGGGAGAAAGAGGAGAGTTCTTGAGATTGTATGTCTTTTCTGAATCCCACAAATCAGGCATGGTTTTGAGAATCTTTCATTTATTTTCCTTAGCCAGTGCCCTAAAATGTTTGTTTTTCTACCTTCTCCTAATCTCGTATTATTTAGCTGAGTGACTGCATGTGCTTATAGGCCATCTGCAAAAGCTTGTACTTACCATTTGGGGGCATGTGAGAAAAGTCCGCCATCCATGGGTGGGAGGAACACAGTGTGTCAGGAGGGTCTGTGGCCATTTAAGGGGTCCACAGGCAAGCCAACTCAAATGGATCATGTGTGGGCCTCCTGGTACAACTTATGAAGTAGTCAGTAAGATATGCAGCCCTTTTTTGAGTTCCATGACCTGATGGCTGTAAGTCCCTTCTTCATATCCCTGATTCAATCTCTAGCGGCCATTCAGTCATGAAGATTTCCTTAATATTCTGGATAGATTGAGAAAGAGGTAGTCCTCTTGGGTAGCATCTGCAAAGCTGTGGAAGACAGGAGCTCACCCTCAAAGCTTGTATTTTCTCCCATGGAGGAAATTACAGGTTAGAGGGTTATCTCTTGGCATTGGGTTGTGCCACTTGAGGAAATAGGTGACATGGGGAAAGCAAAACTGTTATTCTTACCCTTTTCAATGGGTCTATTCTTAGATTTTTTTCATTCCAGTGGTGTACTGGAACTTCTCTGCTGAACTCTGACTCCCAAAAAGGCACTTTCTTCAGTGAATAGCTGTCAAAATCTGTGTACTTTGGAAAGATAATGGTAGAAAGGTTCTATTTTGCCATCTTGCTGATGTGACTTCTGTTTTAAACTATTTAGATAATAATAGTCACTGCATTGGTTGGACTGGCAGAGATGAAATCTATATATATAGCATATTATCATTACTTTTATTCCATCTAAGTCATTTAACTTATATTAGCAAAAATCTGTAATATTTAATTGACTCATTGTTCTTTAAAAGTTCTAATAATTCTGGGTTATTAAGGTTACTGCATCCAAATAACTAAACTACTTAGAAGTCCTTTATTCTGTGATGATATAACACTGGTCATTAAAAGTGTCACCAAATAGTTAAATGCAATGTGTATATTAATTTTAAGCTCACTTCAATAATTACTTCACTTATGTGTGTATGATTGACTATCAAAGAATTCTGAGAAATAGTTACCCAACATTGTTTAGAGTATTTTAGCCTAGACCCTCCAGATAGATTGTAAACTCATGGAACAGAAGACTAATAATTTTAACTTTTAAATTTTTAATTTTTTGTTCTTTTTATGATGAAAAACCTAATGGTAAACTGTATAATTATCAAGTACAGAATATGTATTATAGTGATTGCTCATTTTCACCTGCATTTCTTTAATGGAAACTCCTCAGACCTTGACCCTTCCACTGTTGAGTGTTATCTGGCACTGAAAGAGACTTGTATTTCTTCTTCTTTCATCTAACTATTGGTCCTGCTCACACAGACTCAGTCTTTTGTAAAACACATCCAATAAAATAATTGGAGCTGAGTAAGTGTCTTTTATAAGAGAACAGGGTTGTAGTGGAAAAGAAGGGAGTATATCAGATTAAAAAGGGAAACATATCTATTACGCAAAGGCACATCCTTTTTTCTTTGCAATGTGAGCTTAGGAATGGTATAATATTATAATAAAAATTATCATGTCATCACATGTAAACCAACAGAGAAGCACCTTTTGTTCTGATAGTTGCTTTATTTCTTCTCCCAGTGACTCCAGGGAAACTGCTCTTGCTTCCTTGTTCTATGCTTCCTTGCTCTTTGACCTCATTTTTGTACCTTGTAGTGCCTATGTCCAGAGGGCCACTCAGGGGCATAGGATTCCTTTCGTACTTTTCTGCTCTGTGCTGTCAGTTCTTCTTAGCATCAAACCTCATGTTGCCTATGAATTGGCAATTGTTATACAGGAAGGACGTCTTAGAGATTTGTAACAGACAGATTATTGAAGTATTGAGTATGAAAGAAAAAGCAGAAAATACGTTGAGTATGGGAGAAAAAACAGAAAACACATTTTCATCTTCCCTATTCTTGCTGATTTTACAGATTTCCTTAATTACATCGAAGCCTAATAATTTATAGACAATATCACATAATTCTTGCATTTTTCATTCTCACTGCTACCCTCCAGGATAAAAGTTTGGTCCAAGCTTCATTGAGTGGGAATACTGTAAGTCAAACACTACTCTAGGTACTTTTTGCATGTAAATGTTAAATAAATGAATACCAGATTTCCTATGCCACATATCTAAACACTTATTTTTAAACTGAGTATTGGAGATTCCTCAGAAATGCTTGAAATCTTCATTGTTCTTGCTCAGCAAAGATATTATTGAATTTGAATACAGAATAACAGTTCTGAGAGTTTCTTAATGTTGCTTGTTTTAAACTGAAAAAAATATTTTTCATATTTGACTAAAATTAATGTCTTTAATGTGCAAAAAGTTATCTGATTTTTTAGAAAGATCTTAATAAAAATGAAAATGTGTAAGTAGAACATTAAAGAGTATGAAAAAATGGACATTCTAGATTACTTTAGACCCACAGCAATACTACCAAAAGAAAAAAAAACCTCTAAAACTTTTTAATATTTTCTCAGCAGTCATTGCAAAATGAATGAGAAGATCAAGTGAATACTTGCTCTCAGATAAATAGAATATAGGAGGGCATGGGTTTACCTATGCATATTGTTATAGAGAACAGTTTTTTGGTTGTTACTGAAAATAAATTATACTTAGATTTCTTAGAATTCTGGTTTTATTATGGCAGAGAAATAATATATCTGCCCCACCACAAATGAAAGCAATAAAAATTAAAAAGGTATATTTTTGTGATGAATCTAGGAGAAATCTGTAAATCCAAATCACAATGTAGGAGAAATGATTATCATATGCTTAGCAATGGGTGAGTTGAATGAGAACAGATACTGTCAAGGGCTCCCTATGACCATGCATTATAAGGTGAGCTGAAGAACAGAGCATTCGCTCCAGAAATGGGACAATGATGACTGGAATAAAAGCTCTGTATTTGAAATAAGAGGTTTTGGAGTACACAGGCTGGCTGCTGAAGATTCTTGGAGCCCCACTTGGCATTATAAAATAGCGGAGAGAGAAAGATAGAGTTCACTGATGTGATATTTTTGAAAACTCTGCCTGTGACTGCAGCAAGGTCTAAGAGAGACTGGGCTTTTGTCAGCAACCTCATAGCTGCCCCACTTTGTTATAGGAAAAGTGGTAGATTAACTCTTTTTCTCTGACTTTTTCATTCTCGATCAGTCTTTATGGGTTTCAGTCTCTATCTTTCTCATCTATATAGTGAGATATATGTGCACAGGAATTAATAATAACATGACTTTAATGAACAGATAGAAGAATGCAATTCATTGAAAAGATAAGAATAGGACTAATTTTCTTCCAAAAATCAGATACATTTGTAAAAATGTATTTTTGAACAAGTTCAGAGATTTTAACAAAATAAATACTCAGTACAAATACAAGTCCACGAAAAGATAAATGGTTTTGAGAAAGACGTACTAAAATAACAAATAAATTTAATATCTTAGGCAAGACCTGGAAAATATAAATGAAATGAAAAAAATAGAAAGTTTAACACAGGAGAATGACTACCATGGAAATCATAGCCAGTAAGATAAGAATAAACCTAAAAGGGAGATTAAAATTAAATTTAAAATATACAATTGAAAAGGACTGGAGATATAAAGGCAGATATGAAAGATAGGCAAAGTAAATAATATAAGCATAATTGATACACCAGTAGAAAAACAACCAACAAATAATAAAAAAATACATAACTGAAGAAAATTTCCAGATGAAAAAGAAAGCCTAAAATCTAAAAATTGATAGGGGAAATTATTTCCCAGGGAAAATTGGTATATATCACTCCAGAGATATGCTCTGGCGATATTATTGGACTTCGAAGTTAAAAAAGAAACTTAGTGGCATATAAGCCAAAAAAATTAGAAAATCATCTCCCATGTAAAGGCAGAAAAAGTAGACTGGCTCTAAACTTCTGCACAGCAACATTCAAAGTTAGAAGATGGTAGAGTACTTTGTACATGGTTCATATTTTCAATACGAACAATAAGAAAATTTCTTTTCTTATTTGACAATGAGAAAATTGTCAAAAGAATGAAAATTTATTTTCATTTAAAACTTTATGTATGTGCAAAGGCAATTGATAGATCAATATTTTCAGGCTATAAAGTGTTCAGACAATTGTATCTTATGAAAAAAAGAAAAACTAAAAGTAATATTCATCCAATCTAGAAGCCAATGGATAAATTTAGTAAAAGAACAAGTAAAGAACACACAATATATTTAAAAGTAACACAAGGAGTAAAACAACTGTCTGAAGCCAATGAGCATTAGATTTAGGATCCCTCCCTTGCAAGTGCACCTTCCAAGGCAGGTGTGTATGTCTGTATTTCAGGGCCAGGGACTCCTAGCATAGTGTTCGCATGTTCATATATTTTAAAATTTACAAACAACAGATATAACTACTACGGTTTAGGACTTCCATCTCTACTTCAGCTTCCCTTTTGACATTTTTTTTCTTCTGTTGAAAAACCACAACCACTTTTGGGAACCAGCTAAGGGGAAGCTTACTTGGGAATAATGTTTAGTTGGAGTTTTATATTATATACTCTTGTGACTCACTGTCATTTCCATGGCCTATGGTGGAAATAACTGATTCCTATCACCCACTATACCCAGTGTCAAGTTACAATGTTGTAAAGCCACAGGACATTATATGATAATGAAAATGAGCAAGCACCAGAGGTGACCTGGTAGCAAAAGAGAACAAGGTTTGAAAAAGATAGAGCTAGAAGCTAGTCCTTGAAAATCCTTAAAATTATGAAACATTCTATCAATACCTAGTCGAAAATGCATGTTTTCTCACATCAGAAATACACTCAATATGCAGTATATACAATTAAAAATGCACTGTGTTAATTTAGTTGGAATCATGTGAAATAGAAATTCTATGTGGGTAGAGCATTAATCTGTATCAATGCTACCAGCAGCAAGTAGGTCTGTGTGGGAAGTCACACTTTAAATCATTTTTTAGTGTACATTGTGACATATCTTGGCCTGATGTCTGAGGGTTCCAGATAAAACCGAAAGGAAAATGGCCACCAGTGCAGCAAATGAAACATAAATGACAAACAGGTTAACATGCGTTTTCATTTAATGCAGAGTTTAATCATGGCGTGAAGAAATTTAAAATGCTCTGATATGTTACAGCTTGTTTGGATAAATGTGATCCTAAATTTGATAAATATGCAATAAATTTATTTATCAAATTAAAAGTATGTAATCAATAGCAAATTAGGAAACTGCAAGGAATTTTCTGGCTATAAAAAATCCATTGACTATTCCAGAAAGTAGGCTGAGTTATAGTTTTGTTCATTTTATAGGAAATATAAAATCATTGTCATATGAAAAGATGATCAAAGAGTATACTTCACAAACGTAAAAGGACAAAAGTATTTTAGAGGCACATTTGACTATTGGTAAAAATATACAATTTCTATAGATTTTGAGATAACAGTATTTACTTGATTTTTGAGATTTCTTATTTGTTTTGATTTCTCAGTCAAAAGAAAAGTACATTTACTCTTTTAAATGTACTTTGTCAATACTAGTTTTAGATTTTCTTAATTAATGAGGGATTTTTTTTTTATGCTTTGAGCACTACCAAACCCAGATCTACATTTTGGTTATAGAAAACAAAATGTTACATCATATGAATACTGACAATGTGGAAAAAACAGATGGTCAGAGTCTGTGTACGTAGGCTGGCTCAGTTGTCATTTTTGATAGGTGAGGGTCAACAGATATTTTAAAAACCTTATAATTCAAATTATAGGAGTATATTATTGACAGTCATGACTACAAGAATATAACTTTCTAAGAATGAATATATAAAGTGTGAATGAAGAAAAAAGCTTTAAAAATGAAAAAGGATGTTTCATTTACTTTTATCTCACGGTTTGGTGCCTAAAGAGTTATTGATAAAGTTGTAAGACAAAAGGCAAGACATAGAAGCACAAGAATATTTAAAAATCTTTGAAATCGTTTTCATATGCATTTATTGAACTTCATATATTTTAGGGCAATATTAACTTTCAATGACGGGAGGGAGAATGTTGGCTATGGGGAAATTTAGTAATTTGTTGTTATTTGTATTAGGGCGCTAATAAATACCCCTCGGGGAAAAAAGAACTTAAAGCTACAAATAAAATATATAAAATAGATTTTATAAATGTACAAATACCGAACAAACAGGAAAAACACACCTGTCAGACAGATATGTATGTATTAAGGACCGCTGAAAACTGAAAGTGTAACAGAAATTTCAATTTTCAATGAACATTGCATGGAATCTCTTCAGAAAATATAGTTTGAATTCTTCTTAGTCTAATTGCTACAGATGAAGTTTTCACAAACAATGCAACTTTCCAAAGGTATATAATGAATCTAGAAAAATAATCTCTGATTACTACTACATCTTGTAAAATTATAGATAAATTTTAGAAACACTTTTACCTCAAAAGTGGGTACATTGCATGTGCATTTTGCACGTGTGCATCAAAAATGAAAAACAAGTATGCTATTTTGTATGATAGGATGCTTTTCCTAGCCAGCCATCTCAGGGTAATATAAATTGGATTCTGTTTACGTTTATAAAATAAATAGTAAATGCAATTGCAAGTATTTGGAAACCTATCCAGTAAGTAAAGCAGAATAAACGCTTACCTTGGTTGGGGTTTCAGTTTTAGGGCTGAGTGAATAGTTATTTTGGAACCATGTTAACCAGTAATAATAGACCTGTGTAAGAAGCAGACAGAAATGGAAGGATGAATACACGATTTTTTTTTTCTCCAGCTGAGCTTCAAGAAACAGTCATTGTTTCATCCATGACATTCCTACATGATGACTGTCCTATCACACCTACTTTGAAAAATCCACATCAAAGTCAATGCAAACAGACAGAAAAATTCACCTTCAAAACTCTTGAACTAAATCACAATTTGCAGGGCGATGTGTGGGAGCAGTCGTCTATTTATTTCCAATTACCTGCGAATAGCAAGAAAAATTTGCTTCCAACGTTCTTGTACCCCAGCTGGTCCTCAGCTTTCTGGGATGTGACATCGAGGGTCATTAAAGCCAGAAGCACTTGTTTTTCAGGAGATCGAACTAAATGTTTCACTGTGCTGGCTGCTGTTGGCTCAGCTGCTACTTGCTCTGGGTGTACTTCAATTTCTCTTTTCATTTTAGATTTCAGTCTCCCCTTTTTCCATTATACTGAGTAATATATAACTCTAAATGATTTGTGTAATGGGAAACTGATGTTATGTATGTACTTTATTGACACAGCTGCCCGACAAACAGCTTGGCCCATATCTCTAAGTGGTGTAATTTATTGTTCACTATCTCCCTCTCACCCACATATAATGGTAAATGAAAGAAAGGGAATGATATGTTGTAATATCAACTCTTTCCCTAAACACTTAAATATTATCCAAGCCCCAATAATTAAATCTGAAGCATGTAGTTCTTTCTTCTTGGATTTTCAGGTCCTGAGATATAGCTTCCATTGCAATACAACTGTTCACTAGCTTTGGTGGTTCCTTCTCACCCATCAAGGGGACAAGTTGAGGCTCAGTTATCATCACTGCGTTACCAAAGAGCCAGAGGCTACCTTGGAGAGTATTCCCATATCCTTTACTGAGGAGGTGAGGTGATACATCACTCCTTTCACTCAATATAGAAAACTTTCAGCATCCCTTATGGGCCTATGGTGATGGTGAGAAAAAAGCATTCTTCATTGATACGATGGAAGAAATTGTCACTTTGTGTTTTCAGTTTGTATCTATGAATTATACTTATGATGCATTAACTGGCTAATGCCTATCAGTATCTCCCTAGCACAGGACAAATAAACTTCTGTTTTCAAATAAAATTTTATATTGAGAAAGGTTTATGTGCTTAAATATTTGTGTTAGAACAGTTAACTAATTAATTTATTTAATTAAAGTAAGTATAAGGCAAGAATCAACCTTGGTAATCAAAAGTGTAAGTGCCAGCATTATGTAACATTTGCCAGAGATAAAAAAAAAATGTTACTTTGTGTGTCTGGCGATTGGAGGAAGTGGAGGATCCAAGAGCTTGTAATGAGGATAAAAATTATCCATCAAAAGAACCAATATTCTTATAGACTAAAAGACCAAGCTACAATTCTGCTGATTACTGATAGATTGTATCTATTTGCTCTGAATTAAATGTCTCTTTAAAAACTTATGTTGAAATTCCAGTATAATTTTCACAGTATTAAAAGGTGGGGACCTTTAAAAGATGATTAGGTCATGAGTGCTCATGAATGGATGGATGCAGCTATCATGGGAGCTGTTTAGTTAGCATGAAACAACTTGTAACCAAAACAAGTTTGGCCTGATTTCTTTTTTTCTCTGTCTCACATGCCCTCCACCTTCTACTCCTTCACCATGAGATGACCCTCATCAGATGCAGGTGCCATGCTCTTGGGCTTCTCAGCCTCCAGAACCACGAGCCATATAAATCTTTCTTTTATAAATGATTCAATCTGTGCTGTTCTATTATAGCAGCAGAAAATGGACTAAGATTTTACTTGATCTGAGATCGTATGTGTGTTATTTTGTATGTGAACTTTGTTTTATGTACAAATATATCTATACAATAATGAGTATTTTGTGTATATTTTGAAGTATTAAAAGAAGAACACATTGAACTTTGCAGAAAGAAATCTAATCTGAAAAAACCCTGCTTGGAAATGAGATATAAAAATAAAAATACTATGTAAATGGTAATATGTTACATATGTGCTAATAATTGCTATTGTTATTGTATTTGATATTGTTATTATTAATGCATAGTAAAATGATCATTTTCTCATAGAATTGTGAGCCACTTCTTTAAGTAGTTTGCCGAAATTTAATTTGTCCTACATTTGAGTGTTACAGTTTTGACTGTGAGTGCACGGCCCCTCTGCAGTTCCTCAAATCCTTAGATTAGATTTAGAAAACTTAAATTTTTCTAGTGCAATGGAATCATTACTAAACTATCTTGGTTATTTTCCAGTAGCTTTTATTTTAGGTAAATATGGATAAATTATTTTTTTTTTATTTTTCACAGTTTCCAAGTTATAGGACATGCTTTGAATCACCAATGCACAGTCAAGGCAGACCTTGGTCTACCTTGGATAAAATTATTTAATTATTTTCAATAGAGCATCTATTTTTTCCCATATATTATCAATCCACTGAGTTCTCTATGTTACTTTATTCAATCAATATATATTATATATTATTACTCTGTGCCAGGCACTCTACTACCACTGCAAATAAAGCTGTGAACAAATAGATACAGTCTGTCTTCCTGACACATTGAGTCTAATAGAGATATAATTAAATACCTGTTTTAGTCTGTTTTGCGTTGCTATAAAGAAATACCTGAGAATGGGAAATTTATAAAGAAAAAAGGTTTATGTAGCTCATAGTTCTGCAGGCTGAGAAATTCAAGAGCTTGGCCTTGGCTTCTGGCAAGGGCTTTCATGCTGCATCAAAACATGGTATAGAAGGTCAAAAGGGACACGAACATTTACGGAGAGAAGCCTGAGGGACAACCTGGCTTTGTAACAACCTACTCAAGGGAACTCATTTATTCCCATGAGAACTAATCCAGTCTTGCAAGAGTAAAAATTCGCTATCTTTAGAAAAGCATCAAGCCATTTATGAGGGATCAACCCCCATAGCCCAAACACCTCCCACTAGGTTCCACCAGCCAACACTGCCATACTAAGGATCAAATTTCAACACAAGATTCGGTGGAAACAAGCAAAGCATATCAAACCATAGCAATCCCCAAATGCATATTTTAACCCAACTACTATTAAGTACCACTTGGGAAGAGTAAAGAGTAGAGTAAAATAAGACAAACTAGATGTCTGGTAAAGTTAGAACAAGAGAGACGCAACTGGCTAAAAGCAGTTATTAGGTGAGAGTGGTGGAAATAACAGGTGTGAAAGTCCTAAGGTAGATAAGAGCTTGCAGTGCTCAAAGTTAGCACAGAAAGGTAAAGAAAGGCTGCCTTAGCAAAAACACACCAACAGCTTTGATTTTTTTCTTGGTGAGATGAAAATCAATAGCGATTACAAAGGAAACTTGAATGAAATTAAGAGTGGTATGGAAATAAAAATGAAGGCATTTCTATCAATAAAATAATAATTGTATAAACTAAAATGCAGCCTACCTTCTGATTCCCTAGTGATGGCAGTGGAAGTATGTCTACTGAGGCCAGATATATTTTGGAATAAGAAGACACAGTATTGATTACAGATTGAATATGAAGAATAATGGAAAAAGCATTTCAGTACTATCTGTTAAGAGTCACAGATAAAGTGAAATGTACTGAGATTGGGAACACTGGGGAATTATAACTGTGGAGCAAGATCAAAGGTTTATTTTGCATCTCTATTTAGTTTGAGATGCCTCTGAGCTATCTTCATGGTGCCAGAGATGTGCATCCATTCCTCATGTAATAAAGTCCAGAAAGAGAAAGTCCAGAAATCCTGTAGATGCTGCCCAACCTCATCAGTGTCCGAGACTTCTTCAATCTTTCTTCTCTTCACATATTGTTTCTTTCATCCTCATGGCCATATTATGTTCACAAATGGCTAGTCTGTCTCCAGTTTCACATCAACATTCCAAATAGGAAGGAAGAAGGAAAAAACAAAAAGGAGGAAAGTGAAGCAAGTATATCATGAAGCGTCTTTTCCAGCAATTCTCCATAGATTGCCAATCACAATTCCTAAGCTTCAAAGGAATGTGTGTAATTTTTTCTTTAAATTAAGCTGGGTACATTGTTTTCCTAAACATTCTTTCTCTCTCTTTCTACCTCTATTTTTTCTCGCTCTTTACTGACTTAGTAAAAAAAGAAGAGGGAAATGGATATTAGAAACGCAACTATCAGAATCTGCCACAGATGTCGTTTCTGATCTGAGTGAGAATAGTGTCAGTGGTGAAGTGGAGGCAAAAGTCAAATTTAAAACTTTAGAGAACTAATTGGAAGAGAAAGTCTTGGTAAAAGCAAGCCTGGGCAGAAGCTTGCCTGAGAAGAAAAGGAGAGAAAAGGGGCCATATAAACGGATATAGAGGCAAATCCATTCATGTTTAAATGTGTAGGAAATAACTCTTAGCTTTTCTTGCTCTGTACGCCCTTGACACCTGAAACTTGAGGAGCCATTCAACAAATACCTGTGAAAATAATGAGTAGTATTGTATTGAGATCATTGATTTTTTTTTTTTTTTTTTTTTTTTTGGTCAGCCTTTCCCACATGTAAGCACAAATAATGTAAAAAACAAAAATGCTATGAAATGCATGAAATGGAACTGAAATGTTGGGAAGCATCAGACCATGAAGAGCTATGTAAACCCTGCTAAGGTTTTTTGTATTTTAACACAGAAATTATGAAAATCAATGAAGGGTTTACACTAGCACAGACATGATATTTACAATTTTAAAAGGACTCTCTTTGGGTCCAGGTAGAATTGGAGGTGGAGAGTGAAACTGGAAGTCAAGAACTCTGTATCTACTGCAATAGAAAAGGTAAGAGATAGGAATGCATGGAATGTACTGGTGATGGTGACTTGAACTTTCTACGTTCTTTATTATATAATAGAAATATTATTGAAGAATATTTTAAGTGCTGTTTATGTGCTAGTCATGATTCTAGTGCTTTCTGTCATCTATATTACAAATAGATAATATAGATACTTATATAAATCAAATTCCAATATGTAACTACCTTTGATTAAGTGACATATAGATAACAACAAATCACTGCAAGTTCTTGCCAAAGCCAGAGCCAGGATTTAAACTCAGGTCAATCTGGCTGAAGAGCCTACTAGCTCACTACATACTTCAATAGGCAGCAGCGTTACACTGTGGCTTAGGGCCAGGTTTTCTTTGTGCATAGTATAGCAATTCAGAGCCTGCAATTCTGAGCTGACACATCTGTGTTCAATTCCAGCCTCCATCCCTTCCTCATTGTATGAACACGAGTATTTGTTTACCAACCACTCATTGCATCAGTTTTCTATTTTGTAAAATGAAGATGATGATAATAATTTCTAACTCATAAAATTGATATGAAGATTAAAACAGTTAATATTTATAAGTCCTCTTAAAGTAAGCATGACATATAGAATAATATAGGTTTTATTTAAATAAAATAATTTTTTTCTGTGTGCTAGCATTTAAACCCTCTGTGCAAGTATTACTTTGATGAGCCTTATTCACTCAGATATTTTACTTTTAAGTGGATATGAAAAATTAATATTTTATTTGACTGTGTCCTTTGTTTTTCTATGTCAACTTTGACTTCAGTTCCTCAATTGACTTAATAGCTTCCCAAAATGAAAGATATTTAGTATTTCATGCTAGTCTTACAAATTTGGATTATCTTGAAATTGTGGCAAACAAGCTTTCTTTTACTTTAATTGCTCATGCAGGTGTGGGGAAATAGTTTTTATACCTTGGGTAATTCTCATATGTAACTAGCCTACATATAACTAATATTTTCTTTTAACTCCTTCTGTTGGTAGACACTGTGTCATTTTTTCTCAGAAATTGTCTTGTGAAAGCAAGACCCAGAGAGAAAATGAAAGTGTAAGAGAAACAAACCTGTTTCATTGCTTGGTTTTTACTTCTAACAAACAGAAAAGGAAGTCACTTCTTCTCTGGCTGAAACAGTTTTAGTTGAGACCTGAAAATTACACTTTATGTTGGTTATTGCCACTATTGAAAAGTTCATTATTTTTTTTTCTCATGTGACAGTAATGATGTATTTGCTAAACCAATAATTAATCTAACTATAAGAAAACAGTACCCAAGACTACCTGAGACAGGCCTGTAAGTACTGGGATGGATGTTAAGCCAGGCATCCAACTAGAACTAAATTTCAACACTCTCAGCTTCATTGTGATAACTCAAGATTTTATCAGTTACTTGGATCTGGTATTGGGCAGATTGTTGGGCTGTTATCTCCAAAGCTACAAGCATCCAAGAAAATGGAAAGTTTCTTTAAAGACCCAACACAATTCTTACTCTCAATCAGGGTATCTGTCTGGAAAACGTGCATTCGTGGAGTTGGGGAGGGTTATCAGGGAGTATGGCTGAGATTCTTTCTGTACATATCCTCATGCACTTATGGTCTCGAATCATTCTCTATCTCTTGTCTAGATCTATTGATATCTTTTTGTCTTGGACTACTGTCTCCATGGTGACAGCCATGGAAATAGCAACACTGAAGAGAACTTTAAACTTTAGTAAATTCATAGGGAAGGAAGATAGAGAAGGAGACATAGATGTTAAAGGAAAAAAAGAAAATTTTTTATTTTACATTCACACCACTACTAACACCAAATGTCTGGAGTTTTTATACAGGAAGCATTTCTCCAATTTTCCTAACACCAACCGGGTATTTTACAATTTAATTCGATTCTGATATGACCTACCTGAAGTTGTGGTCAGATCCCACAAGTTAAGGGGTCAGTTTCTTTAGACTGCCCCCATTTCAGTGTCAATCACAAATCTGGGCTTCCAGTACTTTTGATCAACTGGCTATAAATTGGGGATTTCCATGATCCCTTCCCTTGAGTTTAATAATTTGCTGGAATACCTCACAGAATTAAAAAATACCTACATTTACTAGTTTATTACAACTGAGAAATTGCCAAATGGAACAGCTGCATAGGGCAAGGTATGGGAAAGGGGAATGTAGTTTCCACACCCTCTCTAGGTGTGCCTGGCTCCCAGCACATCTATGTATTCATCAATCTGGAAGCTTTTCAAACCCAAATTCAGGTTTTTACTGAGGCTTCATTACATAGGTAAGATTGACTAAATCATTGGTCATTGGGAATCAACTCAATCTCCAGCCCTTCTCCCCTCTCTGAAGATAGGGGGACAATAGGGATTGCTGAAAGTTCCAGCCCTTTAATCACATACTTGGTTTTCCTGGCAGCCATTTATCTCCATCCTTAGGGGCAGTCCAAAGGCGAGCTCATTAACAGATGCTCAGGTGTGTTTCAAAGGGGCTTGTGATGTATCGCAGAAGACACTCCTTTCACCGTTATCTCTCTGAGCTATCTCAGGAAACTGGGAAGGAAAAAACCCCACGTATTACAACGAAATATGCTTCTATAACTCTTGTCAATTAGGACATTATATGGGTTTCAGAAACTCCGGCCAGGAGTTGGGGATAAAAACCAAAATATGTATTTATTATAATATTTACAGATGTTATGATTTGGACCTTTTCTGTTGCCTAGCATTGAGGGGTAAAGCCTTCAAAGCTCACAAAAATGGGTTGTCAAGCAGACCAAGGGCATCTCAACTGGAAGAGACTGCAGACAGCAAGATAGAAAGATTTGAACGCATGCTCATGTAACAAGATTTTTTTTTTTTCCTGCATGTGAAGACTAGATGAAATTGAGGTTGAGAGGAGAGGTGATGTAGTGAAAAGAGGCAGGTTTGGATAAGAGGGAGTTACTGAGGTGGTTGATCTTAACGAAAATGCCATATTCAAAGCAGAAGAGATTTGCCTGGTTCACCCTTTTCCCCACCCAAAGGCCAGTAAGATTCTGAGGCACCCTTCCTATAATATATGAAGGCTACTCTGTTTACTTTTTGAATGCATGCCTAGGTTTTAGATTTGAGTGTTACCCCTGTGCCTATCAGAGGAGAGCAGAGACATAGAAAGAAATGGCAGGACCTGGAGAAGGAATAGCTTCTTCACTATGCAATGGCAATAAATTTTCACTGAGGCTAATGCATATACTTGAAAAAGTATCCTGGATTGAGCCACACTTCATCTATGTGGACTACTCCCTTGTTGAAATGACCAGAGCAGCAGAATGGACTGAGGTCGATAAAAGCCATACTACGTACACATCTCGTCTACTTACTACAACTAGAACTCCAGTTCAAGATTGTACTGGAGAGAGAGAGCAGGAAATAGGATGTAAATTGAGTTTAAGATTAAAGTATTAAACTGGCCTGAGTTTTTATTGCTGGATCAACTGGAAAGTTACAGTTTCCGCCCAAGATGTCATTAAAGGACAGGAAAAGGAAGATTTAGGAAAGCAGCATTGAAACCAGTGGTTGGGGAAAACATTCATATTTATACACTATTGCATAATTTAGAATCATCAATAAAGTGTTGCTATATAATATGTTTATGTAGTAAAAATTAGTCTTAAATCTTCTTGTTTATTTGAGTGTTTGTTTATTTTCTTTCTCCTTCCACTAGATTATAAGCTCCATTAAAATCCCCAAAATAAATGAATTTTATAGGTATGCTGCATTAAATCAGCCTAACAATGGTAAAATATACAAAGCAAATTTTCTCAATCCATCAATGTTTATTATTATACATTTAAATTTCTAAGAATCTCCTACTCCTCTGCTGTCCCGAGACTTAGTAATTCAATTGCTCATTTCCCCATTTATTCACTCAATAAATATGTATTCAACTTCATGCACATTGCAGTTTGTTAGGTAGTATGGGGACTGCACACGGACTTAGAAACAGATTTTTCCAAAGAACATAAAATCCGAGCTGGGCTAACAAGATGGAATTCAACAAATCAGTTGAGAAGAAGGTGTGAATTGTAAAATGAAGTTGTATTTCCAGATGCTGCTAGCTTTTCAGAAGATAGTAGGTTGGTCAGATGCATGGTTATCAAGGAAGCAGTAACAGACCTGTGGAGTGTGAAGAGGGAGTGGAAGTTATTTGCATCAGGTTAGAAGAAGTGAGGAAGTGGAAGAAATAAGTTGCTGTCATTAATGAGATTAGTGGGCCTCTCCAAGTAAACCATTAGTTATGTATAGGGTCTAATAGCAGAGGACCCAGAAAACAGGACTGAGAAGTTTGACTTAACTACATGGAAAACCTTGTACCATCTTTCCATAGGAAATCCACAAAACACAGAATTAGGATAAAGACAATGAGAAGAGACTGCTGGAAGCCAGCTTGGATGTGTTTAAGATCAGGATTGGGCCTAGAAATTGGGGTAAGAGTCAGGATTCAGGTGGAGGTAAGCTGCAGGTAGTAGAAGTGCATAGAGGTAGTAAAACAGGCAGTTGTATTCTTCCTTCTTCCAATCACTATTAGAAAGCTAAATTTATAACCTTGGTCATAGGATTTCCCATATGATTAACATGATTTTAGAATGTCATTGGGGTAATAAACAGATAACAGTGATTCTAACCCAAACTTCCTTAGCTGACTGGTTTAAATTAAGAAATTTAGAGGGCTATGGAGAAGAGTTTTTCTCCCCATGGTATAATCCAGGAGATGTGTTAATAAAAGACTGTTACATTTGATGTAAACAATAGGGGCCGTATTCACGGAGTTTGCAACTTCTGTGGTTTTGTGGCTCAGCCACTGGAACATCTACAATGTGAACAAAGTGAATTTAAGACCTTTTCATGTCGCTTTCACCCTTAAGAAAAGCTCAATAACTGCTGATCAATATGCTGTGCAGAGCTCCTTCCTGAAACTGCTGGATAATTTTTACTGCAGTTATAATTATAACATTTACTCATTTTTTGGTGTAATTACTGATGTTCACAGTAGCGCAACTTGAATATTTCAAAATCATTTGAATATTAATTTAACATATATTTCTTCTGTTTCTTCTTCTTTTATTTTTAGCTGGTACGGTTGCTTCCTTTCTAGAAGGAGCCAAGGAAATGTCACTTCTTGGAAGCCTGCCTTGACCTTTGCCACCAAATGATGAAGTTGTACCACATGAATTCTTCACTATCCATTTGTCATTGTGATACTGTGATACAATCATAAATACATATTTGGTCCTCATCTTGAGCTCCTGGCACAGAGCTCCTAAAACCCTTGGAATTCCTGAGTGACAGGGATGAGAAGGGTGTCTTTTATTATTCATGACAAATCGCTTTAAACCATACCTGAATTCATGCTGGTGAGGTGACTGTGGAAGGATGGGGTCTCCTTGCCAGAGAAATTAATCATGTGATTAGAAGGTGGAAGTTTAGTTCCAATCCCTCCCCTCCAAGGAGAGGAGCTGGGAATTGAGTTAATCACCAACGGGAAATGATTTAATCAATCACATCTACATAATGGAAGCTTTATACAAATCCTAAACTATGGGTTTAAAGAACTTCCAGGTTGGTGACTGCAGTCACATGCTGGGAAGGTAGTTCCTCCCACTAAAGCTCCGGCACTCAGGACCTTTCTAGACTTCACCCTGTGTAACCTTTTAAGGTAGGAGGTGGGACTTGAGTCCAGAGGTCAGGCTTGGGCTCCAAATCAGATTGAAGACTAGCTGAAACAGGGAAGAGGTGCTCTCACCACTGCCACGGCAACATTCAGGAGCCACCGCCCCGTTTCATGGCAACAACTCGAAGACCCAGAGGTTACCACCCTTTTCCTAAAAAATTCTGCATAATCTGCCCCTTAATTTGTGTGTCATTATAAGTACATACAAATATGACTGCAAAACTGCCTCTGAGCTGCTACTCTGGGCACATTGCCTGTGAGGTAGTCCGGCTCCTCAAGCAGCAGTACGTCTGCTGCTGCTACAAACTGCTGCTTCAATAGAAATTGCTGTCTAATGTTACCAACTCACCCTTGAATTCTTTTCTGCATGAAGTCAAGAACCCTCCTGGCCTAAGCCCCGGTTTTGGATTTGGGGCTTTTCTCCTGTCCTGCATCACCTTCCTCAGGCTGTTTATCGGCACCTTTATAATAGTTTTTTTTCTTTTCTTTTTTTCTTTTTTTTTTTTTTTTTTGAGATGGAGTTTCACTCTGTCACCCAGGCTGGAGTGCGATGGCGCCATCTTGGCTCACTGCAACCTCCAGCTCCCAGGTTCAAGTGATTCTCCTGCCACAGCCTCCTGAATAGCTCATATTACAGGTATGTGCCACCATGCCAGGCTAATTTTTTTTTTTTTCAGTAGGGACGAGGTTTTGCCATGTTGACCAGGCTGGTCTCAAACTCCTGACCTCAGGTGATCCACCCACCTTGGCCTCCCAAAGTGCTGGGATTACAGGCCTAAGCCACCACGCCAAGCCCCTTTATAATAGCCTTTGTAATAAACTAATAATAGGAAAGTGTTCTCCTGAGTTCTGTGAGGTGTTTTAGAAAATTATCAAACCCCAGGAGGGGGTTGTAGGAACCCTCAATTTGTTGCCAAGTTAGACAGAAATGTGAGCAACGTGGAGACCCTCTGTTTGTGATTTGCTCCCCAAGTAAAGAGGCAGTCATTTGGACCTCAGTCCTTCATCTGTGGGGTGTGCACTAACTCTAAGTAGTGTCAGAGTGAATTAAATTGGAGGGCACCCATTGGTGTCTGCAGAAAATTAGATAATTTCTTTTTGAAGAAAATTCATACATTAGGTGTTAGAATTTTGCAAGTTGAGTAACATTTTTCCATTTAGTCATTAATTATGGAGTGAAATGTATAAATTTCTTATGTTGCTTTTAAATCATTAGTTTTAACTCTGTATATGCTTGTGAATTTAACTAAATTTTAAACTATTTGAGAGAAAAAAGGTGGACTATCAATTACTGTAGCCAGAAAGCATAGCTGTTATTTTTTTAAAAGAATATACCTGAATTGCATAAAATATGGCCACTTTTCCTTGAGTCATTTTCATTTGCCTTTCAGAGACAGCAAAGGGGGCTAATTTTCTTTTTGTGACGCTACTCAAATATTCGCACACAGTCTGAGTTGTCTAAAACCTCTCTCTTTTTCTCCCACAAAATTACCTACTGAGTGCAATGTCCATTATTTGTGTGATGAGTATCACTGAAACCCAAACCTCACCATCACGCTATATATCCATGTAACAAACCTATGCATGTACCCCCTGGGTCTCCTGAATTAAACATTTTTAAAAAAATTTTGTTTCCTACCAGTAACTTTATGAATCTCTTCTCAGATACTTTCACTTGCAGCCATCCTGTGCTCTGCCTGAAAACCAAGACACTAGTTTCTGCAAATATGTTAAATAAGCAGTAATCTTACCCAGGTAATACAATGACATAGTGACTTAATAAGAGAAATTATGTTAGACATTTTAGAAAAATGGTTGTATTGGGACAAGTTTGGTTACCAATAAAATCCAGTTGTATTGGTAGTTATCTACTTCACAACCTGTACAGCTTAAAATCTGGGTAATCCTAAAAAAACCTTTATTTACAGTGCTAATATAAAGCTCTTTAAGTTAGTTTGTAGAGTGTTTCTTTTTAATTTTTGCAATAATGCCATTCTCTTTGCACCGACTTTTCCTTCTGATGAACAGAAAAGTGTGCACAATAGGAAAGAGATCCACGGTAAAAACAAACAAACAAAAACAAACACAAAAACAAAAAAACAAAAAAGAAAAGAAAAAAAAATTAAAGTGTGGCAATTAAGGCCCCAGAGAAGCAAATATGGATTGCTGCCTACATTAAAATGTTTTTGAGGGCACATTGGCTCACACCTGTGCTTTGGGAGGTGGGAAGATTGCTTGAGCCCAAGAGTTAGTTTCAGGTTGTGGTGATCATGCCACTGAACTCCAGCCTGAGAGACAGAGTGAAACCCTATCTCTAAATAAAAATGAAAATAAAAATAAAATGCTTTTGGCTCAGAGCAAATCCATCTGGTGTGAAATAGCAATCTATAAGTAGTATGACAGAAGAAGATGACCCTATACCACTTATAAGGGGTCCACTTATTTCTTATAACTCTGCTGATCTTATATATACCAATGCACAGGGCAGTCATTTACACTATGCCTTTCCCCTGTGTGATACATTCTGATGGGCTAGAAAAGTGACTTATGTGACACACAGTCTCACCTTAACTGCACGACACAGTGCTTGGTAATTAACAAACAATCCATCTGCTCATCTCTTTTAAAGAATAATTTTCATTTCATAACAATTCAAGTGTTTATTTTTAAATCAATGATCTGAATTAGATGCTCCAGGAGGAATTGCAGGACTTCAAAATGCAACATGCTGGTAAGATAGAGATGAAACCCACACAATTGTTCTGTAGAACTTGTATTTATGGCTTCTTTTAATAAACATAGAAACTGATCCTCCCAGTGTTAAAACTTGAGAAAGTTGCATTTGTCTTTTCTGACTTCCTTTCTCACGAAATCACCCATCAGACCTCCCAGATAGTATTAAGGAGCTAAAACTTACTGGATCACCACATTTGGGCAATAAGGAGCCAGACCCCTCACTTATCATGATTGTCTATCCAACCACCTGTTTCCTGTTGACCAACTCCTCTTCCTTACTTCTCCCTAATTCCTGTTTTCCCATACATGGTTACATTTCTTCCCTGCTATATAAACCCCTTAGTCAAGGAGATGAATTTGAGACTGATCTCCCTTCTCATCAGCTGCAGCAGCCAATTAAAGCCTTCTTCTCTGGCAATAATTTTTATCTTTGTGATTGGCTTTCTGTGTGGTAAGCAACAGGACTTAGACCAACCCTCTGAGATTTTGGTAAAAGAGATAGTTTTCTTGTTTGAAATGATTTGATCTAAAATAGAGTTCTAGAATGTTCCTCAAAGTTTCCTGTGACCTCCAAGTACCTTTCCCCACCATTGACCAAATCTAAATAATCCTTCAATAACATATTTTGATAGTTAATTAGTCAATTAATATGTTGTGTGGTAGCCAAAATAATTGCTCAACTTTGTTTATGGTTCTAAGAACAAATTTCTGGCCATCCCACACACTTTGCTCAAAATGTTATTTTTATTTCTTCAACTATAGAAATGTAAAAAATAAAATACAATGTTGGAAAAAATATGTCAGTTCAATATAAATGTTTATATAAAAGTTGATCACTAAACTCCATATCAGCATTCAATGGTTCATATAGTTTACTTCTGTAAAACTGCCAAATCTTATTATTTCAGACGTTAAAATAGCCAAAGCAGATTGAGAATTTAACCCCTTGGTGATGAATTCAGTCTGTAAACATTCAGCCTGGTGGTACTGTCTTTAATGGTGCAACTAGTGAAGAATGTGGGTGGAAAGAAAGGTCAGAGGAAGGTTACTGACCCTTGATTAATTTGCTATAATCTCTTCTCAGCAACAGTACGAAGTGACTATTATTATCTTAATAGCACATATGAGAAAAGTGATTTTTAAAAATCTTGTGGTTTACTAAATATTACTCAAATAATGATGAATGGTTAATATCCAAAGCCCCTAATTGATGATGAATCTGCTCTTTATTGACTGATATTAACTGCTTCAATTTTTCCTGGCCATTTATACCTGCATTTTTCTCATTTACATCTCCAAGAAGATTTTAAATTTGGTTCCTTGTTTCTATATTACGTTTGATGTAACAGGGATCTAGAAAAATTCTGAACTTGATTGCTAGCAAATGATGGGTTGAATTTGAGGCCAAATCTATCAGATTTTACTCTGCTAGTATGTCACACTGTATGCCACCCACAAACCAACAAGAAGGAAATGTTATTTCCTGAATTTTTCGAAATGATTGCAGTGTTACAGATTCATGATCATGGGTACAGCTTTCTTAAGAAGTGTGAAAAATACACCATTTTCTGTTTTAGAAAAGAGACTACAAAACATAGAAATACTAATCTAGTATATTAGGGCCTAGAATTCTTATTCAGATATATTATCTTGTATGGTTGTTTCTATGTTATCACATATGATAAATAAGTACTTTCATTTTATTCCTTTTGTTTTGTTCCTTTTAAATTGGAAAAATAGTATGTGATTAATTCAGGAACATGTTTCTGCTCAGTTTCATGGTTTTCTGGGACCAGAGGCATTGTCTACCAGGGAAGCACCAAAGCAATCAATGACTTCTTAAAAACATGACTATGCCCCATTGCCATTCACGTCAAAAAGAGATGCTTGTAGTGTTAGCAATTCAAGTACATATACATGCAAATTTATAAGAGCTACTATGCTTTAAGCCATCTTTAAACAAAGTATATTTTTCCCTCTACCATCACTTTGATAATGAATTCAATAATAAGTTGAGAACTAATTTGTTAAAGTGGTACCTTCATTTAATTACACTGTAACTCACTCAAACTTCAAGTCTTCATAAGAGAGAAATATGCCTTCTTTTTCTTCACTTCTGGGTAGTTCCTGCAATTCTGTTTCTTCTCTTGAACTACAGTCCTATTTTTACATACTAAGTTCTCTTACCCTCTATTTATCTCTGCCTCCTTCACAAATAGGGTCTCATTGCATATTCTCTGAAACTTCCTTACATTTGTCATTCCATTGATGTAAACGTACTATTAGTCAATTCAACATTCAAGGTGAGTTCATAACACTGACTTACAGAAGAGCATTACAGTGTTTTTTGTATCATTCTCAATCATATCCTCATTTTTTTTGCCAACATTGTACATTGAAATACTCACAATGATGCATAGATCCTTTTCCTGAGAGGTTACAATGCAGGGTGAAATAAGAATACTTTCTGGTAATATATTACATGTCACACAGTGATTTCAAAGCACTTTGTTAACAAAGAAAGATTATTATCATCAATTTAATGGAGACTGAAACACACAAGTTAAATTACTTTTTCAAAGTTGAACAGAAAGTAAGTTACTACATTATGAAGATAATTCATATTCTTGTCATTATGGTGTTTAATTCTATCTACTGGAATACACTTCCTTTCAGGCTGTCTTCTATATGACAATTTACTGCCCACTTGGCAGAGCAGAGGCTCCAAATTCATGAATATGAGAATTCGCATGTATGTAGGCAGCATCTGGGTTTATCTAATCCGTATGGTGACATGGTTTGTCTGGTTGGAGCCAAAGTGGAACTGGTTCACTACATCTGAAGCTGCTCACATTTGCAAATGTGCATAGTTTTAAAATTTGGATAAAAGAATATAGTAAAAAACTAAACAAGATTAAAAATAAAAGAACAAGCACACATTTCATCAACTGAAAATCAACACTGAACTAATTTTGGTATTACTCTTTTTTTTATTATGTGCCTATGCACATAGGTGTGCATTTTAAGAATTAGGATTACAATTTATATATCTGTGTCTTTAAAATTTTCACATAATATTATTTATGAGTATTTAAACATTAATGAGCACTTTTCATAGTATTTTTAATGAGCCACTTTTAATGGGTTCTTAATTTTCATATATATGTGTATATGTATACATGCATAGTTATACATAATTTATTTAAGCAGTCCACTATTATTGACCATTTCTGTTGATATTTACTATTTATTAAAAACTTTAAAATTTATTATGTGTTTATCAAATTTCTTCGTTCTGGACTTGCCATTTTTTATCTTGTTTAGAAATATGCTATCTTCAGGTAGCTGAGATATTATCCTATATTTTTTCTAAAAAATGTGTTTGCATTTATTTTCAGTAATATATTTTTTCATTTTTTTGTTCTAATGTTTATGGATATATAATAACTATCATTGCACACATTTATGGGATACATGTGATATTTTGATAGAAGCATCAATGTGTAATGAGCAAGTCTGGATGGGATATTCACCATCTCAAACATTTATTCTTTGTGTTGGCAACACTGTAAATCTACTCTTCTAGTTATTTTGAATTATACAATAAATTATTGTTATATAAAATAAATTATTGTTAGCTGTTGTTGCCCAATTGTGCTACTGGACACTAGATCTTATATACTCTGATGCAGGATTTTTCTCAGTTACTTTGCGAGCTGGAACCTCTGGCTGGCAACACCCCTGCCCATGCCTCACTTGGGAATGCTACCTGCTGCAGGAGGTGCCCCGCTCACTCAGCCTGCCCAGACCAAGATTGACTTGGACACCAACTCAGCCGGTGGCTGGGCCTGGTGTGCCCCAGTTCACCTGTGTTATAGCTTATACCCACATTTGGCGATTCCCAAGCTCTTGTTTTGCATCCAAGAAGAATGAGGATACACTGAAAATCGAAGAGTAAGGAGGGCAGAGAAGAATTTTATTGAGTGATGGAACACCTCTCAGCAGAGAGGGAATGCAGAGTTAGTCCCCCATCCCTGCAGTTCAATGATTTCTCTTCCTGTGTGGCTGAGTCTGGGGCTTTTATGGGCTCGGGATAGGGGAGTGCGTGCTGATTGGTTTATGAGTGTGCAAAGAACGGCTAAAGCAAAGGCACCACTGAAAGGTAGGCACAGCAGTGTAGAAAAGCAATTAGAAAAGGGTAGGCATATGTAAAATATGTGAAGTGTGGGGATCAGTCAGAGGAAAGCACACCAAATGGGAAGACAGGTACTCAGTCTAGTCCATGGATTTGATTTGTAGCTTGGTTTTCAAGCTTTAAACTGTCTCTGGCTTGGAGGTTGGGTTTCATGGGGACTTACCCCTATCTACCTAGGCATTTGTCTACCTCCTGCCACTGTCACTTCTATCTTACTACTTTTATACCTATTAACTAATACTTCTATAACCTCCCTAATGCCCCCCAACTACACTTCTCAATCTCTAGTAGCCACCATTTATAATGGTGGTAATTATAATAATTTTTTAACTCCCACAAATGAGTGAGAACATGTGATATTTGTTTTTCTGTTCCTGATTTATTGCACTTAGCATAATGTCTTCCAGTGCCATCCATTCTTTATTATGGCAGAATAATATTACATTGTGCATATATCTACACACATTTTCTTTATCCATTCATTCATTGATGGATACGTAGAATGATTCCATGTCTTGGTGATTGTGAATAGCACTACAATAAACATGGAAGTGCAAATATTTCTTTGATATACTGATTTTCATTCTTTGGATATATACTCAACAATGGGATTGCTGGATCATCTGTTAGTTATATTTTTATATTTTTGAGAAACCTCCATATTATTTACCATAATGGCTGTACTAATTTACATTTCCACCAAAAGTGTATGAGAGCTCCTGTTTCTCCTCATCCTCACCAAAATTTGCTATCTTCTGTCTTTATGTTAGTAGCCGCTCTAACTGGGGTATGATGATATTTTACTGTGATTTTGATTTGCATCTCCACGATAATTGGTGATTTTGAGCAAGTTTTTAATATACGTGCTAGCTATTTGTGTGTCTTCTTTTGAGAAACAGCCAATCAGACTTTTTGTCCATTTTTAGATTATTTGTTTTTACTGCTATTGAGTTGTTTGATTTCATTATATGTTCTGGTAATTAATCTTTGTCAGCTGAATAGTTTGAAAATATTTTCTCCCATTCTGTAGGCTGCCTCTTTACTTTCTTGATTGGTTCCTCTGCTGTGTAGAAGCTTTTTAGCTTTATGTGATTCCATTTGTCAGTTTTGGCTTTGGTTGCCTGTACTTTTGAAGTCTTACCCAGGAGATCTTTGCCCAAATCAATGTCCTGAAGCATTTCCCCAATTTTTAAAAGTAGTTTCATAGTTTCAAGTTTTACATTTTAATTTGATTTTTTGGAAGGTGAGAAATAGGGGTCTAGTTTCCTTCTTCTGCATATGCATGTCCAGTTTTCCTAGCATCATTTACTGAAGACTGTCCATTCCTTAGTGTATGTTCTTGGTAACTTTGTGAAAAATGAATCGACTGTAATTGTGTGGATTGATTTCTGTCTATTCTGTTCCTTTGGTTTATATGTTTTTATGCAAGTATCATGCTGTTTTGATTACTATGGCTCTTTGTAGTAGAATTTAAGTCAGGGAATGTGACTTAAGCTTTCATCCTTTTTTCTCAGGATTGCTTTGGTGGTTTCACATGAATTTTAGGATTTTTTTCTATTTCTGTGAAGAATGTTATTGGTAGTTTGACAGAGATTTCATTAAATCTGTAAATTGCTTTGGATAGTACAGACATTTTAGCAATATTTCTTCTTCATAAGATTTACTCCATTTGAAATTTATTTTTATTGATGTAGAGTTACATCAAACAAAACCACTGGCACTGGGAGCCAGGTGTAATATATTTTTAAAACTTTCCCAATTGATTCTAATATTCAAGGAGCATAGAGTATGAATGCTTCATATAAATAAAAAATGGAAAGTTATGTAAATATAGAAAGTAGTGATTTTTTGTCAAAATGTTATTGATATTAGTATGTACATTTTTCTCTATTGTATAATTTTTTGGCTAAAACCTACAAGCTTTAATACTTAATGATTTCAGTATATTTTATACAAAACTTTTAGGTTTTCATTTTTAATTTTCTCATTGACAAAGTGTTTTTTAAGAGAAAGTCACCCATTTCCTAATGGTAGGTCCTTTTTGAAGTTAATTTCTGATTGTGTAATAGATTTTTTATTTTATTGCATCAAGAGCAGAATCAATGGTTCAATAATCAATCAATTATTTTAACACATTGGATTTTACTATTATTTTATTGTAATCTAATATTTGATAGGATTTTGAGAATGTTCTTTTGTCATTTGAAGGAGTGGTGTGTTCTTTAATATGATGGTTTAGTATTTAGTATATACATTGACCAAATATATCTGATTTACTGTGTCATTTAAGGCTTCTATACCCGTAGTTGAATTTTGTTCAGTTGATATGTCCTGGATTGAAAAGAAAAATCTTATTTTGCTTGTTTGTGTGGTTTGTTTTGTTTCCTTTTCCTTTTGTATTTTTTAGTTTAATCATTTTTATTTGAAGTATATTTAAAAAATCATAAATGGGGTTTCATAATCCAAAGTTGAAACATTTATTTTTCATAGCTTCAGAATTTGACAAGAAATTGTAGACCATGCTTTCCAAATCCAGTCTTCTTTGCTATTTTTCAGACTTCTGAAATCCTGTATTAAACTGCTCCATTCTAAATGTACAGTTGTTTCCTTTTCTTTATGAAAGTTTCTGCCTTGCTATGTGCTGCATATATATTAATAAATGTGATAAACTAAAAAGTATACCTTATACCTTCTTCATCTCATTTTCTGTGTTTTTGTCTGTATTCAACTTTATCTAATTTGAAAAACATAATTTCTTTTTTTCTTTTTCTTTATATTTGCCTAGTAGAACTTTTGTCATGTCTACCTACACTTTTAAATTCTTTATTTTCGTTTCTTAACAATTTAACTTTAGGGATACTTTTTGCTCTATGAAATAGACTGAGATTTTGTTTTGTGATCCAATCAGTAAGGAGTTATGTGAGATTATTTATAGATAGATATGAAAAAAGTTGTTTTTTTGTCTCAGTGTATATTGTTATAAAACATTTTTTTTCTTCCTCAGTTATTCTGAAATTCAGAAAAATTTCTTTTAGGCTACGGTCATCTTAATATAATGTCCTTAGCTTCTGTTTCTTTAGGTAGTATCCTTTGGTTTCTTAGAATGAACAACCTGAAATGAGCTTTTATCCTGTTTTTAATACTTCCTACTCTCCTTTCCAATCCATTCTGTAAATCACCTTTCTTAGTATTTTCCTTTGTATTTTTAAATATTCTTTAAAGTCTAATACTTATTTTATTAATTTCTAGTGGGGTCTTTGAGTTTTCGTTATTATGAGTGAGGCAATGAAAAGGCTTATTCCACTTTTCATCTTTTAAACTACTTCCCCATTTTTGTTAGCTGAGTCATTTCTACCTTTACAGATAGCTGGCATTTAAAATTGTATTCCATCACTTCTCTTCCCATATAAGTTTTTGTTTTGATGTGGCAGTTCTTTTGCACTCACCTTCCAGGAATCTCCGAAAACTCTGACCAATATTTTTTCATTTATTTTATGTTCAAAACAATAGCTTTTGTCCTTGAGAAAGAGTTTCTTGGGACATAAAAATATGGGGCCCCACTTTACCATCCTACAGTACTTGTGAACAGTATTCACGAACTCTGCATTGATTATTACTGTAGAGAATTCAGACACATTCATGAATGTTTTCTTTGTGTGTGTAGTTACCTAAAGAATACATTATTTATCTATGAAGTCCAACTGACATAGGAGATCAGCATGTATTATTTCCCTGTTCTGACAGGATGAAATAAAAGAGAACTGGGCAAAAGCAGAAAATGGTGCTGAAGGCATATTATATTTGCCCCTGATACTCATCCCCCTAAGAAACTCCCACTAGTGCCATGACAGTTTACAAATGCCATGGAAATACCTATTAGCTACCCTGCCTTTTCTAGAGATTTCAGAATAAACCACCTCTTAATTTGTGTATAATTGAAAGTGGGTATAAATATAGCTAACCAACAGCCCATATGCTGCTACTCTAAGTGCACTTTCCATGCTCCCTGCTCTGCACGGAGTAGCTACTGTGCTGTACACTGCCCCTTCAAAAAGCCTACACTCATCTGCTGCTGGCTCACTCTTAAATCCTTTCCTGAGCAAAGCCAAGGATCCTCCCATGCTAAGCCCAAATTTTGGGGCTTTCCTGTCTTGCATCATCAGGTGCCCAACAAGAAAGCAAGAAGTGAGAGAGCAGGTGAGGCAGTGATCTGGCAATCAGTAAGATGGCAAGAGATGATGAGGCAGCAGTTGAAGCTACAGAGCTGTAACCTGAACTATGTAACTCTAAAGAGCTGCCAACACTGCAAAGCTGTATATTAACCAAAGGCTCTTCCAAGGGCCATTTATTTCCTGGCGGAATGACAAAACTCAGCAAATAAACAAGTGGCTGCAGTGCTGCCACTTCATGTGGGACCCACTGCTCTGGCTGGCAGGTCAATGGTCTATACATAGATTCCCTTGTGGCAGATGAGCCTACCCATATCAAGGGAACCCAGTGGAGACATTTACTGGGACCCTAAGTTGGAGACTGGCCAGTGCCATTTTGACTCCTGCAGACAGGTGAGTTTTCCCCCCAGCCCTGCCTTTGATATTGAAGGAAACAGCATACAACCCCCACTGCTGCTTTGTTTAAGTCAAATTTTTTCTGGGGTTTCCAGACCCCTAACTTGTCAGACGACTGCCTGCAGCAACAGACAGGTGGCCACCTAAACACTTTCTTTGGTGTCTCCATTTCTGGGTATGTTCTCTGGTGGTTTGGGAACTACAGGGCACCCTTTGTGCAATTCTATTTACCCTTTCCTTCTCTTCCTTCATTAAAAAAAAAATGAGATAAAAGAAGTTTTTAAAATCAAAATTACCATGATAACCACCTTGCTCATTTTCTGGTCTATAGCTTTCCTTGGATTAACTAACAAGGCAAACAAAGTTTAGCCATGTAGACAGGTCTTAATCTTGTCAAAAATAATTTGAAATTCCGTTATTTTTTATAAAGTGGTGAGTTTATATTGCCATCTTATGACTAGAATTCTGAGGTAGATGCTATTGAACCTTTGTGTGTATGTATACACATTTAGGTATTTTTACGTGTATGTACGTGTATTATGTGTTGTGTCTAGCATACTATCAAACTGCTTATAAGTAAGTGAATACTCATAAATTAAGTAAGCTCATATGCTTTTCTAGTTTATATGAATCTTGGGTAAATAAAATTGATTTTAAAATTATTAATAAAAATAGAAATGTCTTCAGAAATACACAAATAAGACTAACTTAAGATTGTAGGCTCAATAAAGACAGCTGAATCTTCTGAGTTATTGACAAAATAGTCATATGTTCAACTTTAAGAGTCGTACTTAGTGGTTTACCTAATGTTTAGACTTTAAAAATCATTAACCAGGATATAACTTTCAGTGATTATTAGCTTTGTCTAATATTGCATTTTTTTCATAAATAATTTCAGTAAACTCCTAAAAATTAATAATGATAAATTAGGTAAATGAAATGAGATAAATGCTTATAGATGAACTTTTTGTGTAATTTAAAATTTTTAATTTGTTTTGGATGCTTACTGAGTGTCTGGCTCATTGACACTTAAGAGAGGATTTTTATATGGGAAAGCTTCTTTTTTTAATTATTGAATGTTTCTTATCTATAAAATATTAACATCAGAAAGACAGTTAAAATTTCTTGTTTCCTAGGTTCATATAAAATGTGCCAAAGACAATGTGTTTTTATTGAGAAAAAGAACAATTTTTTCTATTTCAACATTTATCGAAGGTTGATTTAAATTATGGACTTTAAAAGATTATAAAACCAGGTAAAGTAGGGGATAGAAATGTGAAGAAAATTGTGGATATAAAGATGTGTTTTTGGTAAAGAAAGATAGAAATAAAAGAGTAATTTTAAATAAGAAAGTATCTTCTACAGTGACATGGTTTTGCTGTGTTCCTACCCAAATCGCATCTTGAATTGTAGTCCCCATAATCCCCATGTGTTGTGGGAGAGGGAGTTGGTGGGAGGTAATTGAATCACAGTGGTGGTTGCCCTCATGCTGTTCTCGTTATAGTGAGTGAATTCTCGCAAGAGCTGATGGTTTTATAAGCCACTTTTCCCGCCTTTTGCTCATTCTGCTTCTCCTTGCTGCTGCCATGTGAGAAGGGATGTGTTTGCTTCCCTTTCTACCATGATTTTAAGTTTCCTGGGGCTTTCCCAGTCATGCTGAACTGTGAGTCAATTAAATCTCTTTCCTTTATAAATTACTGAGTTTTGGAAAGTTCTTTATAGCAGCATGGGAATGGACTAATACATATGGTAAGTTATTTTCCTAGAGTAAAATGACTGGTTATTAAGAGATAGTATAGGACAAGTCAGAAAGTCCAGGCATATCATAGATAACCTGTGTAAGTTCTGACAATGTTTGCGAAGGGCAATTTGTGAAGGAATTTTGTGTGTGATTAAGTTGACTGAAATTATAAGGGAATTGTTTTTGTTTTAATAGTCTTTGTAAAGACTGGTCTCCTATGTTAAAAACAAGTTTTCTCAACGTATTCTGAATGCCTGAGATGATAACTCTCTATTTCAGCTTTTTCATCAGCTCCTGACATTTTTTCCACTCCGATTCTAACTATTGCTATGGCCTGATGCTGAAATATTTTTATCTTAGAGGTCCATAAAAGCAATCTTTTTCTCCAATATAGCTTGGTTCTAGATTATTGGTTATTTGAGATGTGTACCTTTATTTTTGCATTTTAGATTTTGACTCTTATATTGCTTAAAAAGGATTTTAAGGGTTAATGAGTGCATTCCCACCCCCATTCTCATATGGCCTGGAAAGTTTAGTTGGCTATAAGAAACCTGAAGAACTAACTTAAGACATTACAAAAACAGGGGTCAGACATGCATCATTATGCTCCCCATTTTGGAATCCAGGCCAGGTTCAAAAGGCCCTTTGAAAAGATGAGATGAAATATTGCCTCCTACCACAAGGGAAAGAATCAACTCCCCCGTTCATCCAGGTAATTAAGCTTACTATAAACTTGGAAAGAAGTATCCCCTGAGGATTAATTTCAACCAAAATGGGAAGGCCCTTATCAGATATTATTAAATACTTCCACTACTGTTTAACTTCTGGGGATCACTAACTGGGCACACTTGTCCAGAATATGTACATTTGCAAATTGGTGGAAGATCTCCACACCTATTTAAGATAACTAACATTCAGCCAGAAATGGTAAAATGATGCTGTGGGTAAGCATAAAAGCATATATTTTTCTGTTCTTTCTAATTGTAATTTTTCTATTCTACTGTTCTAGACAATTTCTCCCTGGTAAAGACCTCTTTTATCCCTGCTGTTGGAATTCAGTAAGTGGATTTCTAGTCAGTCTCTTGGATTTTACCTTTTCTAGGACCTTTAATAGCTATCTTGTTACAACTAATCATTAGTTCTTGCTTATTTAACCACTTAGTAAAATTTGTATCATCTACATCACAACAATTCAATGTAAAGACACTGCTGGCACAACGCTTCCAATGTGTCCTGTTTTCTGATCTGGAAGACAGTCATTCTGCCTTTGGGTCCCTTAGATCCATAATCCAAAGGTTTATACTCCTCCAGTGCTGGGCTGGGCCTACCCTCATAAAATCAGCAGGCAGCAGTTAGAGAAGACAGACCTTTGCCCTTCTACAACACTTTAAGATTAAAGAGGAGTATATAATCTGTGACAGGAGAGTGAGGTAGGAGACTGCCAGTACTTATTTCCTGTTCTTAACAGGATGAAATGAAGAAACCAACTGAAACCAACAAATGGTGGCGAAGGCATCGTCTCATTGCACTCATTGCTCATCAGCATAAGATATTGTCACCAGCACCATGACAGTTTACCAATGCCATGGCAACACCTGGAAATTACCATGTCTTTTCTAGAGATTTCTAAATACCTTGCCCCTTAATTTCCATATAATTAAAAGTGGGTATACATATAGCTAGCCAAGAGCCCATACACACAGGGTGCACTACCTGTGAGTTAGCCCTTCTCCACAAGAAACAGCCACTCTGCTACATACTGCCACTTCAATAAATCTGCTTTCTTCAACCATCAGCTTGCTTTTGTATTCTTTGTTGAGTAAAGCCAAGAACCCTCCTAAGCCAACCCCAGCTTTGGGGCTGCCCTGCTTTACATTGCAATAACTTCTTTTACATATTTAAATTTACATTTATATTAACTTGTTATTATGAGCCCTTCTGAGTCAACTTCACTTTGCATATTACATGAACATCTTTTAGATGCAAGGCTTCTTTCATTTCAGGAAAGATTCCTTAAATTATATATTTAAGTATTTTATTTTGCTTTATTATTTTGATTTCAGTTGGATATTCCTGTTAGGGACACATGGTATGTTATTCTCTTTACTCTGTTTTTTTTTTTTTTTTTTTTGAGATGGGGTTTCACTCTTGTCACCCAGGCTGTAGTGCAATGGCACAACCTCAGCTCGCTGAAAACTCTTCCTCCTGGGTTCAAGCAATTCTCCTGCCTCAGCCTCCTGAGTAGCTGGGATTACAGGCATCTGCCACCACACCTGGCTAATTTTTGCAGTTTTAGTAGAGATGGGGTTTCACCATGTTGGCTAGCTAGTCTTGAACTCCTGACCTCAGGTGATCCACCTGCCTCTGCCTCCCAAAATGCTGGGATTATAGGCATGAGCCACTGTGCCTGGCCTGCTCTTCATATTTTCTTACTCTTTTGACCTTTATTTCTTTTTTAGCTTGTTTTTCTTTGTCAATTACATTGCTTGTAGTTTATAATGCAATATCTGTGGGATCTATTTTCCTTTGCACTCGTGTTAGTTTAGTATTCATTTCTCAAATTGCTTTTTTCCCCCGCTCTATTTCTTCAGTTCTATAAGTTTTCCTTTCACCCTCTCATTTGGCCTGTATACTGCCTCTTGTTTTCCGGTATTTCTATTTCTGATTTCCTGTCTTGGTGTTTGGTCTTCTGTCATAGCTAGAATTACTTCATGTACTTCAAAAATTAATATATAAAATTCATGTTAGAAATTTAATTTGTGTACACTGCACACACACACACACACACACACACACAAACACTCTTAGTGGCTACATTTTCTCCTAATTTCATTTCTCTTTCCTTACTTTGTATCTTCTGATGGTTACTGTCTTTAGTCGTTTTTATGATAATACAAATATGTAAATGATATGATTTTTTGCAGAAATATCAAAGGCAGATGATCCCTATGCAAAAGGTTGAGAAATCAAAGAAGTTGTCACATTTATATCTTCAATGTTGTCCTCCCCTGTAGATACAGGGATAGGTACTTCCTTAAGAATATAGTCCCCAGGTTGTAATCTCACTTAAGTACATTCTTTCTCCCACCAACATTCACCTGACTCCTTCCTTCACTGACTATTGCATCAAATAATAAGACCTTTCCTTCCTTCTCTCAGTCTTGGGCCTCTCTTAATGTTTTCTAATTCTAGCTCCTCTCATCATTCATGCTCTGTTCAATCCTGGGCCTGATCACAGAAGTGCTAGTCAAGGTGAGGCCTGGACCTTTGGGTAGCGGTTACTGGCTTGTCCATTTGGAGATCTGTTACCTCCCCACCTCCACCCCACTGCAGCTCCTTCCTTTGTTCCTTTCTTGTCACCCAGCTGTAGTCTTCTGCCTTGATTCTGCTGTTGTTGGTTCTTTCTGGCCTACATACATACAATTAGAGGAACATGGTTTTTTTTGTTTGTTTGATTTTTATACTTTTTTGTCATCTAAATTTAACCTAGGTTAAAAGAGTGTCTGTCTTTGTATGTGTGCACTTGCCTGTCCTCCTTGTAGCACTGCAAAGGTTTTAGGACACTAAATAGAAAACGTCAGAACTAAGCTGACTTTATTCCTAGTATATCCTCTCTCTCTCTCTCATGAAAGAGTTTTGCTCTGTCACCTGGGCTGGAGTGCATTGGCATGATAGCTCACTGAAACCTCCACTTCCCATGTCCAAGCAATTCTCATCTCTCAGCCTCCCAATTAGCTGAGATGATAAGCATGTACCAACACACTTGGCTAATGTTTGTATTTTTAGTAGAGACAGGGTTTCACTATGTTGTCCAGGCTGGTCTCAAACTTCTGGCCTCAAGTGATCCACCCTGCTTGGCCTCCCAAAGTGTTGGGATTACAGGTGTGAGCCACCACACACGGCCCCTAGTGGACCCTCTATTTAAAAAACAATCTTCATATATAATATAAAACTGAACACATCATTACCTTATTAAAATATCTATGCATTATGAAGAATTAAATGTGAAGTAAGACTTAGATGTGCATGAAAGAGGTGTGTCTTTCTGGTGTGTGTTAAACTGTGGAATGTTGAACCTTAGTAACCCTGGACTATGATTTTTAGTGATTGAAGTTAATTAGGTGTGCTTCCTCTTTAATTTTTACATTGAAGAAAACATCTACCTTCTAAACTTATAAAAATTCTATAAGTAGTTACATATTTTTCTGGTAAGGTAAAATAATTCTGTAAGAGAAAAAAGTGGAACATTGATTTTGCAAAAGGGGAGTTTTAAAATAAAACCTGATCATGAATAGAACAAGGCCGATTTATCTTAGGTTCAGTTGGCACAATGTCTTAGATTAGCACAAATTATTTTTCAACTAAAGCCAAACATACTGGACATAGATAACAAATGGAAAAAGTAAGTAATATGCTGAAATTTCTCACATAAAGACATGCTGAGTTTCTTTGTTGTGTTTTGTTATCTTAAGTTGGATGACAACTAATTGTCAATGAAAATTTTCAAAGTCCTCAACATATTGGAGGTAATAGAATTTTACAAAATGTTTGTATATCTTGAAAGAAAATAGAGTCATTCTGCAGGGAAGCTACTTAGCTTCTTTCAAAGTTTATTCAAAACCTTAAGGTTACCATTGAAATTAATCAAATGAAACTTAAATATTATAATGAAATGTACTTATATTAATAACCTCAGAAAAATGAATTGTTACATTCCATATGAAAGCAAGACTCATAGTGGAGCAATTGTGCTATTGACCTTAAAATGTTTGTTATGTGGTCAAGCTGATACAATTTTATAAGCAGAAAGTTTCAGAACAGAATTAAATATTTAAATGCAACTGTATTGGTGAGCTATTAGAAAGGCAGGGAGAGATGTAGGAAATCTTTTCATCCCGCTTGGAAGAGAGTAAAGCTATGAATGTTTACATCTTACTTTGCTTTTGTTTGGTATGTACATGCTGGAAACTCAAGAAAAACTCATAGTTAAAAATTTTTCACACATTAGGAGAAAAAAAATTAGATATTTGGATATATTTTTATTTTATTATGAAAAGCCTAGGCAAAAATTAGCCAATATTGATACTGAAACTGAAAGCTACGGCAGAAACACACACTCTAAACAACGCACACACACAAACACACACACGTATACAAAAATGATGGCTCCTCCAGAAGCTGTTGCCAGCTTTATTTTCCCAAGAAGATGGGGAAAATATCATGAGTTTTTGGCTTCTTCCTCTATCCTCATCTAAATCCAATCTTGCAATCATACAGAAGGAATTTGGAGATTTTCAGATCTGTGAAAGTAAATATGAAGTCTCTGAAATCTTTGTGTAAGAATAAAATGGTTGGTTGCCAGTGAGAGATGGAAGAAGGGAGCTGAAAAATGTGCATTCCATAATCAAGGACTTCTAGCTAAAGAATAAGAAAAGTAAGATCTTTACACTTGTGTTTATTTCTTGCCCCCAAATTGCCATTAATGTATCACTACTCACCACAGTATTCTAGAAGCAGCTGTATCAACTTACAACAGACCAAGGAGGTCCTTAGGGACTAGTTAGATTAGGGCACAGATTTCAACAGATTCAGAGGAAGACTCTAGTTTCAGAGAGTTGTCTTGTCCCCAGAACATACAGCCTACGGTCCAAGGCAGTGTTCTTTGTTTCATTTTGTTTTTAAGATGAACACCTCTAACTTATTAAGGGCAGCATTTTCTGGTATGTGTTGGCGAAAGTGGTTGGAGAGAGCTGGTGAATGAGTAGCACTGAGGCACAAACCCTAATACCAGCCAACTTTGTTGACAGCTCGGGAAAACAGGTCAAGACAACTAAAAGGTGAAAGTGCTACATAAAGACAGAAAACTAAGTAAGCTATGTGTTATGGCAAAGAATTAATGGGATGAATAAACAAAAATCTCAATAGACTTTATCCACAGGAAGATATAGAAAGATATTGGAAATATAACTTAGGCCAAACAGCTAGGCATAAAGAAGAGTCTATTGGAGATGCTGGGTGTCTACAAAATTTAAAAATAAGGCCAAAATGTGATAAAATAAAACTAAGAGAAGCTTAAAGCATTGAATGAACACTGCCAAGAAATGATCTTGATCTATTTAGTGAGAGAAAAAAATAGCATAGTAAAATATTGCATATTTTGAAATGAAGCAGAAATAAGTTGTAATATTAGAGTACTGCTAATGAATAAAAATAGACTATACTCACCAAACAAAAGCTAGAGACATAGGTTTGCATAGAAAGGAAACATCTGTAAGATGGGGAGTTCATAAGAAATATTTCAAATAAAAATAATACTGAAAGCTTGAAAATGACCAATTGGAAAAAATATAACAAGATAACAACATTAAAAAATGCAGCAATTTTATGTTAAACAATACAAATTTTTGATAGAAGTTATAAATATGAATGAGTGCTCTATATTAACAAAGTAAATAATATAATCAAGAAGATATAATTAACATAATTATCATTAGCATATAAATACATAACAAAATAACTTAAAAACCAAAAAACTGACAGCACTAAAGAGGAAATAGACAAATCAGCAATTCTTGCTTGACATTTTGTCATAAACTTTACAGAATCTGAGGAATTAAACAGAGAAAATGTAATAAACATTGATTATTGGAATAACATGATTAAGAAGAACAAATATTCTACATATTTTTAAGACATAAACTAATAAATATTTCTAAATAGTGTATTTACAGTCATTTTTATACATGCATAAAATTTTTGTCCAACAAAGACAACAGTCATAATTTCCAAGAATACATGGAGCATTCATGAACAGTAACTGTGTCTTGACCTACAAATGATACATCAAAAATTCCAAAAAATGTCTGTTTTTCACATATATTCTCTGATCAGCATACAATGGTCTTATTAATTAATAGGTATAGTCTAGCATTAAAATTATATATAAATTTAACTTGAAATTACTACACTTTTGGGTTAAAGAGCAACCTAATTCCAAAAGAAACTATAAAGATCTTACAGAAAATTGACTTATAGTTACTTATAATTATATATATAATTACTAACATATATATAATATAATATAATATATAATATATTTATAATATATAATATAATATATTTATAATATAATATATAAAATATATATTTATAATATGATATATAATATATAATATATTTATAATATGATATATAATATATAATATATTTATAATATATTGTATCATATATATTATATATAATATATGCATATATTTGAAATAGAGTCTCACTGTGTCGCCAGGCTAGAGGGCAGTGGCATGAACTTGGCTCACTGCCACCTCCGCCTCCCGGATTCAAGCAATTCTCCTGCCTCCACTTCCCGAATAGCTGGGATTACAGGTATGTGCTGCCACGCCCTGCTAATTTTTGTATTTTTAGTAGAGACAGGGTTTCACCATGTTGGCCAGGATGGTCTCGATCTCTTGACCTCGTGATTTATCTGTTTTGGCCTCCCAAAGTGCTGGGATTACAGGTGTGAGCCACTGCACCCAGCCTTGAATCTATTAAACACAGCTAAACCAGTGGTCCTTAGAGAAAAATTCATATTTAGCTATAAAAAATACAAAAAAAAAATCCAGAAAGACAGAAACTAAATAAAACATAATGAAAAGATAACAAAGGGAATCATAAAGATAAGGGCAGGATTCAAAAAGATAAAAATTTCAAGATTATGGAAAGCCAAACTGGTTAGGGTTTGGGTTCCCTTTAAGACTATCCTTTCAGCCATCATTTAGTGAATTTAGTGGATATGACAGAGTAAAAAGATAAATAATAGACTGCAAAGAGATATTCCAATGCCTAAACTCCATAAGGAGTTAATATTTAAAAATATAATAAATAGCTCAAACAAATTAGAAAAAATCAGAAAACAAACAAAAAATGGACAAAATATCTGAATAGATAATTACTACTAAAGTGATCAAGAGTTCTGGACCAAAAAAGTATTTCTCACTAATAATCAGATAAATACACATTACAACAATGTGATACATTTTGACACCCTTCAGACTGTTGAAAATAAGTTACTCAAATAATACTAATTTGGCTAACTTGTAGAGAAAAAGGAAATTTCATGTGTTGCTAGTAAGAGTATAATATGATACGTCCATTTAAGTGAGCAAACTAGCCATATTTAGTGAAAATGATTGTGCATACCCTATCTCTTTTCTTGAGGAAATATGCTGCAGAGAATCCCCTGCAAAGGAACTATATATGAATTGGTTTATCACAGCACTATTTGTGGTTGCAGAGAGTTGGTTACAACTGAAGTGACCATTACAGGAGCTGGGGATATTGTTATTGCCAGCGAATCCATATGAGTCTGTAGCAACTTCAATTCTTGCCTCCTCAGAAGAAATAATTTGACTGAGGGGCATAAGGCAGAGTGAGATACTGAGGCAAGTTTTAGAGCAGGAGTGAAAGCTTATGAAAAAGCTTTAGAGCAGAAATGAAATGAAGCAAAATACACTTGAAAGCAGGCCAAGTGGGCAACTTAAGAGATCAAGTGTGCCCTGTTTGATTTCTAACCCTGTTTTATATGTTGGCATACTTCTGGGGTCTTGCCTCCCTTCTCCCTAATTCTCTTGGCATGGGCTGTCCACATACATGGTGACTGGCTAGCACTTGGGAGGTGACCATGTGCAGTGTATTTACTGGAGTTGTACACATGCTCACTTGAGGTGTTCTTCCCTTACCAAATGTTCCTAGGTCATATACCAGTTAAATTGTACCATTTTGCCTCTCAGTGAACATGCTTGAACCCACTCACCCAACTCCTGAGATCTTCTCAGGAAACTGCTGATCACCCGTTTCAGATTTTTTTCATTAGGAGACTGCCTTTCCCTGGATCCGACTGCTACTGTTTTAGTGAGACAGTTTACAACCATCTGACCATCACCTGATGGTTGCCTGACATTCCTGGTGGAGTGGGGGAGCCCTCTCCTGCCCTGCTCATGCTGACCTACTGTAACTGTATGAGTGACATTAGATCTATGTATGTGTGCATGCATGTGTAGAATCTGTGAAAAGAAAATAAACCTTGGAACCCCCAAATCACTAAGCCAAAGGGAAAAGTCAAGCTGGGAACTGCATCAAGTACACCTGCCTCTCATTTTACTCCTAAATAAGATAGCTACAAATATTTTTTGTTTGTTTTACAATAAGCTACATACTTCCCTCACAATTTGCCCACTAGGAAATACCTTGTGGGCCCCATGATCTTTACTGTAAAACGGTTCTGTTGAACGTCACCATGACAGTGTATATCGATAGCTTATCTTCACAGATGCCGGAAAGGACAGAACTCTAAGTCATCTCTCGGCTCACCTGAGACAAATGCATATCTGATTGTTTCCTCTGATGTAAAAATGCAGATTCACTGAGCTAGAGGGCGTAAGTGACAATTCCTTTACTCGTCTCTTACATGTAAATTATGTATTTGGTGAAAGGCTGATCAGAGACTCAGAAGATTCAACCGTTTGGTTTCTTATTTACCCACACCTTTGTAGAATTTCTTCCTTTTTCCCCAATGTCCACGTTTTCCCTTTTAAATATTGAAGCTTTCAAAATCATATTTGGAGAAGGCACAGACCTACTTCTTGGGTGCATGTCCTTAAACTTGGCAAATTAAACTTTCTAAATTGATTGAGACCTGTCTTAGATACATTTTGGTTCACAAATCCATGCATGTAATGAAATATTATATGTATTATTATGTTAGGGATGCTGTAACAAAATCCCAGAGACTGAGTGACTTAAACAACTGAAATTTATTTTCTCACCATTCTGAAGGCTAGAAGCCCAAGATCAAGGTGTCATCAGGGATAGCTTCCCTGATGCTGTAACAAAATCCCAGAGACTGAGTGACTTAAACAACTGAAATTTATTTTCTCACCATTCTGAAGGCTAGAAGCCCAAGATCAAGGTGTCATCAGGGATAGCTTCCCTGAGTCCTTTCTCCTTGGATGACAGGCTCTCTTGTTTATTATTCACATTGTATTTTCCCTGTGTACACCTGCCTCCAACGTCTCCTCTTCTTCTTATAATCCACCAGTCATATTGGATTTGGGTTTCATTTTAACTCAACCATCTCTTTAAAGACCTTTTCTTCACATACAATTACATTCCAAGGTACTGGAGACTTGTAACTTCACCAAATAAACTGTAGGGAGACACAATTCGGTCCATAACATAAAGCAGTTAAAATTCGATGCTCCAAAGTACTTCTGGCAACCCAGATAGAATTTGAAAACTGTTGAGTGAAAAAATATAAGAAATATAATTCTACCTATAGCTCAACAAGTTTTTTTTGATAATTTACAAACACATAGACAATAAACAATTACCATATGTTGTAGAGAAGGCGTATATGTATATATACACACATATATATGTGTATATATGAGATATTTGACATAAAAGTTGGAGCCAATGAAAGAGTGATAGACTAGAACTGAAATTTGGGTAAAAAGAGAATAAACACTAAAAGAAATGGCCTTGTACGGACTGATGATGATTGCATCCTATAAACTGAGGAGTTTGATAAAATCTACTTTCAAAATTGAGGTTAAGATTTTTAAAGCTGACAATAAGTGTGTGCAGATAGCTATGTTGCATAGACTTACATTACATTCACATTTGAAGGCATTTTTAAATGTTTAGTTGACACTGTCACAGTCATTATTAATTTTATTGCTGTAGTATCATTAAACTACACAATAATTATTGGGTTTATACAGAGGGGACACAAACAGGTAGAAGGACATTAGTTTTAGAAAAGAGGTTGGACAGAAGGAATAAAATAAGAGCCCACAGTAGACACTGGGGTACAAGATTAACGTGTGGTTACAACAAAACTAAATTGACATCAACTTCTGTTGTTGCAGGGGTGAATATTCTTACAAAGAATAACACGGTAGCAGAATCTGTTGCTGGACTTGTTTTCATCTATAAGAGCTGGGGAGCTAAAGGATAATAGAGGACATTATTTAGAGCCAACAGCATGGAGAAGAACAATAATATCTTCACCTGAATTTTTGTCTGGTATCCTGGCCAAACTATATGGGTTAAATAAATTCAAAGCTTGACGCTGAGCTGTTAGAGATTATTTCATTTTTCCCCTGAAATAAAGAGAGTTCTGTTTATACATAGAATTTAAATACAGATAACCTCACTGGGGCCTCTACCTCAAAATGACTTTATGTTCCAGCTAGATTTCTTTCTATTTTTTTTTTTTGTACAAATTAAGCATAATTTGAGCTTCATTGAGTTTCTCACCTAAACATTTAATTCTTTGTGATCACGTAACATAGCAAGAACTGTACATAATAGTTACTACTCATTTGTGAAATAAATAATCATTGATTACCTACTGCGTACCAGGAAATATCCTAAAAACAAAATATTAAAGACACGCTGTCAATAGTTTATCTCATATTCTTATAAAACAAATAAACTAATACAAACACAGCATCATTTCCAGCACTGAAGAAGGTGTGTTCTACTTGAGAAACTGGTGGTAAGTCCAACTGGAAATGTTTTGGACGCAACTGGCTACATGTGTCAGAATCTTAGAATGTGGCCAGGCTATATAAATTTTGAAGTCATTTACATCTGAGTGATGGTGAAGCCACAAAAGTAGATTAAATTGCTTAAAGAGAGTTTGTGGAATACTTGATTTAACATTAACTTTAATTTAATTTGATAACTTGGTTGTTTATAATCCATGTTTGTAACATATTGTTCATGGAACCATCTTACCTGTTCATGACTTAACAACTATGAAGTGTATTTTTTTATTTGGATTTTGTTATAATTTATAATGGGAAGCAACATTAAGCCATAGAAACAACCTTGTCTTTCCAAACATGCTGACAAGGATTGAAATCTAGTGTGACACTTGATTTCTGAGTGGATACAATGAGGAACCCAACGTAAAATGCATAGCACCTACTTTGAATTAACAGTGAACATTTTATTAAATGTTATCAGATTTCGTTCTTTGTAAATTTGCCATTTGTGTGGACATGGAACAATAATTTGATTACAATAAATAGTTATGGATTATTGTAAGATATTGAGTGTCTCAATAAGAAACCAAGATTTTAATTGACTCTAAACAAAGAAAACATCCAGGGGCAAATGAAACAGAAAAGAAAGGGTTCTATATTTCCATCCTCCATGAAGCATTATTGTTTCTTCCCTTCCTCTGAACTTTTGGTTATTCTTGCTCTGAAACTCAGTCAAAAAGCCTGTGATTTAGGCTTTTAGTGCCTCTAGAGTCTACTAGGAGAAAATTATGCCTGGCATGATAGAAAGAAAATGGATTTAGAAATCAAATCCTGTTTCAGGTCTTAAACTCATGTTAACACACCATGAACTGAGAGGCATTACTACATTCTGGGGGTCTTCAGTTTTACTATCTGTAAACGGAGGTTGTATATATTTGCACTGCATATATAATGGAGCTGTGATGAGAACAGGATAAAATGAGTATATATTAAAGTGGTATTAAAAACATGATATTATACGTTTACTTATACTTAAAGGGCCTATTACCATGTTCTTCTCAGTATTTTAAAACAATATGAGAATGTCAACACTTTATTTTATTTCATCTAATTAAATATGCTGTCATACTTGCCAAGAAATGAGACTGACTCTACTAGCACATGGAGCTTTTCATCTCAATTTTTTTTTTTTTTTGCTTTTTTTCTGTGTTGTCATCGGTCTATGATTACTTTTTTTGCAGTCAGTTTGTGCAAATACTTCTTTTATATGAAGTTGTGCTATGAATTACTGAAATTTATAATAATTATACTTTTTTTTCACTGATTAAAAGGTACTATTACTTAGAAAAAAAGCACCATTATTTTATGTTGAACTAAGGAGACAAAAAAAGCATGAACACTTAAACTCCAACACACCTCAATCTTAACTTCGGAGTTGTTAAAATTTCAAGAACTATGCCTATAGGGTATGTGGCAAATGTTAATAAATGGTGTCTTAAATATGTATAAATATTATAATTTAAAAATCAGTTTTTGCATACATTTTCTCATCTCACCATGGCAGGATATTCATATTTCCCTTGATACAGAGCTTTGGAGGTCAGGCTTGGTGGCTCATGCCTGTCATTCCTGTGCTTTGGGAAGTCAAAGCAGAAGAACCACTTGAGTTCCAGGCCAGCCTAGGCAACACAGCAAGACCTCATCTTTACAAAAAGATGAAAATAAGTAAAGTGAAGTTAGCTGGGCAGGGTAGCATGCACCTGTAGTTCTAACTATTCAGAAGGATGAGGTGGGAGTATTGCTTCAGCACGGGAGTTTCAGGTTACAGTGAGCTATTGATATAGGAGTTAAGAAAAAATCACTTAGGCAGAGAATGAGGGTATAGGAGTCCTTGCTAAGGCTTTTCTTTTTAATGAAAAGCAGCCCCAAATCATTTTCTAACAAAGAACAGCCTGTAAAGTCGAACTGCAGACATAGACAAGATGGGAGCTTACATAGGTGAATGATGCCAGGTACTAGGAACTAGACATGTTCAAGATGGTGGCTCCATCTTCTCTTCTCTGTCAGCCACATGTACTGTAAGGAACAGATAAGATGGCCCCAGTCAAGTGGAGAATTCATTTGCATAATAAGATTAGAGTGGGGCGACCAGGCTTCCCCGAGCTCTATGTAAACACCACACCTGATTGAGCCAATCTGTGAGCCAAATGTTAATCTGACATTGCCTCCTCAAGCTGGACTGTAAAATCCCCCACATCCAATGCCAGCCAGTCTTCCCTCTTGGAAGTGATAGGTGACAATGTGCTAGCAGCCCTCACTCTCAGCACCTCCTCCGCCTCAGCGTCCACTCTGGCGGTACTTGAGGAGTCCTTCAGCCCGCCACGGCACTGTGGGCGCCCCTCTCTGGGCTGGCTGAAGCCGGAGCCCCCTCCCTCTCCTTGCTGGGAAGGGTGGAGAGAGAGGATCCTGCCGAAACCAGGGTTGCGAGCCGGGCTCGCGGGCCAGTGCGAGTTCCAGCAGGCGCAGGCACCATGGGCCCCACACAGGAGCGGCTGGCCGGTGCCACCGGCCCAGGGTAGTGAGGGGCTTAGCACCCGGGCCAGCAGCTGCGGAGGTTGCGCCGGGTCCCCCAGCAGTTCCGGCCCGCCAGTGCTGCACTCAAATTCTTGCTGGGTTTAGCAGCCTCCCCACGGGGCAGGGCTCCGGACCTGCAGCCCGCCACGTCTGAGCTCCCCGCCTGGAGTGGACCGCTCCCCCGTGGCCCGATCACACTGCTGCACTCTAGCCTGGTCAACAGAGCAAGATCTTATATCCAAAAAAATAAAAATAATAAAAAATAAATTAAAAATAGTGAAACTATAATTTACAAAACATAATTTACATAACATCACAGAGTATAGTATATTTTGGGAACAACCTAGGTTTTCTTGTAAGGGACTTGGTCTTTCTTTTGTATCACGGTTTTTTTTTTTTTTCTTTTGAGACGGAGTCTCGTTCTGTCGCCCAGGCTCTGTGCGGTGGCACCATCTCGCCTCACTGCAAGCTCCACCTCCTGGGTTCACGCCATTCTCCTGCCTTAGCCTCCCTCCCGAGTAGCTCGAACTACAGGGGCCCGCCAACATGTCCATTTAATTTTTTTGTATTTTTAGTAGAGACGGGGTTTCACCGTGTTAGCCAGGATGATCTTAATCTCCTGACCTGGTGATCTGCCCGCCTCAGCCTCCCAAAGTGCTGATTACAGGCGTGAGCCACTGTGCCCAGCCTGTGTCATGTATTTTAATGGAAAAGTGAGAAGATACAATTCGACAGTCACAGAAACTTGGAAGTGAAGGGAATAATTGAGGCACTAGTTTACCTTCTCCACTAAGGCAGAGATCTATTCTATTTAGCAGTTTATTTGCTGGCTTAGATTGAGCGCTTCTCCCAATATTAAAGTTTGACTTAGGCAATTAGTATGACCCAGTGAATAGAGAGATTTAGGAGTCTATCAGTCATGATGAAATGAGAATGCTAATGGAAATACACGCATGCACACACACACAAACACACGTATCTTAGTTTGGATGCACTCAATCATACTTTTCACAGATAACCACGAACAAAAGAAAGATGGTGAGATAGTTGAAAAATATTAAGACTTGACGGCATCTATAAATAAAACAAACACAGACTGTATCTTGCTCACAGAAAAATTCTGATCTCACTCAGTAGTTTTTTTTTTTTTTTTTTCTAATACCCAACGTGAATTGTTCTTTTTTTTTTTTTTTTTTTTTTTTTTTTTTTGAGACAGAGTCTCGCTCTGTCGCCCAGGCTGGAGTGCAGTGGCCGGATCTCAGCTCACTGCAAGCTCCGCCTCCCGGGTTCACGCCATTCTCCTGCCTTAGCCTCCGGAGTAGCTGGGACTACAGGCGCCCGCCACCTCGCCCGGCTAGTTTTTTGTATTTTTTAGTAGAGACGGGGTTTCACGGGGTTAGCCAGGATGGTCTCGATCTCCTGACCTCGTGATCCGCCCGTCTCGGCCTCCCAAAGTGCTGGGATTACAGGCTTGAGCCACCGCGCCCGGCCGAATTGTTCTTTATCAAACAGAATATTAAAATTACTTCTCACTGTCTTAGATTTAGGTGAGGAATGAAGCCAATAGATGTTACATTTCAAATTTAGACTGTGATACTGGCAGCAAATCTTCTTCACATAGTCAGTGACAAACTGGCACAACAGGAGGACCTGCCCCTTCCTAAACCTTCCATAGCAATCCTTAAGTAATTAAGTAACAACACAGCAAGAGATCGGGGGCTTTCGTCTTGAGTACCACCCACACTGTATTCAGTTATGCCTGACCCAATGTTCTCCCCATGAGCTGGCTGGAGAAACTCATGTTATGCCTGTGCTCCAGTTCTGTTTTTGAAGCAGCACCATGTAGTATTTACAGTCTTTTCCTCACTGCTTAATCACTCACTATAGATCACAATGCAGAATATCCAAAAGAGATGTCTGAGTTTATCCAAAATATAGGAGGCATAAGAAACAGGCTAGAACAAATGCAATCAGGAGAGACAAAGCAATCAAGAGAACTAGATCATGTTAGAACTGTATGAGAAGGAATTAAAGCTATCTATGATTGATATATGAAGCTTTCAATAGAAATATTAGACAACATGTGCTATCAGATGAGTAATTTCAGAGAAGAGATGAAATCTATCCAAAAACATTAAAAATATGAGAAATAAAAAACAATGAGAGTGATGAAGAATTGTTGCTTTTTTTCCATGAGTTTATCTGTAGATTGATCTGAGTTAGAATTAGTGAGCTTGAAGATGGGACAATAGAAGCTACACAAATCAAAACACAAAGAGATAAAATGCTTAAAACACTACAACAGAGCATCCAAATATGGTGAGAAAATGTTAAATGTTCAGACATATTTGAAATTGGAACCATGAGGTGTAGCAAAAAAGAGAACAGAAGAAATGTTTGAAGAATAACATCCAAGGATTTGTCAAAATTAATTACAGACAATAAAACAGAAATCCAAGAAGCTTAGAGAACATCAAATAAAATAAAAACAAAAAACAAGCAAATAATCGATTTGGAAAAAATACAACTAGCTATATAAAAAAATGTAAACTGCTAAAAGCAACAAAGAGAAAACTTTGAGGGCAAACAGAGAAAAAAATACATATTGTCCATGAAAAAAAAATGCTAACAATTACAGCCAATTTTTTTTTAGAAACCATATAAGCAAGAAGACGATGGAGGTACCTGTTTAAACTCTTAAATAAGAACAAAAAATAGAAAGCAATTAAATAACAAAAACTCTTTTCAATCCAAAGTGGTACAGTTAGCGAAAACATTCTTCAAAAATTAAGGAGAAATAAACTAATTACTAACTGACCTAAACTACTCTTCAATCAACGGTAAAGGACAAAGTATATAATGCCCATCAGCACTGTGGATCTGCACTAAAAATCAAAGAGAGTTAGAGAACGAATTGATCAATGAAAAATAAAATTCATTTTCTTTTAATTTTTGATTAATAGATGAGTGACTTTCAAAAGCAAAAATAGCAAGAAGGTATTGTGTGCTTACAACATATAAAAGTTAAAAAATGACAACTATTACACAGAGGCAAAGAGGGAATCATTACGAATGTAATATTGTAAAGTCCTTAGATTACATATAAAGCACTATAATTTTATCTTAATATAGATCATTAATTGTAAAAAATATGTATAAATAATAACTACAAAGCAGACATAGAATCAAAAAATATTCAACTCAATATAAAGCAAAAAGAAAGGAAGATAAACAAATAATTAAAAAAAAATTACACGCAACTGGCCAGGTGCGGTGGCTCACGCTGTAATCTCAGCACTTTGGGAGGCTGAGACAGGTGGATCACGGTGTCAGGAGTTTGAGACCAGCCTGACCAACATGGTGAAACCCCCTTCTCTACTAAAAATACAAAAATTAGCCAGATGTGGTGGTGCACGCTTGTCATCCCAGCTACTCAAGAGGCTGAGGCAGGAGAAGCGCTTGAACCTGGAAGGCTGAGGTTGCAGTGAGCCGAGATCACGCCACTGCACTGCAGCCTGAGTCACAGAAAGAGACTCCATCTCAAAAAAAAAAAAAAAAAAGAAGACACACTACTTGGATGAATTTCAAAGCTATGCTTACAATTTGCATATTCTATAATTCCATTAATATAACATTCTCATAAAGACAAACAATAGTGATGAAGCACAGATCAGTCATTGCCAGCTGTTAGGGAAAGAGAGAGGATGACTATAAAATGATGTATGGTATGATTTTTTTTTAGAGAGGTTTAACTGCTTTTCATTCTAATTGTGTTGGTAATTACATAAATCTATAGTTATGTAAATATTTATAAATTATGTAAATATTTATAAAAGTAAACATCCTAAAAAGTAAAGCTTTTGGTATGATAATTTAGAAAATACAATTTAAATATAAAAAAGATACAATAAGCATATAACAGAGTTGAGCATGTGTTATCAGAATACATCCTAGGGCCATAATTTCATACAAGTATAGAAATTGATAGTGGTGTTATTTATAAAGTGAAGTGCAGCAAAGTTTCCCAATTGGGTGGTCATGAGTAAGAAAATAAAAAAAATATTCTTGATTCAAAGAAGGTCATGCATATGTGAAGACAGGAAGTAAAGAGCCTGGGCCATTCATGGATTTGTAAGTAGTTCTATATGGAAGGACAGTAAAGTGAAAGGGAGGAGAGCAGCAAGTGGAAGTGTACAGAGGTCAGCTCAGAGAGAGCATAAAACTTATCCAAAAGATCCTATTTTATCCTGAAAGCAATGGGGAAAACCTGAAAGATTGGAGAGCTGGAAAGGAACATGAAGAGTTTAATATTTCAAATGACCAATTTGGTAAAAAATAAGTGCTTTGCAGGATACAGGGGTGATATGGTTTGGCTCAGTGTCCCTACCCAAATCTCACGTTGCATTATAATTCCCATTGTTGGAGGTGGGGCCTGATGGGAGGTGACTGGATCATGAGGGTGGTTTCTAATGATATAGCACCATCCCCATAGTGTTGTCTCATGATTGAGTTCTCATGGGATCGGTTGTTTAAAAGTGTGTAGTATCTTCCCTCGTGCTCTCTCTTTCTCCTGCTCCAGCCACGTAGGATGTGTTGGCTTCCCCTTCACCTTCTGCCATGATTGTAAGTTTCCTGAGGCCTGCCCAGCCATGTTTCCTGTTCAGCCTGTGGAACAAACTAATACAAAGGGGAAGGTGGTCCAGTCTGTAAAGTAGCATGAGAGATTTTTTTGTGGTGATGGGAGAATTGTATATCTTGAGTAAGATGGTAGTTAAATGAATGCATATGTGTGTCAAAACTCAAACAGTATACTTAAAAATGGGTGCGGTTTATTGCATGTCCAATGTACCTCAATAAAGTTGATTAAAGAATACTATAGGGCAATGAAAAAGAACAAGTGCCTCATATATGTCACTACAGGGGTGGACCTCATAAATGTATTGAATTTTTAAAAGGTTATCTATTTACAGCATGTTGAAAAAGTTAACCCCTGTTACTTAAGTCAAAATAAGATTTTTTTTTTTGAGAAATAATGATCCAAAGGGTCATAAAGGAGGTTCAAGTATGTTAGTGATCTGGAGATGTACTCATAATTTGTATGTTGTATATAAATCTGTTATACATAAGTTTTCAACTACAAAATAAAAAACAAAAAGGATGGTTGGAGAACTCTAGTTGGTATATACAATACATGAAGAAGGAATTTAACTATATTACAGATAGATGACATAAGCTCACTGAAGGGGAAGGAAAGGAAAGGAACTCATCTAAATACCTTCGTAAAACAGTATTTTGACTAAATACTGTTAGGCTAGAAAAATTGTACACAAAAAAATTTACTCATGTCTAGATTTATTTTTCACGGAGTACAGTTTAGCAGTTCTGACTACATTTATGCAAGGTTTGAACAAGTAAATATATTATAGATAATGAGAACCAGTTTTGCCCTTGTAGGAGCAGTTAACAAAAAATAAGCAAATAGAAAAAGTGACAATGAATTCTGAGGTGGTTTGTCAGAGTGGGAGATATCAGAATAAACTCATGCTTCTTTTAAAAGATAGATGATAGATTAGATAGATAGATAGATAATAGTCAGATAAAGTAAACATAGATTGTGTGTACACATAGGTTAGTATAAATACCCACATTCCCTACCATGTTGGCCGAGAGGGTTTAAGTTAGTGAAACCTCAGGTGAAATGAACACACCATTTGTTTTCTGAAGGCCATTTTCCAGGACCTTTCTACTTGATTTTTGCAGTTTTGTTTCTATCTTGGCAATAGGGGTTTTACCAGTGTTAATAGTTAGAAGCAGAGGTATGAGGCTCTAGATGTGAGACAACATTGTCTCTTAGGGATTTGGTTCTATTTAGATCCATGGCCTCATCACCCTGCTTATCTCACCTCTGAAATTATTACTTGGAGCAAGTGCAGTTCAATGTTGGAGTGCCTCCAAATGACCAATGCTTCAAGCCTCAACCACATATTTGCCCTTCTTCAATTATGGATTTTTAAATTAAAGGTTTATAATAGCAATACAGCCTTTGTGCAGTTGTCTTGAACCTGAGAAATGTAGTATATGTAATGACAAGATTTATTGCCTAAGTAAACAGGCAAGAAAGTCTATAATGAACTGCAGTAATCCAGCCAAGATGTAATGGGGACATGAATTAGTGTCTCATTCTCCTCTTGAAGACAGCAGTGGTTTTGTGTTTCAGAAAAGAAGACAGTGAGAATTACTATTGTTATTTAAAATGGAGTTATGATGAGCATTAGAGTTAGAATTTGATGTTGAAAATTATTCTGAATTTTTAATGAAAATTTCTGTTAAGCATTTATTTCAAGTTTATGAAGTAACTGAAAATACGTTTAGTATATTAAAGTTAGAAGAGAGGCAAAAAAGAAAAAACCTTTCCCACTTTCAATGTCATTTTCTAACAATTTAACTGCAAGACATTCAGACACTCAAGACTGAGTGTCAATTGACTGGAAAGAGCTTCCTTTTGGTCAGGGAAAAATAATTCATATATCAATGTTATCTTAAGTGATTCCTTTGAGTGATGATATGTAACCACCTGGGAACAAAGAAGTGAACCCTATCGGACTATGCAGCACATTTATAACTAGTTTGGGAGAGCTGAGCCATGATTCCAAGTGATGTGTCCTGCATAAAATAAGTCCTGAAATTTTCTTTTCTTTTCTTTTCTTTCGTTCTTTATTTATTTTTTTGCTTTGAGACAGAGTCTCGCTCTGTCGCCCAGGCTGGAGTGCAGTGGCGCGACCTCGACTCACTGCAAGCTCCGCTCCCGGGTTCACACCATTCTCCTGCCTCAGCCTCCCGAGCAGCTGGGACTACAGGCACCTGTCACCACGCCCGGCTAATTTTGTTTTTGCATTTTTAGTAGAGACGAGGTTTCACCGTGTTAGCCAGGACGGTCTCGATCTCCTGACGTCGTGATCTGCCCGCCTCGGCCTCCTAAAGTGCCAAGATTGGAGGCGCAAGCCACCGCGCCCAGCTGCAACTTTTTTTTGAAAGTGTCCTAATAAAGTAGTGTAAAGTTCTAGGTATTTTAATAGTCCATAAGAACCAGATTGACAGGAATTTGTAACTTTTTCTTATAACGCCATTCTCTTCTGGATTTGTAAGTTTCCGTCAGGTACCAAGCAGCTAGCCCTCATTCTGTGCCCTTTTCTGGGTTCTCAGCCACAGGATCTCCTGTGTCAGCAGCAGGGAGCAGAGAACAGCTGACGGCATTGACGGGGAATAGTCAGAGCTTCTGGGTGGGAGCTAGGGCAGGAGATACTCTGGAATAGTTATTTCCTAGAGCTTCAGGTTCCACTCAGAGGCAAGCTATGTATAGTCTAATCCATGAGTGTAAGCAGAAGAAAATTTCTCCATCTACTTGCCACTTATGGACAATTTCAATTTCACTTGTTTTTCACTAGCCTAATCTCTGTCCTCAGGTCAATTTTCTGAAGAGCAGATTACATTAGGCTAGTGGAAAACAAAGTGAAATTGAAATTTGCATTGAGTCTTTCTTTGCTTGGTTTCCACAGGTTTGCATGAAGGGGATGTGATCAAGGGCAGAGCTGAAATAGTTAAAATACTCAAGACTGTCCAATAATTTCAGTTACTCATATAATTTTCTTGTTCCTTGATGGTGTGTTGTTAGGATTTTTTTCATTAAAAAATAGAATCCTTATTGCATACAAAAAAAAAATGGTATGACTTCTGTGTTTGAATACTGGCTCCTCCCCTTTCTAATTGTGTGACTTTGAAAAATTGCATCTCAATTCTCTCATCTTAAATCAGGGAATAAAAATAATATCTATCTCAGAGAGCTGTATGGGAGGATTAAGTGGGTTTGATATGTGTAAAGAAGAGTGCTTGGCACACAGAAACAGTAAATGGTATCTATTTTCAAACAATCATAGTTTTGCATTTGAGTTATTTTCTTTGCAAATAACATAAAACACAATCAAAGGTGACTTATAGAAAGGAAAAAAAGTCACTGGATCACAGAACAGTACGGGAGCATGTATGCATTCAGTCACAGCTTGATGTAGGATTTCAAATCATTTCAGCAAAATCTGATTTTTGTCTTTCATGTCTTGGGCCTACAAACTCTGCAAATATTTCACTCTCATACATGTGTTGAATTTAGTCACAGAATGGCTGTTAGTTCTCAGGGGTACATGCTTTCCAGTTGATATCAAGTAGAAAAAAAGCAAGAGACTGTGTCCCAGCATTTTCAGCTAAAGTTTTATTGCAGGCCAGTTCTTAAACAAATATTTGAAGTTGAGGAAATGCAACGCTGATTGGCTTGTATCTAATTCATTTCATTTGTCTCTGAGGTAGAGTCGGGGCCTCTGTAAACATATGAACAGATGTGGACTCAGGGTAAGGAAGAGAATAGTTCCAGAAAGAGATTGAGGAACCATTACCCAGAAGAGGATGTGTCTGCTAGTTGGCAGAAACAGATGACGCCCGTAGCAACTGAGAAATAAGAACATAGCAAGAAAGAAAGATGATAATCTCAACATATGCATGAGCATTGGAATGAGACAGTAGAAATTTAGAACAGAGTAGAAATGATGATGGAAATAATAACAGGATAAAAAATAATAGTGAATACTATGCTTTCATATTCAAGAATGTTTTCCAGTTTTTTTTAAAAAAATGACACGTGCAATCTTAATTTTTCTGTGCAACATTCTGTGAGATGTCCGTGCCATCATATTTACCATTGTACTTCGAAGGAAACTGAGGCTCAATTTTATTAAACAATGTTTCCTAAGGCTATACCAATGACTGAGAAGAACTAAGATTGGGTCCCAGATCAACTAACTTTTAGTCTCATACCACTTTCATTACATCTCTCTATTTTATTAGAGCAGTTTAACCAGTAGTTCATACTCTGAGATGTCAGAAGGAAGGTTTACCTATATTAGGTATTGACACCTTAGCAAGATATATGAAGTGGGTAGCAATTGGTAAGCACTGTCTGTTTGATGCTTTAGAATTCTGCTGTAGGATACAGCTACAAAAATCATGTCACTCTCTCTAGCAAAAAAAGTCTTAGTTAATGGAAAAAATGATTAGAGTTAGAAAGCTGCTCACCAGCTCTAATGGTCTCAATTTTGTTCACAAAATAACTTATAAACCATTCATACTATTCTACCAGTACCTCTTTCTCTTGATTTATAATCTCTTTTTTATGGTTTCAGAATGGAATCAATGGTCTGGAAGAGCACAGAAGGGTAATGTTTCCCAGAAGAGATGATGTTAGAAAAAAAATGTGCTACCCCTGCAGCTTTTGATGCACTTTCTCATTGGTCTACAGGTTGTTTTCTTTCTTGACTGTGATCTGGAAATGTACAATCAAAGGATCTCAATAAATGCTCCAATGTGTGACCAGCTAATTTTATTAACATCAGTTCTCTATGAAATGATGCTGCATTTACTTGGTAACAGAAGGGGGTGGCATGAATGAGAGACGGTGGACATGAATCTGTGACAGAGGGAGGAGCTACCACCTATGAAGACTCATCATCTGGGTTTCACATTTCTCCATGAATGAACAGTTTTGAAAGACTAAGGCTCGTTTATCTGTTCTCCTTTAAAAGTATTGCCTTCCTAAGGGAAACACCCTCAATGTATTCCTTTTGTTTCCGTTCTTTGTCTGGAGCTGTTGCTCCAACTGCTTTAATGAGAGACAATTTTTTTTTTCTATCATCCACAGTGTCTTTTCCAGGCCTCTTTTGAATTAATAAAATGCATTTTCAAAGTGTTTTGTTGGACTTAGAAGTGCTCTTATAATCCTCCACAAAGTAAAACTAACCATAACCTCATGAACCATTTGATAAACTAGTATGCAGTTATTCCAAAGAGCTATTTATTCATTCATTAAGCCAATTATTAAGCCTTGAGATACATACTTACCTGGAATTTAAGAGACTATATTCGCATTGCTCTTACCAAAAACTATCACCTCAAATTTCCCTTGCAAGTTATTGTCTTCCTTGCTCAAGACAGTTATTTGTGATAACAAAGAAGCTTATCACCTTCTATGTAAAAGAGTCTAACTGCTTGTCAAAATCCATAGTATGTTTGTCACTCTTGCCATGGGACACAGCAATGGAAAGTAATAATAATTGCTGTTTTAAATATGTGATTTATATCAGCTTTTGCCTTAGGGTAATTTAAATAAATTATGCTAAAATAGCAAATTTTCTCTTTGACTTTTGTCTGGTTGTTATAAAAAAGTTAAAACGGTAAATTAATTATCATCTACTAAACTCTTATATCATGTTAGGATTACATTCTAAGGATTGAGAACTTATATCATTTGGTGAATTCTAAATGCAAAGATAAAGCTCATGCATATGTTGTGATTTCAGATACTGAAATATAATGATCAAACTTTTGATTGTGGTGTTAAATTATGTTTAATTTTTAGAAACTGAAGAGAAGACCTCCTAAACTTTTAGACAGCAGTGTCCTGAATGCCACAGAAGCCTGTATGATGGCCAAGGTGGGAAGCATACTCTCTAATGATTGAAACTAATCCCTGCATGTTCCAGAAATGACTACCAAATGTAGTCAGAAGCATCTATTGTATTGTTGCAGGAAGAAAAAACAAATTCACACTTGACCAACCAAAGGTGCAACGAGAACCATAAATCAATGTGAGTCCGGTCTCTGTTCTTCCAGCATTTGAGCAAAGCTCTCTGGCAATTCTTATGGTTTATGGAAGCTCTCTTTTTGTCCTACCTGTTCATGTAGGAAACAGATTTTCATTAAGTGCACAAGGATGCGGACATCTCTTTTTGACCTCTCCCCCTGCAATCCCCTCCATGGTAGCGAAAATCATAGAATATTAAAACTGGCTGCCTTCTAGTTCAGAAGCTCTTACTCACCTGAGACTGTGTGCAAAATGATTGTGCATTTGTGATTAATACTTTTTTTTTCCAGTGGAGAGGATCCACAGATTTCATTTCATTCAAAAGATCTCTCCAAAAGTTCAGAATGACTGGTTTAATTCAGTGCTAATGAATCACAAAAGAAGAGAGAAACATAGATAGATAGGTCTCAACAGAGACAGTTTGTACCCACAGCCTGTTTGAGGCAGAGGCACAACTGCAGCTCACGTCTTCCTCACTCTAATACTGTTAGATTAGTATTGTTGCTAATACTGTTGCTACTTCGACACGTCTTGGAGGACCGTGCCAGTGGCAGCCCAAACAAAAGAAGTGAAAGAGGAAGAAAGGGAGAAATGGAGGGAGAAGGGGCTGGAGAGAAGTATTGGAAGCACAATGCCTCCAAATGTACAGGCTTCAGAAGCTTGTATCTTCTATTGCTAGCACAATCTTTCATTATTTGCACATTCAGCATTCAGGGTTATTATTTAAATTAAAACTTCCCTTCCTTTACAGAGACAAAAATTAAGAATTGTTTTTTTGAAGGTGGCTCTAGGCCCTCCCTAAAGCTAAAACAGACGCTAAAATTGTAACTCTATTAAATGGAAAATCTATTGATAAAAATATTAATTAGCATATAGTGGTCAGCTACAAAGAAATATAGTTTTTAATTTCAACTTTTAGTTTCCCTCTGTCAAATTTCAAAACTCATCACTTTCAAATGCAAGATAATATATCAAATAACATAAATATAATATACGCATACTTTGGAAAATGAACTCACGTGTAAACATGTATATCAACACATATATAGACAGGTATATTTGTCGTAGGAATTGATCAATGCATGCATACTAAATTCTGGTCATAACAGCATATGATTTATGTGTTATATGTAGGCAAATTGTCATTTACTCAGAAGGTGGTTAACCCTACCACCTTCTCCTCCCAATTTTTGAATCTTTTTTTCTAGAGAAATGAATTTCAAAGCGTAGACTCAGAATTTATATTAGAATCAAGTGAAACTAATGTGGTTTTTCTGCAAGTACTGCTTTTTCTGCAATTATTGAATCAGTAATTGTAGAAATTTTTCTGAAATTACTGAATCAGTATCTCAGGGAGTAGTCCCAGAAATCAGAATTTTGGAAGAAACTCCACAAATAGTCCTATTGCATACCCATGTTTGACACCCACCCCATCCCTTCAGCAGCTTTCGTATGCCCTATCCCTGTAGGGCACTGTCACCATTGAGGAAGAGGTTACAATCTGATTTGTCATAATAATTTAAACTCAAGTTCATATTATGCTCATGAAAAAGAAATTAAAATATGTAACTTAACAAAAGAGAAAATTAATGCAATACTGACACTTCTTTAAAAAAACACAATGCTACAAAACACAAAAACAAATAAAAATCCCTGAAATTGGGCCTATTTCTTATCCATTTTATAACAAAGACATAATGTTTTTGTTTTCTTGTTTTTAAATAGCTTTATTGAGGTATAGCTGATATTCAAAAAATATACATTTTAATGCATACAATTTGATGAATATAGACATAGCCATACACCCAATAAACCATCATCATAATGAAAGTAATAGACATATCCATCACCTCTAAAGGTCTCTTTATGCCTTTATTAAACTGTTTTTGTTGTTGTAAGAACACTCAGCAAAGTTTATACTATTTGGGGAAAGAGACAAATATTGTTACCTGTCCCTATTTCATTTAGCATTTGTAAAGGTAAGTTTCATTTTGTTTACTTTTTCCATCAATAAAAATGTCATTACTAGAAAAGATTTATAAGGTCATCCCAGTAGGTTTATTCACTTGAAAAACAACTTAGCAGTTTTAAACAACTTATAGAGGTGGTCAATCTCTGTCCTTTAAATCTCTTAAATTATAATTACAGGAATGGATATAGCAGGAAGTAATATTACTTAAGTGATTCCATTTATCAACCATGTAAGAAATTGGTAATTTGACTACTCTCTGACTGGATTCATGCAGCAAGCAATGTTATGTAAAATAATGATTTAAATCTATCTATCTAAATCTATCTATCTAAATCTATCTATCTATCTATCTATCTATCTATCTATCTATCTATCTACCTACCTACCTATTTATCTAGTGTGTGTGTGTGAGTGTGTGTGTGCTGCGTATAAGCAACTACTTGCAAAATCCAAAAGTCAGTTTTCAGTCTTCTTACTCAGCTTTCCCATATCATTTTACAGAACTGGCTACTCTTTTATGTCTGAAATATTTGTTTCAGAATTTTTGAAACCACATTCATCTGGTTCTCCTCCTACTCCACTGGCTATTCTGTCTTAGTCAATTTTACTTGTGCCACTTTCTCATTGTGACCTCAAAATGCTCTTTATCTATATACATTCCTTAGGTGAACTGATCCAATCCATATTGTTTAAGTACCAAAACATGCTTCTCACATACAAATTTCTACTGCTGATTGTGAGCTCTCCCCTGCACTCTATACTCATATATCCAATTGCTTACTTATCATTTTTTCTTGGCTGACTGTTCAAGCATCTCAAACTTCATTGCAAGTAAACAAATCAACAGAAAGATATTATCTCCAAATACACTTTGTCTTCTCTACACTTTTCCACTGCAAGTAGTTGCTCAGGTCCAAAATGTAGTGTGTTCCTCAATTCTTCTCTTTCTTCACACTACTCTTCCCATGGCCTTTTCCATCAGCAAATGTTATTGATACTGGCTTCTGAATGTTTACTATATTCAACAGTTTTTTCAATTTCTAGCACTTTCACCTCTGACTAAATCACCATTATTGTTCAGAGACTATTGAGATAGCCTTTTCTTTGTTTTCTGGGTCTACTGTTGCACCTGTGTGTTCCACTCGCCACGTAACAGCCAGGGCAATTTTATTTTACTTAAGATCATGCTATTTCCATGCTTAAAATTACTCTATGGTTTCCAAGCATGTGTAGAACAAATCCAAACATTCATGGCCGTATAGGATCTCACCCTTGCTTACTTCTCCAATATCATTTCCTAATACTTCGCCTCTCATTGGCAATGCTGTAGCTCAAAGACGAACACTCTTTCCTACTCTGATAACTGTGAGTCTCATCACAATTTGCACCACTTGGTCCCTCTGGAATTATACTTCTTGGATCCCTTCCCATCGTTAAATATTAACATAAATGGTATCAGCGCTGATTGTAGAGCAGATCATCCATTACTATCTCATACCACTTGATATTCTATTTGACTATTATTTTATGACTTAATTGCTCTTTAAACTCATAGTATTTATTATTGTTCAGTTCCTCACAAACTCCTATTATAATGGTTCTTGCTATGGGGGCAGAATTTTCTTTTATTCAACATTGACTCCCATTATTTAGATTAGCGCTTATATATGATAGATACTCAATGAATAATTATTGAGTGACTATATTTATCACTGTCCCTCACTCACTATGAAAAGAATTTTCATAGTAAACCCACTATAACAAAATTTGGCTGAATCAAAACTCTGAATTAAGTATAAAAATGTAGATATAATCATCTTCTGATTTAAACCAAACATCTAAATGTTAGGGAAAAAGTCACAAAAGGCAACAGATATCTCTATAGTAATTTAATAAAATGTTTAAAAATAAATCTAATTCCATGAAACCTTTTCAAAATAATGACCCTGAGGTCTTATGAAATTTATAGCGATAAGACCTTTTGTTTTCACCTTGACTCATCTATTTAAGGTAAGCAAAAGTATTGGGAAATTTTGAAATGTGTTTTGATAGTCAGAAGTAAAATGTGTATTTTCACCCTTACTGATAATTTTGTTTAAGGGTTACTATAGAAAGATGATTCTACAGAGTATTTTAACTGTTGTTTAAAGTCCCATAACTGTTGTATCAGGTTATTTTTATCTTTTCATCTGAACAATACTCAGGTGTCCCAGCGGCAATAAGAAAGGACCTGACGAGAGCATCACTATGGCAAGTCTGCACCCCAAACTGTTGTGGCATTGATACCAGGTATATTAGTTCATTCTCAAGCTGCTGTGAATAAATTCCTGAGACTGGGTAATTTATAAAGAAAAGGGGTTTAGTTGATACACAGTTCCGCATGGCTGGGAAAGCCTCAGGAAACTTAAAATCATGGCGAAGGCACCTCTTCACAGGGTTGCAGGAGAGAGAATGACTGCCAGCAGGAGAAATGCCAGATGCTTTAAAAAAAACCAAAAGATCTCATGAGACCCACTCATTATCATGAGCACAGCATGGGGGAAACCACCCCCATGATTCAATTACCTCCACATGATCCCGCCCTTGACACATGGGGATTGTGGGGATTACAATTCAAGGTGAGACTTGGGTGGGGACACAGAGCCAAACCATATCATCATGTTTACTCCAACCAAGTAGTGTTGCACACACCCATCTGACAGGTAGTTAGGCAGACACTTGCAGAAGATACTCCATCCAGACAGTTACAGCACAGCTGTGATTGATTAGAACTAGCTCTAGATATAAGTCTTATCACTTTTTAAAGTGCGTTTATTTTCACAGGAAAGCAAATAATTCCAATAAATAAAAATTGCTCATTTCAACCAGGTGTGGTGGCTCATGCCTGTAATCCCAGCACTTTAGAAGGCCGAGGCAGGGGGATCACCTGAGGTCAGGAGTTCAAGATTAGCCTGACCAACATGGTAAAACCCCCGTCTCTACTAAAAATACAAAACATTAGCCAGGCATGGTAGCAGGTGCCTGTAATCCCAGCTACTCAGGAGGCTGAGGCAGGAGAATTGCTTGAACCCAGGAGGTGGAGGTGGCAGTGAGCCGAGATTGTACCATTGCACTCCAGCCTGGGTGACAAGAGCAAAAATCTCCATCAAAAAAAAAAAAAAAAAAAAAAAAAGCCTCATTTCACCTACTTAGCCAGACTTACTCAAACATAATCTTAAAAATAGTGAAAAAAAATTGTTTTTGTCTTCTAAACAAACACTTCCAAAATTTTTGCTGTAAGAAGTTAAGGTTACAAGGTCACTCAAGGTCTCATTCTGAGAGGATATTAAAAAAAAAAAGGTGGGGGGAGGACTTTGTAAATCATGTAGGTTACAGAACTGAAAAGAGAATCCTTTGAAGAATAGGTCATTGGTTTTGATATTAGGGAATAAGGTATCAGATGCACTTTGAGGAACTGTAACCTAACCAAGCAGCTCACACATAGTGGTTTCCATTAAAAAGTTGCCATTTATCTTATCATCGTGAGTTTATCTTACCATGAGCTGTCATTGAAAGGATAGAGAAATACTATGACTTACTGCAGCACAGTAGATATCAAAAAAAGACAGATGGCAACTTTTTAATGACAGACACTGTTCTCCAGGCCTTATTCACATCTCCAAATTCAGGAGCAGCCACCGTCAATATCAGCCTTTGGGACTGGGCTGAAAGGAGACACTGATAGAGTGAAATCTGTATTAGTATTATAATCTGGAAGTCTTGGGGAAAATTTGATTTCTTTTGGAATTACTTCTGCTTTCATTGAAAACAAATTAGCATGATGATGAGAGACAAATTTGTATTTTAATGTTTTCATTTTAACATTTTTAACAATGTATATTTTAATAACATTTGTAAATTTTAAAAATATGACCTCACAGTTAAAAGCTTACAGTTTTGAGCCACATACACTTGGAATCAATCTACTTTTTTTCTGTTTCTCATTTTCCTCATTTATAATGTGGGAAAAAAGAAATGTTCCCATCTCACGGGGTTGTGTTAAGGATTCCAGAAGATAGGGAATAGAAAAATAGTGCTGTTATTGTTTTTTCGGTTAGCATTAACTAATGACTTCCGTTGTACTTACTGCCGTATTTAGTGAATCAAATATTAACACTCTAAGAAAAGTAATTCTATTAGTGTCCCCCAAACAGAGGCACATTTCAAAAAATTTGATTCTTAAATCAGTCAGTTAAATGCCATACACCCGTAAATTCCAATTCTGCACTCAACGGCAGGCATTTTTTAGTTCTTTTGTATACTCAAGTCCTGATTAACCATTTAGAGAGAACTTTCCTTACTTCCATAGTCTTTCCATTTGGGATAGTTCAGGGTCATGTCTCTTTTTCTTGACCACTGAGAGCACTCGTTATTCATGCACACATTTTGGTCCTTCTTTATACATTGCATTCTATTGTTCTGTATCTGAGTCTTTCTCTCCCAACTAGATATAGATTATTTGAAAGTGAATATACATGACATTTTTCATAGGCTTTCATAGGCTTTAATATTTTAACTTAAAATAATATACAGTAATTTACATAAACTAAATTTATAATGCTATCATTATATGTGGCTTCCTTCTACTCCTCAATCGAACAGTGTGATGAAGAAACAAAATACTATGCTCAAAAATTGCCAATCCTGTATTTTAGAAGATGACTTCCCCAGAAAAACCACTTATCTTTTCGGGGCCTTGGTTTCATCATCTGTTGAATAACAAAATTGAACATGTTACCTTAAGATCTGTTCCAGATTGAATATTATTGAATGTCATTTAATTAAATTTGGCAATATTTGGAATATGCTCACTAATTTCAACATGCATTTCAAAAAAGTGGACCAGCATATGTTCTAACCACATGTAATGGCATTAGCCATAGTCTTAACAATTTGAAACAAAGGTAAAAAAACAGACTGCATGACCACTAGTCGTTTTACTTTAAGACAGAGTAATACTGAAAATATTTAAAACCTGAAAGTCATTTCCTGTTAGACTGCTTTTCATTTCCTTCCGTGTTTCACTCAGAGAGTTTTTCTTTCTCCATTTATCAGATGCTTAAAAACTCTGAAGAATGAAGTTAACTAATTGTCCATTAGATGCCATGGATCTTCCGTCTATTTAAGGATGTCTCCTTTATGCAGTTCGTCTCATTAGACAGAGCTGTGAGCTTTGCTGTGCACTCACAGATGGGATCCTGGCTTCTGCAGCAATGGGCACTTAAGCTCCAGGAAGCCCTGTTTAGACAGGGATGTTTTAATAGAGCAGTCCACATCCAACCTCTCACTCTTGTCTAAGTACCTGCTGGTGATGATCACTTTGCTTCCTGCTGCTCTAAGTGGAGTCATTAAAAGAAATGCAAGTTTCAGCACGATTGGAAGAGGGTGGAAACTTCCTTCTTCATGAGAAGGTCAGCTCCATCAAACGTTTTACCTGTCCACCTCCATTAATTGAATCGTTATGAGAAAATCAGATAACCTTATTGTTGAAGTGTCCTAAGAGATTAGTAAGTCTATTTTTCTTCCTAGCAGTTGAAAACAAAAATTTAGAAAGTTCATAGTCTTTCTTGCTTTTTAATTTTAAAATATAGCGGGAATATTATAGTACTCTTCAGAATATATTTCAATGTTTGATATAATTAAATTTTGGAGATACCTTTTCTCCAACATCTCCTCAGCCCTCTATCCTGTGGTAATAGAGGGGACAGTGATAATTTTTTAAATTTGCTTGGGATTATCGTATAAGAAATGCAATGAAAGAGAAAGAAAAAATGGTAAATGAGTGATTTACACTATTTATGACATTAGTTTTATATGCATGCTTTCAATTAATTGTACAGGTATTTTTCAAGTAGTTATGGACATGGAGCTATGCTACTTCCTGAGGGATGTCTGAAAGACTCACCTGCATGACATCTACTCTCATTCTTCAAATGAAATCCATTTGGATAAGATGAGACAAATCTATATAAAGAATATAAGGTATAATTCAATATAAAACAAGCAGAGCAAAACTATCAGCTAGCATACAGTCAGGTACTACGTTTAGTATCATCAGTTACAAAAATAAAGCCTGCAGCTTATATTTGCCATAAGTAGTCAAGAGATTCAAGATATTATGATTATTTAGGTTAATGTCTCATATAGAATTTTGGATTTTAAATGATTTTTGAAAAAGCAGGACAGAATTTTTAGGTAGCAATTGCAATGAACAGAAGTTATGAACTTCTTTAATTCAGGGATTGTAATGCAAATACTCATCTGGGAAGAGCTCTCCCTCTTTATCTGGCTCCTGAAGGACTTTATCACTCATTATCCACATGGTCTCTATGCCCATCTGTTTTTTTTTTTCTTATTTCAATTGTATATTTATAAAATTGCACCCTACACTTTCAATAGCCTCAGGGTACAAGCACCAATAAAATTTCCATTGATTAAAGTATTAAAATACATGAAAAGAAACAATAGCCAGCAGCAATAATGATTAAACACATAAGTATCAAACAAAGCAAAATTGTATTAAAAACAACAGTCCCCTCAAATGTATCCTTAACATGGAGCAAGCTTGCTTATACTGTAGGAAAAATTAGGTGAATTGTAACTATATACAACATCTCTGACTGTAATATATAGTAAAACTCTCGTATTATTATTTGACTTAGTTTCTAAAGATTCTTGGTATAATTTCTTTCACCTTTATGTGCCTCTATCTCATTAGCTATCAAATAGGAAGGATACTGTTCACCATAGAAAAACACTGTCTCCTAGGAATATTGTAAGAAAGAATAAAATAAGAAATTTAAAACAACTTAAAAAGTGGATCAATACAAATATTAGTCATTCCTAACCTTTCCTATCATTCCAATATTTTTGGAATATCTAACCTTTGCCTGTGACCTTACTCTGATAATAGAGTCTGTATTTTCAGAGATGCACTCTGTGGTTGCAGATGTTAAATGTCATACATATAGGAATACTTATGGCTTTCTCATTTTGTAAATTCTTATGGCTAATGATAACATCAGAGGTAAAAATGACTCTCCCTTCCCTGACACACTTCAAATGTTGCTTGGCACATTTATAAAGTTCTTATTGCAACAATAGAGACTGAATTGTACCAACTTTGCATTACAAATTCAACAGCCAGGAGCATGTGTCCACCTAGGCCTGTAAATGCAATTCTAAAAATGAACCTATCTTCCAAGAAGAATACCGGTCTTATTTCCTTTCAAGCCTTAATTTCCAAACTCTAGGAGACTATTGTAGCTTTCACAAATGTTTAGCGGACACTCACATGTGCAAACATACACACAGCATTTGCCATTCAGAATGTCCTGGAAAGAGTAAACATCATTGTTTTTTACCCTCATTGCAAAAGTGTACTGGAAAAATAATTCAACAAAAATCGGATCAAGTATGCATGCTATTTAGCAACAACAATAATGACAGCAAAGGAGGTTAATGATCTTTATGTTAACTTGTAATCAAAACACTGGAGTTCTCGTTCTTTGTTGGAAACTGGTGAGGTGGTTACCATGCCAGTGGCAATCATGAAACACTGCAAGAATAGGGTTTCATAAGAATGTCTTACATACTGAAGCTATTCTTCAGTATGTTGAAGGCACTACAAACTCAGATGCATCTCTACTGACACTTATGATGTATCTTCTGGTTAAAATTAATATATATTATATAATTCTAAGATTGTACTGAATCTTTTAGAAGCAAGATTATATATAGTAAATGTGTCTTTAGATGCTTGGCAAATTTTTCTTAAGCTCTGAGTTCTTATAGCAGGAACATAGGGATGCACTGCTGTAGAAGGAGAGAGGTCTAACATGTAAGGTTAATGCCGTATAGGTGAAGAAAGTGCTTTCGTGTAAAGAGGATAAAGAAGCTCTATTGCACATACAACTATATCTTCATCTACAGTAATAAAAACTGAAATCTTAATTTTTTGTGCTTGCATAAGTCTTTGGGTTATAGTTATTTTACTACATTATGAACATACCATGATACATTTAATAGAGAGATATTTATTGAATGCCTGTTAATGGAAGTTATTATTTCAAAATAGAAGTCATAGTAGTAATTAAAAGATAAGACTCTCATCTGAGGAGGCAAAAAATGTACAGACGCAAATATATATTACATCAGGTGATGGTAAGTGTTGGGAAGATAACTAAAGTGTTGTAAGAGAATAGAAAGAAATGGAGATGGGAGAAAAATCATTTTAGGTAAATTGGTCAGAGATGACATTGTGTAGAGATTGAGAAAGTGAATAGGTATTTGTGAGAAGACTGTTTTGTGGGAGAAAATACATTTTTCAGGGCTCTACAAACATTCTTGGGACTTTTATGAAATAGGAATAGCCAATCAAATTGAGGTGAGTGAAGAAAGTTTATAATTTCAATGCAAATTCCTATAGCCCCATATACATTATGAAGACTTTTCATCTCATTGTCTGATTTTAGTTTACAACACCCAAGTACATTACATAGCACGATATTGTGAATATTGTCCTACAATTTTCAGATAACAAAATCTGAGTTTCCAATATTTATTTTTATTTTCTAAGCTGCTGGTGGAAGGATGGTAAACCTTGAAGCTAAGTTTATTAACTTCACATTTAGAACTTCTTCCAGTACACCACACCTTTCCAGTTGGTAGATTACTTTCCACTCTAGAAGTCTACATCTTTAAGGATTTGTTTTTAAACAGCGTATAGAAAATCTTTGTATGTTCATACAAATTGTCACAGTAACATATTAATAAAGAAAAATGATACATATCAAAAGTAAAGCTTTTGTATAATAGAATATGGATAACAAAAGACTCAAAGAGAGCATAGGCCTTTATGAAAAAAATATATATTTTTTAGGGGAAATATACATTTGAATATTTATTGTTCATGTCAAATGCCATAAAACAAAGTGCCCCACGAAGGAAGCTTCAGGGGCAAGTAGGCAAAAGACCACTAGACAACTTGAAAATAGTGCATTACAAGATGTTTAGGGCCTCTAATGAAAGCTTAGCTCAGAGAGACCAGCTGTAGCAATAAAACAGCTCTTAAATTCTGTACAGTGAGAGGCTCTGCATCCAGAAGATGTCCGGAAAAAGCAATGAAATAAAAAATACAATAAAAATACTATTACAAAATATAATACAAAAAAATATAATTAAGAATTCAGCAATGAACTGAAAAAACTCAGAAAAATGTAAATACAATAAAATACTCATTTTATTTGTTGTTAGGAAGAGCATCCATTAGTAGCCCAGTCACTCCATTAGTGCATCAACAGCGACAATAATACCTGTACTTCCTCATAATGGCCTGACTCGCCTACTTCTTGGCAAACTCAGCCAAGTCATAGCAAAATGTAAAACTGACTATATTTGTCTAACTCAACCTCAGCCTTATACACTTTAAGAACACATACATGTGTGTGTACACATACACGCATTTGCCTCTATTTGTCTGTCTTGCATTTTCGACATGAAGTATTCTTTGCTATGTATTCACTTTCCTTAATCTTTCATCCTAATACCAGAATATGAGTGACAATGGCTATTGGGTTAAAAGATATACTTTCATATGCAAAATATATATTGTCTTCACAAATGTGAAACTACTTTGTACCCAAGTAAATTAAATTGGGATACTAGTGTGCAGATAAAGGGGGTGTGTGTGTGTGTGTGTCTGAATGTTTCTGGAATCTCTTTAATAAATAACTTGTTTATAAAGCAATGACCTGTTGTTCTTCTGGAATGTGTAGTTTTGTTCCTTTAGGCAATGCTCTGAAAGGACGGGTGGGGGGAGGGTACTTTTCTGCCCTATGAAATACGCTGCACTGAACAAATCCAAGAAACTTTGGAGAGGATTATATACTCCTGACGGCCCAAATGTGATAAGTATATCAAGATTTAGTGTCCCTTTATTAGTTTCTCTTACAAGAGAATACCACAGCTGCCAAATCTGAATCATTACCCTCATTTTTCCTGATATAATCAGTATGAAAATGGTGACTACTTGGATATTGCCTCAATGTGAGCTTTTCTAACTGAATAAGGTAAGATCAACCTTATTGTATCACTCACTGATTAGAGTTCTGATTAATGCTGCTTCTTTTATTTTCATTCCCCAGGTTGAGATCATGCATATGCTCCTGAATTACTGGGCCCAGCACCTGTCTCAGAATCAGGCCTTTTCTAATATGTTCACCAAGGGTTTGGGAAATGCATAGGCTTCTCAGAAAGTTTAATTACTGCCAGTGTCTTCTCTTTCATCCCTCATTTACTTCTCACAACTTTAACTAAAAATAAATAAATAAAAATGCCCTAAAACTGCGGAGTGTGTTTATTTCATTATGTTGAACAACATCCTGGTCCAAACACCACTGGGTCAGCAGCTCTAAATACAGACACTTTACATTTTCTATTCAAACACTTTTGAAGAAAGAAGACAGAAAAACACTGAAAATTCACTACTCCCCCAAATTCAACTGACAGAAAATCTTTTGCTCTTATCTGAAAAGATTTGGCATTAAGTATACAGACAATTGAGCTGGCTTGAGAAAATAATAGGTGGCTCTCTCGTTGTTCACTTTTCTGAAAGGAATAGTCTTGTCCCCTGAAAGTAAAATGGGGAGAAAATGTCTCCCCCGGAAGCCTAGGCAGTATAACAGATAATAAAGCAGCTTCTTGTCCATTGCAAGAGGATTGCTTTTGTAAATGGACGATTACTGTACACTGCCAGAGACATAGTATCACTTTTGTCTAATGCTCATTATAACACTTTATTTACCTGAAAAGGAGCAGTAAGTATAGTAGAAATTTCAGACTGAGTAATTGCAGAGAATATGCTGTGCAATATGTACTTTCTATAGAAAAGGCATTGAAAGTTTTTTTCTAAGTGAAGCATCTTATGACAGCAAATAATATAAATATAATTATAATTCAGAAAAAAAGAAAATTTTTTATTTAATATCAGAGGTTGACAAACTATGGCCTGAAGCCACTGCATATTTTTATAAATAAAGTTTTGTTGGAAAAAAGTCATAGTCATGCCTTTATGTATTGTTTATTACTGTGTTCCCACTACAACAGCTGAGTTGAGTAATTGAGGCAGAGACCATCTGGCCCTCAAAACCTAAAATATTTACTGTATGGTCATCCATTTATAGAAAAATTTCGCCAGCTCTCCTCTTCCTTCTTATATAATTAAATTATGCAAAGATGATTCTAAATTCAGAATGTTTAGAGCTTAAGGCCTCTCTCCCCCACCCCCATTTCTTTCTTTTCTTTCTCTCTCTTTCTCCCTCCATCTCTCAGCACTATATTTAGTATGTTAGATTCATTCCTACGTAGACTTTTTCAAAAGGGTGACAAAGAAACTACCACTGGTAGTTTAATATTCTTACTATCGTGTTAACAATACTTCAGAAAGCAAAGTGTCTTTTAAACATGTGAAGCAGAGCCCATGGTGGCTTCTGGCCTGACATGGCTAACATTTCCATCCTTGAACTATTTACAGAGACCAGGGAAATTGAGTAGTGAGATTTGGCAGGTCTGCATTACACACTGTCTCATTAGTGACATGTGCAGAGTAAGGCTAATTCAAACCTCATACATTGAACATGACTGCTATGGACTTATGGAAGAGTGGTAGACCAAGGAGAAGTGGGGCAGATACAAAACATGTCCATGTCAATGGTGATGGAGAAGAAAGGAAGAGTGCTGGTAACTCAGCATGCAGAGGTTTGTGGGTTTTGCTTGCTGTGAAAGGGTTAATCTGATTTCTCGTGTGTTTCAGTCCCTCAAACCTTTAGACTCTGTATTTGAATGACCATTCGGTACTATCGATTGGACAACTGGCCCTCTTGCTATTACAATAAGAAAAGCTTTAAACCAGGATCAAAATGAAAAATGTGAGACTTGTTCACCCATTCTAGATACTGACGGGCCTAAAGTCTGTATATTTTTGTACTGCGTTAATATAGTCATGCAAAAGAATAATTTTTGAGTCCAATTATGATGGAGTCATGTGCTGTTTTCAGGTGCTCATTATGACATGAGAAAACGTGAAGAAACAACTTATATGACTATAGACAAACTCCCAGCAAATTTATAGAAGCTTCTAATTGTTTAAAGGCAATGAAGTCCCCTGTAAACTCTCTGTGAAAGAGAAACATATGCATTCTTAAGTGTCAAAGTAAGAGCATGCTATGATTTGAATGTGTCTTCTCCAAAATTCATGTTAAAACTTAATCCCCATTGTGGTGGTATTAGGAGGTGGGACCTTTTGGGAGGTGATTAAGATATGAAGGCTCTGCACTCGTGAATGGATTACCGCCTTACAAAAGGGCTGAAAGGAAGTAGATTAGGCCCTTTTGCCCTTCTGTATTCCGCCATATGAGGACTCAGTGTTTCTCCCCTCCAGAGGATGCAGCAACAACTCACCATCTTGCAAACAGAAAACAAGGCCCTCAGCAGACATGGAATCTGTCTGCACGTTGATTTTGAACTCCTCTGTCTCCAGAACTGTGAGAAAGAAATTTCTGTTTTTTATACATTACTCAGGCTGTGGTGTTTTGTTATAGTAGCACAACAGACTAAAGCAGAACATATTTCTGATTTACTGAAGTTTTCAAAGAAAACTTTAGAGATTTGTATGCTATCATAACAGTATGCTATGTGAATATGTTAAATAGAAGAAGAACATCTCATGGACAGAGTGAATTAAGGTACAATGATCTGATATAAAAATATGATGAAATAAATGCAAAGATAAGGAATAGAAATGAAACAGGAGATTATTGACCTAAGAAATATTAAGATACTATTTAAAAGAATGAGCTTTGAGGTTTTATAAATCTTGCTTGATTTCTAGGCTTTTGTGTTATTTAATGTCACAAAGCTAGACAGCTTCAGCTTTCTAGAAAATCAAAATATGTATAGTAACTACTTAATAATTTAAAGTTAAGGTTAAATTAAACTGTCTAAATATATGTGTGCATAAATATATACATATATAGAGAGAAACAGAGAATGTAATAAAAGACAAATTACAACAGAAAGAGAAATAAATCATAAAATATTTAAGAATATAGTCACGAATAAAATCAAACATATTAATTATTAAAATAAATATACATTAATTAAAATTTACTTACAAAGATATTAACTCTCAAATTGGGAAAGGAAGTATGGCTAAGAGGAAACATTATTTTAAAAGGTGACATCATAGAGTTGAAGTAAATGGATAATATCCACTGGGTGCTATTAACCATGATAAAAATAAAATAGCAGTATTATTTTTAGACAAAGTAAAATCTAAACCAATTTCCATTAAAGTACAATGAAAAGAGTCTATTAACTCTCTCTCTCTCTCTCTCTATATATATATGTTTATACACACATATATAGATGGTTTAATTTAACCTTAATTAAACACTTAATATATACAAAATGTTTTTATATTTATAAAACATAAAAATTTATATTATATATATATGTACACACACACACTGATATGGTTTGGCTATGTACCACCCAAATCTCATCTTGAATTGTAGCTCCCACAATTCCTACATGTTGTGAGAGGGTCCTGGTGGGAGGTAATTTAATAATAGGGGTGAGTCTTTCCTGTACTATTCTTGTGATAGTGAATACACCTCCTGAGGTCGGATGGTTTTATAAAGGGGAGTTTTCCTGCACAGGCTCTCTTCTCTTGACTGCCGCCATGTGAGATGTACCTTTCACCTTGTGCCATGATTGTGAGGTCTCTCCAACTATGAGGAACTGTGAGTCTATTAAATTTCTTTCCTTTGTAAATTGTTCAGTTTAGGTATGTCTTTACCAGCAGTGTGAAAATGGACTAACACACACAAACACACACACACACACAAAAAATGCATATATCTTTCATACATGATAGTCATGCAATTTTATGTACCAACTCATTTATCAACTATATATACATATATAAACTCTATAAAATATGAAACCCTGAGAAACTCAGTCTGTATAAAACCTCAAACATAACTCCACTAGCATTAGACGTATAAAGTATATGCAATAAATATTCAATATGGAAATAGATAATTTAACATAGTAATTTAAAAAGAGTAAAAGGCTTCCAGATACAAAGTAAAAAGTGCTGGATGTAACTACTCACTATAAACAACCTGCCTGGACTAAATGCATGAAACTATTTTTGACTATTGGATAACAGAAAGCTTAGCACTGTGATCCTGGGTAGAGGGAAACAAATAAGGTGAGCTCTATAGTCACTTCAGTTTTTTCTGGTGGGTAAATTTGAAACCACGGAAATATCCACAACATTTCCAAATGGATGGAGAAACGTACTCAGCCTAGTGATGCTGCTGAGTTGAAGAGATGGAGATTGCAATTCAGAGGCTGAAGGAGCTGGAACGTTGTAGACTAAAGAGACAGAAAGCATGGACTATTCAAAGATCTCCAAAGTGAGTGTTAAGATCCTGTTGGGTTTTTGCTAAGTACTGAATCACGTATAGAGTGAAACTTCACAAAGCTGGTGAAACAAATGTCCAGGGATGATATGCTTTGTAAAAAATATTTTTTCCCTTCAACACTAGATGATGCAAGGAAGTCTGACATAGCTTCTATTGAACATTGCATTTGCGTCCTATTCTGGGCATAGAGTAATAATGGAAATAGAGAAATTATTAACAGAAATTAAGGAGAATGTCTCATAACAAAGAAATATTGACAGTAGTAAATGTATAAAGACATAACCAGGCCGGGTGTGGTGGCTCATGTCTGTAATCCCAGCACTTTGGGAGGCCGAGGCGGGCAGATCACAAGGTCAGGAGATCGAGACCATCCTGGATAACACAGTGAAACCCCATCTCTACTAAAAATACAAAAAAATTAGCCAGGCCTGGTGGCGACTGCCTGTAGTCCCAGCTACTGGGGAGGCTGAGGCAGGAGAATGGCGTGAACTCGGGAGGCGGAGCTTGCAGTGAGCTGAGATCGTGTCACTGCACTCCAGTCTGGGCAACAGAGCGAGACTCCGTCTCAAAAAAAAAAAAAAAAAAAAAAAAAAAAACAGAAAAACAAAACAACAACAACAAAAGAAAAACATAACCAAAGATATATACACAAAATTATAATTTAAGTTTTAATACCCAACTGTCAGTAACTGATAGAATATTCAATGCGTCATATATGTTCAAAAAAATTTGAATAGAACTATCAAAAACATACCTAAATGATATTCGTACACTACTAAATTCAACAATGCAAAATAGAAAGTCTATTTAAGGCCGGGCGCGGTGGCTCAAGCCTGTAATCCCAGCACTTTGGGAGGCCGAGACGGGCGGATCACGAGGTCAGGAGTTCGAGACCATCCTGGCTAACACGGTGAAACCCCGTCTCTACTAAAAACTACAAAAAACTAGCCGGGCGAGGTGGCGGGCGCCTGTAGTCCCGGCTACTCGGGAGGCTGAGGCAGGAGAATGGCGTAAAAACCCGGGAGGCAGAGCTTGCAGTGAGCTGAGATCCGGCCACTGCACTCCAGCCTGGGCGACACAGCGAGACTCCGTCTCAAAAAAAAAAAAAAAAAAAAAAAAAAAATCTATTTAAATGCACATGAAAGAGTCCCAAGGTAGTCCATATACTGGGCCATAAAATAAGTCTCAATAAATTTCAAAATAAAAAAAAAATGTATAGTATGTTTATGTTGACAAAGAATATTTGAAAATAAGCAACTGTACTAATCCATTCTCCGGATGCCATGAAGAAATAGCTAGTGAGTAATTTATTAAAAAAGAGGTTTAATTGACTCACAGTTTTGCATGGCTGAGGAGGCCTCAGGAAACTTACAATCATGGCAGAAGGGGAAACAAACACCTTCTTCTTCACATGGCCGCAGGACAGAGAATGAGAGCCCAGAGAAGGGGAAGCTCCTTATGAAGCAGTAAAATCTCATGAGAACTTACCCACTACTATCATGACGACAGTCTGGGGGAAACCATTCCCATGATTCAATTAACTCCACCTACTCCCACCCTTGGCACTATATGGATTATTAAAATTCAAGGCAAGATGTAGATGGGAACACAGAACCAAACCATATCAGCAACCCTGTTTTAAATAATGAATGGGTCCAAGTAAATTTGTAATAAAATAAAGAAAATAGTTTAATGTAAATGATACTAAAACACAATATACCACAATTTGTGAAATGTTGCTAAAGCAGCTATTAGACATTCATAGTTTACAATGTAAATATTAGAGCAGAAAGAAGTTTTAAAATTAATGGTCTAAGCTTTCAACTTGAGGATTTAAAAAAGATCAAATAAACTCATAATAAGTAGAAAAAATAAATAATAAAAATATAATAAAAATAAGAGAAAAATTAATTAATTGGCAAATGGAACAACAAAAGAGGAAATCAAAAGAAGCCAAAATAATTTTAATATAAAAATTGATAAAATCTGGAAAAGTAATAAAGAATAGAAGAAGAAAAATAAAAATTTTAAGTATTAGGAATGAAAGTGAAAACAACACTAGAAAACATAAGAATATTATAGGAAAATGATACATCAGACCAAAAAAAGTACAAGAAAACCGTTATTCTTAACAAAAGATTTGCAAAACGAATCCAAATCTTTATTTGACAAAAAGGTGTCAAAGCAGTTCACTAGAGAAAGAAACAAACAAACAAACAAAAAAAACCCATAGGATGCCTGAAAAACTGGATATGTGGATCAAAGAAAGTAATGAAACTCAATTATTTACCTAGCATCATATACAAACATTAATTTAACACTCATCATAGATACATTTAAACATGAAAGCTATAGCTATAAAGCTTCTTGAACGAAGTATAGAAGAATATTACATAACTTTGGGGTAGAGATTTTTTGCAGAAGAAAATAGAGGGTTTTTTGCAGAAAAGAGAAAAATGAACTAAGCTCAAAAGAAAAAAAAACTAGAATATATAAAAATTAAATATATCTTCTATTCCAAATAAATCATTAAGAAAATGAAACTGCACACCAGATTGGGAGAAAGACAGTATTCTTAAATACATGTGACGAAAGATTTTTTTACATCAGAATATACTGATAATTGCTATACCTCAAAACAAAGACAAAAATCCAAAAATGCAAAACACTTGTGGACATCACAAAAGAAGACAAAAGAATAGCTGATAAGCAAACTTAAAGGAGGTTAATATTGTTAGGTATCAGAAAATAGTAAATTAAAATTACAATGAAATATCACTTCACATCAACTAGAATTGATAAATACTGGAATCTAAGTACCAAATGCTCTTGAAGAAATAGAACGTAGGACCTCATAGTTTTTTGGTGGGAGTTACAAATGTTGAAACAGCTTTGGAAATCAGTCTAAAAGAGTTTATTTAATTTATTTTTTTATTTTTTCTTGTTCGTGTTGATTTGTTGTTTGTTTTAGTAAACTTAAATGTAGTCATGCCAATCTACTCTAAGTGGATAAATGAAAACATACATCCTGAATGATACTTTATTCATAATAATTCTAACCTGGAAATAAAAATACTAATACCCATCACCAAGAGAATGGAAAAAATACAATTGTGGGATATTTGTATGTAAGATATTCACCAAAAATTGCAAATAAAAAGAGAATGAATTGTAAATCAATGCAACCACATGTACGAATGTCAAACGTTATGTTTGGCTAAAAAAGTCAGGCACTGGCCAAGGCGCAGTGGCTAACTCCTGTAATACCAGCAGTTTGAGAGGTTGAGGTGGGCAGATTACCTGAGGTCGGGAGTTCAAGACTAGCCTGACCAACATGGAGAAACCCCATCTCTACTAAAAATACAAAATTAGGCAGGCATGGTGGTGCATGCCTGTAATCTCAGCTACTTGGGAGGCTGCGGTAGGGGATTTGTTTGAACCCGAGAGGCAGAGGTTGCGGTGAGCTGAGATTGTGCCATTGCACTCCAGCCTGGGCAACAAGAGCAAGACCCTGTCTCAAAAAAACAAAAACAAAAACAAAAAACAAAAAACAAAAAAAAGCCAGGCACTAAAGAGGACTCAATTTATAAGAAGTCTTAGGTAAAACTCTATGCTAATATAAATCAGAGCAGTTTTGGGGAATGAGAATTGCTTGAAAAAAGTGTACGAGGGAATGTCTGGGTTGATAAAAATTTCCATACTTTTTTTATTTGTCAAAACTCATCAAATAACATTATTTAACAACTGTTCATTTTAAATTGTGCAAAATTTACAATAGATAATCAGACAAACAAATGGGTAAATAAAAGTAAATAAACAAAACAACATTTACTCCTGGTGACTGTCTCTTTCTAAAGGGGAGCATTGTGGGCAAAAACAGTTAAATTGTTTAACTTGAAATTCCAGGTGCATCACTTTGAACTACAGCCTTAGCAAGTTACTCTATTGTTCTTCACAAAAATTTTCTCATCATCTCTAAAATGGGACTAAGAAATGATTAAACATACATCAGCAATATACAATAGAATTTATCATGTCAAAAACTGCCTATTATTATTTTTTAAATGACTTTTAAACAGAACTAAAAATAAACATATATCAAAACGAACAAAGTTAGGCCAACATATCTTTACAATTTTATATACTTTCATTATTAATAAAAAGAAAAAGTACTAAAATACAAAGAGCAAAGAATACTGAAATAAACATGTTCCCAGGAAGCTTAGAAAATAAGATAAGATGACCTGATACGCAAGAAAAACAAAATAAATTAATAAATATGTAAAGTTAAAATAAGAGGTAGGTAAATTAAATTCAAAAATTTCTTCTTTAAAACAAAGTAAAAATACACAAAATTAGGACACTTTAATGACAGACAAAATAAAAATAATCTATAACATGAAGTTTTAAAATAATATAAAAAGTATGCGTATACTTCATAATATATTTACTAAAAATTTGATGTTTTTTAAAATATGTTAATTTCTGGCAAAATATAAATTGTCAAAAGAAATACAAAAGGTAAATAATGCAAAAATTCACAAATATGTAGCAATTTATTGTAGATTTAACTTCTTACAAGAAAAGACAGTGTATCATTGAGTTAATTCAAATTGCTAAATAGGAAATAATTTCCTTAAGATTATTTGAGAATATAAGAAAATTTTAAAACTCTTCAATTAAGTATTGAAACTTAAATTACATAATCATTTCTGTTTTTATGTGTATATTCAAAAGTTTTAATGAAATACTTGAATAATTTAACAATATATCAGTTGAATCATTCTAGAGAAATAATCTTAATTCCGTTATTACTAGGACATTTAATATTATAAAAACTATTTTATCATTTGAAAATCTAGGCATATTACATTAAAAAGCATGAAAAGAAGAAATATAATATTTATATTTTTAATATATTGCTATTCAAATAGTATTTACATATTTATATACATTGATTTTTAACATTGACTAAAACTAAATATTAAATTAACAACTTTTAAAACTAATAATGTGAGTAAATCTTGCCTCTCAATATTTGAGATATTAAATAGGTTATATATAACATGACAATAATTAAAATAACAATGTTATGAAGAAAAACATAGACTGTTTTTCTAAAACAGTCATGTGTGTTTTTCTGTGTTTGTGGCATAATATAAAATGAAGATAAAATTCACCATAGTGAGAAGTAGAATTAAAATTTAAGAAAGCATCTAATAGAAAAGTAAAGTTAGAGTCATATTTCAGACCATATTAGAAAACAAGTGTGTGGTAGGTTAAAGAGAAAATTACATCACAAAATTATTTGAAATATAAACAGTAGAATTTACAGATAAAAACTGATCTTAAGAATGACAAATGTTAAGGGTGCAAATACACTATATAAGAAGATATTAATATGTTTACTACTCCAAAAAATCTCTGTACTTTAAAACTTGACTCAATCATAAAAGCCTAAATGAAAAACTGTGGAAATATTTTTAATATATTTGACAAAAGTTTATAAGTAAGAGACTTTAGAAATTAGAAAAGTCTAAGTTGATTAAAAAATAGCTTAAATATTTCAGTAAAAAATGGAAATTCCTAATAAAATATAATAAATGTTTCCATCATTAATAATCGAAATAGGTAAACTAGACATTTTTATGCATTAGAAGAGGCACAGTAAAGGCACATTAAAAAGTTTTTTAAATTCCCTTTCAATGAAAGAGTAAGTTAATATACTGTTTCAAAATATCTATTTTTCAAGATAAATCAAGAAATTATAAATGATAATATCCTGTAAACTCATGATTTTTTTTTACCAGGATTATATAAAAATAATAATCAGACATATGGAAAAAATTAATGTACAAAAATAACAAGTTTCATATTTATTAACAATAGGAAAGTGAACCAAATAAGTGATGATTAATATTGAAGTGGTTGAATAAATCAATAAATAAATCATGGATTATTGAGTAGTTAAAATCATGTGTTGAAAACCATTTATAAACTTGGAACATTCTCACATTTCTTAGGGGTAATCAATATATTAAAATTTAAATAGATTTGATTATACCATATGAAATGTCCAGGGTTTAGCTGCTTTTGATCAAAAAATGATAATATCATAAGATTCAGTTTCTATAGAAATTTTAGAATATTTAATGATATTTAAAATATAGCTCAAAATAGTTAAAGAATTTCAAATTGTTCTGAAGCAGATGTTATTTCTATATTAATAAAATAATTTACACTGTATACCCTGTTTCCAAAATGAGGTCATTAACATTTTTTACATGTGCACTCTGGTGTGCTCTCGCTCTCACTCTCTTTCCTCTCTCTCTTCCTTATACACACCACACACCACACCACACACACATAAAGATATTTGGAAAACCCAGTCTACTGAACAAGTCCTATATGATTCACACTAGGTTAATTCTTTAGAAAATTCAAAGAGCAACAAGCCAAAGAGTACAAGTCACATATTCTGGTAATTTGCTACGAAAGATTTAAGCATATCAATGTAAAACATTAAATTAATAATCTGTATTTTACTTATATTTACATCAAAATAAGACGGGTAGATTATAAATATTTACATAAATCTATAGATGTAGAAAGAGACCTTTTACTGAGCTTGGGACTCGAGTTTGTTCCTGAAAAATGAAATCTGGGTAAGTAGAGGTTACAAAGACTTCCTAACAGAAGTATTTGGTTAATTCCTTAAGAAACTAGGCAAGATAACATAAACCCATAGATAAAATCTATTCTCTGTACATATGCTCTGCCAATGGCGGGTCAGCAGAATCATCTTTTGCTGTGAAAGATGGCATAGTAATTGTGGGCCCTTCAATAGTAACATAAAATGCAATCATGAAGCAGCCTCCAGAACCAGTCAGCTGGAAATGCTGAGATGTATTCTGCACCAGAAAATAGCAGCTGTCTTAAAAACAGTTTCTTATTGATTAGAGAGTAGGGCAGGCCATTTTTAAGGCTCACTCCGTGGAAAGTTTACCATGTTGTTTGTCATCATGAAAATGTGTGTGGTTTCTTCCAGAAAAAAATTCTTGTAACAATAGAAAAAATGTTAGGATTAAGAATCCAGACACTTGCTTTCTTTCTGTCGCATATCAACAATAAACCTGTTTTATAATACCTCCTCATCCCAGGTATTCTAGGTAGATTTACTATCTATGGCTGAACCTGTATCTCCATCCTTGGTGACTTCCTGAATCACCAAGACTGCATTTATTCTTTATAACCTTACTAATCTACACTATACCAATCAAACAAGCTCAAGGAACTGCTCCGGATTTAAACCACAAATCTGCACCCCACACACATCTTTTTCATCGCAATAAGTAGACACCTTGTTTTCACCGAAGACAAAAATGTAAATATTATCCTTCCCTCCACAACCAATCTCTCGAGAGATACAGTTTTTCCTTCAAACACTTTATAAATGAATCCACTTCTCCCCGTCTTGACTACTATCATATCAACACATTTCCTGAAAGACTACAACTGCCTTCTACTGGGTTCCCTCTTTATTGCGCCTGATATTCATTTTCCATATAACATCCAGACTGATCTTTTAAAAGTGAAAATAGGATTACATGATCATTTTAAAGCATCTAATAGTTTCCTATTATCCTTAGGATAAAATCCAAACAACTAACCCTTGAATTACAGAATCCTTAAAAAACCTTTAACTCTATCTGCAATCTCATCTCATGCCACTTTCTCCTCCTGTCTGCATTCTAGTACTCTCTAATTGTATTGTGTCCCTTAAATTTATCAAGCTGTTTCCCTACCTAGGGTAGATATTATGAGGGTTCACCGCTACCCAGTTCTTCTCTGACTCTAAGCATGTTAGGTTTCATTTCTAAGCCCCCCACTTTCAATTGAGGAGAATGTTTGATAAGATCTAGCCATAAGATGAAAGCAGAAATGACACCTAAATTCCAGGCCAATTCAGACAAAGCCTATATGTGATTCCCTACTTTCTCTTTCCTTGCCTTCCCATCTGTAAAGGCCTGTGTTGCACATGGCACAGCCAAAATATCGGTAGCATCTGAGTCAGGTGAAGCCTACACAAGATTCTAAGTGGCTTGATGAAATAACATTTTCCAATGCCTGTTGCATAAGCATTTGAGAAGTAATCTTTTACAGGTTAAGCCATGATCATTAGCTTTCCCTAAATAATATATCGCCTTAGGGTCTTTGAGCCATTTTCTTTGCATTAAAAAGTGCTCCCTTTTATCAGTCCATTCCTTACTTCTTGTCATTTAGTATCTGGTTTAAATAATATTCCATCAGAAATATGTACCTATGATTACACAATCAAAATTAGCCCCACTCCTATCCTACACTCTGACATTCTATATTTTGTCACTCTTTCCAAAATTGTCTACATAACTCTATCTGATATTTTTCTGGTCCATTTGTTTATCTGTTTGTTTGTTTACTCTCTGTCTCCCCTTACTCTCAATAAAATAACTTTCAGTTTTGTTTGCTACTTTAGCTCTAGGAGTTTTCCTGTAGCTTGGAACACAGAAAGTGATGAAATATTTGTCATATTAGTGATTATTAGTTTTCTCATTTTGTATTAAAGATTCTTACCTTATGATTCTGTTTTATGACATTAAATTAACAAATACATAAATTCAAAAGGTCAATAACTACCTGAATAGTCAATTCAAGTAGTTTCTAAAATCTTATGAAATTATATATCTAGGTTTATTGGAAGAGGTACAATAGTATTTTTCATGTGTATTATTTAAACTTTTATATTTTTTATAGAAGAAAAGTATATTCTCCCAGAGGTGCTTACATAAGTAACACAGTATAATCATTTTGATATTTGAATAATAATATCAAAAGAGCTTCTTACAAGCCCCAGAAAGTGTCCCCATAAATAAAGCCATATTATGCATATACCTTATGTGCATGATGCCTGAAGGTACCTTAAAGGGATACTACAGAAAGTGTGAAATTGTTGAAAGCCTTTCATTTCTGAAAGCATCCAAGGCAAACATCAGAGATAAAGATCACTTGAGCTATGTTTGTCTGCCTCATGGAGTTAATTAAACGCCAATATTTTTTTCTCTTGAGAAGCTCAGAATTAGATTCATATTGTCCTCTGAGGAAGACAAGATCATCAAGTATGCTTGTCACATCGTATAGGCCTCCTATCCTTGTGTGTAATCACCAGGAGGTATTTTCCGTTTACATATTTTTCAACTATTATATAAGGTTGCAATTTTTAAAGTACTGTATATATTTATCAGAGTATTAAATCTTGCAATTTTATATAACCTAAAAATAAAGCAGATTTTTTTTGGTTTAACGTTAAAATTCAATCTGCATCTTTTATTGATGATAACACTATATTTGCTTACAGTGTACATACTATGTATGTACTTACAAAATGTGCTAGGCGCTATTGATGATAGAAAAGAAGTACAACACAAAATCTTGATGTTAAAGAAAACTTAAGGCCATGAAGTTAAATTTAATTGTATAAAGTCATAGGACCCCAGTATAAGCTAGCATATATTCAAGGGTGATGCTGAAGGCAGGGACACTTTCAAGGATGTCATTAACAATTGTTAAGATTTATAGGGATAAAGATGAAGACATATATAAAAAATTCTAAGTGATAAGACAAATATCCTAAAAAGATTAAAACAAAACACAGTTCTATGAAAGGTAGCTTCAAGAATACCCTGAAGTATGTGAAATGCTATACTATTGTTTCAAATGAAATGATGTAAAAACTACTGTAATAGTCCAGTTATCTGGAGTTCTGTTTCTAGCCAAGATGGAGAAATAACCAGACTACCATCTACTACAGATTGCATGTCCCATCCAAAATTCGTGATGAGATTTAATTTCCATTGTAACAGTATTAAAACATGGACATTTAAGATGTGACTAGGCCAGGAGGGAGGGCTCCGCCCTCATGGATGGTATTAGTGCTGGTATGAAAGGGCAAACCTGACCCTTGTTGCTCTTTCTTTACTTTTCAGCTTTTCTGCCATGTGAGAACAGTGTTCCCTGCCCTTCACACCTCCACACCCACAACAGAGGATGCAATGTTCAAGAAACCATTTTGGGAACAAAGACTGAGGCTTCAGTAGACATAAAACCTTCCATTGCTTTGATCTTGAACTGCGCAGCATACAGAACTACAAGAAATAAACATCTGTTCTTTATATGTTACCCAGTCTCAAGTATTCTTTACAGCAGTACAACATGGACTAAGGCACTAACCCAAGTGATCTTCACCCCCAACCAAAAAGAGACAAAGTTTAAGGTAAAACAGTTTTTAAGACACTGGATCTTAAGAAATAGACGGTTGTCTTTTCTTGACAGCTTGGGGGGAAAGTGAACAAGGGGATTTATCCCCAGATTACTTTATTGGGAGAATTTCTAGTCTTCAGTACAGGGAAGTAAAATTCAGGCAAAGCCAGACAGTCATCTTGAGTGAAAAATACAGAACTGAGAGTCCAGGAAGACTAAAGCAGCTGGAGTTTTCAGGACAGAGTAACTCAGATTTGAGACAGAGCGGTGAGAGAATTCTGACTTCTGCAGATGTGATTATTCAGCAGGGTACAGTTTCATGCATGTACGTCAGGTAACTACTTGAGTCCAGAAAAAGAACTGCCAAAGGCCAGGCTCAGTGGCTCACGCCCGTAATCCCAACATTTTGGGAGGCCGAGGAGGGCAGATCACCTGAGGTCAGGAGTTCAGGACCAGCCTTACCAATATGGAGAAACCCCATCTCTACTAAAAATACAAAAATTAGCTGGGCGTGGTGGTGCATGTCTGCATTCTCGGCTACTCGGGAGGCTGAGGCAGGAGAATCGCTTGAACCCAGGAGGCGGAGGTTGTGGTGAACCAAGATTGCACCATTGCACTCCAGCCTCCTGGGCAACACGAGTGAAACTGCAGCGCAAAAAACAAAACAAAACAAAACAAAACAAACAAACAAACAAACAAACGAACAAAAGAACCACCAAAAAGAACCAAGAGAACAATAGGAGACACTAGCACAGAGCTGAACATGGTTTCTGTTTTTACCAAAATGAGTGGAAAATGTCCTAATTTGTGCAACACTGGCTAGAGTAATAAGAGGGGTCTGGCCTCTCAGTTCACCTTGCTGAAGTATTTCACAGCTCTGGTCCCACCCGACATGTTAGAAAAAGCCCCAAACAATTCAACTATTTATAAGTAACTTAAATTGTGCTAAAAGAAAATTCAAAAATATATTCAGCACCACAAAAATGTATTGATAATAGCTGTTATTTAATCAAAAATTGTTAGGCACACAAAGAAGCAGGAAATTGTGATCTATAATAAAAAGAAAAAACAACTAATCAAAATTGACCTAAACTAATGCTAGTGAAAACCTTAAAACAGCTAACTACATCTTTTCGAAAACTAAAAAAGATGTAAGATATTTTTGAAAAAGATGCAAATCAAACTACTAGAGATAAAAACAATAATAGCTAAAATTAAAAATAAACTGGAAGATATTAAAGACAGATTAGATATTGTAGATAAGAAGATTAGTGAATTTGAACACATTAAAATATAAATTAAAAATAATGAAAATGGAGAAAAGAATTTTACAAATGAGCACAGAATCAGTGACCTGTGAAAGAATTTTCAAAAGACCGCTATATATGTAATTGGAGTCCACAAAGGCAGAGAAGGGAGGGGAGACAAAAATATTTTAATAAATATGGCCAGTTGTTTCCAGACTTAACATAGCCATTTTTTCCAGAAAACTACAAATCTGCAGATTCAATTAACTCAATAAACCTTAAGCGTACAATAACATAGACTACATCACAGTATATGAAAATCAATGCTCTCAAAATCAATAATTAATAGAACTCTTAAAATTGTACAGAGAAAAAAACCCATTACATGCAGAAAAACTATTATAGGATGTCAGACAGTATTTCAAAAACAATGTAAGCCAAAATAGATTAAAGCAGCACCTTTAAAGGGCTGCAAAGAAAAAAACAAAATACCTACCAACCTAGAATTATGTATCAAGTAAAAATTTTATTTTAGAATAGAGACAAAATGAAGATTCTTTTAAATAAATAAAAACTAAAAGAATTTATCAATACCAGCCGCTCCGTACCATAAATGTTAAAGGAAGCCCTTCAGGAAGAAGAAAAATGTTAATGGATTAAGATATTCAAATAAATGTGAAATACCAAAAATAATAACTATATGAATTAACATATAATAATTATTTCTTACCATTTGAATCTCTTTTAAATATAACCACTAAAAATTAACAATGTATCATAGGCTTTACAGATATGTGAAATAAAATGTGTAACAATGGAATGAAGAATAGAAAGGAAGATTTGGACGTGTACTAATATAAAGTCCTTTGCTTTATAAGTGATGTAGTATCACCAGAGGGTAAATTGTGATGAGTTAAAGACACACTATAAATCTTAAAGAAACGCTAAATGGCATAGAAACATATAAACACATAAAACTGGCATAGCTAATCAGGCAGCAAATTAGATAAAATTAAAAAATAAACAGGAAGGAAAACAGGTAAGAGAAGAAATAATAGGACAAATAGAAAACTAATAACAAGATAAAGTATTTAAACCTAAGTTATATAATCATATAAGTTTCAAATAATCTAAAGACATTACTAGATTGAATAAAAAGATAAGACTTGACTGTCTACTGACTACTAGAAATGCACTTCAAGACATTCCCAGGATAAAATATGAAAGTAAAAGAATGAGTAAAAGACATGATAATAATATATATTTTTAAAAAGGCTGGAGTGCCATTATTAATATCAGACAATGAAAATATCAAAGGAAAATGTTATCTGGGATAAAGAGGTCATTCTATAATGATAAATGATTCAATGTATTAAGAGGTCACAATAATGGCAAATGATTATGTGTCTGATAGCAGAATTTCAGAATATTATAAACAAAATTGAAAGAATATCAAGAAGAAGTACATACCTCCACAGTTACACTTAGATATTTTTACATCTCTCTCTTAATAATTGGTAGAACAAATTGACAGAAAATCAGTAAAGGTATAAAAGGAACAGTATTTAACAACTTGACTTAATTGACATTTATAGACTGTGCCAACCAATAAAATCAGAATACACACCTAGACCATATTCTGGATCATTAAAAGTAATAATAATAAAATAATTTAGAAACAACTTCTCAACAGATTTAAAAGATTTAAAGTCAAACTAATTGCATACTCAGATCACAGTGTAATTAAATTACCAATTAATAATACAAAGATTTCTGTAAAATCCCTAAATATTTGAAAAGTAGATAACATATTTCCAGATATATGTTAAAAGAAAAAAATAAGCAAAAATAACTAAAAGTATTTTGAACTGAGTTAAAATGAAAACACAACATATTAATATTTATGAAGTTTCATGGACACTTTGTAATGATTAGAGAATCAGATATTACAAATATATAACAACCCTAAATCTCTGTGTCCTCAATAACATAGTGTCAATATGTATAAAACAAAAATAAAATAAAATATTTTTTCAAAAAAGATAAAACAGTAAGTCCGTGATCGTAATGGAATATTTGAACATTTTCTTTTCAGTAGTCATTAGAGAAAGCAAACCAAAAAAATCAGTAAATTTATATAGAAGATTTGGACAATACAATTAACAAACTTGATTTTAATGCACAAAACAATGACAGAATGCATTTTCATTTCAAGTGCAGATGGAATATTCACAAAAAAAGTACCATATGCTGTTCTGTAAAGGAAGATCAAGATGTACATATTTTTAAGTTAAACATATTCATCCTCTGATATCTCATCACAGTGAAATTAAACTAAAAATCAATAACAAAAACATAACTAGGCATTGATCTACTGCTTATAAAGTAAGCAGTATACTTCTAAGACACCTATGACTCAAAATAAATGAGAAAATATTTTATCTATATGTAACTTTATAACATGTATATACTATATTTACACATTATAAATATGTATTTATAAATATATAATGTATAAGAATATTTTCCTTTATCTTACTTGAAATATTTGTATAATTTTAGAAAAAAATGATAAACTGCTTTTCAAAATGGATAAGATCAACTCTTCTTCTGTATCCCCTTCAGTGCAGTGATGTGACTAACTTGTAATATGGTTCGATGCATTTGTTACAGTCTGCATTCCATCTTGCCTTCTCCCAATGTCCTGATTGACACTTTCTTTTGATGTTCTTGCTATAAAAGCTAACATTTTTGGCGTGCAGTTCTATGGGTTTGACAAATGCATAGACTCATGTGCATACCATTGTAGTACCACAATAATCAATTCCATAACTGCAAAAATGTTCTTATATCACCCTTGTAGGCAAACCATTTTCCTACCCCAAACCCTGGCAACCACTCATATGTTCCCTATAGTTTTGCCTTTTACAGAATAAATAAAATTCAAATATGTAGCTTTTTGAGTCTGGCTCCTTTCACATAGAAATATATGCTTAAATTTAATCCATGTTATGTGAATTACCAATTCTTTCCTTTTTATTGCTGAATGGTATCCTATTGCATGTATGTAAACAAAATATTTGTGTATTTACCTCTTGAAGGAAATATGGGTCATTTCCAGTTTTGTGTAATTATAAATAAACTTGCTAAAAGCATTAGTGCACACATATTTTTCAATTCATGTGAGTAAATATCTAAGAATAGGATTGCTGAGTTGTATGATAAATGCAGGTTTAACTTTAGAAGAAACTGATAAACTGATTTCTAATGTGGCTGTGATTTTATATACCAGGCAGCAGTATATGAGAATTAGATTTATCCCATATTTTCAACATCACTTGATATTGACAATCATGTTAAGTCATTTTAATACATTTTAATTTATTTCTAATTTGTGTTGAACTTTTTTTTATGCTAGAACATGTATATTTCCATCTATCTTTTCTAGTTTTGTTTCTGTTTGTGTATTTTGCCCATTTTTAAATGAGTTGTTCAATTATTACTGAACTGTTAAGAGTTTAAAATTTCTTTAGTAGATATTTAATTTGTCAACATTTTATTCCAGTTTGTTGACTTCTAAAATTATTTGAATAGTACCTTTAACTTAGAAAACATTTTTAAATTTTTAAAAATCCAATTAACCTTACTTTATAAATCATATGTGACATATAGAAAAACTGTTTACCAGACTGGGTGTGGTGGCTCATGCTTGTAATCCCAGCACTTTGGGAGGCTGAGGCAGGTGGATCACCTGAGGTCAGGAGTTCAAGACCAGCCTCGCCAACATGGTAAAACCCTGTCTCTACCAAAAATATAAAAATTATCCAGACATGGTTGCGGGTGCCGGTAACCTCAGCTACTTGGGAGGCTGAGGCAGGAGAATCATTTGAACCCAGGAGGCGGAGGTTGAGGTGAGCTGAGATCCTGCCATTGCACTCCAGGCTGGTTGCTGAGAGCGAGACTCTGTCTCAAAACAAAACAAAACAAAAAAACTGTTTACCCAACCCAGGAGCCCACACATTTTCTTCAACATATTTTCCTAAACTTATAATTTTACATTTTGCACTTAAATTTATGATTGTTTTAAAAATTTGCAGTTTGTTTAATTTTTCTTTTTAGAAAAATTTTCCTTGGGATTACCTCTTTTTCTTAAGGTTATACTAAAGCGATATTTAAAATTTTCAAAATTTTTCTCATTGTTCAGATTATCTTTTTCATTGCTATCTAACTTACTTCTGTTATGGTCTGGTTAACATATTTTGTAGGAATTCTGCTATTTTAAATTTGTTATTGTTTATATTATGGCTCAGAACGTGGTCTAACTTGATTAATTTTCATTGAGAAGTTTCCTATGAAATATATTCTGCTTTTACTGGGTGGAATGTTTTATAGATGTAATTTAGATCTAATTTGAAATTGTTGCATAGCCTTTTTACATCATAAATTATTTTTTCTAATTATTTTATCAGTTACTGAGACCAAAGTGTTAAAGCCTTCACCTATAAATTTGGATTTTTCTGGGTTTTCTTTTTTATTTTTATAAATTTTTGCCCTACGCATTATGAGGTCCCCTTGTTGGATGCATGCATAAGTAGTCTTTTTAGAGGACTGACCAGTTTTTTACCAAGTAATGTCTTAATTTAGCCCAGATGAATTTCCTACTTCTAAATTCTACTTTATGTGCTATTACAATACTTCCATAAGCTTTCCTCTGGAAAGTGTTTGCATAGCATAACCATTTTCATACTATTACTTTTAACTTATCTATTTATATTTAAAGCTGAATCCTTGTAAACTTCATGTTCATGGATTTTATTTAATACAATCTGACAATCTCTGCCTTTTATTTCATGTATTTAGACCATTTATATTTAATGTGACTGTTGACATAATTTGATCAAAAGCCATCATTTTTCTTGATGTTTCCATGTAATGTAAATTGAGAATTTTAATGACTTCATCTTTTCTTCTCTATTGACTTATTATATACAACCTTCATTTATAATTTATTTTTGCCCAAGGGTTTACTTTATTAATTAATCTTTAATTAATCCAAGTGTGTATTCACAAAATATAGCACTGCTTCATGTCCACATAAGTACTTTACAACTATATGTTATGACTTCATTCTTTACCATCTTTATGCTACTTTTGTCATACAAGTTCCTTTTTTGATGCTATGAGCACATACTACATTGTTATTGTTTCTAGATATGCATTAACATTTCAGAACAATTTAAAGTAATAAAAATTATCTTCATTTATTTTCTTTCCAGTACTCATCACTTTTTAACAAAATGCAAAATTTCAGTCTAATACACATATACACATATATATATAATATTGCTTTTCTGAATAACTTTACTTATTTGTAGAATAATTTTTTCTGAGAAAGTGTTTTTGAAAGATATTTTCACCAAGTATAGAATTCTAGGTTGACTTTGGTTTCTGTTTTTGTTTTTGTTTTCCATTCAGCAGTTAAAAAGATATTTCTTTGTTGTCTTCTGGTTTTATGGCCTCTGGCATAAAATATTCTGTAAATCTTATCTTTGTTCTTCTACATATGATGCTTTTTTTTTTTTTTTTTAAATCCATCTACCTTCAAGATTTTCTTGAAAGTTTCATCAGTTAGAAGATATGTTATATTCAATATTCAGGTTGTTTTAAAAAACAGTCTTTATTCTGCTTAATTTTTCTCTGAGATTTTTTTTTTTTAATTATACTTTAAGTTCTAGGGTACATGTGCATAACATGCAGGTTTGTTACATATGTATACTTGTGCCATGTTGGTGTGCTGCACCCATCAACTCGTCAGCACCCATCAACTCGTCATTTACATCAGGTATAACTCCCAATGCAATCCCTCCCCCCTCCCCCCTCCCCGTGATAGGCCCCGGTGTGTGATGTTCCCCTTCCCGAGTCTAAGTGATCTCATTGTTCAGTTCCCACCTATGAGTGAGAAAATACGGTGTTTGGTTTTCTGTTCTTGTGATAGTTTGCTGAGAATGATGGTTTCCAGCTGCATCCATGTCCCTACAAAGGACACAAACTCATCCTTTTTTATGGCTGCGTAGTATTCCATGGTGTATATGTGCCTCATTTTCTTAATCCAGTCTGTCACTGATGGACATTTGGGTTGATTCCAAGTCTTTGCTATTGTGAATAGTGCCACAATAAACATACGTGTGCATGTGTCTTTATGGCAGCATGATTTATAATCCTTTGGGTATATACCCAGTAATGGGATGGCTGGGTCATATGGTACTTCTAGTTCTAGATCCTTGAGGAATCGCCATACTGTTTTCCATAATGGTTGAACTAGTTTACAATCCCACCAACAGTGTGAAATTGTTCCTATTTCTCCACATCCTCTCCAGCAGCTGTTGTTTCCTGACTTTTTAATGATCGCCTTTCTAACTAGTGTGAGATGGTATCTCATTGTGGTTTTGATTTGCATTTCTCTGATGGCCGGTGATGATGAGCATTTTTTCATGTGTCTGTTGGCTGTATGAATGTCTTCTCAAGGCTGGTTCAACATACGCAAATCAATAAACGTAATCCAGCGTATAAACAGAACTAAAGACAAAAACCACATGATTATCTCAATAGATGCAGAAAAGGCCTTTGACAAAATTCAACAGCCCTTCATGCTTAAAACGCTCAATAAATTTGGTATTGATGGAACGTATCTCAAAATAATAAGAGCTATTTATGACAAACCCACAGCCAATATCATACTGAATGGGCAAAAACTGGAAAAATTCCCTTTGAAAACTGGCACAAGACAGGGATGCCGTCTCTCACCACTCCTATTCAACATAGTGTTAGAAGTTCTGGCTAGGGCAATCAGGCAAGAGAAAGAAATCAAGGGTATTCAGTTAGGAAAAGAAGTCAAATTGTCCCTGTTTGCAGATGACATGATTGTATATTTCGAAAACCCCATTGTCTCAGCCCAAAATCTCCTTAAGCTGATTCTCTGAGATTTTTGAATACGTGGTTCTATATTGATGTTGAGAAATTCTTTTATTAATGTTGAGAAATTCTTGGCCATTGTTTTTCTCAAATAATTCTTCTGCCTTGCTCACTCCTATTTGTAAAACTATTTGATACAGGCTCCAGGCTTTAGACATTCTTTTCTTTCTTTTTTTCCTCACTCATTTTTCTTACTATGTTTCAGTTTGGAAAATTTTTATTAACTTGTCTTATAGTTCACTGATTATCTCCTCCACTTTGTTACATCAACTGGTTAACATATCAGATATTCTTCGTCTCTGTTACTCTCGTTTATTTCTAGTATTTTCATTTAATTATTCCTTACAATTTACATCTCTCTGCTGAAATTACTTATCCATCTCAATGTTGATATCATTTTCATCAATGTTTTATCATATTAATCATACTTATTTTATGTTTTCTCTCAGCTAGGTGTAATATCTTTGCTCTCTTTGAGTTTTCTTTTGATGACCGTTTTACCCCTTGGGAGTGTGCTTTATTCTTCAGTTTTTGCACACCTCCTACTCTTTTGTGGAGAGCAAGACATCTTAGTCAGATAGCAGGTGACAAAGGTACATTGTTTGCTTGTTTGTTATTCTTGACCTGGAAATGGACAAACCTTCCTTTGGTTTGGCTTTTCAATAGGGGTTTGAGTTTGTCTAGTTAATATTCAGGTAAATTTTAGGTTTATTATTGCTATGGTTGCATTCACTGCACTACTACCTTGTAATTTCTGTAGGAATAAACTTGTATTTAGGGTAGTTGTTGATTTGCCAGAGTAATAACTGTTCGGCACCATACCTTAGGCACTACCTTTGTGCTTTTCCTTCAAGAAGGTTTTTGGCATTTTCTTGCTTTTCTTCTGTCCATTCCCCTAGAGTGTTCTGCAGCTGCTTTTTATTTAAAGCATATTATCTCGATATAAGTTTAGGGTGATGTGGTTATTTTTTGCTGTTTTTTTCTTAATTTTGTTTTATTATACTTTAAGTTTTAGGTTACATGTGCACAATGTGCAGGTTTGTTACATATGTATGCATGTGCCATGTTGGTGTGCTGCACCCATTAACTCATCATTTACATTAGGTATATCTCCTAATGCTATCCCTCCCCGCTCCCCACACCACACAACAGGTCCTGGTGTGTGATGTTCCTCATCCTATGTCCAAGTTTGATTTAGTCACACACAGTGTGTGAGAGTGTGATCATTTCACTTCTTCCCCTCTCTCAATAGAGTTCCAGGTACGGCATATATTAATTTCTCTCTTTCAGGCACAGGGGCCTTTTTCTATTGACTTTCCTCAATTGCAATTAATTTTGACAATTTTCCTTAAAAATATTGTGTTTTCTGTACCTCTTGTCCCAGATTGAAGATTAGTTTCATAAAGGAAAGGATATAAATATCTGTGTATAGCTTCTTACTCCTCCTTCCCTGCCCTCTACTAGGTCTGTGTCATAATGTACACTTTCTTAGAGCTGTTAATATGTTCTGTAAGCATCTGTGTGGGGTGTGTGTTTTTTATATAACTACCAAGCTTTGGGTATCTAACCTTTATACTTTTCAAATAAACTTTTACTATTTCCTTTAATTTCACAAACTGGCTTTTCAGAAAATATGTTTTTCTCTAATTTGTGGAGATGTAAGCTGAGGCTCAGAAAACTAGTTTAGTGATGTGTTCAAATTTACACAAATAATGATTGACATATTCATAATCAGGGTACAAGATATCTGATCCATTTATCAAGTCATTCAATCATTCATTCATTAGTATGTACTAAGAAACTATTATGTATCATGTTCCAGAAGGTAAAAAATAAAGTTTCTCTTTGAAAAGCTTATTTCTTTCACAATATTGATACCTCTGTTGTCAGGCCTTCAACCTAGTTTTAAAACTGTTTTTTACCTTGGTTTGAAGTCAAAAACAGAAGGCTATACTTTTTTTCATTGTTCTATATTCATTTTGGGTTTCTATTAAAACAATACCTAATTTTAAAAGGCAGAAACTAGTAGTAATTTCCTTGATAATAGTAAGCATATGGAATAATGTTAACTGACAGGAAGTGAGATTCAATGTCAAGTACAACAGTGGCAGAAGTAAGAGCTAATCTATTGGAAGTTCTTGGGTAAGTCTACATATTCAGAGCCAACATGTCTGAGACAGGGCCAAAATAAGATGCTAGACTGAAAAATATGAAAATTAATGACAAAATTAGTAAACTAGAATGAAGTTCTTTGTGCCTTGCCTCCTCAGAATACTGGCTGGTTCCAAGACTGGACCCTAATTTAATTTACTAATTTTGCCAATCTCTTATGTGACAGAGAGGAAATAAGAAACATACTCCAGGACAGAAGGCCCAAGCTACAATAAAATAATAATAATAATAATATGTATTGGTGGAGGGAATAGAACAAAGAGCTGAAAGAGCTGAAAATATTTTTCCATACAAAAGTGTGACTTTCAACTCACTTTTTGGGCTCCACTCAGTAGAAGTTACAGCCTGATTAACAGCCTAGAATCAAGGCAACCATGGTGAATAAATGACCTGAACAAAAATAATTTCAAACCTGGTGTGACACAAATATATATTTATAAAAGGGTGTATAAATAATCATTGTAAAGTGTATATATAATATATACAGTATATAAAATGTATATATTTTATATAATGCATGTATTATATGTATTATACATTAATATAATATGCATTGCATATTATAATTTGCATTATGTATTATATCAAATATAATATACATACATATGTATATATAATATGTATTATATATTATATGTATATATACATATATGTTAATATACATTATATATTATAATATGCATGTTATAATATGTATTATATATTATGTATTACAACTTGTAATATTATATGCATAATTATAATTATAATATGTATTATACATTATATATAATATATATACATGTACAATATACATGTATAATGTACATGCACATACACATATATCTCATATATAAATTTATATATATAAATTTTTATGTGTGTATATGTACACAGAAAATTTATAGACACAAAGTGTACATGTATACAAACAAAATATATATGTATACACATACACACACATTTATCTTCTAGAAGTGTCTTCAAATTACGTTCATTACACATCTGTCCATCATGTTCACACTCATGGTCATTTTGCAATTTATAGAGATACAGAAATCATGAAGGCTTTTCTTGCATGACATAGGATAGATAAGAATAAAACACTTGTTTTATTTCAAACTATTCAAGTTTATAGCTGTTTGGATGTGCAGGACAACTGGATGAGGATGATGGTGTTTACCACGTCTATGCCAATTTTCATGGGCCAGAAACTGTGCTGAATGCTTTCTATAAACTGTACAACTTAAAAGTTATTGAAATCCTAAGAAATATTTTTATTCACATTTTATAGATAAGTAGACAGAGACTAAGATTATGCTACTGTAACTTGTATATGAATGATCTAATATTAATGCACACATTTCTGTCTCTTGTATTTACTATTAGTAATCAGTGCCTTGCACATTCTCAGTACAAGTTCTCAGTTTGTAACTTCCTCAACCAAATCAATGTTTTGTCACTTGTTAAGACACTTAATACCTAACATCACCATATGTATACACAGCAGATATCAAAATATTTAAAATACATATGTTATCATTACTGTCTTCAAAGTCTTAGAAGAAAGTGATTAGTTGCAAGAGAGCTCTTCTGGGCCAATCATAACAAACATGATAAAAACCTTTAACAAGTGCATCTTGATTGGGGAAAACATAATAGAATTAGTGGGAAAACAGAAAGTTAGGGTAGCAAATCATATACTTGTTACAGTCATCATTGTGGATTTTGTCATTAACTACTTATGTGATATAATGTTAGGGACAGCATTGAAGACTGCCAGACCTGTAGATGTCTTCTTCACAGTGTAAGACCTGAAATTTCACTTTCAGAGTACCTCATAGTTACACTTAAAACTTGATAATTGGTAAAATGAAAATCTTCTTGAGGGGAGTGATGTTGAAATTCTCTAAGATGAATAATCTTGAGACATTTCCTACAGGACAGCTTTTGAAAATAAGATAACATAATCATTTGGAAAATTTAAACTAGTTGTTTATGGGTGGGGAAATGGATACAACAAACTTCTAGATATTTTTTTATGCCTGTGGCCAAAAATCATTTTATCAAAAGATTCAGTTTTCATCCAAATCTTCCTGTAAACAAAGACAGAATCTAATTCATACCTGAAGTCTGGGATTTGAATTAACTATTAATATAGTTTATATAATTACTGGCTAAACACAAAAGTAGGTAGAAAACAGGTTTATTCTATATGAGCATGAATTAAAGGGGGAGAAAAGGCTTTGGTCAATGTTTGGCTTCACATGTTTAATTATTCATCATATTCATTAGAAAAACAGGTACTTTATCAAATAGCTGGGTGACTAAATTTTAATTATACTCAAAATAGATAGACTGTAAGTTCCATGAGTGAAGTGATCTTCATTGACTTGTTCACCTTTATTTACTCCTGTATTTCCTATGCTTACAGCAGTGTCAAGTACATGTGACCGTTAGATGAACTCTATATCAACATGGCCCTAGATGTGGTAATTATTCTCCAACTTGCTGGCACTTGCTGAGCATGTGGTCTTTATTAGTCTGATGATAATACCAATCTCACTGGATTGTGGAAAAGATTGAGGAGAAGTAATATATGGTAAAGGTTTAGTCAGTGTCCGATCCATGGTAAGCACATAACATGTTTCAATTAAAGAATTTTAAAAATTTTTAGAATTCTATTATTAGTCATATGTCTTTTAATTTCCAGTTGCTTTTATTATTTTTCATTGATGCTTCAGTTTGTTGAGAAGTGTTCTCAATACTATTGACCTGCTTTTACCTTGATGACCAAATAAATATTTATTAAATCTCTACATTCAAGGACATATCCTAAGCTCATGTAGTCATGATAAACTCCTGCTCAGTCAAAATCACATATGTAATTTCTCAATAAAGCTAGAATAAACTTACTTATTTGTTCCATTTCCGCCCCCCCCCCCCAATAAACTACCCTACTGGGATAAACATTTTTAATATGGAGGACTTGAGAAATTTCCCCAGCCTATGAGAATTTCATTCATGTTAATCCAATAAAATCAAATATAACCGCTCACGCCTGTAATCCCAGTACTTTGGGAGGACAAGGCGGGCGGATCACGAGGTCAGGAGATCCAGACCATCCTGGCTAACACGGTGAAACCCCGTCTCCACTAAAAATACAAAAAATTAGCCCTGAGTGGTGGCGTGTAGTCCCAGCCAGTCGGTAGGCTGAGGCAGGAGAATGGCGTGAACCTGGGAGGCGGAGCTTGCAGTGAGCCGAGATCGCCCCTGCACTCCAGCCTGGGTGACAGAGTGAGAATCCGAAAAAAAAAAAAAAAAAAGGAAATATACAGAAGAGCTTGTAGAAAAAAAAAAATGTTGACATACTATAACCGCTAAGAACTATTAAGATTGAGATTAATTGGAGTCACAATCTCAAGAATTCAGAAAAAAAATGAAATAATTCAATCCAGTATCAGTGGTTACAGATCTCAAAATTACTCACACCCATGCTGTGAGTTACAAACTTTCCACATTCCTGTTGCATTTGACGTCAAGTAGCCTCAGCCTTTCCCTTATGGTTCTGTAAGAAAATACGATTTTATTCTATGCCCTGGTGAAGTTCCCTTTCAAATCCAGGCAGCGGACAAGATGGAATTGCTGCATGACTCTCTTCTCCTTAAAAACGTATTATCCCCTAATGGGTATATCCTCACCTTCCAACCCTTCCCTAGGAGAGAACAGTCTGTGGCATTTTAGAAATATGTGCTGTAAATTGGCAGGCACAAGCACCCTAAAAGACTATAAAATAAACATGAATCCCCTTTGAAAAAAACTTTATATTTTCATCACATCCCTTGTAAGCTAACACACTGCACTGTTTACAGTCTTCCACTACAATATATTTTGAAACGATTACCTTCTTCTGAGTCATTTGTGTCATAATGCTCTCCATAGGTACCCATAAAATGAAAATGTAAGCTGTTTTATTGGCCACACTACATCTTAATTGAAAATATTAAAGGGGATCACTCTCCTACTGATTTTTTTCTCTCCATTTAATTGGCTAATCATATGATATTTTTAATGGAATAATCGTGAAAGAAAATATGAATCTAATTTAAATTCAAACTGGATTTGGGATATTTAAGAGATTATCCCAGAGTAGCAGAGGGTGCATGAGGCAATAAACATCTGTTCATTCCTGACCACTAGCCTTGGTGTTTATGAGCTTGGGGCATATTTATTTTCAGGAGACATGATTCTCTACATTTGAGCTTCAGCTGTTTTACTGCTGTGTTTTTAGTGAAAAATTTTAAATTTATCAGCAGATTTTTGTATATTTTTTGACTTGTCTCCTTGCATGTATATCCAAATGCAATTCTGACAAATGAGAAATTGTTCCAGGGAATCACTACACCCTACTGAGAGGAAGCATTCAGCCATTTATTTATTATTGGCTACGATATAGTGTAAATAGATGAACCAAACCATGTAACAGCAACTGAGCATGTCTCTATGTAACATCATCATGGACTTAGTGATGGAAAATTAAATATTTCATTCATGCATTCTTTCAAGTGCTTTTGGGAATCTACCATTGTTATAGCATAGGATAAACTACTCTAAGTTAAACAAAGACAAGTCTGAACAGCATTGGAGAGTTTAGAGTCTAGTAAGAGAGATAGAACCTACTTTTGTGTGTAGAATATTTCTGCAGTTTTAGGCATTCAGGACAGTAATACAGACAATGACACACACAAGGATATAATAAGCTCACTAAATGAATGGTACAGATGATAATTGATATGTAAATTCAGAGAACAGACACAGACCATAGTGGACTCAGGTAGCCAAGAAGGTGTTCAATCTAGCATATTGGCTTTGAATTTCATATATGTAAAATCTGGAATTTTGATAAAAAGAACTCGGAGATGGTACAGGGTGTATAAATTCTCATGGATGGCTAGCTAACACTAGGAAACAAAACCTACTGTATATAGGTGAAGTTTCCTCAGCCCTATCAAATTGTGAGTACAAAAGAGTTCTCATTAACAGCACTATGGCATATATAATGGCTTTCCATCTTGTTTCTAATACAAGTTGAAATCTGCTACAAAGATTCCTACAGTATATCTAAGAATCTACAGGTGGCATCTCACCCATGTTTATAATCATCGCTTTGTTGGGACTTACAGAATTTTCCTTGAGCAAAGCTATTGCTTCTCTAAGTCTTCCAATACTTTCTCCAGTTTTCATAGTCTTACTTTTGGCACTCCCATTGCAACCCTGGGCACAGTGATTTCAGCCAACTCTCTGCTAGACATCATTATCTCTTGGGATGTTTTGCTGCATAGTACTGGTAAGAAGCCATATGCAAAGAAGCCTATGGTGTCCCAACTTCGTCGTTTTCCAAGGTAAAGTGGGGCCTACTTCTCTCCACTTTGCATTACACTCACTTAGAAGAATCTCAAGAATATATCATTTATATTCTAAAGACCTCAAAAGCTTTTGGTGAAGGTACTCTTCTATGTTTCTTATGCCTTCCACAATAAGTTTCCTGAAGCCTCAGGCATTAAGCCAGTGGGTTCTGGGCCATCTGTTTATTTGAAGCCAAAGCTTTGCTCTGGGTGAGCTCATCAAACTGGACTTCTCACCCTCAGATTAGTTTCAATCAGGTTGATATTTTCATTCTTTTGTAGAAATACATTTCTATGGAATCTTTCAACAGATTACCAATCCTATGTAGTGAAGCCTGAGGACTCACAGCAGTATTTAACACTTGCACTTGAGATAATGTGCAAAATTTAGTATTTCACTGGAAGCACAAGACATTGATGCATACCAGACATTATCTTTCTGTTGGACGTATATTTTGTCAACTGAATTATTCTTACAATATGTCTTTAATATATGAATTCCATTACAACATAAGGAATCTATTTTGGGCCCCTTTGGGCACTTCCAAGTGATTTGTGTGAGATTACAAACCAGCTTCAGAGACTGGCCTTCATATTAGCATTTGGTGTGAGAATAGTTACAAAGAAATGCATGTGATTTTAAATGGCTTTAGAGAGTTTCAAGGAAGAAGAGCAATGGCAATTTTGGAATTGTACATTACTCTATTAAATAGCATATACTCCATCTTTGACTTAGATCCTTTACTGCAGAAAAGAAATACATTGGACAGGGGTTTAAGCAACCAAACTGTTATTGATTGTCGGTGGTTTAAATTATGATCTTAGTTCACTGTAGTCCATGGCAAAATTTCTTTCCAAGGTGAATGCCTCATAGAATGACCATTCATTTTAATTTGGGGCCAGGATTTCAGTGATATTCTTGCTCAGAACACAGAAAAATAAGTCTTTAGAAAAAAAAAAAAAAAAAATATATATATATATATATATATATATGTATGGTGAGGGATGAAAGTTAAAGTGAATCATGAGGCAGAAAGGAGTAAGCAACTATGGTCTGACACCTCATAATATTGTTTTTATTCTTTTATATCTAAGGTCTGTTATTTAATGTCCTTTGTGAAACCAAGGCCTTGGGAGGGGTAAATATAATAAACTTCTTAAAAGGGGGTTACACGTAATAATATTCACTTAACTATTCACCCTTAATATATACTTAATTTTCACTCTTTGGATATTACCACCACTAACCTCATCTGACAATTTAGATAGCCTAGCTGGAAGTTAGGGGGTGTGGTTTCATTCCAGGTGAAACTTAAACTTATGTTTCTCTGGGCATACATTTTTCTTGTCTGCTCCTTAGTTTCTTCGTTTAGAAAATGAAGACAGAAAACCAAACACCACATATTCTCACTCATAGGTGGGCATTGAACAATGAGAACTCTTGGACACAGGGTGGGAAACATCACACACCCGGGCCTATCGTGGGATGAGGGGAGGGGGGAGGGGGAAGCGATAGCATTAGGAGATATATCTAATGTAAACGACAAGTTAACGGGTACAGCACACCAACATGGCACATGTATACATATGTAACAAACCTGCATGTTGTGCACATGTACCCTAGAACTTAAAGTATAATAAAAAATTTTAAAAAAAGAAAGTGAAAAAAAAAAAAGAAAATGAAGATTATTGAATTGCAGATTCAGAGGTGTTCTACCCTAAGATTCCATGGTGTTTTGATTCGTGACTATCACATTAGCTAAGAACCAATTATAATAGCTTTGGTGTCTGCCCCATAAGAACTACATAGATGATTAGAGCATGAACTTTCTGGATCAGTCCAGTATATTTATTATTATTTTCTTTTATGTTGCATGTTTATATTTTTCCTGGTCTGCAATTACTTATGTAAAAATTTGGGTTGACTTTGTAGTAGAGTCACTTTTTGAAGTGCCTTCCTGATTTCTTAAAATTTTGTTTTCTGTTCACTGATGCTGTTGTGAAACCCAGGTTTTGCTTGACTTTTTTTTAATATATGTCGGCTAAATTGATTTTTATACACTCTATATTCCTAACATTTGATACATTCTAGAGATGAGACAATTTTTAATGCCCATACCTCAAGGCTGATGTATATGTTTTCTGCTTTGTGTATGCTGTGTTTAAAAGTTATCTGGATATAAGTTTCATATTTTCAAAACGTCAAAGTATCATAATGATAACCACAGTGGAATAAAAATTCCAATTTTGTAAACTATAAGATTTTACGTTTAGAATGTTAAGACGATAATATGAAATGCCATTTGTAAAGTCTCCTGGCTACTCTTAAAGTTCAAAAATTTGAGATCCTGAGGTTCTGATTTCTCGTCAGTCCATGTAATCAAGCAGTCTTCCATTTTCGCTATAGTATACATGTATATATTGGGGAAAATTAATATTCTCCCTTCTTTGAACCATCTCAAATTTGAAAACAGAAGACACATGGCTTTCTAGACCCCAGAAAGGGTGAGAATACAGATAAGTAATTTCATTTAGCAACAAATGTCCATAATTCTAGTGTACAAAGCAAAGGGATTCTCTTCCAATCAGCTTTATGGTTCTTTAGCCCACAACTCCATATGTGACTGGGCACACTATGGGACATTATGAAGATAAATTTTCTTTTTGTATATTTGTATTAACTATTATTCTGAAAAATATATGCTTTTGCCTTATTGTATATTAGTGCAAAGGTATTTTTGATCAAATAAAATGTGAGGCTGGGGTAGAATATTGCATGACCTACATATTTCAGCCACACATTTTACTCTCTGGATTCCCAGCATACTTCACTGGGACTCCTCTTCCTGAGGCTGATAACTCAAATTGTGTAAATATACAATATAACCCAAGGAAACAATAAAGAAGAGGCAGAGAAAAGGGTAAAGATCAGAACCCAGGGGGCTGCTTGTACTGAAAGATTATATTAATGAGGAGTAGCCAAAGAATACAGAGTAGTAGAGTTAAAGAAGGAGAACAAGAAGACTTTAATGAGATAAAAGGCCAGGGAGAAGAAAAATTTAAGAGATAATAGTGTCAAATGCTACAAATGGTAAAGATTTTAAGGACAAGAAGAGCACAGCAAATCTAAAAACTTGGAGAAAATTATTTTTGTACTATCTCTGGGGAAATATGACATATTTCTTTGAATTATTTTACCCCTACTACAGCACACTCAGCATAATATAGGAAAGTATTTTGTATATAGATGAGTTTATAACCACCTGCTGAGAGGAAAATTGATAGTTAAATGTATGACAAGTTAACTGATTATTTCTCTCTTTGGAACACAATGGAGAAATTGTAAAAATGAATGAAAATTAATTCTTCAGAATTTGGCCCTAAGATACTCATCCATAAACATTAAAATTTGGTGCACATCCTATGTCTTCCTTAGCCAATATCATTGCATAACTTCTTTTTAATGGTGGGCACTGCCTCCAAGCCTCTCACTTACACTCGCACATGCAAATGACCCATCTTCTTATGAAGCTCATTACTATATTGAAACTTTATAGGACATGAAGTGACAGAAAATTTAGAGTCCCCCACTGTCATTATGATCACATTAATTAAGCAATAAGACCCAGCAGTGCAGGAACTACTTTGTGCTAATTCATATCTTGGGATGAATGTTCAAAGTGGTGCTTGGGAATGAAGCCACAGGACTCCCATTAATGTCATGAGGCTATGTGGATTAATGCCGGACACCTGCTCCTCAACTCTGCCATTGCTGTTAACAAGGAGTCCTGGCTTAACTCCTTGTGGAAATGTGAGTGTTCCCCACATTTCTTTTTAATGCCTCTGTTCAAGACCATGTTATTTGCCAACATTTTTTCATCATATTAAAGATAGAATTCAAAAGTTGTAGGTAAATTAAAATGTGAAATTAGAAAATAAGTCATTTTTGGGTAGACATGTTATTAGTTTCATGAGAAGACATACTATAATGATGTAATATTAACATGTTGGTATAAGCAAACAAAATAGGGCTGGAGTAGAAACCCATCTAAGGATATATTTGGAATACATTATAGGTTTAAATAAGAATATAGACTTCTAAAACTGGGAAATATAGCAGGTGCTCCAGATACAGACAAGTGAGTTTCAGAATCTGGAAATGCATCCATCCAGTTGATTTTCAAATTCCGTGAATCACTAAGGAATCTCAGCTTTAGGCAAGGCTGTTTTATTCACCTATGTTTTCTACCCCTGCTTTACTGTCAGTGGCTTTGAATCAATTTGTATTAGTAAAACTTAAGAGAAGTTTTACTCTAATTCAGGGGTTCTCAAGCTGTACTCTCTGGACCAACATCATCATTATTACCTGGGAATGTGTTAGAATGCAACTTATGATGCCTTATGACAGATATACTAAATCAAAAACTCTGGAGGTGGTCCATAAATATTTGTTTTAATAAGCTCTCTGGGTGATTTTGAGAAATGCTAAAATTTTATAAACAAAGCTAGAATTGAAGCAATAATATAAATGCTGTTATTATTTATGCATAGGCTCTGTCATTTGCTTTGTCTATGAGAGATAGAATTTTGGTTATGGGCCCTCTAGAAAACTCTTTTAGGTGTTTAGGTTAAATTTTAAAATTGCTTTAATTTTAGTAGGATTCAGTAAGTCAGTTTAGCTCTCTCTACGAAATATGTCCATCTGGATCTTCCTAGATTTGTACCCTCAAAGGTCTACAGACACCTAGACAAAAGGAAGATGTCTATAACTCTACCTAACTTGGCCTTAAAATATGCAATTACTGAGCTCAGCATCATGTTAGTATTGTTTCTAGTTCATCTCCTACCTTGTACCTTTTTCTGGCACAGTAAATGCTTGTCTTTATCCTGAATACAAACAGTAACTTTTTTTTTTTTTAATCTGGTCACTGGATCCTTGCCTGATACAATCTACTTCTGACCGTTTCTTGATACATAGTTTCTATAGAACCAAAAATGTACCATTCACTAGTAAATTTATCTGAGAGATAATCAGCACCAGAACTGAACTTCCAATCCTATCTTACTGAATTTCTGAATATGGCTCTTTTCCTGAAACATTTTCATGCCCCATTGTTCTGTTAAGATCCTCACTTTGTGTTGAATTTGCCTGATATTGGCTGCTTGTCTGGGCATGATGTATAAAGCTACTCTTTCTAGACTCGATGTCTAGTCTTTCTCCCTGCCTATCTCCTACAATAAACCCTGTCTCCACTGCTAGAGCTTCCCAGTGGTTATATCCGGATCTACCCTTTCCCATGCAACACCACTCCGTTCTGATTAGATCTTGTTACTAACCCCAGCTTCCATAAAGGACTCTCTCCATTGCCTAGCTAAAATAAAGAGAACTATTACCACAGAGGTGTCAAACTGTATCTCCATGGACAAAGTGTAGATTCCCATCAGGACTACCGTATTCATAACACGGAGGCTAAGAGTTGAGTTATGAAATCAGACAATATTGTTTCAAAACATAGCTTAAGTTCTTGGTAGCTATGTGATTTCAGTAAGTTGCTGAATCCCCCTAAGCATCACAGTTTTGCTTTTTTTTTCTTCTGCAAACTAATAGTAATACTACCTTTGACATGAATTTGTTGAAAAGAGTGAAAAAACCAAGGAGATAGCACCTGGAATACATTAGTCTCCAATAAATGTACATTACTGTTGTTACTTCATTCATTTTCTGAGGATACTCAGGTGATTTACACTGTGGTTCCTGTTTTTGAGACATTGACAATGAAGCAGAGGCAATTAAATAAATCTTTAAATAGTAATAAGTATTAACGAAGATGTACAGATACATTATGTATTAGATTGAAGAAGCAATATTTTTGACTGGGGGATTTGGGAACAGAATCTTGGGGGTATTGGCATTTAACTTTGTCATGAAATTTGGGAGTGATTGTCTTTTCAGCAAAGCTGAAAACATAACAAGGGGTGACATGAGGGGTGGGTATTACAATTGATCCCACATGCTAAACTATGTATTGTTAAGGTACTATGCAATTTAATACTCACAGCAAAACAGCTTTAGATTTTATTATCACCTTAAAGATGAAGAAACTGAAAGTTTAAAAGTCAATGTGAATAGAGAGGGTTGAACAAAAGGCTGGGAAGTTATAGCCAGAAACCAAAAAGGAGACTTGGAGTCCAAACCGTGGTTTAAATCACAGTTTCCCTTTTGGTAGCCTGGAAAGAACAAGCAGGTAACCACATCTCTCTTTGAATCCCTTTACTAATGAGGAACTCATGAGTTGATTTATCCTATCACTGGAGAGTTCTAGTTTTCTAAAAATATTATTTATAGAAACACCAGTTCTCTGGTTACTTTTGATTCTTTCTCTGTCTTTATAATATTATATTAGAAAAAAAACCCAAAAAAACAGACAGTCTAAGGCTGAATCCTTGTGACTGTAGTTGTAGAGCTCAGTCAGATGTGGACTATCTGAAGCAGGATGGTTTTGAGGGGTTTTAGAGTGGAACAGATTAATTTGAATAAGATGCATAGCATTTATTTTTCAGAGACTATTTGGTGCAGCACTACAGCATGGAATAAATGCAGCTAATATATTCATTTTCAAATTAAATCATGTATTGCACACAACCTGTATGACACAGGTGAGAGAAAAACAGAATGGTAACTATTGGATATACATGAAAAAAATCTGTTTAGGTGCTTTATCTGTTAGGATTGTATGCATTAAAAATAAATTTTATGCATTAAGAAAAGTATTTGAATCAAGAAGAAAAGGAGCTAGAATGGAATTAGATTGTGTTTTAATCCAAGATATAAATTGCTTCAAACTGAATTTTTAAATCACATTATTATATATTATGATCGTTCTCATGATCCAGTTTAAATATGAGTTTTATTCATGCCCAGATATTTTTATGCCTTTTTGCCTCTCCTAGGCATTCTTCAAGGTTCATCTGATGCCCCAATCCCTGATTTGTTAAATATTCTAGTCTCTGTGTGATTTTCCTCTTTATAACACTTATTTTCTATCCCACAAAATCTAATAACAAATTAAATATGGTCTAGTTTTTCTCCAGTTTTTATATGTGTTTGACTTTCTTCCCTAGATGACTATAAAATAATCTCTGAAAACAAAAGTTATGTCTTGTGCTTTTTCTCTGGATTTCAGTAAACATTTGATTGAATGGTGGAATTGATGGAGTGAAATTGTGTGTGTGCAAAAAGAGTATGTGTGTATGTTTAACTTCTCAGTACCTAAAGAAAGAAAACAATGCAGAGAAAAGTAGAATTCCAGTAGAACCTATTACAAAAGAAAGATACAAAGTGGTATAGTTAGTATACATTACATAAAAACATGGGAGTGGCTAGATTTCATTATTTTTAATAACTATCTTTGAGATTGTGAACCACACCCCCTGCAATGCTGTTTGTGAATGTGTTTGTTTTTGAAACTTTTTTTCTCACAAGATTGACTTTAGCATTTATTTCAGGCAGTGTGCAAATGAGAACAACCTTGGATTTATGGTAGTACTTTATGGATGTGTGTGTTTACAGCTCTGGTTCCCAACTGAAGGGTGTAGTGGTGGGAGCACGGGATTCCATCTTCTTGGTGAAACCATTTCTCATCATGAAGAGGAATACTATGTGGTAGTTAATTTTTTGTGTTAACCTGACTGGCCCGCAGGCATCCCTGAAGGAAAGTAGTGAAGGGAAATATTCCTAGTGGGCAGAAATTCAGGCAGTATACCTGGTCATTCACTTTGCTTGGAAGAAGAAATGGCTAGATGTTTGATTATATATTGATTCATGCATTTTGATCAATGGTTTGGCTGGATTGTCAACAACGTGGAAGGACCAGGATTGGAAAATTGATGACAAGAGAATTTGGGGAAGAAGTATGTGAATAGACACCTTTCTGAATGGACAGAAATCATGAAGACATTTGTGTCCCAACTTAATGCTTAACAAAGGGTGAGGTCAGCAAAGGGGCATTTTAATAATCAAGTTGTTCAGATTGCCTGTTTTGTTGATTCCAGTCAGTCTCTTTCCCCAGTAACACCCATCACTGCCCAATAGGCTAATGAAAAAAAGGACAAGGATGGAGACTATGCTTGAGATCAGCTACATAGACTTCTACTCACTAAGGTCAATCTGGGTATTGGCCACTTCTAAGTACCAAATCTGCCAGCAGTGGAGACCAACATTGAGTTCCCAGTGTGGCACTATTTCCTGGGGGGATCAGTTTGATTACATTAGACTGCTTCTTTGATAGAAAGAATAGCATTTTGTATTTACTGGATTAGACATCCTGGATAGAGATTTGCCTTCTCTGCACACAATGCTTCTGCCAAAATTGCTGTTCATGTACTTAAAGAATTCCTTCTCCACCATCATGTTATACCACACAGCATTGTTTCTGATCAAGTAAATCACTTCGCAGCAAAAGATGTAGGGCAATGAGCTCATGCTCATGGAAATCACTGGTCTTATTACATTTACTACCACTGTTTTAAATCAGCTGGTTTCAAAGAACTGTGGAATGGCCTTTTGAAGACTCAGTAACAGTGCGAGCTAGGTGACAATATCTTGCAGTGCTAGTCCAAAGTTTTCCAGAAGGTTGAATATGCTTTGAGTCAACATCCAATATATGCTATTCAGTCTCCTATAGTCAGGATTCACAGGTCCACGAATCAAGGGGTCTAAATGGGAGTGTCACTACTCGCTATTATCTCTCATGAACCACTAGCAAAATTTTGCTTCCTTACCTTTTGTTACCTTATCTTCTCCTGGCCTAGAGGTCTTGCTTCCAAAGGAAGGAATAGTTACTAGGAGCTAAAACAACGGTTCCATTGAATTTGTAGTTGAGAACACCACCCAGCCACTTTGGACACCTGCTTCTAAATCAATAGACAAAAAAGGAAGTTATTGTGCTGGCTGAGGTGATTAATCCCAAATACCCAGCCACTTTGGACACCTGCTTCTAAATCAATACACAAAAAAGGAAGTTATTGTGCTGGCTGAGGTGATTAATCCCAAATACCAAGGGAAAATGGAACTATTGCTCCACAATAGAGGTCAGAAAGAGTATTTCTGGAATACAAGAGATCCCTTTGGGTGTCATTTAGTATTAGCATATCCTTCAATTAAGGTCAATGGGAAATTCCCTCAACTCAATTCAGGAAGGACTACTCATGGCCCAGACACTTCAGGAAGAAAGGTTTACATCACCCCACTTGGTAAAGAACCACAACCAGCTGAGGTGCTTGAACTAAGCAAAGGGAATGCAGAATAGGCAGTGGAAGAACGTACTTATATTGTAAACACCAGCTACAATCAAGTGATCAGTTACAGGAAAAAAAGACTATGATTGTCATGAGTATCCCTCTTTATTTTGGTAGGAACATGTGTCTGTGTGTATCAAATAGTTTTCTTCTCTCTCTCATTTTCTCATTATGTAACATAAGATATATTGGCTATATATCATAGTATTTAAGTATTGTTCATTTTACATCATTGTATTTAAGTTGTGTAATATCAAGGAGAAGAGTAAACATTACTCAAATACTTTATCTTCTCTTCTGGAGAAGGTGTTAGTGCATTTCAGATTGTGCACAGGATAGTTGTATCAGGTGAGCTAAAATTATGACCTTGTTAGCACCTTTATTTGGAGTTTAAGTATGGTTTGTAAAGTTTTATCTGGGTGCCAAATTGACAAGTGTTGGACTCATTATTAATTTTATGTGTCAGCTTTACTAAGCTACGGACTGCCCACATATTTGGTTAATCTTTATTTCTGTTGTATCTGTGAGGGGCTTTTGGATGAGATTAACATTTGACTTGGTAGACCGAATAGGGCAGATTCCATATGTGTATAGGCCTCATCTAATCTTCTGAAGGCCTGAATAGAAAAAAAAAGGGAGAATTTTTTTTCACTACTTGATCATCTTTGAGCTGAGACATTGCTTTCCTGTCTTCAGATTTGTGCAGAAACTGTCACCATCACCTTTCCTGTTTCTCAGATCTTCGGACCAGGGCTCGTACTATACCAGTACAATCACAAGCTGCAGATCTTGAACTTCTCAGCTTCATTAATTGCACAAGACAACTCTCTCTCTCCTTCCATATATATGTATGATATATAATCCACTAAACTGAAAGTTAATAAAATGTATTTTATTATATATGTGTACATATATAATATGTACATACACAGATATAAAAATCTATGTGGATATATATGAAAGAAATAAATAGATATTACATTACATATGTAATTTTTGTGTGTGTGTATATATATACACATACCTGTGTGTGTTTGGTGTGTGTATATATATGAGTATGTTTGTGAGAGAGAGAGGAAACATAGACTAATACATACTGATTCCCACTTTATGATTCCCAATAAAACTGATGAACTCCAGCCTAATGTCCCTGGGACCAGAGGTTAATTTTTCTGGGGGTTGGTACTTTTCATCAGGTGACTTTGTGGCTCAACAGAGGATCCCTCAATGAGTTCTTCTGCCTCCTCAGCAGTCTGTCAAAAAATTTTACTCACCTGAAGTCTTGAATAATCTTGAATCATCTCTCTCTCTCTCTTTCTTTCTTTCTCTCTTTCTTTCTTTCTCTTTTCTTCTTTCTTTCTCTTTCTTTTTTCTTCATTTCTCTTTCTCTTTCTTTCTCTTTCTCTTTTTCTTTCTCTTTCTTTTTTCTTTCTTTCTCTTTTTCTTTCTCTTTCTTTTTTTCTTCCTTTCTCTTTCTCTCTTTCTTTCTCTCTTTCTCTCTCTCTTTCTCTCTTTCTTTCTTTCTGCCTTAACTTTTCATTAGTTTGGTTTTTAATTTATTACTTAGCTGATAATATGTCTTTCTGAATATAATTCAATAAAATATATTTTTAAGTGGGTGGAATAATAGAGTCATCTTGCTTTAAATAACTTGAAAGTATAGAAAATTTGGACTTGTACATGTATGTGTTTGTGTTAGACTTCTTATGTGAAAGTTAGTTCAACTGAGGACAGGCTTGCAAGAGCCTGTTACATGCATTAATACACACCTACGTGAATACATACACACATTTAAATTAAAGATATTGTTGAATTTCATTTTAGATTAAAAATAATTTTTTATTTTCAGAATTTAGGTCTAAAGAAAGTTTTATAGGTGCTTTTAGATATATCTCTTTATTTATAAATTAGATCAGAAAGACCTAGCAAAATCAATATTCTTTCCATGATTGTACAATTAGTTCTGGGGTTGAACTAAGAGCTCTTGAACCCTGATTTATCTTCTTTCCAATATATCATGTTATGTCAAGCAAGAAATAATTGACCACCTACTAATATGTCTCAGATGTTATTCTATGTTAAGAGAGAAGTATGATTGTTTCTTTTAAGGGTCTTACAATGTAACTGGGTGAATTATAATAACTAACATTTTCTCACACTTACTATATGCCCACTGACATAAATGCATTTTGTAAGTCTTCAATTTCCTTACAAAATAAATCCCATGTTCAAATGAACACACTAATGTTCAGTCTGGTAAACCAAGAATTCATAGTAAAGGAATTGATGTTGAATCCAGTTTCTTTTCCTCTCATTACATCAAGGTCTCTCAACTCTGGCCAAGAGTTAGTTCCAAATGAGGGAACTTTCAATGCTCAGGAAAAAAGAAAAAAAGGGGGGGTTGCCATTTTTCTTTTATTCTTGAGCTGGGCTTTTAGAACTGATGAAAAAAGAATAAATAGAAAGAATTATGCGTGCAAAAGAAAGAACCCTGCTGTCTCTCTCCAAGTTGAAGACATATTAATACTCAAAGCTAGAATATGTTCACAGTGTCTTGTAAGAAGTACATTTCTATTTAGCTTGTTGTACCTCCCTTATGTAACCTGTGCTCATGTAAGTCCCAGACCCTTGAGAGAGTATGATCACATTGTGTTGATTTAGACCAAACCATATTGCCTTTACACTGGGCAATGGTGCCTGACCTATACTACAAAGTAGGAATACTTGATTGCAAACATGCTGCATCCCATATATAAATGCATACAATAGCTTTCACTTAGGCAAATGTAATGAAACCAAACCTGCCATGAATTTTCTCAAGCCAAAAATTGTCTTGGGGTTGAAGAGAATCAATTTATAATTTGAAGAGCAATTATTTGAGCCTCTAGACTCCCAAAGGAATGAAGTTGAACAAACAGTTACAGCAAGAAAAAAAATGAAGCATTTCACCCTCTCCTCACATCTAAGCTTGAACTTCAGCTCTGGGGCATAACTCAAGATTTGATATTTAAGTGTTTCATTTGCAGCCAATTAGGCCTAGGATTAGATTCTTCAGCCTCCTTGCATATGAAGACAATAGTATGATTCCCAGCAACCTCATTTCCACTCCCTCAGCCCTTCACGCATTCCTTCAGCAACATTGCTGCCTTCATCAAAACAATTTCATTTGTACTTATGAAAGCGTTGCAGCAGGTAAGCGGAAGGTACAGAACAAGCTTAACCACTGTAGCTTTTCTCCCATCTGAATATCACGAATCTTGTATCTCACCGTGGTGTAAGGTCTCTGATTACATCAACCTCTCCAAATTATGCTGAAATGAAGGCCATTCAATTTGCTACAATCAGTAACTTTCGAAAAAGCCCACATAATTGATTTCACAGTAATATAGGTATAGGTGACTGAGAGCCTCAGCTTCATTTAGACAATGTTTTCTTTCATTCCAAAGTGCAGTATTCAATAGAAATCAAATTTTTTTTCCCCCAACAGTTGGCAGCTAAGCTTTGGCACATATAAAGGGTTTTTTTTCTTTCTTTTGTGGTGTAGAAACATGAAAATTGAAATTAATGCCCAGGGTGATCTAATAGAAGTCGACAGGCTTTAGGTGAAATAAGTTCTTTTTGGAGCTTGCCCTGATGAGGATTTCAGCCAGCAGGCAAGAAGCCATTCTGAATGCCATTCAGATGTCCAGCAACATTTGTTACTGAGGTAGTTTCTCAGCACCCAGCCAATGGAGAGCTTAAATGTGTACGTGGCAATTATCTCAAATGCTGCAATGTACAGTTTGCCTACTTATAGCGTGATCTTGTTTTCACTACTTTTTTGACCTGTGACTGCTAATGCTCTCCACTGTTTTCAGATGCACATGTGACTTTGAATCAGCTGAACTTCCTTCTCTGACCTTCAGATGGATAACAATGCATGTGGAGTTCTTATTTTGCTGCCAATAATGGGAACTAGCTGCCAAATTATGAAGGAAGAAGCAAGTTCTGACCCAAAGAAGCTTGTCGTCAAATACTCTCTGACTTTTCATTTGGGAGTTAGGCAGGTTATACAATTGTAAATTCATGACTTTAGTAGGCAGACGTTTGGTTGAGAGTAGGAAGAAAACATACTGTGGCTTGAGAAGCTGACAACCATAAATTCACGGCCCAGATATAACTGTGGCACCTATATGGCCTTGGGAATGCCATTTATTTTCTCTAAATCCAATTTACTCATCTGTAATATTAATGTGATACTTACTTCATAAAATCATTGTGAAAGTTATCTCCTCAATCATCGATATTCCTGATTACTCTAGGATATGTATTGGGTCTTAGCTGGCTGGTCCTACGCAATCCTCTGAACCTGAATTTCTTCCACTCTAACACTGGAATTATAACAGCCCTTACAGTTCTTAAGAAGGTCAAATTAGGTAATTTCTATCAAGATTTTTACCACAGTATCTGGCATTAATCATAAAAGATTTCATAGTTGCTGTTATTGTAAAATTGTATTGTATTGTTCCAAATCTCCTTGCTTGATGACTCAGTGAGTATGAGTAAGCAGTGAGTAATGTTATATACTCAAATTCTAGAGTTGCAAATCATATTGTGCACTACATTTTCAAGGCAAACATAATACAAAAGAAAGCATGTTCATTTAACTTATGATAGAGTCATAATGTATCATTTTTAAAGATTATTTTTCCTTCGGATGCTGGAGGATTGAGAAATCAATTCTGATAATTTGGGCATTTGCAGAAGTCATGGTTGGCTTTGATCCAATGGGACTGGGAGGCTGATGGCAACACAATGAGCAAGATTGTAAAACTTCATCAAGGTTTAAAGAATAAGCCAGCCTGTATGCTTGTAATCCCAGCACTTTGGGAGGCTGAGGTAGGCGGATCACCTGAGGTCAGGAGTTTGAGACCAGCCTGGCCAGCATGGTGAAACCCCACATCTACTTTTTAAAAATACAAAATTTAGCAGGGCGTGGTGGCATGCACTTGTAATCTCAGCTACTCCAGAGGCTGAGGCACAAGAATCACATGATCCCAGGAGGCTGAGGTTGAAGTGAGCAGAGATCACGCTATGGCACTCCAGACTGGGTGACAGAGCTAGACTCCATCTCAAAAGAAAAAAAATAAATAAGAAGAAGAAGAAGAAGAAGCCAGGCTGTGTTGTAGCTTCAGTATCTTCCATGGAGTGGAACATTTATGATAATAAAAGTGCCCTGCATTTTCCCCTCTCATATAGATTTTGTTTTGTCTGTGTACCATCATACTTTACCACACACAGCATCTGAAAGTACACCATTGTTTCTTATTTTATGTGTTATTTTTAACTCTAGTTCTTCTCCAGTTGCTTTTAATATCCACCACATTAAAAAGACATTAGTCTCTATATATGACAAAGATAATTTTATTATCAAAAATCTTTATGTGGTTATGCAATATCCATAAAATAGAAGCTATAAGCTAACAGAGAGATTTATAGGATATATTTCATAGATAATCTAGGAAACAAGTGCAGAGAGTCATTCTTAAAAGGACAAAGTTTAATATGGCCTTACAAAAAAAAAATCCAAAACAAGACTTCTGCATTATTTAATATTAGTCTGTTATTAACCTGAAGGAAAAAAAAAAGGAATACTAAGAGTATCAATTTTCCCCGCTGTAAATAACAATGGTGCACATATTTAATGAGTTGTTTACAAAAGGTAACATAGTAATTGTAAATAAAAATCTACCACGTCACGTCATTAGAAAATAAGCTTTTTTTTACCCAATAGCCTTAATGTAAAACATTGCATGAGTCTCATGACCAATGAGTTCAGGGAAAACCACAACTGATCTCCTTGGATGCTCAAAGTGGAGACTACTGAGGTGAGGGAAGTAAGATTACGGGCAAAAGACCAGCAAAATCCAATCAAAGATCTTACTAACCATAAGGAGACTATTTTCAGGTGATTCTACTATTCATTCACTCATTCATATATTAACATAACAAAATAGTTTTTGAAAATGTGTATTGGTGAGGCATCTCAGGTTTTTAAAAATTAGTCCAAAAATATTTGACTAAACTTCATGATTCATATGGTTCAAAAAATGCTTTGACCTTCAAAGTAAAATCGGAGATAGTTCATAGTAAAGAGTCACACTAGATTTTCAAAATCATAATTTAAAAATTTCAGAACAACATTTTTATTTGGAAAATATATAATCTTCCTCAGTGAAAAATTTGCTAATATTTCAAAAAGTTGTTGCTTGGTCTCACCTGGTCACTAATTTGTGTAAGTTATTTTCTTTTTGTTCCTCCAGACGCACTCTTCACACTTCCCCATCACACTTTGTGCCACGGAGCTAATCTTCATGAAGTAAATGAAATGGCACTAGCCTTCTGGCTTCCTGTTGGGCTTGGCCAATAGAAATTACCTATAGATGACTAGAGGGCAGTGGAGTGTTGAACTGGGATATTCATTCTTGCTCCATCTGACCAAGTTGCCACAGGTTGGCTGTGTTCTTCTACCAAAGGCTACAACTCCTGCTTGTGTTCCTCTCCTATATCTTACCTTTTCAAGTTAAGATGAAAATCAATTAAAAGAGCACCATCTCTTATTGGTTTCTCTTAATCCTGCTTGTATTTTTGTACATAGTCCTTTATTAATCTCTCCTCAATTACCCATTTGAGTACACCATCTGTTTCCTGATGGGACCCTGAGTGATACCCTGAGGTGGGCGATGCTGATTCTTCCCAGAGGTATAGCCGCCCCCAGGTTGTCCAGTTGACTGGCCTAAATTGACATTCTGAGATGCAAATTAAGAGACAAATGAGAAAATACTCCCAATAGCAAAGTAAATCAATCTGGGCTCTAGGAAGTCCTGGAGTGGGAAGGATGGCCAGGAGGAAAAGAAGTGACAGATTGTCATCCCATATGCACATACCAGGCATCATTAGAATAGCAATTTTATAGCTTGCTTTTTCACTTAACGTATGATTTAATCATTTTGTCATATTCTTAGGGATTCATTGTAAACATAATTTTGACTACATATTATTCCAAATGATGGACTAAGTTTTTAGGATTCATAAATTCTGGAAATATAAAAAACATCTTTCAATTTTATTTGCTGCTCTCTTTCTCCCATTCCTAGCATGCACTGTACAGTTGTACATGTTGCAGATCTCCTGTAAAGCAGCCTCAGTAGGTGAATGAATGCATAAACTGAAGTTTTCTCCAAAGATATCTGCATTCATTCTAAGCACTCCTACCTAGGATTCAGGTGACTTTTCCCTTTCCCTTGTTTCATACAGTTGGGTCAATAGCTTTAGGAAAGGTCTAATATTCTAGATTAGTCATATTTGTCAGTACATTAATGATATATATGAAAGGAGGTTCCTGTGATTTACCTTATAAGAGTGAGCAGTGGAAGGAATTACAAACACAATGGCAGGTAGAAGTGAGTAGATTCTTTGGAAGATTTTGTAGCATATTTTAAGGTAGTCAGATCTCATAAAGAGAGGTTTCTGGGTGCAATGTGATTGTCTTTTAAACCTGTGTCTAGCACAGAGAGTGGAACTAACGTCCAGGATATCAGAGTCTGGCCGGAGAGAGGAAACATAGGCAATGGAACATTCACATCCAATTGTGAAGAAAGATAGAATCAATAAACAAAGTAAGAATTTTTAGAAGGTAGTTTGGGTTATCAGCTGTAGAAATTCCCCAATCCCTTAAAAAGGAATGGAAAGATTATCCCACAATTGTTTAAAGGACCAAAATTACCTATGACCATGTATAGCAACCTTTACGTAGTTGAGTATAAAAACGGCTCGTCTCTACTTCTTCTTGTTTACTAGGGCTAAGCCAGGCATCCACTGCTGTGAGATGCTGGCAATCATTAGTCTTCAGGTTCCTCAATCAGACATGCAGAGACCTCAGCACATTACCATTTTGACACATAACTATCCCTCCCCCATGGGAAATCTTTCTGAGTGTGCAAAGCTAGTTAGACAAGTCAACCTTCTCCTATGTCAATCCCATTTTTAGATACATTTAAGAGTTGTTTAAATAAACAGGTCGCCCTCTATTCTGGAGGCTTTGACTTTAGAAGAGTCAATAATAAAAAAAAATCTTGTGAAATTTACTTCCACATCCCACTTGGGTTCAGAAAATCTGGCCTTTTCTGTGCGTCAATCTATGAAAAAAAAATTTAAGAGTTGTTTGTTGTTGTTATGTGTGGTTTTCGAGCACGGGAGTGCAATTATAAACTAGCCAGGAGATATATTTCTACACAACAAATTCGAGCAGCATTAAAGTTTATGCTGCTTAAATCACTTCAGATTGTGGGATATTCACATCTCTGAATTTTATGATAATGTCAAGAGAGCTTCTGGTGAGTCCCATTAATTTTTTTGGTATTGTTTAATTTTACATGAGTAAATATAATTACTCCTTTTGTCATGAAGAGCAAGTTCTAATACCAATTTATAATTCATGGAGCTAATTATGTTAACGAGGAGGCAATCGTTCCTCTGCTATCTCCCCTGTAATTTTAAAGGATTTTGATTTTTTCCCCTTTCCTCTACAATTTCTCTTCCAGCTATGAAAAGGAAGTGTACACAATTCATCTGTGATATAATTATTTACCATGGCAACAGTTTGTGAATGGGATTGGGAAGTTGCACAGAAGGAGAAAGCAGCTTAAGGGAAACAGCCTAAAAAATCCTTTCAAGAAAAGTGAAGAGGCCTTTCAGGTGGGAACAGTTTTTGTCTTCGTGACATTTTAAGGAGGGGCTTAGGTGTGCCTAACATTATAAAAACTGTTGTTGATCCTAAAATAAAAGAGTCTATTTTCTACAGTTGCATTTCAGAAAATCGCCTTGATTAAGAGAGTGGCAGAAAAGACAAATCCACATTTTTTGTCTGCATTTGAATTAACAGCCCCCAGGAAGATGGAACAAAAGTGTTTGCTGCTGTATTATCAAATGGCATTGCCAGAGGACCCTTGGAAAAAGGAGGCTCCAGTTCTTTGTAGTCCTGAGACCAGTAACAACCTGGAACCCCACTCGTCAATAAAACCTCTTTTCAAGGGTGACTTGATTGCAAGGAAAGTAAAAAAGATAAAATCTATCTTAATCCAGTGGTAAAATCTTTGGGCTTCACCAGAGGCTGCCACAAATTCTTTCCCCATCTTCTCTGTTCAATGGGACATTGATCATTTTATCCCCTTTTGTATAATGCCGATCAACACAATCAATGTATTTCCAAAGAATACTAACATGCATATTAACAATAATATGAAAACGCAAGCCACCATCTCTTAAGTGTTTACAGGCATATGTGCTTTTGCTCACCTCTGAGAAATGTTACTTCTCTTTTTCTTATAGTTTTCAGTGATAACTAACATATAACCCTAGCTGAAGCATTCTTGATTGCATGATAAAATTACCTCTGTTTAACATTCCAGGATGCTAATTGCATCAAGAGTTGTGGGAAGAGCTCACAAGTAGGAATTGCATGAGTAGAAGACTTCAGACAGCTTGACCTCCTCAGAAACATATATAAGCAAGTAAGGCTGGAAAGATGTCTGGTGATACATGTTAGAATAAAATGGGTTTTTTTAAAGAAATAATTTGTTTCTGCTGAAGTACAGAGTTCCTATGTTTTAGTTGCAGAACCAGCAGCCCAGACGCACAGCCTCATTGTGGGGTGGTCACATTGGGTTAAGCTTTTGCTGCTGCTGCATGTACTAGGCCGCCATTTGAAAATACCTACGGTGTGCCTGGAGCCCAGTACCAAGCCTTGTTCTTGTAATATTTACTTAAATTGAATTGAACACAGGCTGGTGCAAATTAAACAAAGAGAGATAAAGATATATATTTTCCTTTCCATCTTTCATAGTTCTCTAGGAAAAAGGAATTGGAGCCAAGATAATGCAATCACCTTTCAGACTATTTAGCTTGATTGAAGAACTTTGAGGAAAATTTACACTAGAAAAAAAAAAAACCTTAAAGACCATTTTTAGAAACATGTATATGAAAGTGATAAAATAACTCACCCCTGTGTAATAAAACAAATAATTATGAGCCTGTGATTTATTCCATTGTCCTTTCCTATTGCATCTGATAGATTTAGGATGACAAGAAAAGCGTCACAAAGTTTCACAAAATACTAGAACTGGAAGAGAACTTTGAGGCTTATATTCCCATTTCCTTATCTTACTAGATAAGAAAATTGAGTTTCCAGGAGGTTAAAAGAGCAGCTTTAGGTCTCAGAAACTTCTTACCTCCAGAGTTTAATTGCTCATCCAAGCAAGGTGTATAAATAGGACATACAGAAAGGACTTCAAAATCAAACACAAACACTGGTGATACAAGAGTGATAAATTATACAAAAATTTGGAGAAAGAAAAATCACCTGTGCTGGGCAATCATGGGAGCCTTCATGGAACAGGGGGTATTGAAATAAACCACACATGATGTGTGAAATTGAGTTTTGGGGAGAAAAACAAGAGGTTTATTTTTCAATTATAGGAAAGTAAGGACTGTCCCTCAGTTTGCCATGAGCCACCCCAATAATAAAATCCTTTATTAGTTGCAGCTTTGCCTTTTTGCCTTAGACAATAAACAAGTGAGGTTACTGTCTTAGTCCACTTCCATACTGCTACAAAGAACTTCCTGAGACTGGGTAATTTATAAAGAAAAGAGGTTTAATTGACTCACAGTTCAGCATGGCCGGGAAAGCCTCAGGAAACTTACAATCATGATGGAAAGCAAAGGGGAAGCAAGGCACCTTCTTCGCAAGGTGCCGGGAAGGAGAAGTGCCTAGCAAAGGGGAAGAGCCTCTTATAAAACCATCAGATCTTGTGGGAACTCACTATCATGACAACAGCATGGGGGAAACTGCCCCTATAGTCCAGTTACCTCCACCTGATCTGTCCCTTGACATGCAGGGATTACGGGGATTATAATTCAAGATGAGATTTGGATGGGGACACAAAGCCTAACCATATCAAGTTACTCTTCCAAAGTAAAAGTAATTAATGTCCACAGGAAAAGAGAAACTACCCTTAATTTAGTCTCTACAACTGGGAACAGTTGAGATATATGACTAACAAATTAGTTTATTCATTTAACCACGCTCTATCTAAGCAAACCAGACACCTGATTCATTACTGTTGAGATCATCATTTCAGCAACCACAGTGTCCAAGCCACTACTTACTCTGTCACTATTAGTTTATAATAGGCATACTTTTAGCCCCCTTGATATATCTATTTTTTGTCTCTCTTCTAACGTTGTTATACAATCTCCTTATGAAATTATTCATGTTCTTCCCTTAGATATTCTCGTTCTGCTACCTTATCACCAAATTTCTCAAATTCAACTGCTTTTCTAGACTCTTCCCTCTTTGGAAATTCCTGCTTTGTACAAGAAACCATCCTTAAGGTGCCCATTCTATTATTCCACTCTGTAGTGGAAGAAAAATGAGTTACGAATTTATTCACACTAAATTGTTTTTGTCCACAAGTGATTTTAAAAGTGCCTCTTTGGGGGCATTTTCAGTCTTGACAGTGGCTTCCTCTAAGAATTAGAAGAGCAGGAAAATGCAATTGCCTCCTCTAAGGTGAGCTGTGATATCAACATGTAATCTTTCTGGTGGGAAGTGGCAGGTAGGCAGTGGGAGTGGTGTTTACCACTGAGATTGAACAAAAGAGAAGAGAGGAAGCAAGGATTGGCAGAGCCCATCTCAGCACCACTCAGGAGAAAAAGAATTGTTCTAGGACCCTAGCTATCTCAGCGCATTAAGATAGTCCTGGATTTGGGGAAGGTAACCCTTGGCCACACCACCCTATCAGTAAGGAGGTGAAGACTTAGATTCCTTTTTACTCCCCTTTTTCCTTTTCCTTGAACACAAGACTATCTTCTTCTCACGGTTGGGCTGGCTTACCTGTAATGTCTGCACTGGCCATTTGGAATTTGAATATTCCAAATTTTGCTGCATTATGATTTCTCAATATATGCTACCTAAATCAGCATTCTGTTTCCAAACATATATCCTACACATTTAGTGGATGCGAGTGTTCTGTGAGTGATGGGAGCACAATCTGCTGACAGAAGTCAGGCTTCGGCACCAGCACGACTGAAAGTCAGTTTCAGGTCCAGAGCAGATCCCCAGAACAATGAATGCCACCGCTCGGGATGCCTCCTGGCTGAAAGCCTGCTGATCGTTCCTAACAAAATTTTCACTATGTTTTTATCTATCTTTGGCTGTTTAAGAATCTTTTGTTCCAAGAAAAAAAACATGACTTTTTAAAGGAATCCTTGGAGGCATAATGTTTTTATTTAAATTGATGCTTTTTGATGACAGACTTTTATACATTGAGGCAGATTAGTGGTAAAGATAACTCTGATCAACCTTTGATCAGGTTGATTCCTGGGACACAGCTAATTCCTAGTGCTCAGGCAGCACTTACTCTCTCTGTACATTAAGTTGGCTCTGGTGATCACTTTACCCTTCTGCGAACATGTGGCTTGAGATTCCTGAAAATCTTAGATGGAGCCTATCGTGCCAGACATCTTTCTGGGCTAAAAGGGGTGAATATGCAGACTGAGCTCCTGCAATAACCAGAAGCTTCCTTGCCTTTGGGTAGGAAAAAATAGAGGAAGAATATTCTTATTGTAATCACAGCTCGTCTGTCCGCAAATCAACAGTTCAGGGCCACCCTGTAATTATACAAAAGTGACCTTCTGTGAAAAATTTCTCTGGTCCTTTCCTTGACCTCCAGGTAAAGGGGAAGTGGTTGTTTAAGTTTCAATGACCATCTATGTCCATCCCCATCTACAAAGAAGTCCTTACCATGCGGCAACTTGGGCTGTAGCAGTTGCAAAATGGTATTTCTCAGTCCCTTCTGTGTCCAGATGGCTGGTTTAAGCATCATGAGGTGAAAGGGAAAAAAAGGAAAACATTAGCACAGACAGAATCGTAGCTTGTTTGCAGAAAATTAGAAGATGCGCGCTTTGATTCCTTTGCTTCTCCCTGTCCCCACCTCCAAATGGCTTAGAATTAAAATAGGGACAAAAAACATCTCCAGATTTATTTGGCTCTGCCATATTAACCATAAAAAAGATCTAGCCTGTTCCAATCTTAACCCAGCAGTAAACTATAAATCCAACTTCCCCTCTCTGCTGGGGAAATAAAATCCAAATACAGTAGCATCCAAATAATTATCAAGAGTTGAGCTGTGCTGGCAGGGTGCAATGTACAAGATTCAATTTTAACTAGTGATTACAGACCGGCAACCTTCTAGCCCTGAATGTCAAACGGCCATGTCACTTTCTCCTGTCACGGAGTATGTCAGGACTCACCGCAGCCTGGTGACTTTTCATCAGAGGTAATGAATCTTGTACTCCTGAGATGGGAAATGTCACAGTGCCTCCATCCCCTCCTTCTCCCTCCACCCCCACCCCTCATTCCCTTCCTGCCTCCTGTCCAGGTCCTAATAATTAGGAGAAAGATGTTGTTTGTGACATTGCTTTTCACATCCGCACCAGGGCCCTGCTGCTGTCGATTTACATTGTGCGGTCAGTACTCAGCTTGCAACCATACGTGATGAAATGGCCACCTCAGTAGACAGTTTATGGTGCTGGAGTCTCATGCATCATGTTCTCTTGTCCTTGAGCAATAAAAAGGAAAAACAGTTAAGCTCTGACCTTACAGCCTATATGGTTTGGGGCTCCAGTCCAACTCCTGATAACTTGCCTTTAAATCTCATGAACTTGGTGCCTTTTGTTTCTGACCTTTCTGCTTCTGAGATGCCATTTGGGGCACGAATGAGGATGGAACCTAGATCTACATGAGTAGTGACAGGGAAAGAGGGTGTGTGGTTTACAATGATGTCTCTTAACTCTGAAAGTTTGGTATCCAACATAAAATGAAACTGGACATTTTATTATTGTTTATTTTTATTTGTTACCTAATGAAAAAAACAGATGATAAAAATACAAATATAACCACTGCTTTTGAAAACTATCGACTATCTTAAACTTTTAACCCCGGGATCTTGGAGGCTTGGAAGGAATATGTATGAATTAAATAAGAAAAATAAGTATATCTATGTGTACTAAGAACATTTCCTTTACCTTTTATACATTTCATCATTTTAAAACACACTGAGTATCTATCATGTTCAACATAGCATGCAAACCTTTGAAAGATATAACATAGCAATGTACAGCATGATTCCTGCCTTCACTTAACATGAGCAGGACGACACGTGCCTGGTAGGTATAAAACAAGGAAATATGTAGTAAGTGGAAGGATATAGTCTGTCCTGTCCCACAAGTCACAGTTAAACTCATCCCAGATAATGGAAGAGACACAAAGCCAATATAATCTGAAGTCACAGAGTCAACCTAAGAAAAGGCATCAAAGAAACACAATATGTGTCAACACAGTACAACATTGGGTGTTAGGGCTAGGAACATCTCTGCATTTGGCTGCTGTAATTAGGTATCCCATGTAACACAGCAGTAAATTATAGCTGAGGTCAGTTGACCCACTGTCATCGAATGAAAGTCAGATGAGACAGAAAAATCAAGGCTAATCATGGTGTCAAGAATGGATCCAAAGGACCTGCGGGTCAACTTGTTTCCCTTGCTAAGTAGGCACTTTGTTGTTTTCTGAACATCTTAGTGCTCTCTTAGCAATAAAGATTCTAGGAGAAACACTCAAACCTAATGTACCAAGGCCATGCAAAGAAAGTTTACTATTTCTAAATTGGAGACTCACCTGCCTGCCTTCCTCCCTTCTTTCTTTTCCCCCATGTGATGTTCCAGACTTCAAACTAAGCCCAAGAAATGAAACACTAAGCAAGACAAACAGGATCCTTGTCATAATATAGCCTAAAACTTGGTGGAAAAAATGGGCAAGTTTCCAGGCAATTAGAACACAGCAATAGGAAAATGAGAGAGGCTGCCACATGCTAATGGAGCCTTAATAAGTGTAACTGCCCCAGACCAAGGAGAGTAACAGGGAGAGCATTCCAAAGGATGCTCAAAGGTACACAGAATGCCTTTTTCCTTGATTCTCCAGGGAGCCATGAATCCCTGGATACATTTGAGCTTCTTTTATGGGGTCTAAAATCTCCTCCCTCAGGCACTAGAATGGGTGTCCTCACTGAGAGAAATGGAGGATCCCCCTGATTAACACCAGTGTCTTTCTGCTCAGTGGTTAAGTGTGAAATTTAGAGGAGACTTTCAATGACAAAATGGGGCTGCATTTGAGGCATGTATAATATTCTGATCAAGATTTCATGAAGTCATAACACATAGCATAACACACCTTCTCCTTCCTTTTATCTTCTCTGTGCCATTACAAATTTATTAGGAATTAGGATTGGGCAGTAAACTTAGGCATTTTTCTCTAAACCATCCCTTGAAGTATTACAGAAAGTTGATTTTCAACTTCATTCTCCTTGAATCTATATTTTATTTGTTTTTATTTTATGTTTTAAATGTATTCAATAATTGAGACCCTGACATGTGGCAGGCAAACTTCAAGTCGTTGGGGGATCCAAGAGTAAATAAAAACAATAGTTCTTTTTTTGTTGCATAATTAGCAGTCTAGAAGGGGAGACAGATGTGGATACATAATTACATTGCAATATTATGCCTGTTTTGATATGGGAAGCAATGAATTGTGCTAGACATTCTCCATATACAAAGTGTGGGATTGTGGTCCAGCAAAGTTTATGGATCTTAAACAACAACAACAAAAAATCAAATGTAGATTAGCCAGTGTATCTATTTGGTTTAAATAAGCTGCAAGCTGCCATTTCAAAATACAGAGGTGATTCTCCCCTGACAATTAGGGCTATTTGTAGCTTCACAGGTGGGGGAGATGCGGCTGTGGTCCTGGGATGGTCCCGGATAGTCCTGAAGTGAGGGAGGGGACAGGTGTGGCTAACAAAAAGAATGTTCCTGCATGCTCCCTAATTGGACAAGTTGCATGACAGGCACATATATTTGGGAAAGCCTCTTTTGAGTCAAACTGAATTAAATTGCAAATGTTCTCTTTTCATCACCAACCCTTAGTCTCTGGTCTTATCTTCAAGTCAGATTGATTGAAATGCATTTCCCGTGAGACAGAGACGCCCTGCCCAATGAAGCTGAGAGGATAGGTGAGTATTTGTACAGGAAATCACCAAAGGGACACAACCTCCTTGCAGTGCAGGTATGTCTGGGATGATATTGGGTTGGCACAGAAATCAAACTCTAATTAGCCACCTCACAGGAAATTATTATAAAGAGAAATTATTCTGTGTGAAACTATCATGCTAGATGCACGTCATTACACATCTGTCAAAACACATACAATGTACAGCATAGAAAGTGAACCCTGATGTAAACTATAGACTTTAATTCATGGTAATGTATCGATATTGGCTCATCAATTCTAACAAATGCATATACTAATGTAAGATGTTAATAATAGGGGAAACTCCAAGGAGTGGGTTGATAAAGGTATATGGGAAGTCTCTGTACCTTTATTCAATGTATCATAAACCTAAAAGTGCTTTAAAAATGTCTATTTAAAAAATGATTTTTTACAGTGTTATACTCATGTAATCAATCATTGGTCCTCTTGCTAGTCATGAGCTATGAAGTAGGGTCCACATATTTAATTTTTAATTTTCTACTGAGTTACTTAATGAACATTTATTGAATGAAAACAAGAATATTAGGGTTTTAGAAATAAACTTCTTGTTAAAATAATATGAAACTGAGATGCATAGGAATCCAGACAAAAGAGGATGGTTGCAGTGTGAAAGAGATGTTGGCCTGCTTGGTGCAAAAGTGGGGTTCATTGGACAGCATAAAAGTGCCTCCACTTGACTGGAGAAGCACCAAGATCTTGGTCCATGGCTATGGAAATGTGCAAATGTAGCTCCTTCTACCTCTCTACTCAAGGTCTTAAGATTACCTTTTCTGGAATGTCCATATAGCTACATTCATCTTATTATCTTGAATTATGACAAAAAAAATCTGAGAGTATACAGGAAAAAAAGAAAAAAAAAAAAAAAGCTGTCATACTTGAAGCCAAGAAATACCATCATGAAAATTCAATTTAAATGCAAACTTCATAAATTATATTTCAAATAGTCCTAAGAGGACTAATTAATAATTGCAAAGTGCTTTGAAGATGGAAAGTGCTAAATTAATGTCAATATTTATTTATTAATAATCAGAGAAGGTGATGCTGCCATCTTGAACTTACGTCTTTTACTATCAAGTGCTGACTACTACCATGATTTTACCCTCTTAATTGCCCTCTCTAGCCACCATTGCCATATGGAAATTCTACACTTTATGGTTGTGTTTAGTATTTCGTTATTTTAAAATATTGCCAGTTCTATGTATATGATTAGAAAGAATTTCTGCACCTTTCATGCAGGAAAGCTGTGCTTTACAATGGCCCCTGACAAATTTGACATCATATAAAAACAAGCTGGGGCACAGTGGCTCACGCCTGTAATCCCAGGACTCTGGGAGGCTGAGGTGGGTGGATCACCTGAGGTCGGGAGTTCGAGACTAGCCTGACTAACGTGGAGAAATCCCGTCTCTACTAAAAAATAAAATACAAAATTAGTCAGGCATGGTGGCATATGCCTGTGATCCCAGCTACTCAGGAGGTTGAGGCAGGAGAATCACTTGAACCTGGGAGGTGGAGGTTGCAATGAGCCAAGATCACACCATTGCCCTCTAGCCTGGGCGATAAGAGTGAAACTCCATCTCAAGAAAAAGAAAAAAAAATTGCCCTTAATAATTAGCTCTAAATACAGTGACCATCACAAAGTAGGTGCCCAGTGACCAGGTTTGAGTTGCTAAATAAATGAGAAAAAAAACACAACAAATTAATCTAGTCTCTTGTATACACATTGAAATGTTACCTTTAGACATACTTCATAACCATTTGTAGCATTGGGAAACTTGCTTCATATGTATATATTGAATCTAAAAGAAAAGCTACCATTTTATTCATTTCATGAATGCTGGTTTGTAATTTTCACCATCATATATGTTTTCTAACAGTCCACATGTAAGTTCTTACTTCCAATTATGGTTCAAGGTATGCCTGTGGAAAGAAGACTATTGCATGCACTGAAGGTGTGGTTTACAAAGGTACCTAAAGAAATTGACTTTCATATAAAAAGAAGTTACAATTTGTAGTTAACAAAAAAGCTCAACAAATAAATAAAATGTTAAATATACCTGAATAGCTATCATCACAAGCTCAAATATCAAGAGGGTTTCTTGGATTTTAAGTGAAAGTTAGCTGTTTTGTATTGTCCAGAGTGGACATGTTGTAGGAATTGCTAGCAGAGCTTGGAGGCCATGACTCAATTTCTGTCTTTCAGTCTCTCACTAATTACTAACTATAGAGAGTTAGGACTGTGGTGTGGAAGATGCTCATCTGCGCCAGTTGGGTTTTTTGTTTCTTTCTTTGTTTATAATTTCAACTGTTATTTTAGATGCAGAAGGTACACGTGCAGGTTTATTACATGGGTATATTGTGTGATGCTGAGGTTTGGATTATAAATTATCCTGTCACCAAGTTAGTGAGCATAGTAACAAATAGGTACCATAAAAAACCTACCCAACAGATTTTTCAGGCCTTGCCTCCCTCCCTCTTTCCCACCTCCAGTGGTCTCCAATGTTTCTTGCTCACATCTTTATATCCATGTCTACCCAAATTTTAGCTGTCACTTATAAGTGAGAACATGTGGTATTTGATTTTCTATTACTTCATTAATTCACTTGGGATATTGGCATCCAGCTGCATCCATATGGCTGCAAAGGTCATGATTTCCTTCTTTTATGGGTGTGTAGTATTCCATGGTTTACAAGTACCACATTTTCTTCAAAAGTCAAAAATAACAGATGCTGGCAAGGCTGCTGAAAAAAGGGAACACTTATACACTATTAGTGGCAAGGTAAATTAGTTTACCTACTGTGGAAAATAGTTTGGAGATATCTAAAGAACATAAAACAGAACTACTGTTGTACCCGGCAATCTCATTTCTGTGTATATACCTAAAGGAAAATAAATCATTTTCTCAAAACACACATGCACTCGTATGTTTATCACAGCAGTTCTCACAATAGCAAAGGTATGGAATCAACCCAGCTGTTTGTTACTAGTCAGAAATCACAATCCTCTGTAGGGAAGAGCAGCTATCTTTAGTTGACTATACATTGGGACAAGGATTATCACTCAGAAAAAAGGGAGCTGGCAGAAGAAAAAGGAACAGCCAGTAAAATTTTACCTAAATGAGATAAAGTTGTAGTCTTCAAAACCAAGATTTAAATCAATATAGAAAGGAGTGAGTAAGAGGAATGATACGTGGACCAGCAGAGAAATTCCACTTTGAATATGGCATAGTAAGTCCTGTTTGATAGGAAATGCTGAATGCCCTGGCTTATTTATTGAACAAATAAGTATATGTTAAGCACCTGACATTCAAAGCCCAAAATTTGGCTTTGTGCCTGACACACTTACATGTTATTGTGAAGATTTGAAATGCTGTTTGTTCTTGAAGAATGCTCACCAACCCAACAGTATTTAGACTGAGACACTCAGCGTATGAGTGGCAACACAACCACCTGTGAAACCTTGCCACTTCCATGGGGCTTTGCTTAGTTCCTCAACGCATATTCAATAACTCAACATTTTAACTCTTTTGGTTAAAAGCCTTCAAGGATAAGAGAAAATTAAGTAGCTAAAATTTTTAAAGGTAGTTTTGGACATATTGAATGCAGATCTCTTGGTAGAAAACTGATCTTGCAGAAAGCAAGAAACCTATATGATCATTTCTATATGGGCAAATTAGAGGGTGTACAAAAAGCTAAGCATGTCCTCTTTGTAATCAGCAACGTTTTCTGGTCTAAAACACCATTCATCGATTACGTGTGACAGGTTAATGCAAATTCTAAGTGACGAGAATACAATTGTAATGACATAGTTGTTTATTTGTTTTTCACGTTTATCTGATCTTATTTACCAGATTATACGTTTCTTAAGGATAGGGGCCAATTCTAACTTAAAATTTGTACCTATTGCTAGATACACACTCAGAACAGACAATCTGAGTTGTCTGTTGGCCCATCAATATAAAACAGACAAGAAACAATATATGCCAGTCTGCAGCTAAATTCTAACATCAGTACTACAGATACATGAAAAACCATGAGAAGAATCTTCAGTTTTACTATTTTGAAAGATGCTGATGCTCCACTTCTTAGTATGGAATTATAGGATGAAATGTATATATAAACCGAGGTTTAATTCCTGAAGCCAACTCAAATTGTTCATGATAGAGACAATGCTATTAAACTTACTGTCCTGTCTTCACTTATACTGTTGTAATGTTAGTGCCACATCCATAGCAGCTGGGTGCTGTTGGTGGCTATATTCACATTAACAGCCCAGGTATTCTCTAAATATTCATTGCTAATATATTTGGGAAATAACAAGGCATCTTTTAACTGTCTGCTACTTCTACTGCAAATATATTTTCTTTCCTCTGGTTTCCTATATATCCATCCTATTGGTTAAGAGGTGAATTTTTCTAAAACTGACATTTTAAGAATTTTTTTTTATGGTTTGGCTTTTCCGACACACTATTCCCCCACATATTTGTAAGCTATGTACAATGGTTACCTATACTCTGCAGAACATGGCACCATATTCTCACCACCTCCCACCCATCTGTGAGGTAAGGCAGGGCAGGTGAAGGGAAGGGTGCTGTAAGCTGCTCTAAAATGTCATCAAATAAATTACTTGTGAATGTCAACATTATGTCTCAGCCTAATTCCTAAGAGATTATATTGAAATAAAGTTACTTGAAATTCTCTGGAATTTTATTTTAGGAAGAAGCATTGTTTCAGTCTGAGGTACATTTTTGACTATTTTAATACCTTCTACCTTTTACTGCACATTTTTCTAACCGTCCTCAAATCTTTACCACCACATTCATGTTTCCTACTAAATAAGAGCCCTTACCCATTGTCTGCCATCCATTTTGCAGTTTTAATACTAAGGATGTTTCCTTCCAGAGGGAAATCAACTACCTTAAACTGCTGGATGTTTCACCTCTTATGTCCTTTATACTCCCTTCAGTTATGTTCTCTTTCTTAACTCCTAAGCACTCTTGTTCATTCTCGTATTTTCATTTTAAAGTTATGTTTCCTTATAAAGACTTGTTGAGTTTCCCAAGAAGGTAACTGTCAACCTTGGAAAACTTTCAAAGGTTGGAATTATGTCCTATGATTTCATATGTTCTATTATATCTGGCACAGTCCTGGGCATATTGGAAATGAGTATATTTTATTAGACATTTGATTGATTGAATCTCTATGGTACAGAGCACACCAGAGACAATCATTATTTCAATTTGTTGTGGTTCTGTGCTTGGTAGATAGGTAGTCTAAGCACAGTCAAGACAGATTTCTGAATACAGCATAAGATAACTACTTAAAATTTTTGGAAATTATGTGATCTAAGTTATAATATAGTTTCTATTATACTTTACAACTTCATACAGATTAACATGCTTTTTTTCTTACTTTTCAAAAAGAGAACAACAAAAATAAATAACATTACAGAGGCATAAGAAAATTGTGTGGTCTCTCTCTCTCACACACACACATACACACACACCTGCCTGTATATATCACATAAACTCCATATGAAACACTGAGCATCTTTGTTGGGGCTTTGACAGCTAAATTAAATTAAGTTAAATCAAATACCTTGCATTGTATGTTTAAGTTGCCATTCAAGTAGTACAGATTTTTCTGCCTGTCATTTAGAATGAATTCAGTACCACAAGTTTTCCACTGAATGAACAGAGCTAACTGAGGGTATCCAAGAAGAAACCTTCGTAGATAATTGGCTAGATCTGGGAGCTAGTGTAGCAGAACATGATTCCAGATTGAATCAAATTCTGGAGCTTTCCTTAAGAGAGGACTGAAGGATGAAAGGGGAAGTTTATGTGCCAATTAAAGAATGATTTGTCATTTCATTTTATCAAACGTTATTATTTTTGCCTGATATGCAAAAGATTTCATGAATATAGTTAAGAAAACTTGATATCTGGTTTTATATATTATGAATTAGAACAAGGGCAATTTTCTGGAAATCGGAAGAACAATCAGGATTCTGTCTTTCAATTTTTTTTTATTTTGAAAGAAAACTATTAGCTTCATGGAGACATTGATAGAATTGTCACCATAACATTAAAAATGCACAAAGAAGTCCTAGGCTGAAAGTTATCTCATATACAATATAAACGCTTCATTGGCAATACAGAGATTAAAATTATTTTAAGTCCAAGCAAATATCTTTGTATTTGATGCTAAAAAATTAAATACAATTACACTTAGTAAATCATCAATTATTTTTCATGTTCATGGATATATCACTAAGATTAAAATTGGTCTCTTTTATTATCTACCCCGGGTGTTCAGTTTTTCTTTCTCTCTTTCTCCCTCCCTCCTTCTGTAATTCCTTCCTTTTCTCTTTCTCTTTTTTCTTTTCTCTTGGTCTCCATCCACTCATCCTTTTTTTATTTTATCATCATAATCTCTTTACATTTCAACCATGTATTGTGTTCCCCATTTATATTTTCTTTAATTTATACTTTGGTTTCTATTATCTGTCTACAGCTACACAATATCATATCTAAAGGCATAAAAGCAGACATATTTAAATATATCTGAGTGTTCTGTGACTGCGAAGATATTTATCATAAATTATTCTGCTGGCATACATCACATGTGGTCTATATTATAAAATTTATGTTGTTTTTTTTTTTTTGTAATTTTAAGGCTAGATACCTCCATGTTCAAATCACAGTTTGATTCTTTAGCCTTCTTCCGTTCTTTAGTCACTCCATCAAATGCTTATTTAACTCTATTTTCTATCAGATCCCAGGTTCCTTTGAGGGTACTGTCTTACTCATCATTGAATTTTCCATAACATTTAGCATAATGCATTGTACATAGTGTGTGCCTATTGTGTCTTTGATAAATTAATGAATCATTTATGTTTGATTTCAATGGATAAGATGAGACCAACATTTCAATTGTAAATATTCTTCTCTATTTTTCCTATAGGCATACTAAGGTTACTAAGATAGCATACCCTGAAAACTCAATGCAACTTTCTGTTCTATGTGGCAATGGAATTCTGTTTTTCCCTAAACAACCTCAGTGTCTACTTTTGCTGCTTGTGGCCAAAGAACAGAGGGTCTATAAGGCCTCCAGAGGATTTCAGAGTTTCATTCACTATAGTCTTTGTGAATGTCACACTTAAATGTTGTTCAGTGCTCAGTATGACAGCCATAGATGTAGAGTCTTACCCTCCCTGACAATTCACCCAACCTCACAATTCAGAAACCAAGTTGGTACCAATTGACCTTGCCTGGGTTGTGAGCTTTGTAACCTGTGTTGCACACTATTGTTGTATGAGACATTTTCTTCTCTTACTCTGTGCACTTGGAAGTTAGAAATGAAGACATTTCCAAATTGTTAGAACATTGAAGACATGGCAAAGGAGAAAGCAACAGTTCTTCTGAGTAGAATAACTCAGCCATGTATAATGGGAGCATGGGGTGTTCTCTCTATGAACATAAGCGACGTTCACAGAATGACCTTTCCCTTGGCAAGATGCCTAAGTGGAAGACTCTATTATAAATGAAATTCACTGTAGGTGTATAACCCAACACATTAATGAATAGAATTTTTTAATGGCATTGTTGTCTAAGGAAACGTCCAGAACTGAGCCAAAGGATCAGCAGTGATTTATGGCTCTTGTTAATTTTTAAAGACGACTTAAGGAATGGAACAGTATCTTCAAACTATTCCGGGAGAACATCAATGGAAAGATTTGGACTTGTAATTATGCAAGATAACTTACCAGATGGCCTAATTAAAAATACTTTTATTAAGTAAGTGCTCTTATTTGACAAACAAACAAGTGTTATTAATAGGAATTTATTTTCTAGCTACCCTCAGCACTTCCAATAAATGGAAACTCTTTCTTATCCCCTGCCATGGACCATGATAGAGCTTACTGGAAAGTTGTCCTTGTCATCTTTCTTCTCTGGTGTGCTCCTCAGAGGTATTGAGGGTTGCCTTGATTATATGGGCTCCAAAACTAGGGTGTAAAATTCTTTTTTTTCTATCTACAGCCATAGTCACAGGGTATCCTTCTAGTCCAAAAGTACTTATGCTGCCACTTACAAAACATTGACACATCTTTCTTCTTTTCCCTTTCTCCATTAAATGTAAACTCACCTCTCACTTCTCTGCCATTTGCCAGGTTTCTTCAAAGGTAGTACCTTAGTTGCCATTGAATTTTCCATCATATTTAGCACAAAGCATTCCAAGCATTCTTGGTAAATACATGAATCATTCATATTTGATTTCAATGGGTAATAAGTGGGATGAAATTCAAATTTCAAATTCAAATATTCTATTTTATGAAGTATCTCCATGCACAAAAGCCCAGCTGTGAACACTAGCCTCTGTCTCTTTTAATCACCTCCACCATTTTCAGTTGATTTTTTTCCCCAGCAGATGTTTTCATGCTCCGGTATTCTCTAGCACTTCACACACCTTGCATTACTACTTTACCTTGACCAACAATTCTTCTAACTCAATGTAACGTAAAATTTGACTCTGGCTTGATGCACAGAGATGCAGGTGGAGAAATGCCATTTGTTTCTTCTTCCCATCCCTATAGGACTCTAACCATCAGTTTTATGTTTGGGAAAAATGTTAAGGAATGTGGAGTCAAAGGAGGTTTGGACATATAACTTTGAATAAGACAGTCATGGTTGATATAAATGAAACCACAATCCAAATGGGATATCAGAAGCAGGGGGAATGAGTGATATATACCAGGAACTGGACTACATCACTGAAATCCCAGAAATTTGAGAAGGACAAGAGCAAAGGGAAGTTAATAAAAGCAGATGGACAGAAGGGAGGCCTGGATAGATTTTGAAAACCATGTTGCTGTCAACACTGAATATTTTGAGTAGACACGATTTTATACACCAAACATAGGATGGATTTAAGCACCAATAAATCACCCACAAGTACTTGTGAAAATATTTTTCAGGAGCACCATATGTATTCTTATAAGAACTGAGGAAAACGACTGGGGAAATATTTATAGAAGCAGGAAATTACAAAAATAAAACCTGAATTTGAGATTTTTTGAGAAACAACATCTAAAATGCAAATAGAAAACCTAGTAAAATGTTTTAGTTTTTCTGATACTCACTACTATCATTATTTTTTATTTTCAATTCCACTAAGTCATTGCAATTAGTTACATTTAGAAGAAGAACTGCTAGTTTAATAACAGAATTTGGGGATGGTCATGTTCAACTTTGTCCTGAGACCCAGTCAAAAAAGAAAAAAAAAAAAAAAGACAAAGCAAGAGAAAGGGCTATTGACTGAAATCCTGGCTTTCATTTGTTTCTCCTTTTCCTACTGTTTTATTATCAAATGGCTTAAAAACTATTAAAACTATCATAATGTACTTTGTGTCTAGGTAACACTAATAATGCCTCCTTGCATTATACCTGTTCAAACTTAGCGCTTGTGGCTCTCACTAAGGACATACTGTGTACCACTGCAGATGCAAAAAGTGTGATGTATTTCTTAATTTTCCAAGTACATAACACGATCTCTGGTTGAATATGGTGATAAAGTACCTGCACTTGCCTCTATTTATCTAAAATGTGGGAGAATAAAAACAGAATTAAATCCATAAACCTGACCGGCAAAGAGAATGGGAGAAGAATCGTTATCCAATATCAGATTTTGAAGCACTATTGAGAGATTAAAAAATGAATGGGAATGATACATTTGAACAAAGATGGTTAAGGAATCTACAGTCAAAAATTAACATAGAAAGGAATGGCAGGAAAAGAGGGAGCTAACCTTTCAAGCAAACCCCAAAGGGTTTTGGAAAAAATTGGTAGTCATAGAGGGTGGAATTACAAAAGGGGTGCAGAATTGGTAGGGGAGAGTAGAGGGTCTGATTAAAATTCTGTCCCTGGGACAAGAAGCCAATCAGCTCTCTGCTCCTCTCTTCTCTCTCCCACGTTCCTGGATATAAGAAGGATACAAAAATGTTCACATTGATTCTAACCAAAATAAAACCAAGCAAAATGACAATAATCATTGTAACGCAAATAATGACCTCTTCATTTAAAAAATGTAATGTATTGATTGGGTTGGACTAGAAGCACTAGTGAGTGCTGGTATCACAGAATAAATTTCTTCCTGCTTTGGCAATCCCTTATTAAAAGCCTGGCATCTTAGTGATTTATATGCCTAGCTGGCCAGGTCAGATTCCTGATTGAAGAAGAAATATTGTGGGGAAAACAAGCTTACCTACACAACAGTAGAGAGCATTTAGTTCACTACCTGGAAAAGTCAGCCAATACCTCTTGTTTTAAATATGCTAAAAATAACCTATAATCACTCAGGAATATAAAAAAGCAGCATCAAATTAAGAAAATAAGTACATAAAACAATTATTGTGAAAACAGAAATAACTCACGAAGGAGAAGAAACTCAAAAAGAAAATCTAATTATTCTTTTCAGAGAGATTTGAAAGATACCACCAAAAAAAAAAAAAATCAATAAAACAAAATGAAGGAGCTCAATATGAACATAGAGGAAAATGGACAATGAGGCAGAAAATATGACAAAATATACAATGGGTAAAAGAAAACCTGAGATAGCCAACATCTAATAAATATGAGCTCTGGGAGAAGAAAGAGGAAAATAGAAAGGAGGAAATAAGCAAAATAAAATACAGGAAAGACTTGCATATCAGAAAAAATACATGAGTTTTTCTATTTAAAGAGGACTTCAATTACACAAAAATCACAGATGGAAAAAAATCAAACAAACAAATCTCCTACTCCTAAAAATATCATTAGGCAATTTCAAACATACCAAAAAAAAAAAAAAAAAAAAAAAAAACCCATCTCAAACTGTGCCAGTTGCTGTGGCAGAGGAATTATAACTTTGCCTATAAATGCCCAGATCTGATCATGACTCTATTTCCTGTTCTTCAATTCATTTGCCAAAGGTGGTCACCTGCCTGCATCAAATGCACAAGGTCCAGAAAGCTCAATCACCGCATGCGCGTATAAGAGAGAAGGAAAAATTATTTGGTAACAGCACCCAAAAATGTCTGCAACTATTGTTTCTACATAACTTTATTAAAAAGTATGTGCATGGAGATCTAGTATAATGAGTGAAAATTGAAAAAAATATGGAGAAACATGTTAATTTTACAGAGTAAATCAAAAGATATGGGTAAGAGCTAAATTATATGCTACATGTATAGTATCTATAAATAACATAAAATGTACAATTTTGACCATTTTTAAGTTTGTGGTTAGGTGGCATTAAGTTCGTTCAAAATTGTTGCGCAGCTTTCTCTACAATTCATCTCCAGAACCTTTATCTTCCCAAACTAAAACTCTATAATCATTAAATGACAACTTCCTATTCACCTCTCTCCACAGTTCCTAGCAAACATTCTACTTTTGTCTCTATGAATTTGTCTACTTTAGGTATAAGTAGAATCATATAATATTTGTTCTTATGTATCTGATTTATTTCACTTATCCTAATGCCTTCAAGTTTCATTCATGTTGCAGCATGTGTAAAAATTTCACTCTTTTTTAAAAGGCTGAATAAATTTGAAACACTTCCCAAATTCCTCATAAGTTTGAAACACTTCCCAAATATGCATGCCATCCTTGAGCAGGGGTCATGCTAATCTCTGTATTATTTCAATTTTACGGTATGTGCTGCTGAAATGAGCACTAAAGATTTTTTAAAAAATTGTTTAATAACAATGATAAGCAACTAAAAATCTAATAATGGAGAGGAAGATTAAAAGTAAGGGTCATATAAATGGGTTTAATATTTACCTTCAACAGATAGGAAATGGTAATACCTATATGTTATAGATCAAAAGTCATATTAGTGCCTTGGAAAAGTTATGAATGTTACCTCTACAAGAAGCAAAATTTTTGAAAAAACAACAAGGAATTACCCTTAGAACAGGGACTAGGTAGTTGTAAAGATAGAGCAAGAGAAAGATGTTTTTATTTTAAGGTATTCTGCATTTTTGGTTTTATTACATACACACACACAAAAAAAATTATAAGCAGTGTCTCCAACTACACTACTACTTCATAACTAGAATTGTAATCCAGTACTCTTCACATTTAATTGTATTTTTATGACACCAGAGTGCCTCTCCCAAAACACTTTTATGAAGACTCTGCCAACCTGAAATAATCAAAAAGATCAGAATTCAGATTATTCAAGCAAAAATCTGGGGACCGTCATTAGGGAGACACAGACTCCAGAGAAATGGGGTCAGTGTTCCAAAGTTAAAAGTTAGGTTCTTGCTTATATAGGCAGAAAACAAAGAAATTTGAGAGGAATACAAAATGTTCTATACAAGATTGTCTTATGAGTTACAACAATTTAATTAGTAGAGTGTTTTTCATACAGCTCATTTTCATTTCCTTTCCAGTTTGAAAGAGTATACATAACATTCCATCTAAATACAATACAATAGCCATGAAGTCTTTGTGTGGGAACGGTGAGAGGGAAATTAATCTATAATGAAGATCAACAACAATAAAGGGAGAAAGGATCTTCCCCAGAACCCTTCAGTCATTTGTAATACTTTACAAAATAGTGAAGGCAAGAAAGAAGGCTTAATCTATAATCAGAGAAACAAAGCTACAACTGCCTTGGTTACAACTGCCTGTCACATAAACCAGGCCCCGTAATCATGTTTCTTGAAGACTCAAAATAATTTATACTTCCAACAGCTAAGATTTTGATTCACTTATTTTCACAAACTGTATTGCCATAGACAACAAAGCCACATAGAAAAATACACGGAAATGCATAGCAGTAGCCTGACTCCAAAGCTCCCCTTTTGTCCTTATCTTCATGTAGGACTCCTCATATTACTGATGTTATTCTTTTTCCATAGCAGTATCATTTTATAATGATAAAATAACTACTGCTGCTACTGTTTATAAAGCTAAAATAACTGCTGCTGCTACTGTTCCTTTTAATGAGATCTATATGCTTCTTTTTGCACCGGCCTTGTTACTTACCTGTGTTTTGGCTCAGAAAACAATGCCATAAAATGAAAGCCTCAGAAGCAACCTCAGAAACAAAAGTTTTTCTCCCATTCTTCCTCGAGGTTAGCCATAGAAACTGGAATTCCTTTTCTCCATGGCGGGCCATAGAAACAAGTGTCTCTTTTCCCCAAAGCCAGCCAGAAGACTTAAGAACGTCACTCTCGCTTTCCCTCCACACTCTCTGTGTAAAAGCTTTGTCAGAAAGAAATTCTTGAACCTGCCTTGTTTTACTGGGGGTCATAAGATCCCTATTCCAGCGAGAGTCCTGCCCCATACCCAGGAGGAAAGCATGCTCAGAGATGCCAAGAAGTATCTCCATAGACAGACCTTGCTGGGTTTCCCCAGTCTATTAGCATTAGATCCTGCCCTTTTTGTCTATTCATATTTCTACATAGCTGTCCGTACTTTGTTGGACATAAGCATAAAAATGAACGATTTTCTCTGTATTTTTGGGTCTTCATTCTGAAGGATCCCATGTATACATGTTAAATGAATTTGTGTGCCTTCTATCCAATTAATCTGCCTTTTGTGAGTTGACTTTTTGGAGAAACTTCAGAGGGCCAAGAGAAGAGCTCTCCCTTGGCCCCTACATTGGAATGTGTATGAGTTAACTGAAAGCGTGCTAGCTTACTTACCTATCTACCCTTCAAATTTTTTCAAAGGCCCATTCTTGTTCAGTACAATTTCCACGTCAACCTCAGAGCTCACCTGACTGTGTCAGGGAAAGGCTTCCACAACCAGAGACTTGTGTAGTGACCCTGACTTCCATTATAGCTGTGTAAATAAATAGTGCCTATGCATTCTCTGGTGCCCTGCCCCTTTTTTGGGCCATCGAGAGACAGTCACACCTAGTTCATGTTTATCTTTCTGACTATTTTGAAAGCCTGAGCTCCTCTTAGCAATGTTACCTCTGTCAGAAACTTACAATGGAGCTCTCGAATCCACAAGAGGGGTGCATCCTCTGTGTGGTTGCATCTAGGCAGCTGAGACAGAAGCACATGAACCCCAAATTTTGACAGATGGAGGGAGATGTCGCACTACATCCCCAAATGGACTAGGGAAATTATTTAAGCCAAGTCCATACTCAGTTTTACAGAGAAAATTATGATGTTTCAAACAAATAAAAAGAACCCTTCTGATCTGAAACCCACAATAGGGTTTTCTCAAATATAAGTGCTTTTTTCTCCTTAAAGTTTTATATTTTGATGTTCTTCTGATGTCGATTATCATCTTTGCTATTAATAATTATTGCAAAGGCAGAACCTTGGTTTGGAAAGGTGATGAAGGGTAGCAATAGAATTTTCTATGTGCCTCACTTGTCAAACCACATTTTTGGGATTTTTTCCAGTTCTAGCTTCCATACATTAGAAAAGAAAGCTAGACACTTCTAATATAAAATCTACCATAATCATGTGGCAATTGAAAGTTATATTAAATACGAAATACTTAAGGAAGCTGGGATGTGCAATCTGGAAAAAAGAAGAGTAAAGACACAGTGTAATTGAAATGTGTTAAATAAGGAGCTAGAGGCATTTGTGTGTGCCCAGTATATCGAGTCCTGTAACCAAACAGAACTGGGTTCGAATTTTAATTCTCCACCTTTGAGTATTGTGACCCTCATGAGGTCATTCTAACACTCTATGTTTCAATCCTTCCTTCTTTAAAATAGGAGTAAATCATAATTCCTATAACATATAAGTTTTATGGTGATAAATAAGAACTTAGACACATGTAAATTTTTACTACATGCCTAACACATAGAAAAAAAGTTCTGTTACTCATCAGCATCATCATTATTACGATTACTACTCTCTTGTCATACATCATTATTATTATTCCAAAGGGGAAAGCAAATACTAATGAATGAATGTCCTAGCTCAATAAAAGGCTTTCTAAACAAATGAAACAACTTAACCATGGGATGGAGAGTTCAATGAAATAATGAGCTTCCAATGGCCATCTCACAGGAATTCTGTAATTAAAAGGAGTTCTTGCATTAAGAAGTAGGTTACACTTGATGATCATTAAGGTCCCTCTTACCTTTTAGATATAATGTAATGATTAAGTTCACACAGCTCATTAGTGACAATAAGTTTGGGGGTATCAGTGTGGTCCCAAACTGTTCTTTCTTCTAGTTAGTAAGGAGAGAGGTTGATCGGGGAGTTCCCAGTCACTATTCTGCACAATGCTGCCAAACAAAGTTGTTTCTTGCAGCCCACTAGCAGGCAGGCCTCATTCTCCTTTTCTTTTTTCATCATGAAAGCCATAGGAAGCAGAGACTGCCTTTTCTTCCCTGTACTCCCCCAAGAAAATGACAAAATGACATTCTTTCCCACTCTCTGTGAAATGATTTCTGTTAACAGCTCTGGAAAATGCTGCAAAGATGTGAGTGAAATGATGGCAGGATTTGTTGACAAGAAGGCAAAATGAGGGAATTCAGAAAAAAAATCACCCACATTAGTGGCTGAGGGACCTGTGGGTTCCATATGTTCCTTTCTCCTCGGGCTTAGGATGGTCTCAGAGTCATCTCCAGGGGATGGCAGTCTTACTGTAAATGACTCAGTCAATGGGGATTCTAATAGAGTCTAATGGATATCACCATTAACAATTTTTTTTTATGTTCAGCCTAAATTTTTCCTTTGATTAATTTAATCTGTTTTTTTCATTAGATGATGGCAGTAATTTTGAAACAAAGGGAAGCACACAAATTTGCAAGAAAGACACTGTAAATTCTGCATAGGATGCTTTTATTTTTGTAGCAACACAGGGTATAATAAAAAATCTTTCAGGTCTGGGAGGAGTGGATCATGCCTATAATTTTAGCATTTGGGGAGACCGAGACAGGAGGATCACTTGAGCCTGGGAGTTTGAGATCAGCCTGAGCAACAGAGGAAGACTTCATAGATACAAAAATTTTAAATGAGGGGTAAGGGGTAGAGCACACTTGCAGTCCCAACTACACTGGAAGTCAAGGTGGGAGGATCACTTAAGTCCAGGATTTCCAGGCTACTGTTAGCTATGAGGGCAACACTCCACCCAAGCCTCTGCGACAGAGCTAGACCCTATCTCTGAAACACACAAAAAACCTTGGACCTGAGAGTCTACTGGATGAGCATATTCCTGTTCTTGTGGCTGTGCTTAGAGGAATCCAAAGAAATGTTACCTGCCCATTCAAATCAGGCCAGTTTGCCTAAAATTCAACCTGCTAAGCCTCACTCCAGACTATTCTAGACTTTTTTGTTGTTGTTGTTACACTAGAAAATCCTTGAAGTTGTTACATGAACTAGCGAGAGGATCACTGAAAAAATATATCACTCTAGGGGGAATAGTCAGTAGGAGATAGGCATGGGCATTTGGGTCAAAGATTTGTGGTTCGTGACTCTGCCACGATTGTCTTAGGCACATACTCATCTTTCAAAGCCTCAAATTTTTGTCCTATAAAATGGCCGTGATAATCTGTACTTCACAGAGTAGATCCAAAGCAATTTTTAAAAAGTCCTTGGCATAAAATGTGGCAGAAGTCTAGCGCTCAATAAAGATTAAAAATAATTATTTCTTTCTTGTTGTGAATTAGGTTATCATAGATATAAGTGTGAGATTTGAGAAAGATTTATTGAAAATGTTTTAAGGCTACTGAAATCAGGCAATAATAGGCAGAATGTAATTAATTATGAATTTACATGAGCCTGAGGAAAGGGAAATCATTTAAGAACAAAGTAATAAAGTGGGATTCCAGAAAATTCCAGGGTGGAAGGAGGATTAAAACAAGAAATTTGCGTTTCAGGTAGGAAACACATGGAGCTTTAAGCTGAGCATGGGGTAATGAAAAAATTATCTGATTTAAACAAACACCGGTATTGAAAAATGAGTAGACAGAGAAAGAGATGGAATAGGTGAGGAAGGACCAGGATGGCAAGTGTATAAGAAGCCAGGCAGGCATCATCAGAATCTGAGACATTCCATTTTGCAAATGCTCATGTCTCTTGTGAAGAAGCCACTGGTATGTATCCTAAGAACTATTACAAGTGTATTACTTTGTGTCACAGGCATGAAATGCTATGCGTCTAATATAAAAGCATTCAACTTGGAATCAGGAGATATGATTTCAAATCTTTTTTTTGCCAGAAAAACCTGGGCAAGTTATTTAAGTTTGCATGAGTCACCTAACTTCTTTGTGTCTCAAATTTTATCTGCAAAATGGGTACAATGCTAGTGCACTGCCCATAATGATGTTGTAGTGAGAAAATAAGGTAATGTATGAAAAGTATTTCACACAGTTTCTGGGACAAAGGATGATCTCAGTAAATGTTGGATTAAAAGAAATTCAAACACACAAAAACTCTTAGCTCAGCAGGTTAAGCCAATCACTTTAAATGCAATCATAGCTCACAGAAAAGCTCCTAATAAATGCTAGTGAAATTCTCTAACGCAGTGGCTAGTAACTGATTATGTTGACTGTAATGCATATGTGGAAACAAGTATGATGTTGGGGCAGGCTTATTGCAGGATCGGCCTATAAAATTTGGGATATGTGGTTTCAGTACACAAAAACAGGTGCTTAGCACATTTAGCAGAATGGAATAGAATAACATAACGGAGTATGAAGTACCAGAAAAACATTTCACAGTTGTTACATGGTAAGTGGCCATTGAGAGATTTTATTAAATGATGTTTGAACAAAAATAGTTTGCTCCACCATTTTTCTGATGCTTACACTTTCTGATAATAATCTAACCACATTGTTTCTGACCTAGACAGAGCTCACCTTTCCTGGAGCATGTTTTTTCTTATCATTCACCAGACATTTCTTGCCCCATGAATATGATTGGTTGGACTTGTTAATTCACCACACAAGTGTTTTGCTGAAGATAAACTTCTAAGATCTGTTGTAAGGCAACTAATATCCTTATGTTTTATGTAATAAAATCATTGATCACCAATAGAGAGCAAACCATGTTTACCTGAATCCCTGTCCACCAACCATCCCCAACTCCCGAAGGATTTATTCATAGGAATAATACTTACCTATAGGAAATTAGCCGTGTCTCTGCTTTGCTGACTCTGGCCAGTAATGCCTTGTGCAAATGAATTTAGAGATTTTCTCAGCTTGTGTTCATATGCTACAAAAGGGAAATAGCCCAAATTGCACCTACTTGGGCCTGAATTATCGACTTCAGCTTTGAAGTGCAAATGAGCTGAGTGAAAACATACTTAGGCTGCAACACAGAAACTATTCCTACTAGCTCCCTGATGGTGTATTAACTGTCTTGTAAGGAAAGCCTTGCATTGCAATGGATTTGTAGCCCTCTGGTCCAATTATCCTACAGATGAAGGCAAACGCCATCCACTGTATGAACCAGTCAATAGTGGTTTTCTTATAATTATTTACTTTCTCTTTTTTCTTGCAATTCTAGTTACTGGATCACCCATAAAATAGTTCTTTTATGGTTTATTGGCCTTGCTACTACTAGACTTACGGACTTGAGTTAGGAAAATAAACTGCTATAAAAAACTTCTCAGTAGGCTAAAATCATTGATATTTATTGTGAATACAAACTCTGTGGAAACTTCTAATCACCATAATTCGTCTGTATAAAAATAATCCTTGACTAAATGAACATATCTGGAAGGAAAAATGAACAGAGCATTTACACAATCACACAAATGTCATGTGTGAACAGATTATTAAGGAATCTTCAATATTTTGCAACTTCAAAAACAGCGTTTTATGGAGCCTAAACATGTATGATTGATTTTCAAAAATAATACTAGAAATTTTGGTAAATTTTTCGTGAAATCATAGATATTTAAATGAAGAAATACACTCTCTGTTCACCACTCCCCAATTGTATCATCTTAAATCCTGTTTCAGGCATAATTGAGAGGCTCTGCGTCAAGATGTCCCCAGAAAATCTCCCAATGATGTTACTGTAGTAGAATTTATTTCTGAGGAATGTTTGCTTCTCTGTTGCAAGAGTGACAGAAAAGAGCATCCATTTATGTTAAAAGTATTATACACATTTCTTTTGTAAGATGATGAATTTTAACAAATCCCTCCTTTGTTTTTACTATTCTTCCAAGAGAAATTTAAATATCCTAGAAATAATGCTTGGAGCTTGTAGAGAGGAGAGAAAGGAATCAGAATGAAAGAGGGACAAATAAGGTTGCGTCCATTTTTCCTTTTGCAGACTCCCTTGTTAAAGACAATATTTATATTATCCCAAGAAGTAAAATTCTTAGTGAGAATTTTAAAATACTGTCTTTAACAAAGACAAAAAATTAGAAAGTATCCACCTTTTTGTTTTTAAACACAAAGCTTTTTTTTCCTCCAGAAATGGCCCTGGGGGATGTTTGAATGGAGACTCTAACCTTGTATCCCCCAAAAATAACAAAAGATTTGGTCTGAGAGTAATGAAAGGTAGAAACACACTTCAGAATGTCTAGCACTTTACCCAATAACTTTAACCGTTTCTCCCACAGCATATTCATGCATAGAGGTAAGAGAAGAGCAAGATTCGTTTAATTGAATTCCACATTCCTCACAAAGAACAGAACAAAGAGGATTTGCTAACCAACAAATGAACTAATCAAACTCCAAATAATTAGCAGGTATCAGTTCAATGGTGCCAAAGTTTGAACTCCTTAATAAAGGGGTAAAATTATCATGTGATGGGAACCAAATGAGAAAGAAGGAAAAAAGATGAACCCATTTGACTATAAAATTGTACCTGGGCCATTCCCTTAGATTAGATAGACCTAAAATCCAACTTTTTGCAGCTTTAAAATGGTTTCAGAAAAGTTTTTATTATTATCATTGTTCAATTTCATGCATCTCTGCACTTGAACTTCCAGCCAGGAACAGGAGTCGAACTGCCAGAAACACTGTGAAGAAGCTGTTTTTTTTGTGGCATTTCCAGTCAATATTTTCAGGCCCAGGAAGTTTGAAGGCACATCCAAACTTTTGAGTACTAATATGATTTGAACCTCTGAGTCTTCTGAGATTTTTCTTTCCCAATCAGAACGCAATTATGAGCTAAGGAAGTTAAAAAATGGAACACAATTTCAGAAGTTATTTTCCGTACTGGATTGAATATCTGCAGCCCTCTCAATTTCTGTTATGTTTCTTCTCTACTCTGAACATTAAATGTAATATCTATAAAACTAATTATGATGCATATTATCAAAAGTGACCGATGTTTCTTGTGAATAACCTCTTTGTGAAATTTCAATATCTATTTCAACGAGTATTCAGTTTAACAAGGAAATGTATATGCTTAATGATCACTATAGGACAGCTGTGTTCTATACAGAACATATTAAATTATCATTTAATTTATCTGGCATTATAAGGGGGGTGGGTACTTTTTCAGATAATCAAAAACTAGTTTCTCAAGTCAAAAATGAGCTCATTTCGATATAGTGTGATAGAGATCTTTCTAAGCTTTTTCATCACAGAGAATGCTAAACATCATTAACCATTGCTTGATAACTCACAGTTACCACTATGATTATTTCAGTGCTATCTGAAAATACATATTTAATTTTTAGTCTGAATATTTTGTAAAACACTTTATTGTTATCATCTATAATTTCTTGCAAATGCCAGTCTACCTGATTCAAACAAAACTTCCACTCCTTCTCTAATTTCAAACTTAAAACATGTTCTGATATGAACAAACAGATAATCAAGCTCAGTGTGTTAAGTCAAAGTCATTATGTGTTGAAAGGAAAGTCCAAGTACCTGCCGTTGATGCTGGAGTTTTATGACAATTAATTTGTGTTGTCGGAGGATTTCTTTTTTTCCGTTTATTTCTAGAAATGGGTTTACATTCCTGTGAGACAGGATTACTGCAAGAGTAATCTCTGCACACGTGTATTTAGCAAATATATTCATCACTGATGTGCATCTTAGTTAGGACACTGGTGGTATAAAAGTTATTTTACGCTTTAGAAAAAGAAATTGAGCCTACATGCACAAAGACAAAGAAGACAGCTGTCTGCAGAATGTGATGGGAGTGATGCTGGCGAGTTCACACCTGCCCCTGGATATGTTGTGTAAGGTCGTTTTCAGAATAGCCTCAGCATATTAAGCATAGCATTAGACTTTCTCCACATAGAAAGTCATTATCTTCAAAAAGTTAAAATAATCATGGAAAGACTGAAGTTTCTGGAGTCAGCTTGAGTTCTAATGCAGGGACAAAAGTTTTCTAGATTTTTATCACAAGCAAATAATTTAATATCTACTATTAACATTTTTTAGGATGAAATAAGTTAATTTGTGCATTAATATCAGTAAGCCCTATACACATTCTACTATATATCAGACGTTGTTCTGAATACCTTACATAATGAGTAATTCAATCTTATAAGAGTTCTATAAAGGGGTTTCTACTGGCACACACCTCAATTTCACAGCCATGGAAATTGAGGCACAGAACTTAAGTAACTTCCAAGATGCCACATGGCTAGTAAGTGGAGTAGTCAAGATTTGTACCCAGCGAGTGTGATGTTAAAACCTATGTTCTTAATCATCAACATATACTATAATTAGGAGAAAACTGAGTAAGTTTTAAAATGATTAATGGTCTCTTAACTACGGAAGGAAAGGGAGGTCTGCCCTGTTATACTGCCTTCTTTTGTGACCTGCTGAATATGTTTGTCATGCTGATCAGCTATCTCCTTGAAATACTTGGGATCACAGCCAAAGGGAACTGAACACCGTCTGATAAAGATTTTAGGTCTACTGTTGCCGTTAACATGTTGTGAGGAGCAGGGGAAAGACAAGCTCAAAGTGAAGAAAAGCGAAGAGGAAAGAAAAATGATTCGGAGATTTGCAGTCTGAAGACAGTATAAAGGAGGCAGGCACTCTATCTAGAGAAACTCGTGGGCAGAGACATGAAGTGAGAAGATTGGTGGGGCACAAGGAGAGGGATGGAATTTGAGATTTCCAGGAAACGGAAAGTTCTCTATTAGGTAAACCTTTATATCCTTCTCCTCTCCATCTGTGAAATGATGATGGTACCACAAATGATCAACAAATTTGACATTTCATCTACACTTAATTTTATCTGGCAGAGGTGTCTCTTAGTATAAACTAGGTCAGTTTTGTGTTTTAAAATATATGTATTGAACTAACTAATGATTATACTATATATTTACATTGTTTAATGTATATTTTGAGGAACAAGGCTAGGTATAATGAAGAGCTTATTATCTTTTACTTTTATGTGTAAAAGATAAACACACATACAAAAACTCACCCTACCTATAGTGTGAAATTATTACAAACCAAAAATAAAATAATTTATATAAATGTGTGTTAGGAATATAAATAATGCTGCATAATTGGTACTACCTCAATGAGATTCTTCTCCTTCACAGCCTTGGACGATACATATCTGTATGTGAAAAGTGGCTCTGTGTGAGCTTTTAAGAAAGCATATCACTATCCGAAACTAACATCCAGAACTTTACCTAACTCCAAGGACATAAATCATACTGTTGTCACTCTAGGGAATAAAAATTGCATTTTGTAAATGCAGTGAAACATGCTCCTTCCTTCTTCATCACCATCCTGATCAAATAACTGTGAAGAACATGACAGTAAAATCATGGTCACATGATTGACTGATCAGGAAACAAGACTTATATGTATTTTTCAGTTCTTTGTCTTACTTTTGTCCTCAAATCTTATTTATTTCATGATAGGTTTCCAATTTACAGTGGGTCTAAGGGTAGCTCAAAATAGATAAACATAATGACAAGGGGCCCACATCACAATGGGTATGTCTAATATCTGGGATAATATATCTTTAAAAATGGAACATTTTGTTTATTTTATTTGGAACATATATTTTGAATATTTCATTTATTGTCAAATTCATAGCAAAAGTCAGGAAAGCACTTGTTAAAAGACGTTAGTTAAAAGGAAGTTTAAATTTTGTTTATGAAAAAACTATATTCAGTTTTTGACATGTGGTGTTGAGTTTCTTTTGTCTCTGATAAATTTTAAATGGTTTATTTTATTGAGGGCATTTATTTTTTATTTTGAGAGCCTTAAGATAAATAGAAAAAGGTAAAAATAAGGCAGTTTTTTAGAAAGCACACTAGGCTGAATGAGGAGACTCCTGGATTACAGACTGATTTCTACGAATGTACTTAGTGCCTGACTTTAGTTTATTCATGTATCAAATGGGGTGATAAGCATGTTCTCTCTGACTTTGACAGCCGTTGTGAACATGAACTCAACTAACATCCACAGATCCTTTTTTCAAACATACTAGGAATGAGGAAAATAGTAGTCTGTAATTGTCATTATTCTTAATTCCCAGATCCCAGCTCAGCTACCGACATATAAAAATAGCCAGTAATGGAATGCAACTATGTAAACAAACAAAACATGCAAACAAATAAGAAAACAGTTTATTCATTTAAATGTCTTGGGTGAAATGACAGTTTCAATTCTGGAGTATTACTATCAGAGTGTTTTTAAATAAATGCAGCATTTCTGATGCATTCAATAATAAATTTAACATACTATTTCTAGCTCTAGGTTCCAGGGAAATCATCTTAAAGAATAAACAACATTTCATAATTAATAGATCAAACTAATACAATGGAAATTGATATGTCTAAAACATTTGGAAGTGATCGATGAAGTTTTCCAGACCTTCCTCTGAGAACCTAATCAGACTCTGAACATACTGTGTAAGTTTGATTTTATTACATGTTTTACCTGCCCTATTCATGATTCAGACAATTACAACATTGATTCCAAATAAGGGAAATATCATGGAGGGAAACAGTTATTAGACTTAATAGAGTTTTGCTTTTTTGATATTTTCATCAGAATTGTAGTCCTTACAGCAAGGAGAAGGTACCAGAGAAAATGTAAGATGATGTAATAAAGGATGAAAGTCAGTATTATTCGTGACCTCTTCTTTCCTTATACTCTCACCTGTATAGGTTTCCCTATCCCATACTGACACATTTTGCCTCTCCATTGGGTTTCTAAGAACCCATATCCACAGTCTACCTTCAGACCAAACCAGTTGTGAAATGGCTATTTTCCACATTGGCCCCAAGCAGACTGATGGGACTAATGAATCTATCAATTTTAGTAGATTTTCGGCCCACAATGGCTATAGAAGCATAATTTTGTCAGACCAGGGTTAGTATAAAACTACCTCCCTATGAAATACAATACTGAACTTAATGGAACAATTTTATGTCTTGATTGTTTACTGTATTTTACACTGTCTTCAGGCATTGTTTTTATTTTATTTGGTTTGATCTGTCTATTAGCTGGCAGCCTCAGCAATCCAGGGGCTATTTGGTATATATTGGCTCTGACTATATAAGAAACACTAGAGGATCAAGTCTGTTAGGCAAGTGAAAGAGAGTTCGGTAGCTGCATTTTTGGTGTAAAAGTATGTTAAAAAGCCTCATGTTCTCACTCACAAGTGGGAGTTGAACAATAAGAATACATGGACACAGGGAGGGGATATCACACACCGGGGCCTGGCAGTGGGTGGGGGAGCTAGGGAAGGGATAGCATTAGGAGAAATACCTAATGTAGATGATGGGTTGATGGGTGCAGCAAACCACTATGCCACGTGTATACCTGTGTAACAAACCTGCACGTTCTGCACATGTACCCCAGAACTTAAAATATAATCATAATTTTTGAAAAGTCTCAAAGGTGAAGTACTGCAGGAAATACAGCCAACCAGGTTGACTTTGGTTATTCCAGAACTTCTCAAATCAAGAGAAGCATATTACAATAAACCTGGTATCTTCCACAGAGGTAAATTACTCATTCCAGAAAAGACTCATTTTCAGTGGACCTTTGATCATGAACATTCTATTAGAAATATTATTTGCTTGGTCAAAAATATATAGCAATTATCTATCATCTGTCTGACCTTGAAATTTGATGGTCCTGTGGCCCTCTGAAATGAAGGAAATTTGGTGGAAAAGAATTGTAAACCATTGCTAGGGAAACTAAAAAGCTAACAATGTTGAAACTATTCTGTGCCTAAATAATCTTGCCTAATGTTATACTTATGGCTGAATTCATAACGGATCCTTATACAATACAATTGCCTATCTTCAAAGTTCAGATGTTACTTTGTAATGGCAGAATTAATTTCCTTGATTGCTAATCCATCACACCTAAGTGTGATGCATGTGGTATCAAACATGGGTATTTCTGCTATCATTAATTGTGGCATATTGTCACAACCGATAAAGAAATGCAGTAAGAGGAAAAGAAGAGAGGGCCTGGTATTGGCAGTTGAGCCTTGTTTTTCCATAAGCCATGGCAGGTACAGCCAGAGTCCTCAAAATAAAAGGAGGGGGCCCTTGCAATTCTCACAAGGAGAAAAGACAGGCATCCAGAAGCATCAATCACTGGGCGAGCCTTGCTCTCCATTTGCAAAGCTGTTGTTTATTGTGAGATAATGATTGATAAGGTCTAAACAAATGCTCTGAGAAATCACCGAAGGTGCAGGCTCTTAAGAGTGACATTTGGCCACAGGAAATCTGCAGGGAACAGGCCAGCTGGCAATGAGGATACTGAGGAAATTAACACAATGCATTTAAAAGAAGAGCAAATAATAAACCGTTGATTAAATGACAGTAAGGTAAAATGGCAGTTATGGATAACAGGTAGACTATATGCCAGAGAGGAAAGAAAATGGGAAGGAACTGGGGCAATATTAACTATTTGGGTAGATTTCATTAAGAAAAGGATAGACTATATGCCAGAGAGTCAAGAAAATGGGAAGGAATTGGGGCAATATTAATTATTTGGGTAGATTTCATTAAGAAAAGGGCATCTTTTAAAGCAGCCACTTAATAAAAATGGAACGTTCAGTTAGGAGGGCAGAGGATTTAAGAGATAAAGTGTAAATAAAAGGAGTAGGCTTGGAAATTTTTGTTACGAATATAGGCACAACTGGAAAGAGAAAAGAATGTGAATTATTGATATACATGTTTTACTCCATTAAAATTAAATGAAAGAAGGATCAAGAAAGGCAGGAAAGCTTGTTTGCCAGCATCAGGATCATGGGCTCTTAATGCAATCTCAGCAGCCAGGTACTACCGAGAAACCTCTGCAGGCTGAGGACGCGTAGATAAACATGCATGCCATTGACAGCATTTTCCTTTTTACTAGAGAAGAGAAGCATTGTGCAGATCAAGCTCTAGGTCAGAACTTTAATACAAGGACTAACTTAACACAGGCTAAAGACGACCTTTCTCTCAGGTACCCTGTTTTTTCTAATACCCACTCTTCAGTTTTGATAGCTTTCATCAATAGCAACAATCAGCTCAGCTGTTCTCAACCCATTTCACCTCATCTGTGCTTTAGGCATGCATCTCTCTGAACAATCCTTTTCATTGCTATCTTTTGCATATGGCATCCCTTTTCTCTGCCATTTATTCCTGGTATTGCTCTGCATTCCATGCTTCTCCCAAAAAGCGATACCAAGTTTCTTTAACCAATCCCAGCATTGTTTTATCTTCTTTACATGAGAAAGTGTGGCACCTACACATAGAGCTATAAATGTTGTAAGAGTTAAGCTGTATAAAACTTGGTGCATAACTCCTGGCTCAACAAATATACCTGTCTTCTGCTGTCTTACACATTTCTTAAAGTGTTGTGGTTGAGGTGTTGTAATGTTGTTATGAGACATTCTATTATGTGGACATACAGCGAATCGTTTTATATAAGAGAAACAGAAGGGGTTCTATTTTATTTTAAATCCCTTTTCTGACATTGTTATGGCTAGTAGTTGACCCTGCTTGTCCACAATAGCACATGGCGTCGTATCTACACTTACTACCATGCTTCTTCAGCATGTGAGGTCTCAGTTTGTCCTGTGTAGATGAGTGCTAATGGCTGTGTTGAAAGCCATCTTAAGAAAGAGTCATGGCCGGGCGCGGTGGCTCAAGCCTGTAATCCCAGCACTTTGGGAGGCCGAGACGGGGGAATCACGAGGTCAGGAGATCGAGACCATCCTGGTTAACAAGGTGAAACCTCGTCTCTACTAAAAATACAAAAAACAAACTAGCCGGGCGAGGTGGCGGGCGCCTGTAGTCCCAGCTACTCGGGAGACTGAGGCAGGAGAATGGCGTAAACCTGGGAGGCGGAGCTTGCAGTGAGCTGAGATCCGGCCACTGTACTCCAACCTGGGCGGCAGAGCGAGACTCCGTCTCAAAAAAAAAAAAAAAAAAAAAAAAAAAAAAAAAAGAAAGAGTCATGAGAGGGAAGCCAGCATGTCCTCTGAATCTTAAGTGGAAGCTCACCCATCAAATGGTGGTGAGAAAATGGAATGGAATTTAGAATGTATTTTGCCTCATCAAGTCTAAGAGAATTCAGGGGTGTTTCTGTTTAACAAATTCTTGTTCCATGCCTTTCAATAAGAAAACAAGTAAACATAAACAAATACATACTAATACACATCCTGCTGGAAAGGAGTAAGAAGGAGGTCAAAATCATGCGGGCAAGTCTAAGAAGTTTTTGCGCGAACTTCAACTTCTTTCTGTGTGAACTGGGGGGAAAACTCACTTAATATTTTTGAATTACAGTGCGTACACATGGTAAATAAGCACAATAATTAAATAAACATCTTCTTACCAGCACAGCATAAGTTATTGAGAGAATTAAATACAGTCTTTTTCATGAAAGAGCTTTGGAAATTAAAAAAATAATAATAATTATGAAGAAAGGAGGAAAAAGGGAAGGAAGAAAACACAGTACAGGCATGAATTTTTTTATTGTGCTTTGCAGATAGTATTTTTTTAAAATAAATTAAAGGACTGTGACAATCCTATGTTGAGCAAATCTACTGGTGCTATTTTTCTAACACCATGTGCTCACTTTGTCTCTATATCACACTGTAGCAATTCTCGTAATATGCCATATTTTTATCATTATTGTTGTATATCTGTTATTTTGATCTGTGATCAGTGATTTTTGTTTTTTCTCTTGTAATTGTTTTCGGGCACCGTGAACCCTGCCCAGAAAAGACAGTAAACTTAATAAACATTGTATGTGTCCTAACTGCCCCACTGACCAGCAGTTCCCACTTCTTTCTTCCTTCCTTGGGGTTCCCTATTCCCTGAGACACAGCAATATTGAAATTAGGCCAATTAATAACCCCACAATAGCCTCTAAGTATTTAAATGAAAGGAAAGGTCACACATCTATTTATTTCAATCAAAAGCTAGAAATGCTTACATTTAGTGAGGAAAGCATGTCAAAAGTTGAGACACTCTAAAAGCTAGGCTGCTTACACCAAACAGACAAGTTATGAATACAATAAGAAAGTTCTTGAAGGAAACTAAAAGTTTTACTTCGGTGAATACACAAATTACAAGAAAGCAAACAGCCTTATTGCTGATATGGAAAAAATTTTAGTGGTCTGGATAAAAGATAAAACCATCTATGGCATTACCGTAAGCCAAAGCCAGATCTAGAGCTAAGTCCTAACTCTCTTCACTTCTATCAATACTAAGAGAAGTGAAGAAGCTGTAGAAGAAAAAAATTAGAAGATAACAGCACTTACTTTGTGAGGTTTAAAAAGCAGTCTCCATAGCATAGAAGTTCAAGGTGAAGAAGCAAGTGTTAATGGAGAAGCTGCAGCAAGTTGTACAGATACTCTAGCTAAGACCATTGATGAAGGCGAGTACACTAAATAATCTATTTTCCGTGTAGATGAAACAATCTTCTGTTGAAAAATGATGTCATCTAGGAGTTTCATAGCTAAAGAGAAGTCAGTGCTTGGCTTCCAAGCTTAAAGGATAGGCTGACTTTCTTGTTCGGAGATAATGAAGCTGGTGATTTGAAGTTAAAGCTCATTCACCATTCTGAAAATCCTAGAACCCTTAAGAATGATGTTGAATTTGCCTATACTGTATAAATGGAATAACAAAGCCCAATGACAGCACATCTATTTACAGCATGGTTTGCTGAATATTTTACGACCACTGTTGAGACCTACTGCTCATTAAAAAAGATTCCTTTCAATTAATTATAGCTCATTAACAATGCACCTGGTCACCTAAAAGCTCTGATGGAGATGTACAAAAAGATGAATGATGTTTTCATGCTGCTAAAACAGCAGCCAGTCTGAAGCCAATGGATGAGAGTAATATTGAATTTCAAGTCTTATTATTTAAGAAATACATTTCATAAAGCTATAACTTGCATAGACAGTGATTCCCCTGATGGATCCAGGTAAAAAAAATTGAAAATCCTTCTGGAAAGAATTCACCTTTCTGGATGCCATTAAGAATATTTGTGATTCATGGGAAGATGTCAACATATCAACATTTACAGGAGATTGGAAGAAGTTGATTCCAACCCTCATGGATAACTTTCAGAGATTTAAGACCAGTAGAGGAAGAAACTTCAGATGGAAATAACAAGAGAACTAGAATTAGAAGTGGAGCCTGAAGATTTGACTGAATTGCTGCAATCTCATGATAAAACTTGAATGGATGAGGAATTGCTTCTTATGGATGAGCAAAGAAAGTAGTTTCTTGAGATAGAATTTATTCCAGGTTGAACGTGAGGGCGATCTGGCTGAGATCTGTCACCCCATTGATTGCCAGGGTCGATTTGACTGATGTGGCTGGCTAAGCCTTCCTCCTGCACCACTCTATGTCCATCCCTCCTGAAGCTGTGCACCGGGTCAAAGTAGATGACCATTCACGATAGAGGTGGACTGGTCTTCAGTCAAGGATATACAAGTTGCAGCACTATTCACAATAGCAAAGACTTGGAATCAACCCAAATGTCCATCAGTGACAGATTGGATTAAGAAAATGTGGCACATATACACCATGGAATACTATGCAGCCATCAAAAAGGATGAGTTTGTGTCCTTTGTAGGGACATGGATGCAGCTGCACTTCCCTGCTGGAACTTCCAAACAAACTATCAAGAATTTATTCCAAGTGAAGATGCAATGAAAATTGTTGACATGACAACAAAGGATTTAGAATATGACATTAACTTAGTTGATAAAGCTGTGGCAAGTTTTGGTATGTTTGAAAAAAGTTCTACTGTGGGTAAAATGTTATCAAACGGCATCTCATGCTGTAGAGAAGTCTTTTGTGAAGAGTCAATTGATGTAGTAAACTTCATTGTTGTCTCATTTTAAGAAATTGTCATAGCCATCCTAACCTTTGGCAACCCTGATCAGTCAGCAACCATCAACATCAAGGCAAGACTCTTTGCCAGCAAAAAGTTTACAGCTTGCTGAAGGATCAAATAATCATTAGCAACTTTCAATAAAGTATTTTTTAAGTATGTACATTGTTTATTAGATATAATGCTATTGTATAGCTAACAGACTACAATATAGTGTAAACATAAGTTTTATATCTAATGGAAAACCAAAAAGGTTGTTTGACTTGCTTTATTGTGATACTCTTTTTACAATGTTGGTCTTGAACTGAACTTTCAGTATCTCTCAGGTATGCCTATATAAAACCATCAGTTAAACATAGTTAATTAAGCTATTTGCTCTTACATACTCAGCTAAACAACAAAATAAGTAAGGAAAAAAAATGGAAGAAGATATGATAAAGACTGTTGAAAGGTTTCACCAAATCCTTTGTTCTCTCTTTCAGAGGAAAGGAAGGAAGGAAATAGGGAAGAAAGGATAGAGGAGAATAGAGAAGCCTCCTCTCAGAAGGAAATAGGAAAGAAAGGATAGAGGAGAATAGAGAAGCCTCCTCTTAGACTCCACTTTCCAGCCTTCCAGTTAAACCTGGCTGTTTTCTGGAGTTCTGATCTGCGGAATGAAGATGGAAGAGAGATGCACCAACTCCAGTTAGGTCCTTTAAAAGTCTTCCCTACCAGTGCTGGAGTTATCACTGAACTGACAACTTCATTCAGCAACAGAAAATATTGAACAAGAAAGAAAATGTTCTCACAGCACATACATAGCTCAGTGATGAAAAATTATTACAAAATCTTGTGCAAAGTAAGGACAAATTAGACCTCAGTCTGTGCCAAAACCATATTGGGAGGTGGAGGAAAGGAGCGCCACAAAACATGCAGCACATAAAGCACTGAATCTCCACCTCCAGCGACAGAGAGGAATCAACACAGTGAAAATTGCCATCAAGTTATGGTACTAGAAGTAGATTATTTGGAAGTGTGTACGTTAAGAAAATCTAGCTAAAAGGGTAAGAATCTGTTGCCCAGGGAGTAGAAATTGGGAACATAAAGGTCCTATAATTTCTCATTATAATTCTTATCTATGATTTGACTTTCAAGAGTTACCTAAATATATTAATTATTTTAAAATATTATTTTTAAAAAATGGAAAAATAAGGTGAAGAAAAATATTATAGCATAAAAAAACATCTAAGGCACTACAGTTGAGGATAGGTGCACCAAAGACCACTTACTGGGGTTATAAGATAGATTCCAGCCTCCCCAAAAGGAACAACCAGACAACTTAAATAGTCATACAATTATCTTAAGGCCAAATCTTATCACACAGATCCTGAGTAGTAATCCTGGCTCTGCTGTAGGTTTACACTTGACCTTAAGTGAGTCTCCTTTCTTTCCTGACTCGTCAAAAATAAGTAAAATAAAATAAAATAGGGTGCAAGGGAAATAATGCACCACGAATTTCAAAAACTGAAAAATGGCTTTGCCCACTTAAACAGAATGAAAATAGTCCTGCTGATTGCCCATATCCAATGTCAAAATATTCCCAGAATTTTCTATTAAGAAAGTTTGCTAGGGAGTTTTATTTTACAATGACTAAGGAGCCTCATGAATTCAGTAAAACCCTTAACCACATCCAATCTTCTCAGGCTCCCTTTCATTTAGTTCATGGATGTTGGCATCAATTGAACAATATTTTGACCTTTTTTAAAGGGCAAATATAATACTACATCAGCTTGGTTTGCTGAACTTTAGACTCCTCTGAATTGGAGAGTATTTGGGAGCTCCTGGGTAGATTTCATATATAATGTCATGGCAGAATTAATGATTCATTTCTTATAGGAATTACAAAGCTTTCCTTTTAAAAACAAGTTAAAATATATATAATTTAAGCTTGAACATTCATACCTATTGTTGAATCAGCAGCCCTCAGGATAAGTAGAACTAGATTGAAAAGAAAACAATGATTGGATCAAGAAAAATATGCAAGATCAAAGGCATATTGTTCACATTTTTAGAGAAAGAACAGGAGTGGCTCTAGGCATAAATAGAAAAGGGCTAGCACTTATCAGCAATTGAAAATAAATTTTTGTGACCCTCTCATTTGATTTATTCTTTTCTCTCTGTCCAAACTCAGTGTCTTATCCTTGGCATTACAGATTTTTTCCTAAAGTAGATTTTCCCTCATTTAAATTTACTCTTTGAGTATCTCATCCCATTGAACTTTGAACACTTCAAAGTGAAATACAACCATTATGATAAACTAATTATCCTCATCTTCATCATGAATATCATCTAAATTCATAGCTCAATTCACAGGATATATCATTCAGTCCTCACAATCAACCTGTGAATATTGGTGCTAATAATCTGTTCATTTTGAAGTTGATGTTGGTAACATGTATACGATTTTAATTATAGTATCTGACATGTTATAAGTACTTAATAAATGCTAGCTATTAATTTAACATTATTTTATCATCTTCCATGAAACAGTAGAGGGAAAGGAACTGTGTGTTTAAGGAAGAGACAATTCTCCCATTTATGTAACCCCGAGATATATTAAAGGAAGCACCACATGTTCAAATCAGATGTGAAATAGTTCTAATTATAACCAGTAAATGGGTATTTATTGACACTATTGTTTAAAGTACCAGGTAAAGTAAAACGAAGACAATGAAGAAATAAAGAATACCATCTTTAGAAATAGTCTGATCTGGAAGTGAAGCCATACACATGAAATAAATTAAATTTTAAAAATACAAGAGGAAAGACCAGAAGACAAAAGAAACACAATCCTATAGTGAATACTTGATTGATTAACAAGCGGAAGATAAAACAACATTATGTTCAGGAGGAGAAGCTGCTATGGAGTCAAGTGGCATGAGAAGCATACATGAGGGAAAGAAGGGAGAGTTGAGCAGGAACGTGCAGCAGCTCTGTGGTTTGTAGCTCATTGGTGGTATGTGAGCTGGAATGTGAAGGGAGCTTATCTCTGTGGCTCTGGCTCTGCTGCTGTGGAGACCCTCCTATACTCTGTATCACCAAAGCCCACTTCCTTTTTTCTTCTTCATCTTTCTTTTTGGACAGGGTCTCACTGTCACTGAGGCTGTTGCCCAGGCTTAGTCTCTAACTCCTGGGCTCAAGAAGTTCTCCCACTTTGGCCTCCCAACGTGCAAGGAACACAGATGTGAGTCACTGTGCCTGGCTCCACTAGAGTAGCAGCAGGCTTATCTTAGAAGCCAAAACACTCATGGTGAAAACCTCAGAAGAGCCAGGCAAAATGGTTGTGGAGGACTCTCTAGCCAAGGAGTGGTAGTTGCTGACTTCTTTTTGCAAAAAGTAAGCTTGTCCTTGATGGTAGTAGAGAGAAAGGAATCCTCTAATCATCCGCTGTAACACCACATGATCAGTTCCATACTAAGTCTCCTCCTTAAAAGGAGAAGGGATGGCCCTTGATTACAGGGAGTTATGTTAAGCCTCTAAGACCCATGGGGAAAATAAATATATTGCTACAGAGTAGGGATAATATCAGACCTTGCTCTGTCCCCAGCTAGTGTTTGATACTGGATGAGTCCTTTCTGTCCTGTTTACTCTTTTATAAAGTGAGAGGTTGAGTGAGTTGTTTCTTGGCATCCTCAACTATGTCAGTCTTTAAATAAAACTAAGTGGGATATATAGCAGCACAAGGAACATTTGGCTATTGGGGTTATAGAAGATAGAAATGTATAGAGGATGGTTAAGAATATTGTGATTACTAGGGATTTCTGCCGTAAAAGTTGTTTGGTGCCGTTCCTTCTGAAGGTAGCTAGCAAATGGGTGCAAAGGAAGCTGGGAGTACACCATTCCAATAATTACATGCTTTGAGAATTAATTTCTGTAATTATGGCTATTGCCTCAAGTCCTCCCATTTGACTAATCTACGTTGCAGCCACACTGCCTTCCAAGAGACCTTTCGGTCTTTTCACTTTATGCACATACCAGTGTGCCAGGGAGTAGAACTGTCTTTCGGAGAGACACACAGGGTGAGAGGCTGGTTCCTTGGGCTTCAGGAAGCTTTGGCATGGTGGAAATCACTGAGACAAAGTTTCTAGCCTTACTCATTTGTCCATGGTTGACATGCCTTCTCAAACTCAAACCTTAACCACATCAAAGTTTAATATTTTTGACAGAAAGAAATCAAATCATAGTCCAGGAAAACTTCACAGAAGGAAGGAAAAACAGTGTTGCATTTTCAGGATGTAACAGCCAACAATTATTTTCTCTTAGTTATGAAGCAGAAGAGAAAGATAAGGTAATGAGATTTGGAATTACAGGTCTCAAAAAAATGAGAATGAAACTATTTCATGGACCAATTATGGCTTGCACTGTCCTATGCAGTCTCCCAGGAGTTCACATTGTCCCTCTATCTACGATGCCCCAGCAGCAGGCAGTGTCCATGCTCCTTGGATACGCCTCATTCTTAATCGCAGCAAGCTTCTGCCGGAAGCCCCCACTTCCTCAGTGGTTGGCTCAAGTGTAACCTAAAGTGGCAGGAACAAGCCAGCAGGCTAGGTAGTTCTATGTTATTTGCTTTGGCATGGTCCTGCTTAATGATACCTATATAAGACATAGTATGGGGGTATGCAGAAGACGACGGATCAAGGACATCTGAACATCTACTGAGTGCCTAATACTATGCAGGCACTTAAAAAAGTTATTTGATTTAACTTTCTAAGATTATTTTCAGGCCGGGCACAGCAGCTCATGCCTGTAATCCCAGCACTTTGGGAGGCTGAGGCAGGAGGATCACCTGAGGTCAGGAGTTCAAGACTAGCTTAGCCAACATCGTGAAACCCCATCTCCACTAAAAATACAAAAATTAACCAGGTGTGGTGGCAGGCGCCTGTAATCTCAGCTACTCGGGAGGTTGAGGCAGGAGAATTGCTTGAACCCGGGAGGCAGAAGACTCAGTGAGCCGAGATCGTGCCATTGCACTCCAGCCTGGGTGACAAAAGGAAAACTCCATCTCAAAAACAAACAAACAAACAAACAAAAACACCTACAGAAAGAGAAGCATGCTGGGATGAAATTCAAAGAAATTAATTTGGTTTCATCTAGACATCTCCTTGACAGAGAGTCTAAGTTTTTCCTCCTGTAGCTCTAAGAAACTGAAAGGGAGTAATAACAACAAATACACTGTTGAACTAATTACAGGCCAGGGGCCATTTTACATGCTTTACAAATATTTTATCTGTCTATATTAACTCATTCAAATTTCAAAATAACCCTATGAAATGAAGTGTTATTATTATCTTCAGTTTTATGGGTGAGAATATTGAAGAATAGAAAGGAATTTGGTGGAGCTGGGACTTGAGCTAGGCAATCCAGTTCTAGAATCCATAATTCCAAACTGTATACTACACTCATCAACTGAGACACATAATTTTACATTTTCTCTTTTATATTGAGAATTGTAGACATCCTTTGAGAATTAAAAAAAAAAAAAAAAAAAAAAAAAAAAAAAAAGGCTTAGCATTTCCTGGATATTCCAGAGTTGAGATTTGTGGAGAGTTGGGAGGGTACAATTACACATTCATGACAACCTAGCTATGACAATTCTCATTCAAAGCAATCTTAAGCTATATGAATTAATCAGCAGAAGTATGTGGGGACTTAGCTTAGAAAATTTATTCAGTAGCTTTGTGACTCAGGGAAGAATTATTCTGTGTTTCAGTATTCTCATTTATAAAATAAAGGGTTGGCATAGGAGATACCTCAGTCCCTCCAAACAGACCACTCCATATTGTAATGTCACAAGGCATGTTTCAGACTTAGGTTCCTACATACAATATTTGTACTTTAATAATCAATAATACCTTCAATGAGGGAGATCAATAAACAAGAAAGAGTATAAAAGAGCATATAATCAGAATAAAACAATGATGCCTGAGCACAGTGGCATATGCCTGTAATCCCAACACTTTGGGAGGCTGAGGCAGGAAGATCACTTGAGCAAGTCCCTGTTGATATGGTTCAGCTGTGTACCCACCAGAATCTCTACATGTTGTGATAGTGATCTGGTGGGAGATAATTGAATCATGGGGGCAGTTACCCCCATACTGTTCTTGTGGTGGTGTGTAAGTCTCACAAGATCTGATGGTTTTATAAAGGCAAACCCCTTTCACTTGGTTCTCTCTTTCCCTTTTTGCTGTCTGCCATGGAAAACGTGATATTCACCTCCTGCCACGATTGTGAGGCCTCTCCAGCCACATGGAACGGAGTCCATTATGTCTCTAATCCTTTGTATGCCTTTATCAGCAGTGTGAAAACAGACTAATATACCTGTCTTTACAAAAGTGTTTTTTTCTTTTTTTTTAAGGTAGTGGGGCATGGTGGTGCCTGCCCACAATTCCAGCTACTTGGAAGCTGAGCTGAGTGGATCACTTGAGCCTAAGAAGTTGAGGCTGCAGAATCCCCACTGCGCTCCATCCTGGGTGATAGAATGACACTCTGTCTCAAAAAAAAAGAAGAAGAAAAAAGGAAGTGATGAGGTCAAACCACCAAGTTAAATATATTTCTTTCTGGAGATAAAATTTGATGTAGGTATGTCAAAAGAGTTATTCAAAGAGAGATATATGTAAATGAATTCAATATAAAAACGTATATTTAAGATCTAGGGATCATATACAGGGGAGAATTCATAGCAATAAATAATTTTAAATTGAGAATTCTTTAAGTTCTATGTCAGTATCATAGTGAACCCACCTTAACATCCCAGTTTTTCCAGAATATAGCACCCACAATTAGAGATGTGGCACCGTCTATCCAAAGATAATCTCCAACCTGGTAATATATAAGTGCTTGCATGCAAGAGAAACAATCTTTCCACAGGCTTACCTAATGTTAATTAGATAGTTAGGCAGATAGGAGCAAGGCAGGAGAGGATTTCCCCATCCACCCCAACCCCAACATGCCCCAAGAATGCCAGGTAACCATCAGGGGATGATCAGGTAGTTGTTCAACTGTCTCTCTAAAATAATAATTGGTCACAGCTGGTGCCAGGGAATGCAGTCTCCCAATAAATGGAAAACACCTGAGACTGGTGATCAGCAGCATCCTGATAAGATCTCAGGAGTTGGGTCAGTGAGTTCAAGCATGCACAGTAAGAGGCAAAATGGCAAAGTTTACCTTTCCTCTAGGAATGCCCAACTGGTAAGGGAAAAACACCTCAAGTGAGCATGTGTACCACTTCAGTAAACACACAGCACATGCAGCCCCTTCCAAGTGCTGGCAGGACACTGTTCATGTGGACAGCTCACCCCAGGGGAAGAATCAGGGGAGAAGGAACACAATACCGGAAGCATGCCAATGTATAAAACCCTAAGTCAAAGGTTAAATGGGGCACTTGGATCTCTCAAGTTGCCTGCCTGGCCCTCTTTCAAGTGTACTTTACTTCCTTTCGTTCCTGCTCTAAAACTTTTTAATAAACTTTCACTCCTGCTCTGAAACTTCCCTTGGTCTCTCTCTTTGCCTTATTCCCTTCAGACATTTTTTTTTCCTTTGAGGAGGCAAGAATCAAGTTGCTGCAGACCCATATGGATTTGCTGCTGCTAATACTAAGATTTCTCTTAAGAGTATGAAAAAGACATCACGCAGGATGGTGTGTCTATGTAAAGGGTCCATAGAAGTCAGCAATATTTATAGGGAGGGTCTGAATGTTTTGGTTAAAATACACTAAGGAAATAATACAGTATTGTACTCTTTGATGTTTTTGCCACAAAAAAAAAAAAAAAAAAAAAATGCCCTTCATGAAGTCATGTTTGAAACATCCCAAATCTATCTTCCTAACCATGTCCAGAATGTGTCACGTCTGCCAGCCTGGCATCTAACTGTGATTCATTGGAATGTGTTGGAGATACAATTTTTGTGGGACTCAAATAAAAATCAGATTGCCTTCATCCCTTATATCTATATCTCTCTGTATACATTTGGCTTTGACATTCATCAAATTATTCTGTCCTAACAAAGCTTTCTTACACAAAGTAATCTCAAGCGACAGTGAATAGCTATGTGTATAATATGAAAGGAGATGAATGGCTAAGTAGTCAGCTTGACAGTATCGCTGAAATCTTTTATTGCATATATTAGAGAGTTAAACATTGCAATCTGCTTTTCCTGTGAGACCCAATGAGTAAGGAAAAAGCCAGGTTTACTCTGGATTAGACTGGTTTTCCTTTGTTTTCTTGCCAAAAAAAAAAAAAAAAAAAAAAAGTCTTGATTAGCTTATGGAAGGCAAAATTTGCATCTTTGTGCTTAGAGGGGTAAAGCTTTTCTGCTAGAAATCCATTTTCAGAAGGATCCTCTTGAGCTACATATTTCATCTCACTCTTCTGTCTCCTAAATTAAAAACAACTTTATTTTCATTTCTGATTTTGTAAATGGGAATTTTATCCACTTCATGAGAATGACTCATATATGAAACCTACACTTTGGAGAACTGCTGAATCGAAAGGTTTTTTTGTTTGTTGTTTGTTTATCTCACTCTGGAAGCAGCTCTTTGCTCAATCCAGTTTTCCTGGACATGTCAGCCTCGACATACTCTTACAAATGAGATGAAAATAAATGATAACAATGCCCATAACAATAGCAATGGAGAATGAAGAGGAGAGAAAAGATTCCAGTTCTCAAACCACCACTGATAGTCTGTGACCAAAATATCGGCACATTGAAAAAAAAGAAATGTGTTCGTATACACATACACATGCATATATATAAACAAAAATTTTCATGACACATTCCACTTCATTTTAGATTGGAGTGTGCTCCATGGGGAAGCTTCAAGAACTCTTCTAGCCTTTCTATAATTTTCTAGAAATTTGACTAATTTTCTTAAAATAACTTACCCCTAATTAAGCATATTTTGACTCCAGGTACTCTGTGATTTCTGGTTTTTTGTTTATTTCCTGAGAGCAAAAATAATACGGCATTTTACATTACTACAAAAACGGTAACACCAAATCCAGGATTAATTAATTAATTATATTTAACAAAGCTTGTAAAGTATATATAAGTTGCCAGATGCATTGTATTCTAAGTTTTTACTAACTATGACTCATCTGATGCTCATAAAGCCCCTGTGGGGGAGGTGCAATTATTATGCTCATATGAGGTACAGGGAGGTTAAGTTACTTATTCAAGTTCATACCAGTAGGAAGTCTCAGGGCTTCCCTTGAACATACACAGTCTGGCTTTGGAATCTATTATCTTAACCACCCTGCTACAGTCAGAAACTAGAAATCTATACTGAAAGACTAAAATATAAAGAATAAGTATCAGAGGGCCGGGCGCAGTGGCTCATGCCTGTAATCCCAGCACTTTGGGAGGCTGAGGCGGGTGGATCACGAGGTCAGGAGTTTGAGACCAGCCTGGCCAATATAGTGAAACCCTGTCTCTACTGAAAATATAAAAATTAACCAGGCGTGGTGGTGGGTGCCTGTAATCCCAGCTACGCAGGAGACTAAGGCACGAGAATCGCTTAAAACTGGAAGGAGGAGGCTGCAGTGAGCTGAGATTGCCACCACACTCCAGCTTGGGTGAAAGAGGGAGACTCTGTCTCAAAAAAAAAAAAAAAAAAGAGAGTAAGTATCACATTGGCTAGAAATATTATGTGAGACTGACAAGTCTCATGAAGAGTATCTCCTCCATTATTTGGAATTATACTGATAAACATTCATTGTAGAGTTATAATATTATAGAATTAAAAGACAGGTGAGAGTTTACCTACTGTTCTGGCAGATAATAAACTGAGAACTACAGCCGTTGAGCAACTTATACAAGAAGATACGACAAATAAATTGCAGAACTAGAGCGCTATTCTTGTACTTTGTTTCTAGCAGAAATTTCAAAAAGGAATCAGAAATTTACAAAAGGGAATAAAGTAAATCTTAATAATCATATATTTAAGAGGAACAGTTGTGGCTATTTCACACATGTTAAGATTGCCTTTCTACCTCAATCATTCATAAATAGTGCATACTACCAAAGCAGGCTAATTACGTTTTTTGTTGACAATAAAAGATCATGAAGACAAATGCAAAATGCTCTAGAATGAATGGTTCATAAACAGTATAGAGAATATTTCAAAACACAATTTTACTTCTAAATAGGAGCTCTGAGAAGTTGTCATACTTTCTCATCTCACTTCATCCATTTTATGTTTTCAGATTTTTATATTTAACTCTTGTAAGAAAACAAAGCACTATTAGTAAAAATTAGGAGGGAAAGTATTCTAAGGAGGTTAAAAAAAGAAGAGAGCAAGTAACAAAGCTCATAAATCAGAAAAATCTAATCCAGAGATAAACATAATTACCTTTTTTTAACTTTCCATTTTGAACTATAGACTCCCAGAAATTTTGCAAAAATAGTAAAAAGAGTGCTTACATATGCCTCATCCAGCTCCCCCCAATATTAACACCTTACATAATTATAGTAGAAATATTAATACCAGAAAACAAACATTGTTACAATACTATTTACAAAAATGTAACCCTTATTTAAATACCATTTTCTCCTACCAATATGCTTTTTCTATCCCAGGATATTACATTACATTTCAATGTTATTTCTTATTTTTCACCTCTAATTTATAACATTTCTTTGATATTTCCTTTTCTGTCATGTTGTAATAGTTAAAAAAAAAATGTCTAATTATTTTGTAGAATGTCCCTCAATTTGATTTGCATGACATTTTTTCATGGTTACGTTGAAGTCATGCATATTTGGCACGAATACCACAGAAATAACATTGTGTTCTTCCCAATGCATCTACCAAAGAGTTGATGATATCGATTTGTCTTACTGTTGTTGATATTAACTTTAATCATGTGATTTTACTCACGTCTGCCTGAGTTTCTTCACTGTGGAGATACTAACTTTACTTTTGTAGTTAATAAATATTTGTAGGTAGATATTTAAAAAAAAAAAAAAAAGTAAAAGCCTTGTTTCTCTTCAAGCTTTCACCCTCTAATTTTAGCACCCATCAAGGCACCTTGTCTGCAACAGTTATGCTCTGTTGTTTACTTGATGCTGATTTTCGATTTTCGTTTTGTTTCTACACCTGTTAGTAAAAAAGTATAGGAAGAAATTGTCTCTTCTTCCTCATTATTTATTTAATTACTGATTTATACCATAATGAACTAAGTATTTGTTTTATTAATATTCAGTTTTTTATTACTTATTTTGTTGCCCAAATTGTTCCAGCTTTACCCATTACCAGCTTCTTCAGGTTGGTTCTTATATTCTTTAGGCAAGTGCCTGTCCTTACTAGAGAACGCTCTTTCTGATTCTCCAAGACGCTCCAGGCTCATCTTTAATTTGTCCTGCCCTAGAGCTAGAATCAACCACTTCTCCCAGGAGTCCTGGAATATGCTGTTTAGCAATCAAAATTGTATGCTACATGTACTTATTACTACTGGGATATCATTGACTCTAAGCCCTCTTGACAAATATAAGAAATATTTATTGATATACTAATCCCCAAAATACCTACACCCCTGTCTTTCTTAAGAATATGTTTATATGTGTATGTATATATACATACAAATATACACACATATATACATACATATATATACCCATACACACAGATATGTTTGTATATACATATTTATCTAAAGAGATCTTTACAGATCTATATATTCAGATAGTTTGGTAATAATTTAAAATAGTTCATAATTATAAACAATGGTGAAAATAATTTATGCAAATATATTTGTATATTTGTAGAGTTATAACTCCAGGGAAGATACCTAGAAGTAGGATTTCTAGGCCAAAATGGAAGCATTAATTACGTCCTGTTAGGTATTTCCAATTTGCCTTCAAAAAGGCTATATCAATTTGTGAACCAAAAACCAAACAGCCACGTATTAACTATAACTGTTTCCTCCACAATTTCGAACAGTGTTGTCACATTTTAAATATTTGTCAGACTGATGTTTTAGAAATGGCATTTCTGTGTTGTTTTAAAAAGAATTTCTCCAATTATAAATAAAAATAAAAATTTATTTCATAAGTTTGAGGTTCAGCTTAATCTCTTTCATTTCTGAACTGCCTATTCATATTTGCCACCGTTTTTCTATTGGTTTTGGGATCTCTGTTCCTGCATTTTAAAGGTGTTATATATTAAGGGCATTAGCCCTTTGTAGGTGGTCTATATTGTGAGTATTTCTCCCAATTGGTCATTTGCTTTTTGAAGTATAATAGTGTTTCTTTTCTTTCATCTTTCTATTTACAGAAATTTAAATTTATCAATTTTTTCATTGTCTCTGGATTTTCTGTCATAGTTGGAAAGCATTTCCCTGAACAAAGTTTAAGGAGGACTACATCCATGTTTTATTATGGTACTTTCATAGTTTATTTTGTTTATTAGATCCCTAAACTGTTTGGAAATTATACGCTCATGGACCTAATTTTGTCTTTTTACAAAGGGCTACTCAGTAGTTTCAGCATTCTTATTAGAAAATCTCCTTCTACCTGAGTGATTTAAAGTGGCATATAATAAATCCCCATATATAGTTGAGTCTATTTCTGAGCTTCACATTCTATTTATTTATGTGTATATTCATGCACAAGTATTATCAAGGCCTAATAACATACTTTTATTTATAGTAAGGACTAGCTGTCCCCTGTAATAGACTGAATGGTGGCCTCCTAAAAGATATACTTATGTTCTAATCCTCTGAACCTGTGAATACCATCTTCTGTGGACAACAATTGAATATTGCATTATGTGACAAAAGATGCAATTAAGTTAAAGAGCTTGAAAGGAAGAATTTACACTTGCCTACCTGGGTGAGCCCTAAACAATAATACATGTGTTTTTATAAGAGACCAGCACAGAGAGTTGTGAAACAGACACACAGAGAAGAGGGTGATGTACAGACGAAGCAGAAAGATTGCTCCACACATCACAGAATTCTGACAGTCAACAAAAGTTGGAAGAGTAAAGGATCTAATTCTCAGAGCCACCTGGGGAGTACATCCCTGTTGATGCCTGGATTTCAGATCTATGGCCTTCAGAACTTTAAAAGAATAAATTTTCATTGTTTTAACACATCTAGTTTGTAGTTATTATTATTATTATTTTATAGCAGCCCTAAGAAAGTAACATAACTCTTACAGTTATTATTTTCAGTGTTTTCCTAGCTATTCATGCACACTTTTTTCCATGTGAATTTTAATGTCAGCATTTCTGAGACCATATAATATTTTACTGGAATTTCTAATTAAAGTTGTATTTTAATTTTATAAATTAATTAGAAATAATTGACATTTTTATAATGTTAAATCATCCTATCTGAGAGTAGAGGATACTTTTCCATTTTTCAAGTCTACTTTTCTGTTTTTTAGAATTAAATTATTTTGTATATATTTACTTTTTTTGTTAATTTTATTTCTGGGTTTTTAATCTTTTTACTTTCTATTATAAAATGCGTTAACATCATATTTACACAGAACAAAAAATAAAAGGATTTCAAGTATTAAATTTTTATTTAAGTAATTATAAAATAATTTAAGGCTACTATCTTTAAATATGTAAAGTGTAAGCTGGAAAATATTTGCAGCAAAAAAGTCTAAGGAATGGTACAGCAAACTAAAAAAAGAAGCAAATGTCATTTCTAAAAATATTAGATGTAATAAGTAAAATTATATGTTTATTGGATCCATTTAATAGCCTATTAAACACAGTTGAAGAGAAAATTAGTGAAAAGTAATGAAAAGCAATAGAACCTAGAAAATGTCTCATTTTCCGAATGTAGCACAGAGATACAGACACAAAAGGAAAATAACAAACCTAGACTGAGATTTATGAAGGATAAATATCTAAGCTATGCATAATTGGCTCCCTAAAACGAGAATAGGGAAACATCAATATTTAGAGACTATGGAAGAAACTTTATCAGAATTTAAAGACAAAAATGTATACAAATCATAGCAATAGAAATTAAAAGAAATCCAAAGCTATATACATATTAGAATAAAACTTTAGAACAATAATAAAAGGAAGATAAACTGATAAAAAAAAATAGTATGAAAAGACATGCTAATTTCTAAATGATAATCATGAAAAATATAAAACAGAAATGAGAATTTTAGTATGTTCAGAGAAAATAACTTTAACTTATAATTCTACACCCCAAAAATACTGTTGGTAAAGAAAAAAGATAAAGATTTTTTGCTCATGCATGAAAATGGAATTTGTCAACTGTAGACCCTCAGTGAATTAACAACTTCAGATATAAGAAAATTGAATTTAAGTATAAGTTCTGAAAAACAAGAAAGAATGAACAACAAAGAAAATTGTTATTATATCTTTAAATCTAAACATCATTGACTATATAAAACAATAATAATTAAAATGTCTTGTGTGAGTAAGTCAAGGCAGAATTTAATTACACAAAATCAAAATATTTAAGTATGAATACAATGAATAAATTTGATAAAACTTTGTGTTATTAAACAGTTGATTTTTTTGCTTTAATAAAAATGTTTATGCTTTAATAAATTGATTATTTTATGTCTAAGTAAGTTAAGTGTCCTAGAATAGCCTCTAAAATAATAAAAACCAAAGTTATAAATTCCAGTTAGCAATGATAAAAGAAAATAATTTTTTAAATTAATGTGAAAGAAAGCAAATATGAAAATAAAATAGAAGAGACAAAAGAGAAACAAAATAGGATTAACGAATGGTAGACATAAGTCCAAATATCAAGAATGACTATAGATATCAATGTGACAAAAAATCCAGCTGTAAAATATCAGATTAGATTTTTAAAACCCAGCTTTGTGGTTTACATGCTCCCCTTTCAAATCATAAAAATATAAATAATCCAAAAATGAAGCAATTAAAATTGTTATACTGGATAACTACTAGACAAAATAAAGCTGGCACTGTTATATGAATATCTGATAATATATGTTATGTTAAAAAGCATTATAAAAAAGTTTAGGCTGGGCATAGTGGCTCACACCTCTAAGCACAGCATTTTGGGAGACCGAGGTGGGTGAATCGCTTGAGGCCAGGAGTTTGAGACCAGCCTGGGCAACATGGTGGAACCCTGTCTCTACTAAAATTACAAAAATTAGCTGGTCATTGTGGTGCACACTTGTAATCCCAGCTACTAAGGAAGCTGAGGCACAAGAATCACTTGAACCCAGGAATCAGAGATTACAGTGAGCCAAGATTGTGCCACTGCACTCCAGTCTGGGCAACAGAGCAAGACTCTCCCAACCCACACAAGAAAAAAAAGTTCAAGAGGACCACTTTATGATGGAAGATTTAATGATTATATGTTGGTGTACACTTAATAACATCGTATTGAAATGTATAATACAAATATTAGCATACGTACAGGAAAAAGAAAAATATAATAGAACTGTGTTAAATTTTAGAATATTTAACATAGGTTTCTTAGTAATTGATGAATTAAATAACAAATAAAATCATTAAATATATAAAAGATTTTAACAATCTTGGTGTAAGGAATTACACACAGTATACACACACACAGACACACACATACCTACACATATATACACACAGACACACATGTCATATGTATATGTGCAAACATGTACATATAATGCATGACATATATGACTTACACAGTATGTGTCACTTTACACTTTACCTAACAACCAGAAAGTAAATAATTTTTACATGCATGTTTGAAATTTTACCAAACAAAATCACCACGCAATTTAACAAAGGCACACCTCAATATCCTTTAAGGGCACTGAAGTTAAGTTTAAACTAATTACTAATAATATAGAAAAAAAATTACATGCATTTCAGTATTAAGAAATACATGTCCAGACTTTCAGTTTCATGTTCAACAGTTACTCATCATTTCCATCCTTACAACAAGAAAAAGTTCAGCAGGTTTTCTTGGACCTCTCAGATAACTGAGGTCATGGGGCAAACTGTCACTCCACAATTTGGAGAAAAGTTGCCTCTAGGGAGTACAGGATCTGAGATTTGCTTACCTAGAGCAAAAGCTGCCAGATGCCATAAACTTGTAGAACATAGAATTAATAAGTTTGGTGAATTGCTGTAATCTATGTGTGGACTGGCTTGAAAGAAGCTCCTGGAAGCTGTAGAGTTTTATTGTTTGTTTTTTGGTAGGGGGACAAAGGCAGCTCAATTTTCTATGCTTTTGCTTCAGGATATACTCCAGACTTTCGCAGGGAGGATCCAAATAAACCCACTATGTGATGCCCACAGAGAAGTGGACAGAAGCCATTGTGAAACACCACCCATCCCCAGATGCTTCTCCCTTATAAGGACTTAACCTTTAGGAGGAAGGACTTTGCCAGAGGGAAATACTAAAATATCTCCCAAGGAAGGCAACTCTGTCCCACTCCAGGCCTTCCTCTAGTCTTTTGGTCTCAACTAAAAGAGCAAACAAGCCCTAATCATCAGGGAATAAAGGGTCAAGAAATGAGATTGGAAACTCTGCAGTCAGGGAAGGGAATGGGGGTAGGGTGGGAGAACTGAAGAGAGAAACAGAAACACTTGTGAAAGCCACATCCCCAAGTCACAGGACCACTGGGCACCCATACTTGGAATCAGAAAATTGGTGAACATCCCACCATCACCTCTCAATGGATGCTTTTGTTAACATGGTGATACTAAGAAGCCTTCACTTGGATCACGTCTGAGAGCTTCAAGACATAGCTTCTTTCTGAGAAGCAGAATAAAGGAAGCCCTAAAGACAAAAAGAGAAAACAATGCAAGTTCACGAGTGGAATTTGAAGATTTTGGTGCTTTTAATTACAAGAAACAATATACACAGCCATTTATATCAGACAATAAATTTAAAATAGCAATTATTAATATATCAGATGCTTTACTGAAAAACAAAGTAGACAACACTCAAGTCCAGAGGGATGACAGTAGAGAGAAGAATTATAAAAATAAATCAAAAGAAATTGCTAGGAAACACACATACATACACAATAACAGAAATAAAAAATGTTTTTCACAAACTCATCAGTAGACTTGACACAACTGAAGAAATAATCAGTAAACTGAAAGACAAGGTAAATAGAAACTGCCCAGTCTGATGCCAAAAAGAGAAGAAAATGAACATAATATAAAAGAACTATGAGATAGTATTGAAATATATGACATATGAATAATCAGAATAACAATGAGAAAAAAAAACAGGGCAAAATAAGTATCTGAAATAATACTGGACAAGAACATTAGGAAATTAGTGACTGACATCCAACCACAGACCCAATAAGCTTAAATAACACCAGTCAGGAGAATTAAAAACAAATACACACACATACACACAAACACACACACACACTCCTTCAGACACACTGTATTCTAAATTTGGAAAACCAAACTCAAAAAGAAAATCTTGAAGGCAGTCAAAACAGTTAAACACCTTACCAGAGGAACAAGAAAGTATTACATCTGAAATCATGCAAACAGAGTGTAGCTAAATCTTTATAGCTTTCTTGTCAGAAGAAAAACAAAAAAAAAAACCCAACCTACAAATCTATATATAGTCAAATCATTTCACAAAAGTGAAAGAGAAAATAAGGACTTTCTCAAACTATTTATTTCTCAGATAAAAATCTAAGGAAATTCATTGCCACTAGAAATGTTAAAAGAAGTTCTTCAGAGGAAAGGAAACTAACATACATCAAAAACTGGCATTCATATAAAGAAAGGAAGACTGTTAGAGAGGAAAGTAAATAAAGATAAATTATTTTTCTAAACTTTAATTAACTTAAAAGATAACCACCTCTTTAAAGTAACGATAACAATAATACATTGGGTGTTTGTAGAATATACATAAGTGAAACAAATGATAATCATGTCAGAAGAGACAAGAGAAGTGGAAAATAATATTATCATATGCTTACATGACAGTGTAATATTAACAGGAGGTAAAATTAGTTAAAGTATGTGCTACAAACCCTAGAAAAACCACTAAATAGGTGTCTTTTTAAAACCATAAAAGCTATGCTCAAGGTGTAAAATAGAATCGTATAGAATGCACAATTATAACTAAAGAAGGTATTAAAAGGGTCATTAAAAAGGAGAAAGAGAGAATTAGGAACAAGATGGTGGATAGGAGACAAGGATAATGTGCAACTCCCACTTGGGCAGGCAGAACAGCATGTGGAGACTCACACTGTGATCTTTTGCTCAAAAAATCACAGCAGGAACGTACTAGGAAAACCAAAAGAATTAACAAATCCTTTGGAAGAAGTGACATGCCACCGCAAATTTCACAAAACAGGTAAAAAACTGTGAGTTCCCAAAGTGTGAGAGGGGAAAACATGCCTCTGAACACATGTCCTTGCTGGGGATCTGAAAATCCAGATCAAGAGAGAAGGATTTAACCTTACCTATACCCGAAATATATTTACAGAGTCACACAAAATATAAAGGTAGAAGCAGCAGTGGGAAGTGCCTTGCACTTCCTGTCTCCAGCTAGAGCCCAGGGAAGCCATATCTGATTACATCTCACAGGGACCCTTAGGAAGGCAGCCAGCAGAACTGGGAAGGGGTCATGAGGCAAAGGACGCTCCCAACTGAAATTGGTAGTGATTTTGACTGGGTATAAATTTTCTTGAGCAGATTCTGGGGACAAGAAGGAGCTTCTACAGATACGAGTGCAGGAGCCACTGATAGAGTGGGCAGATGGGGTGGGGTGAGGTCCAAAAGCCGTGCTTGCTTTCTCAGTGGGGAAGGTCACAGCTTGGGGCAAGGTCTGAGCTGGGCACTGCAGGAGCAAGACCAGTCTCACCAAATGTATGGGAGCTGGGTGAGGCCTCTTGCTACTGGGTATCCCCCCTTCCCCAGTGAACAATATGACACAGCAGAGGCTGCCAAGCTACCCTCTGGAACATAACCCATTGGCCTGAGAACCACATTCTCATCCCCAACAGTGGTCGTGGCAAGCCCCTCCCATGGAGAGTCTGAGCTCAGACCTGCCTAACCCTGCCTTCACCTGATGGTATTTCTCTACCCATCCTGGTATGAAACACAAAAGAGAGGTTCTTGGGCGCTTTAAGGGCCCGCATATCTGAGAAACCAAAATACTTACCTTAGCCAAGTTAATGCAAGCTTATATCCCCCTACTACTACCGCAACTGGTGCACTCTTGAAAGTGCCACCTACTGGCTGGAGGCCAGACAACTCAGGCCAATACAGCAACTGACAACAGAATAACCCTGGTCTCAGGAAGGAGAAGACAACACCTAATTCCACCTCCTGCAATATCCTGGCTAATCAGAGGCCCTGAGTATGTTCACATGATGACTTCACTGCTAATATAACCAGCATTTGAGAAAATCAGCACACTAAACACACCTACAACTGAGTACTCTCACAGAGTCTACTTCACTTCTCTTCCACCTTCACCGGAGCAGGTGCTGGCATCTGTGACTGAGAGACCTGAGGACATCACAGGACTCTTTGCAGACATTCCCCAGCACCAACCCAGAGCCTGGTAGCCTTGTTGGGTGGCTAGACCCAGAAGAACAATAACATTAACTGCAGTCTGGCTCTCAGGAAGCTCCATCTCTAGGGGAAGGGGGAGAGCACCACATCAAGGGATCACCCTGTGGGAAAAGAGAATCTGAACAGCAGGACTTAAGTTCCCGGCCTCTCCACTGAAATACTCTACCCAAATAAGAAGGAACCAGAAAAGTATTTCTGATAAGGTGATAAAAGAGGGTTCTATAACACCTTCATCAAGTTGAGCAGGCTGAAGAGGAGGAGGAAGATGAGCAGTTGGTCTTATTTTCAGGGTGGCAAAAAATGGAAGAAAATCCAGGAATTATAAGTGAACCCATGAGATTCAAACCTGTTTTGTTCAAGAGTCAACTTTGAGGGAAAAAGCATTAGTTAAGACAAGGAAATCCAGGTCTTAGTTTGACTTCACTGCTTGCTTGATCATATTTAACCTCATAGTATGCCAGTTTATTTTAACTCTATTTTTTTTTTTTTTTTTTTTGAGAGGAAGTTTCACTCTTGTCATCCAGGCTAGAATGCAATGGCATGATCTTGGCTCACTTCAACCTCCACTTCCCGGGTTCAAGCAAGTCTCCTGCCTCAGCCTCCCAAGTAGCTGATATTACAGCCACCTGCCATCACGCCTGGCTAATTTTTTGTATGTTTAGTAGAGATGGGGTTTCGCCATGTTGGGCAGGCTGGTCTCGAACTCCTGACCTCAGGTGATCCACCCACCTCTGCCTCCCAAAAGTGCTGGGATTACAGGCATCAGCCACTGCACCCAGCCTTTAACTCTATTAAATAGAAAAGAATCACATTAGTTTGATTCATAGTATTACTCAAATGATTAACCTCAGTAGTGATTATGACAGTTTTAAATGTATAACATGTAATATTAATTTAAATAATTTGTTTAGACAGTGGGGGAAGCAGCATTGGTGAACCTTAGAAAATAGGGAACACGGGGTGGTGTGGTGGTGGGAGTAACATAAGGTTAGAGGAAATAAAATTTGAAGGGTAGAAAATAACTACAAATCCAGGAACAAAGGTAAATCAATCCATCTATCTTTTTAAAATTACTGGTGGTGGAATTATTGTTTCAGGAGAATTTTAGTCATACTCCCTCCTTTATTCACATTCACTGTCTTTGCCCATCATGCAACAAATGTTCGGTTAAGCAAGAGGTTTCAAGAACACCAGCAAGAATGCTTCCAAGACACAGAATGCAAAGGCAGCTCCAGCATTCAGTTTTCAAGATTTAATTCACTGAAAACTCCTTGAAAAACAGGAGTTTCAATAAACACACCGGCAGCTCAAGCAATTTCAGTGATGGAGGTATTGTTTTGGAGATTGACATGTAGCTTATAAGTATTAGATGGAAGGATCATAAAAAAATCTTTATTAAAAAAGGAATTAATGAAAAACTAATTAAAGTTTTATAGCAAACTTTCCCCTCAGCTGGAACTGCCAGTATTCAGACCTGGAGACTAAGCGGTACCAAGGGGCCATCAGGAAGACACAGCAGTAATGACAGGGGGAGAGATCAGTAGAAGGATAGACAGATCAGGTCTCCAGGATCAGTTCCAGGCTATAATTGTGATAAGCAGCCTTAGTTGCAGACTGTGGGAACCCAGGGAAGGTATGGGTGGCACCAGCTTTCTTGACTTGTTTAATCCATCTCAGATTATCAGTCCACAATGGCTGACTGCACCCCATCCACTTAAAAATTAAGTTTGTTCAAAATTCTCTCTGCTGCACACTTTCAGCTACCAGTTTATAATTTTCCCATTATCCACTCCCCTTTGCTTGAGAGTGACACACAACACACCTATAGGGAGGTATCTAGTGGAAAAATTGTTATTTATTCACTCACAAATTCATTCCTTTGATACTCATATTGCGAGTGAGAGACTAGGTATGATTTAAATAATACAACATTAAAAAAAAAAAAAAAAGGCAGTCATGGCCTCCACTCCAAAGAAAATTTGGTTTGAAAATAGTCAGTTAAGGAAGAAGAGTTTTAAATAATGGAAACTTGTACAACTTTATGCTATGGCAGGTACTTTTCTTTGGCCAGCATTACTTCCAATCTCAGCCTGCTTCTCCCTTGCTCACTTCCCACAATGGGAAATATAAAGTCATGCACTGTGCCTGGTCCTCTAACCTCTTGCAGCTAGGAGAGGCATGAGGTCCAGTTTCTGATAAGGAGGTGAAAGAATAAATATCTGGTAGTCTTCTTTTAATTTCCTGATAATAAAAGAAAAGACACAAGAGAAAGCATGCTGGCCCTAGCTCTTTCCTTCTTTCTCTGCATTGAATATAAGTGTACAACTGAAGGTGAGTCAGCCATCATGTGACCTTGGGCAACAAATAATAGTCAAATGCCGTGGTGTGATCTGATCATGATAGCAGAGCAAAAAAATAGAAAATGACTTTGTTTTTACTACTACAGAGCAGGTGAACCAGTGTCAGCAGATTTTCTGTTATGAGTAAAAAACAAACCCCTATTTCTTGTGAATACTGCTCACTGGTTTGTTGTTGCTATTGTTGCTTACACCTGATAATTAGAAATAGATCTCTTAAAACAAAATAACTTTTCATGTTGGCTACTTTGAGGAGGACTAGTTTTTTGAAATGGATATGTTTTAGTGTGTTTGATTAAAAAACAATGTCATTACATTATATTACCTCAAATACCAACATGCCTTTTACCAACAGAGCTCCATGTTTACAATCACTGACTCCACAGCAGTGAACAAAGATTCCATGACCCCTAAAATATTATTGTAAGTTGTATTAAAGACATAAGAAATTAAATGAGTATTTTATTCCTCTGCTTCCTCTGTTGAACAAAGATTCCATGACCTCCAAAATAAATATTTTCGTAAGTTGTATTAAAGCCATAACAAATTAAATGAGTCTTTTATGCCTTTGCTTCCTCTGTTGACGGTCTGCAGAAATTTGGAATTGGGTTTTTACGTTTCTTCCCTATGGCACTGCCCCTATTAACTCAATAACTAAATTCTGTTTAAAAGTGTAAGAAAGTTTAATTTTGAATATAAGTGTTTTCTTACATTGTGTATAGAACACAAAAAGAAAAAAAAAAAGAAAAAGAAAAACCTTCACCCACAACTCATCTTGTACTTATTAGTATTAGTTCCAGGCCCAGTGCTAACTCAAGTATTTTGAGAGGCTGGTCCATGAATAATAATGTCATCGAAGCACAATAATTAACAGAACAGGAGAATGCTCCCCGAAGAGGAGACACAGCACTGCAAGGGGAGAGAAGCCCTCGCCTTTCAAACGCATGTGATACGGATGCTTGAACTTTGATTTCTAAAGGTGGGGGCGAGGTAAAATGAATTACACTTTATTAGCAATGTGGAGGGAGACACAGCCTCCAGTCTCTAGAGAAGCAGCCTTTAATTGTTAAACTCCCAGTATTCTCTGGTGGATGGCAAGCCAGATTCGCTGTCCTGATTCTGCTGAACACAGGTAGTACTTTTTTTTTTTTTTCCATGGTTGGCTATAATTTTTTTCTCCTATCTTTCATCATTATTGCTTTTATTTATTTATTTAACTATGCAGCACTGCTCATACATAGAACACAGAGCTTCGTAGCCACATTGGCAGCTGATAATCACATGCCCGTCTGTTACCCTACAGCACCCAACTGCAATTCTGGTTAGGCAGCATCCCCAACTAAGTTTGCTCCCTCCTCTCAAGGCCTCATCTATAAAATGCAAAGACACAGAGTTATACTTAGTGCTAGGTGAAGAACAGGATTTTCCCTGTGTTTATTTACTTTCATGCCGTCTCCCCACGAAGTAGATTTTAGGCACCCTGTAGAATTTATAAGGAAATAAGTATTAGATTTAGAGTTAGGTTTAGGGACAATAAAATAAAAATAAACACATATATTAAATAAGGTAAATAATTAAAAATAATGAAAATAATATGTAAACTTGGTATTCTGAAGTATGTACAGGGAGAATTTGTAAAACTTCTTGGAAAGATTAACAAATACATATCTGTGCTACAAGTAGAAATTCAGGAAAGGCATAAATGAATATTCTACTAGATACAGAATTCACAAATAAAATAAGACTGTCAGTTCATTTCTCAAAGACCCAGAAAGAATATAGAACAACTATGATTTTCTCATAAGTTATACTGTGCTAGTTCCAATTCACACACAAAAAAGGGCCATGATATAGACCTTAAAATTGAACGCAATAGAAAGTGGTCTCAAAAATTTTATCTTTTATTATGTTTTATTTTTATTTTAGATTCAGGGTGTACATGTGCAGGTTTCTTACATGGATATATTACATAATGGTGGGGTTTAGGCTTCTACTGAACCCATATCCAAATAGAAAACACAGTACCGAACAGGTAGTTTTCCAATCCTTGCCCTCCTCCCTCTCTTCCTCCTTTTGGAGTCTCTAGTGTCTATTGTTTCCATCTATGTATCTCTGCATCCATATTGTTATCTCCCACTTATAAGTGAGAACATGCAGTATTTCATTGTCTCTTTCTACATTAATTCACGTAGGATAATGGCCTCCAGCTCCATCCATGTTGCTGCAGAGGACATGATTTTATTCCTTTTTTTGTGGCTGCATACTATTCTATAGTATATATGTACCAACATTTTCTTTATCTAATCCACAGTTGATTAATAAGTAGGAAAATTTTCGAAGTAAGTCACTCTGGCGCTCAGAAAATCACAAGCATGTATCTGTAAAATCTGTAATTTAGGTAATATATCTTGGTGAATCCTTTGTGATAAATTTCATACAAACTTTATCTCTCAATAATTAAATGAATAAATGATTTTAAGCTATGGGGATTTTAGATAGAAGCCCAATACATTTTGAAGGGAGTTCGACAGGAAGGTTGATTTATTTTTTCAACATATAATCTGGAGCCAATCTTTCAGGACAGGGATTTTGTAGCATAAAAAATTAATATGACAGATTATTGACAGTTAATGATACTAACACCATATTATCAGTTTTGATGGAAACAATCAACTTAATGTTTTTATAGATTGATGAAAAGAATGGGGGTGGAGAGGGTAGAAATAGAGGCCAGGATAGTACAGTACATTATTCACACATATAAATAATTGTTTTAATTATGCCATAGTTTTGCTCATACAAAATTATTTCACAAGAACTTTGATACTTATAAAAATATTATCATTCCAAAAATGCATTAACATTTACTGCTATCAATATATGGTAATAGTTACAATGTAAAGCTGTACCCAACCATGACTCACTCTTTGCCCCTGAGCCTCAGTCCATCTTTGATTCCACAAGGCACTAACATATCACATAGCCTTTACTAATTTTCATTCCACAGAGCTGCTAACCCTACTTAAACCTATTTGCCCACATTTGAACATGCTAGGATTTCTCCCTTTTTTCTTCCAATGTCTATTCACTGGATGATTATCTTCAGTGTTTCTTCTCTATTGAGTTGACCACAGTTGCTACCCTTCTTAGGTGCACCTGTGACTTCCTCAATGAAGCCTCCAATATTTCCTTGTACTCCAGTGGCATTTCGTTCATATAGCTATTGGAACTTTAAAAATCTTCTATTGTAATTGCTTATATATTGTATCGTCACTATATGTTATTCTCTTTAATTTTAATGTTGAAGAATTTATCTTTGAATTGGCAAAATGAAACAGAAATTATAAAATATGATGGTTGCTCTAAATCTTTTATAAAAAGGAAAGAAGGAATGAATGGATGAATGAAGGAAAACAGTAAAAGTCAGTGGGATCTTTTCAAGGAATGTCAAGAATCAACTTTCCTGTAGGAAGAAAATGCAGGTGGAGTGGGAGAGACTCTTAGAGCCTCTAAAGTCATGTAGCTTGCCCCCTCCACTGCCACGTATACTAGACCCTGACCAGGAGCATTATCTCTTTCAGTGAAGGATGACATATTTCATTTATCTAAATCACCAGACACCAGATGAATACTAAGAGTTTTCATTTAAAGCCAACTCTTTTCTTATGGCACTGTAAGAAACGCAAAGAATCACTGGCATTGGGCAGGTGGAACTACAAGGAAAATGATAACCTTCTAATGAGAATGAGTACATATGATTGGACATAATGAAATGTTTTTAGGTATAGTCAGTAAAAAGACATTGTAGAAAATACAGTTCAATGATATGGTACAATAAAATGTTCTGATTCCAACCATTAACCAACTTCCCTCGAAGTAAAGACATCTCCACTGGATGACTGGCCTTGAATTAGGCCATCCGTATAATGCACAGTGACATAAATTGCCATTACAAGCAAAAGAACATTTACAAAGTGGGACATGGGGGAATAGTCACAAAGCTGAAAGGCTAAGCCTAGGAACTTTTTGTCTGATGGAGATAATTTTCATAAAAAGACAGGGAAACCACAAAGAATCATTGACACTTCTAAAAATAGATGTTAATAGTAACATTGTATTTACGTGTGCTACTATTAATTTTTAATGTGTTTATATTCACAAAAGAAATCATGCTTTTAAAAATAAATCATAATACTTGACATTTATTATATTTTTCAAAATAACATATATATCATTTTCATTGGGAAAATTTATATTTTGATTTTAATGCCTGAAAATAATTGCATGTTTATAACGAAATTTATTTGACCAGTTGGGAGGATGCTTTTGATGACTTACGTGTTTGTCATACAGACACTTCAAAATAAATCTAGCTTATTTTATAAGATAGAGTCTGCTACTACCATATAAATCAAAGTTGAGGTGAAAGGTAAGAGCAATTTTTAAAACCCTCCCATTTGTGGGATATCTATCATGTAATTATTGATTATTATACTTTGTTATTCTATATCTAAGCTTATGTAAGCTTCATGTAATCATGAAGATAATCTGACAAGGTAAGTATCCTTTCAGATGAGGTGTGTTAGTCTATTTGCATGACTATAAAGGAATACCTGAAACTGGGTAATTTACAGAAAAAAAAAAAGAAGAGGTCTATTTTGGCTTACTGGACTGCAGACTTTACATGAAGAATGGTGATAGCATCTTCTAGTGAAGGCCTCAGGAAGCTTACAATCATGGAGGAAAAGGAAGGGAAGCTAGCATGTCACATGGTAAGAGAGGGACCAAAAGAGAGAGGAGGGGGTGCCAGTCTCTTTTAAACAATTAGATCTCAAGGTGAACTATGAGAGTGAGAACTCACTTATTACCATGGGAATGGTACCAAGCCATTCCTGAGATATCTGCCCCCATCACCCAAACACTTCCCACTAGGCCTACCTTCAGCACTGGAGGTCACATTTCAATGAGATTTGGAGGAGGCAAAACATCCAAACCATATCAGGAGATTAGTGCTCAGAGAGGTTAAAAAACAAACCCAAGATCTAAGATTTACTATGTGGCTAATCCAGCATTTGCATACTGGTGTTTCTGGCTTCAAACTGCATGTTTTGGCCACTACCGCTACTATATTTCATCCCCTACATGTTCAAATGAGATCAAAACTTTCTCCTGTGTGAGAACAATGGAACAAGTGTGCAATCCCTCATATTCCTTGTTCTCTCCACTGCAAGACAAATCTCAGGACATAACATGTAAAAGAGAAGATAAGAACAAATATCAATCCAGATATCTCTTTCCAAACTCTATTAGAGTACTTGGAAGCAACACAGACATTTTTGTCCTCACATAGACATGTGTGTTAACGTTTTCCCTAGCATTACTGGCAGGAGGAATTGCCTGAAAGTTTTCATGCAAATCTTGGGTGCAATCTCCCAATCTTTTACTGCTATGGCTCCAGGGAAGTAATAGCATTATTCTAGCTGGCCAGGTGTTGCCTGCCCAGCTCAGAGTATAGTTCAAGGGGCCAGTGTTTCCTTTTCTTTTATCTCCCATTGTTTCTTTTTTATCATCAAGATGTCAAGTGAGGAGTTCTAGCCTGTGGTTGGTCATTCAAAGTCCTTTATTACTATGTATGGTGTTCTTTTTGGTTGTTTAATTTTATATTTATAATTGACATATAATAATTTACATATTTTGGGGATATACTGTGATGTTTCAATGCCTGCATACACAGTATAATGATCAAATTGGGATAATTACCATATCCATCACTTTAAACTTTTATCATTCATTTGTAGTGACAATGTTCAAAATCTTAGCATCTAGTTATTTTGAAATATATACTACATTTCAATTGGCTAGTCACTGTGCTGGTAGTAGAACACCAAAACTTATTATTTCTGTTTAACTGTCATTTTGTACCCATTGACCAACCTTGTCAGGTCCCCCTCTACCCTCACTACCTTTTCCATCCTCTGGTAATCACTATTCCACTCTTACTTCTATGAAATCAACTTTTTAAGATTCCACATATAAATGCGATGATGTGTTATTTGTCTTTCTGTGCGTGGATTATTTCACCTAGAATAATCCCATCAGTTTCACCCACAGCACTGCAAGTGACAGAATTTCTTTCTGTTTTATGGCCAAATAGTGTTCCATTTTGTATATATAGACCACAGTTCCTTTACCCATTCAGCTGTATATAGACATTTAGGTTGATTCCATATCTTAGTTATTGTAAATAGTGCTGCAATAAGCATGAGTGTTCAGATGTCTCTTTGATAAACTCATTTTATTTCCTTTGGATATATGTTTTTTTAATGGGATTGCTGAATCATATGGTAGTTGCATTTTTAATTTTTTTAACCAACCCTCATAGTGTTTTTTTATAATGGATGTACTGATTTACATTCTCACCAACAGTGTATAAGAGTTCCCTTTTCCCTGCAGTCTCACTAGCATCTGTCATTATTTTGTCTTTTTGATAATAGCTGGTTTAACTGGAGCAAGGTTATATCATATTGTGCCTTTGATTTGCATTTCTCTGATGATTAGTGATGTAGAATATTTTTTCATATATCTGTTGGCCACTTGCATGTCTTCTTTTAATAAATGTCTATTCAGGTGTTTTGCCTATTTATAATTAGATTTTTTTTTATTGCTACCAAGTTGCTTGAGTTCCTTATGTAATCTAGATATTAACTCCTTGACAGATAAATAATTTGCAAATACTTTCTCCCATTCTGACTAAGTACCCCCTCAAATACTGGGAATTACAATTCAATGTGAGATTTGAGTGGGGACAGAGAGTCAAACCATATCACTAGACAACATTTATTTCTACTTTTTTAATTATATTTATCCTTGTATTTGGAAGTTATTACATTTTTTCCTATATATCAAGAGTAATTTAGTTTGCTATGGCATCCACAACAAAATAACATAGACTAGGTGGCTTAAAGAAGAGAAATTTATTTTCTCACAATTCTGGAGGCTGGAACTTTTTAGAGTGGGATGCAGTATGGTTGGGTTCTGGTGAGGGCTCTCTTTCTGGCTTGCAGACGGCCACCTTCTTTCTGTGTTCTCATGTGGTAGGGACAGAGCTCTAGTTTCTCTTCCTATTCTTATGAAGTCACAAGTTCTATTTCATAAGGGCCCCACTCTTATAGCCTCACCTACCATAATCATCTCCTTAAAGACCCTGTTTCCAATAGAGTCACACGGGGTTTAGGGCTTCAACGTATTAATTTTGAGATTATGCAGTTCTCTCCATAGCAAACGAATTTTGTTTTAGGCAGGTTTTCCTGGCATGTTTCATCAAATTGTCCACTTTGAACCCTCTCAAAAAATTAACACTGCTAATTTGATTGTATAGTTATGAAATACAGGCTCCAAAATAGCTTCAGAAACACTGTGATGCCAAAGTAAAATTTTCGTAATGGAGGCTACTGCTGCTAATCCTGTCTCACAATAAATGTGTTTTTTGTTTGTTTGTTTGTTTGTTTGATATTGCCAACATTCAAAGTTAGACACATGGGTGTTTGTTCAATTCCACTCTACTCTAGCACTGGTACCATTTTAGCACATTGATAGAAAGATAGGGGATGGCAGAAAGAGATTGTGTGTGTGCATGTGTGTGTTACACACTCACACACTCCTGCCTGAATAGTGTAATATAAATGCAAATAAGCTGACTGATTGACAAAGGAGTCCTTGATTAAATACCATAGGAGAGCAGAACTAAAACGTAACTCTTATTTTTTGAAACAACAGTTTATAATTCAAATAATGCTCTTCTAACCAAAGCACATGAAATGAATCCAAATTGTAATTCTGATAACCTTTATAACTTAGGCCTAGCCAGTAAGATGAAAAAATATGGAAAACATGGCTCTAAACTCCCGTAGGCTGCAAAGGAAATTATTCACTGAGGATAAGAGCAGAAAGCTGTCTTTCAAGCACCTCAAAATATTATTCAGTCAAGTAGACCAGGCAAATATAAGACAGGTAGCATTCAACACAAGCTCTTATTCATATTTAAAGGGCAAGTGGGTCAAAGCTAAGATCTCTGGCTCCAAGATAAAAGGATTTCAATTTTCAAAAAGTGTTCTGCAAAGAAATTACAAAAGAAGAAGATAATGTTATCAAAAGACATTCTAGCATCTTTGTTGGGCCCTAAAGAAAAAGTCTCTAAATCACCATTGTGTTTTGCACTAGTGCAGATTCTGTTTCAGCATGACCAGATACCCAGATCTACTGCTTCAGAAAGCAACAGGGCCATGTCTGTATAAGAAGGAGAGGGAGCAAGTTTATTAAAGCAGAGGGTAACTGAAATCTCTGAGGAATTTCTGCTGTCACACAGGTGAAATGATTAACCCTCCACGCCAAACTCAAATACTTTACTTTTTTTTTTTTTTTTTTTTCTACAAAAGAAAAGTACCCAGCAAGTAGGAGACACTTTCTGGAAGCCCTCATAATACCAGTTAAGGAAGCTGCTTAATCCAATAGGCTCATAAATTTCACAGCTGAGTTTGCAAATAGATGTAGTTATAATTATAAGATTTAAATGAACCAGTAGTCTGAGGCCTTCAGTGACTTGGAGGCTTTCATGATGCCATCCACCTGACAGTCTTCTAAGGAAAATGTAAATGTACAATGATCCCCACAGTGAAAGTCGAAGCTATCTAGCCAGCATGGCCTTGGTGAGTACCTCCATGTGGTTCCTCGTGCTCCAGGCACCGTGTAGCAGTACCAAGGGTGGGAGAAGAAATGACTATCCTCTTCACTTTGTTTATTGTGCAGCTATAGGTGAAGCTCTGAACTGGTGAAAGTGCAGCTACTAATCTTTTGCAAAAGAAGTAAGCAGCCAGACCTACAGGTCCCTAGAAAACAATAAGAAAAAGAAAATTGCCATGAACCATGAGGGTGTCAAGGGTGGTTTAATAAAATATAAAATTGAGGTTTGGCCTGGACATTGGAGAGTGGCATGATCTTCTGTAAGAGAAACCCCATGGATAATGGAATGGAATGTAGTGTGATTTTGCTTTGAACATAGAATTAGCACAGGCTGGAAAGCAGTTTATGTTACGTAATTAAGAGCAATAGCTAAAGCAGAAGCTATTGCTAGTATGAAGAGCATTTTAAGGCTTTCAGTGAGAATTGAGAATTCAGTGCTATAATTGAGAACTACCAGCTTTTGAAAAGGGGACTGCCATTCATCAGGGAGTATTCACAGGAAGGTCTGGTTAATTTTATCTTAGAGTGGATGGGTAGGAAACTGAGGGGGTTAAAACAGTTTCTCCAGTTCAACCTGCCTTAATTTTAACCTCAGTTTGACCTCTTCTTGCTGTGAGATCCAGGAAAAGTTATTTAATCTTTCTGAGCATTAGGTCCTAATATATAACATGGGACTATTAGTAGCCTCCATGTGTTTCTAGGGTATAGAGTAAAAATGTATCTACAAAGAAAGTCAACAAACAAATGCTTCAAGACCCCTTATTTTCTCCATTGTCCCTAGGAAAATCTCTAGCAATTTTGTGTCCATAATTTTCTATCTGGTTTTCTAAAGAGGGATCCTCAATTTGTATAAGCTTTAAGCCCCACAGAATGTAGGCACACCCTATGTATGTAGGGCATTTCGCTCATATAGAATTCACCCAGAAAATAATAATTATACATCAAAATTATATTAGTGTCTCTATATTTCTTTATGATTGTCATCCTCTCCTTATGAAACACTTGGTAATTCTTAGCAATTGATGATCTAGCTAAACTCTTGTGTGGTTCTGGAAAATATGTATCCACTTCTTTGTGAGAAATAATACCAAATTTGTGTGTTCTCTAGCACTTTCTTTCAAATAAATTAAAAATAAATTTTGGAAAAAAGAGAAGTATTGTCAAAATATTTATAAAATAAAAAAAGTGCTTGTAAGTATTTCAACTACAATCTTTCCAGAGGTAAAAACATTTAGGGTGCTATTGCTTAATCTAGGTAATCAATGGTCAAGAAAGCTACAAGAGAGAAAGCTCCTTCAGACATGAGTTAAAAACAAGTTAGACTTCGTTATAGGTAGACAAAATGACTCCTACCTTTCCACTTCAAATTGATGGGTGTGGGATCCAGCAATCTGAATTTTAACAAGTTCTCCAGGTGATTTTCAAGCACACTAAAGTTTGAAACCATCAAGCTAGAAGAATGGTATCCAACTAATTCAGTTGGTGTTCAGAACAGAGAAATGCTTGGAGCTGTGGCCCAGTAACTAAGTAAAAACAAATAGATAAAGAGATAGGAGGAGACTCAGAATAAATCGATGCCACAAAATCTAAAATACCAAAGTTCAAACCAGGAGGTTGAAGTTCAACAAGTGACCAGTGGACAGAGACATCAATATTTATAGACTGAAAACATGTCCTATTGTTTTAACATCCTAGAGGCCACTGTTGATCACAAGAAGGAACATGCCACCGAGTGCTTGGGATGCAAGTCAGACTGCAGTGGGCTGATGAGCAGTGATGTTGAACCATAAATGTCTAGGTATTTAAAAATGTGTGGATCCACAAAGAAATAGAAAGATGATAATGTGGGAGAATTGTTGAGTCAGCAAAGAAAAGACTCCCCTCATTAGAATAAATTTGAAGATGTTAATATATACTAAGAGAAGAAATTGAAAAGAGAAGGGGTTAAGTCTTTAGAAAAGAAGACTATAGTGGCTTAAAAAAGAGAGGTAAGAAAGGAGAAATTTTAGGAAATTTGTCTAATAAATTGGTGGTCCAAAGATTGCAGGTAGAAACACACAAAATAATTACAAAACACTATTTTAAATATATATACATCCACTCATATATCTACAGATATATAACACATGTTTTATATGTATGTATGTATATAAGCTTTTTTTGTTGATGGAGAAATCCTGGTATCTCCTACCAAGTGAAATCCATGAGTGATTTGTCCTCTGGTCCTGCCTCAGTGCCCACATAGGTTCCATTAACTTGCCCATTTTGACACTCACTCAAAGGGGCGTGTGTGTGTCTGTGTGTGTGTGTGATGTACCAGATGTTGAAAAGGGAAGTTAGTATTAAAAGTTGAAAAAAGTGGCCAGGGGTGGTGGCTGATGCCTGTAATCCCAGCACTTCGGGAGGCCGAGATGGGTGGATCACGAGGTCAGGAGATCGAGACCATCCTGGCTAACATGGTGAAACCCTGTCTCTACTAAAGATACAAAAAATTAGCCGTGCGTGGTGACAGGTGCCTGTAGGCCCAGCTACTCGGGAGGCTGAGGCAGGAGAATGGCGTGAACCCATGAGGCGGAGCTTGCAGTGAGCCCAGATGGCACCACTGCACTCCAGCCTGGGTGACAGAGTGAGGCTCATTTCAAAAAGAAAGTTGAAAAAAGCATAGTCCGTACCGTACACAAGATCAAATTAATATATACATATGTTCACAGTTTCCATTTATTCTATATCCTGCAATAGATGTTGAAATTACATTTAGCCTAATAATTTGAATAACTATGTATTATTATTTGAAGTAGTCCCAGATTTATCTGTCTCAGCCTATCTCACCTGCCTCTAAGTGCCAGATGAAAGTCCCTCTAAATTCAGATAATTTCTGGGAAAGCATACCACAAAATAGAAACCATGAACTACTTTCATGAGCAATTTTCATTTGTGCTTTTCACACCCCACTCCCCCATCACTTTTTATTGTGGCCCAAATCATAAAGCTGAAGTAGGATGATAGGGAAAGGGTGTAAATTAATAAAGTTCAGGTTTAGATCTCTAGCTTCCTAAGTTCATGAATATTTTGCAAAAGAAACACTGCGGTGTAAAGAGTTGAATACTTTTACTGTCAGTTGTGGCCCCTTTATTCAAGTCTTATTTTCACAGCCCCATCAGTCCCAGGTGCCATCCATCTTCAGCCAGAAAGATTGCTTTATTACCACATTCATCAATTTGTACTCTGGGCTTGAGTTAGAAGTGACTTGGAAAGACAAAACTGTTACCTTAGTAATTGAATATGAAAGTCTTATTAGGATCCACTTTCACTAATCTGATATGAAAGTCACTAATGCGATATGACTTAAACACTGTATAAGCAACAATAAATTCTGATATGATATGAATATTAATACAATGCAATGGGATACTGCTAATATGTTAATGTGACGAGATACTACTAACAAAACATGAGGACTTTGATTGAAAAAATTAATATTACCTCGCCATAATTCTCTGAAACTGCAGTCACCAGTTTCCAAGATAGCTCTTGTCTAGATTTTAGAAATAAATCATTTGCTTTTAGAGTCATAGGCTAAATAAAATGTCGTATTATTTGGATATTCCAGGTTATGAAATATTTGTGAATATGGTAAATGCTGCTTGCGTTCTTCTTATTCCAATTGTGTGCATCTATTGATTAAGTTACATAAGTTATATAAAATGTAAGTTAACAGTGTCTCAGACATCAATATAGACTTATCTACACTCTTGGAGGAAAGATAAGGAAAAGTGGTAAGACACGTGAGTACCCCCATACAACACCAAGCAGGCAGATAATCTGTTACTTATTAAAATATTATGATTGTGTTGTCTTTCCATTTTCAAACTTTTTGCACTCCTTCCTAAATAAGTGCAATTCTGGACTTGTACCTGTTAGATTAATGCCACTCCAAAAAAGATGCAGGGGCAAGCTAGTGAATATTTTATCGTAAATCATGATATGTGAATGATCTTTTTTTCACTCTAAGTTTTGAAAAGTTTTACTGCTTCAATTCTGTTTAATAACAGATTAAATTATACAATATGTCAATATTATATGTCAACAGACAATTTATATATGATTTATATATATAACAGACAATATAATATGTCAAGAGACAAACTATACAATATATCTCAGAACTCACAATGACAAATATCAAGATTCCAGGGCTGAACACCACTAGTACAGATATCCAAGGAGTGGCCCAAATCTCCACTATTTAGCTTAGTCTTGTAATTATACAAGTTGGCCATAATACCTTTAAAGATCTAGTAAATTAAAATAAACATTACCATGACCAATTATAAATACATGAATTGAGAGTTAAGGGTTTTTTTTTTAATAGGATGCCTAATAGACAAACAAATTGTGTAAAGTCTTGCCAATCCACGACTGCATAAAATTTCAAGGCATAGGGTAGGTGGGGCAAATATTAGCATTTCTAAATCAGTTTATTTTACTTAGAGATTTTTTGTAACAAGAAAATATAGCCACAAATTATAGAAATGGACTCAGTGGAGGCCTGGGAGTGAGGGGATTGTTACATAATTGGTGTATTTTTGTGGTAGTAATACTTACTTAATAGGTCATACATAATAAGGAAAGGAAGTGAATTCTAAGTCCAAAGAAGTAAATGAACTGAAAAACATTGGGCCTGTTGGTTGGTGGTGACATTTATTGTTGGCACAGGTAGAAGCTAAATTAAGCTAACACATAATTTCTTAAACTCTGATAAATCAAAAATGTTAACAAAATTTCTTCCGCATTTGCTGAAAGAAAATTAAACCCCAGTTAGCATACAGTAACAAATGCTTCCTTCTCATTTATCTATCATCTGGATGAAACTAGGTGATATCTACATAATAACAACAAATTGACATTTTATTTATAATAAAAACAAAAAATTAATGATAAGGGAAAATAAATGTCTCTTTTTTAATTGAAAAAAAAGAAGTGAATTTTTAAGAGGATTAAATTGGTTGATTATTTTATTCACTACTGCCAATTTCAGAGTGGCTAGAACTGATTAGTAGTTATGGCAAATTCTACAATTGGTACATTATTTGATGTATATTTCTTACTGACTAAATATATCTAATTATCAGTTTGAATTGTCAGGGTGTATATATATTATGATTATTTACAATTGCAGGTCTTTAGATTTGTTGACAGTTGTTTGATGGATAATTTGATGTATTTGGGTTTTGCCAGGGATCCTCCTCATGGTGAGCTTGCACTTCAGCTGTTAGTATTTTGATCCTGTAGCCTCCCATGAATGGCAGCAGCACTTCTCAAACTCTCTGCTGTGTCTTATGAAGTTGACATACATATTATCTAGTAAAAATAGTGTTTAAAGTCCTGGATAATTTTCTTCTTTTTGTTCTTGGCCTAGTCATTCTTTACTACTTTCTTTTATACATACATCATTTCAAATATATATTATATGACAGTATACATTACACATATATGTATTATATATTATCTACGATACACAATTATGTGTATATAATTTATATATGTAATTATGTATCTAATTATGTACATATAATTTGTATCTATTTAAATTATTATATTATATATAGATATACATACAGAGAGAGAGAAACGTACACACATACTTTTGAGCTATTTAGTTTTTCTAAATGTGAGGAATGCTTCAAATTTCCAAGCCTAATGATAATGGCTCCTTCATGTCTCTTGACACTTTTCTTTTTTTTGCACAGTTTCTGTGTCTTTGACTTTATATGAAACTTTCTGAAAAATTTTACAGGCAAGGTTTTTTACATCATTAATTTTCTTTTCTGCTGTGCCCATTTTCTACAAGATGACACCGAGTATTTAATTTTTATTGTTATTTTTATATTCAAGCTCTCTAGTTAGTTCTATTTTCCTGATCCCATTTTTATAGATGAAGTGTTATTTCTGATCCTTCCCAGAAAATTTGTTATGTTTATGTTTATGTTTTGTGGAGTATTTTCTTGGCTATAACTTATTTAATCTGTCAAAATTCACTGTCTTTGTTAACAAATTGTAGGGAGTTTTCATTTTGTCAGCACTTTTGTAGTTGTAGTGCTTTGTACTTCTATTTGCTGCATCTTTGGATCATGCTGCCTTCTTGGGGTTATGGTCCAGAGATCCTGCTTTGTCTTGCATTCTACAATGCATGCAGACAGAGTCAGAAAGGGGAAAACCAGACTGTCAGTTAGTGGTTTGGTTGCCTTTTATTCCCCGTAAAGCATCACCAGCACCTGGAGAACTGCTTCATCTCCAGTCCGAGATCCTGGAGTGTGTGTTGCTTCTTGGCGGCAATCAGCTCACAACATGAGGGCAGTGGGGTAATCGGTAACCATGTCTCTGACTGCTCTAATTCTGACACCCCAAATGATCACACTGCTTAATGCCCCTCTCCTTCGCTTGCTCTAAGCTCCACCAGTTGGGAAACAGCTCTCTGCATGTCTCTGTTACAGGCTCTCTTCTGCTTACCCTGGACTGTGGCTTCCTCTTTAATCCTATCCTCTGTTTTTCTCCTTTCATGGTTCTCCCATGGTTTCCATTCCTCTGAGGTCACCACACCATTTTTACTGTTATTGGTTTATTTTCTTTTTATTAATCTGCTCCACTATTTTTAGGAAGGTGCTATGAGATAAATATTCTGCAGAATAAACATAGTACATCTTCTTGAAATGAAAAATCTCTCTAGATAAGAATGATTTCAAGAGGTGAAAGTAGATAAGGGTGTTTCTGGGCAGACCAGAACACGTAGAAAACATAGACCTAGGTGAGTCACTACAGTGGGAGACACTGAAAAGCAAGACTTAATGTGCGGAAACAGAGTGCCAGGGGCCTGGGGAGAAAAGGCTGAAAGGAAAAGGTGAGAGAGGAAGGTAGAGAATTTACACTGGTGGGAGTTTTTTGTGACCAGAGTCAGAGCCACCGTTTTGTTTCTGAATATGAGAAAAATGGTAACATGGCAACAGGCAGAGTCCTTGAGTTTTGTTTGTTTGCTTGTATTTAATGCAGTTTTCATTTCATCTGTAAATGATGTCTCAGCTGGAGGATACTGAGATTGATAATACTTAGTTATATATTAGCAGAAGGACTAACCAAGTATAGTGAGATGGAGTCCAAATGCCTGGACTATCTAGTCTTAAGAAAGGCAGTGAATATCAGAGCATTCACTGACCCATGTATTTTCTATCTGCCATGACTACAGGCTCCCACAAAGTCTCATGCATTGAAGTTTCATTGCCTCCATTAACAATTAAATAGTAAGTTTTCACTGACTGTAAGGCACTAGGTTAGGCATTTTTGAGGATAAAACATGAGCAAATTGTTGTTCCTGTATTCAAGAAGCTTACAGTCTTGGAGAAAAACTGTTATGCATAGTAAAAGTGATAATTTTAATTTTAAAGGCCAAGAAGTTATACCACTTTAGATGACACAGAAATAAAGTCTAAAGAATCACTGTTTTAGAAGTGGAACATTGCAAAGAGAAATACCTCAAATAGAGGCAAAGCAATAAGAAAGGCTTGGACATGTTTGGGGTACAATAGTTTATTTACTCAGGGACAGAATTCTTTAGAGAGAAGAGTGTGCCAGATTTTAATGTAGAATAAACGTAGTATGTCTTGGACAATTTCTTGCAAATCCTTGAGTGTCAGGCTAAATACTTCTAGCCTGGTTCCTACCCAGTTTGAAATCAAAATTGATGGATCCTTATACTGTAGACTAGAAATCTGTGAAGCAAATATTGACCCTATCTCTCTCTAGCTCACCTCAACCCTGGCCCACCCAAAACAGGGGGCTATGGTGAGCAGTAGTTAATGAGTTAATTCCATGCGGGCGATAGATGGTTGGATTTCTCACTTTCACTCTTTTGAAGTAAGGTGAGTGAAGGGATGAAGGCAGAAGACTTATTCTCCATACTTACGCTGTGGGGGAGGTTCCCAGTGTGTGGGTTGTTGTAGAAATGTTTGCATGCATGCAAGAACTTTGCTGATGAGAGCACAAAGTACAGTTTGCAGGGGTAGCAGGGTAGAGTAAATTATTTCTATGCTGTATTATAAGTTTGAGTTAATCAGGTGCACAAAAGAAGAAAAATGGCACAGCTGAAAGACTGAACTTCTGGATTCAGAAGAGAGAATTTAATGAGGCAAGATTCTACATCTGGCTAACAGTGCACAAACTATCATGGTCTCGGTAATGGTCCCAGCTCTTGAATTCTCCCCAGCCAACCCCACTTGCTCCAGGACAATAGGCACTTTGCACCCTCAGGGATCAACCTCCTCCATGACCATCTCTACCCTCTGGGAAACGGATTCATTCCCACACATCACAGCTCTCAAATGTTTCCATCCAAGGACATGGTCTTGAAACCAAAATTAAATTCACCAGGAACCATAATATATAATGTAAATAAACTCAAATTTAAAGCGGAAACACTAATGCTGTTAACTTTTATTTATCTTTGCAAGCATTTAATAAAGTGCTCAATTAAACGTATTTGCCATCTAGAATACAGAATACATTTTGTGGTTTTTTTTAGACAACAACAAAATAAAAGTTTGTTTAAATGCTGAATAAGATAGAAAACATAATCATCATGATGGAGACTTGAATCTAACACAGAGGAAAATTTTGGCTACATTTGCTAAGTTTCTAACTCACCTTCCTCAAACACAGATGACAAAACTGAAGTTTGGATAATATCAGGATTGTTGTCAGATTTTTTGTTTGCCTGCTACCAAGTTGTATAAAATAAAGTGTTCCCTTTGATCACTGTAGAAGGTAAGAAGAGCAACATTGGGCCAAATGGATAAGAAATGTTTCTTCAGTATTTCTAATTGTTATTCCTGTACAGTATATAAATCTACCAGAATTAGCATTGTCTTCTAGAGATATAAGATGTATTTCAGTAGCAGGCAACTTTATAGATAACTTGCCTACTGCTTATCATAAAAATTAAATGAGATACTGACAAATGTCAAATATTTATGGTCTTGTAAGAACCATGAGTAACTACAATAAAAAAAACCTTGAAGTTAACAGCCAAGTCTAAACCATGCACTCCATTCAGAATAAATTACTATTTCAAACTAAATTAAGAGTTTTTCTACATCTTATCCTACCCACAGCAGGTGAAGTAATTGTTTCTGGTATTCCTGATTTACAGATAAGGAAACCAAGGCCTAGAGGATGACATATTGTGCAAAGTCATAGGTCTATTATGTAGTGGAGCTGGAATTTGAGGCCAAACTCTCAGACCCCAGAGCGTATATTTTAAACCCAATTCCACACAGTCTTCAAGAATTGGTGTTAAGCAGTTGAATGAGAAATGTTGGTCAAAGGCTTTCTCATGCTGAGAATACAAGATTTCCTAAGCTGATAAGAAGATAGAGGAGAAAGGGCTGGAACCCAAGAGAAAACAGTTTTTCAAATAAAATCCCTAACATATCTCTCACCCACCAACCAAAGTCATGATAAAGCTTGATCTGTAGAGCAGGAGGCCATAAGATGAGTTAGCCTAGTGCTAACTCTTCATATTTTCAATCTGACAGTAGGTCAACCATGCAAACTAGGGAAGTTCCAATCAAAAGTCAGTATGACATACCAGAGCAGGGCTAGGTAGAGAGGCACAGTCATGACCAGATCCAAAAGAGATGCAGTGTTTTCTAGTTGCCAAGGGGCCAGATAAACTAATTGTAGTTGGAGGATTTGATGGTAAGCCATGAGAACATTGCTTAAGTTCATCTGTAAAATAGGAATAATCATAGTTCTTGTACAGAATTTTATAAATACTAAATCAGATATAATTCTTGAAAGCACCTAACACGTTGCCTAAAGCTGTACCCAGACATCTTGTTTAAATTCTTGCTCTCACAGTGTATTTGTTTGCTTGTTTTTGTGTGAAGCTCATATTCCACTTCTTGAATACATGGAAAGGGCAAAGGGACTCGTGGCCATTGAAATCTGAGGGTAATATGGGAACAAGTGTGAGCGTGAGTTGGGTTGGCATCTCCTAGGCACAGCCTTGGAAAGTCATTTGGCAGGAGGAACTGCAAGTTTTACACTTCGAGAAGCCAAGAAGAAAATAGACACGGAAGTGAAGGAATCATTGTTACATGTGACTCCGTGAGAGGAAGATGAAAGCCGAGATCACAGGAAATGCAGCAGGCAGTAGTTTGTTAAAAATGAAAAGTAACTAATTTTAGTTAGAAACTTTCTTTGGCTGCAATTACGTTCGTCTGAAACTAGTTGTTGATTCAAAGTCAAACGTCTGTAGTGTTAAAATTATTCATGATATGAAAAAAATCACCCAAGTCTCCTGCCTATATAAATATGTATGGAGGGATGCAGGCTGTTTGTATGCACAATAGGATAGCAGTGGCTAAAGCTTTTCTCCCATAGTGATCTCCCATAACCACCCACTGCTAAGTCATTTTGTAATGCACTAGTTCCCCATTATTTGAAGTTTCACTTTCCGCAGTTTTGATTACCTATAGTCAACCATTCATTTACCTATAGTAAACCATTTCATTTAATATGCAAAAATATTAAATGAAAAATTCCAGAAATAAACAGTTCATAATCATAAAACTGTACACCATTTGGAATAGCCCAGGATATGAATCCTCCCTTCGTCCAGTGTCTCCACTCTGTCTACCCTCCTGTCCATGAGTCACTTCATAGTAGTCTTGGTTTTCAGATCAACTGTCATGCTATTGCAGCACCTGTGTTCAAGTCACCCTTATTTTACTTAATAATGGTCCAAAAACACTAGTGTACTCTGCCTACTTTATAAATTAAACTTTTTGTAGGTACATATGTATAGGCAAAATCATAGCATATGCAGGGTTCAGTACTAACCACAGCTTCAGGCATTCACCAGAGGTCTTGAAATGTATCCCCCACAGATAACCTGGAGGATTAAAAAATGTGTCAGAGCTGAAATACCAGCTTAGTCTTACAGAGATGTTGCTTTAGGTAAAGTGTAAGAAGGAACAGACGTAAAAAGGTTAGTGTCACACATTCTTCTCTGCAGGACTTCTCCCCTTTCCAGAAAGCATTTAGTAAGAACAGGAGTCTGTGGAGTGTGGAGGGGAGTGAGGGGTCTGCAAGTATTGTACATTAGTCTGTTGAAAAGCAGGTTGGAGAAAATATTAAGGCACATGGCTTCAAATAGCAAAAGGACTGTCTCGTATAATAATTAACTTTGGTTTTCTTCAAAAAGTAGAATGAGAATGCAAAGAAACAGAGAATGAGTTCAATATTTTCTCAGAATAACTTTCTAATGAACTCCTCAAGACAGAGCAGGTATTACGGGAATGTTGAGTCTCCTGAGATTTGCAGTATTCAAATGACTTTCATGTATGATCTCTTCACACAGAAGCTCTAGTGTGATCCTTGCCTCAGGTAGGGAAACCCTTATTCCAGACTTTGCAATGTAACTCTGTGCAGAACCCCAACGGTGCCCATGCTTACTGGTCATTCTGAAGGCCGTTCTTCATGACAAGAAAGACCAAAGCCAAGTCAGTTATTGTGAAATTCATCACTGTCATACACATAAAAGAATAGGAGTTTTAAAGCTCCCCACAAGATCTTCCCTTTCAAATTTAATGAAATAGAACAAAACAAGTCCAGTTACCCATATCATTTATTTGTGTTTCTCCATTCACCAAAGGCAGCCATGATTCTGATGCTTATATATCTGTGTGTGTCTCTGTCTGCCTATCTATCTATCTATCTATCTATCTATCTATCTATCTATCTATCCATCCATCCATTCTTCCATCCACCCATCCATCTATCCATCTATCCAGCCTCCTGTGTGCTTTTACATTTTGTCTTTGTCTATCAAATTTTCCATAAACAATGTACAGTACCATTTTGTCTGGCTGAAAAATGTACGTAAATTTTCAACTTCTTTTACACAGCATTGTTTTTAGATCTATTTATTTTAATACAAATTGATCTAGATCATTCATATACTGCTTCATTATAAGAATAATGTTAGCTATTTTTTCTTTACCAGACTGATAAGCAAAGCACACTCTCCCATGTATTTTTCAGTTTTCCACAGTGTTGCAATAAACATATTTGTATGAATCTCCATCAGCACATGTTCAAACAAATGTTTTCTAAGGTAAGATGCCAGAAATTGGAATATACATATCATAAACTATAGACAGTTTTGACTTCCCTGCATTTCATCCAATCACTCTGCAAAATGGTGGTACTAAAGTACAGTGACATTTGCAATTTATAAAAAGTTTTTACCAAACATGGTTATCAGATTTATGTAATTTTGTTCATCTGGTAGGTATGCAATTTTAGAGCTTTTGATTTAAATCTCTCTTATTATTAATAAAGTTAGGTGGTGTGGTTTTTGTTTTTTGTTTGTCGGTAGATTTCTTCTCTGAATTGCCTATTTAAGTCCTTTACTTATTTTAAAACACCTTTCTTAAGGGATTGTGAATAATTTTATATGTTCTAGATAATTTATATTAGTTCATTGGGTAGTCATGCGGGAACAACCCATTATTAGTTTATTGTAAACAAAAAATCAATTCTAACCTTTGTAATATATTATTTTAAAGTTTTATTTAAAACATAATCTCAAATTGTTATAAAGAAGATATTCTCATAGATTTTCTTTTAAAACTGTCTATTTTAAAAAATATTTTTACATTTTAATCAATTTGAATGGGAGTAGAATTTTCAATAAGGAAAGTAAATTGTCACTATCCAATTACTAAATTGGCTGTCATTTTCCTGCTTACTTGCAATGCTTCCTATGTCACATAAAACATTCCCATATTGTGCTCTATGTGTTAATGCTTTGGCACTCTCTCATTTGGTCTACTGTCTATGACCTACCATACTGTGTTAATAACTATTGTTTTAAAATAAATTTTTCTTGGCTTGGTCCCAATTATTAATTTTTCCAAAATAGTCTTGACTGTTTTTAGTGGTAACACTTTTCAAATAAATTATGTGATCAGTTTGTCAGATTGCAATGGAAAAATTGTTGGGAGATTTAATAAAATTGCATGCTCCTTATGGATACATTTATGAGAGAATTTTCATAATTGCTATAGTAAAAGCTCCCACTGATAGAGTCGGTGTACATCTCTCCAGTGATTTTGATACTATTACATTTTCTCAATACTTTTTCAAAATTGTTTTTTTAAACTATATATCTTTTGTTAGATTTATTTCTAGGTTCTTTGTAGATGCAATTATAAATTGCCATATTTTTAGAAATTAACATATCTAATCATTACTTGAGTGTGGAAATATTACCAATTTTTCTTTATATTGATCATTTTGATTTCAATAATTGTACTGAAATATTCTATTAGTTAAGTGGACTGCTTGTATATTCTCTTCCCTTGGATATTTTTTGCCAACAATTATAGGATCTGTGAATAATGAATATGTTATTTTGTCCTTAAATTACTTAGAATTTTAATTTTACTTAGAGCTTCCTTTTAGTTCTGTCCAGTTCTCTACTGAAATGAAGAGCAGCATTACATTCTTCAGTCATTTCTATGAACTCAAAAATTGTTTTCTAAAAATTGTCTTTGTATTTACTAGTTATTTATGGTCTACCAACAAGTTCCTCAGAGAATTATATTTAAAACCCTCAAATAGAATTTTATAGTTTTCCATTTTCCTTTTATTTCTGTCCATTTCTTTTCTGGTCTTTTTGCTTTTTTTCTTTTTCTTTTTTTTTTTATAGATGTGGTCTCACTCTGCCACCCAGGATGGAATGCAGTGGCATGATCACGGCCTACTGTAGCCTCTGCCTCCCCAAGCTCAGGTGATCCTTCCATCTCAGCCTCCCAGGTAGCCGGGACTACAGGCATGCCTCATCAAACACAACTAATTTCTGTACTTTTTGTAGAGACAGGGTTTCTCCATGTTGCCCAGGTTGGTCTCGAACACCTAGGTTCAAGTGTTCTGCCTGCCTCAGTCTCCCAAAGTGCTAGGATTACAAGGGTGAACCACCCTGCCCAGCGTCTATTTCTTTTGAGACTTTGTTTTTTAAGATTGTAATGTGTCCCTTGTGACTTAAATATTTTAGGGTTGTACAATCATCTTCTTTAATACTATTTTATTTTATTTTTCTTTTCTTACAGAAAGTTTTGGGTGATATTTGAAAAGTTCCTCTAGATTTCTTCTGGCTAGTCTTTGCCAATAGGTATCTTTTCAATCATTGTACTTCCAAACTTTTTCTTGGTTCTTCATGTTTTACATTTCACTCATATAAATAGCATGAAGAACATTTTTCCTTGGGTTGTAGCCTGCAGGTCCCAGTTTTATTTTAGAAAATCCCAATTCTTAGTTCTCATTTAGCTCAGGCCTATGGCATTGTCCCTTCTATATGTAAGTAGATTAAAATCCAAGGCCTGAGCTGTTATTGGCCCCCTTATCTTCACTGCTTTCTCTTTGCTTTGGGAAAGTGGATATTTCTCTTTCTTTTGTACAAACTCAGCCATGTATTAAATATTTTTGGTCATATTTTATTTCATTTTATATAACATGCTGTAGTGGGAGAATGTCAGCACTATTTTAGTCCACCATTTTGCTAGAAACAGACCACTCCAGACCCAGTTCTATTTTGAAATTACCCACAGCCTCCTAAATCATACTTTCCATCTATAATTAGACTTATTGCCTGGTGATCAGACATTTGCGTTAACAAAGAACAGTTAAAAGCCTGAGGCTTGGCCAGGCATGGTGGTTCACACCTGTAATCCCAGCACTTTGAGAGGCTGAGGCAGGTGACATCAGGGGTTCAAGACCAGCATGACCAATATGGTGAAATCTCATCTCTACTAAAAATACAAAAATTAGTTTGGTGTGTTTGCACACCCCTGTAATCCAGCTACTTGGGGGGCTGAGGCATGAGAATTGCTCGAACCTGAAAGGTGAAGGTTGCAGTGAGCTGAGATTGTGCCACTGTACTCCAGCCTGGGTGACAGAGTGAGACTATTTTATCTTATGGCAATTTTATATTTTAGGGTCCTTTTCTTGTACATACTCAACTTGATGCTAGTAAGTAAAGCAGATACACACTATATTTGCTATTTTATGGATGGCAAAATGGAAACTTAAAGAGTAGAATGAAAAGATCGAGAGCGAAAGTCACAGTCTCTCCATCTCTCAGTCACAGACCTCTTCACTACACAGCACTTCTGGCATGCCATGACTCATTGCATTTAAGATTGAGTCAAAAGCTTGTCTATCCTAACATTGGAAGCCATGGGGAAATGGTGAGTAAAACTGGGAAATAGAAAACATCACAGTCCAGTGGGATGTCCCACCAACTTGGAAGTCTATTTTTCATTTTTGCATTTACAATATACTCAAATAAAGCTTAAGGTTTATTGAACCAAATTAAGATGACTTCATATTCATCTATTTGGGAGATTGTCAAAAAGATGTAGTTATGGTAGAGAAGATAGAAATATGTTTAACCTTTTTTTTTTGAAACCCATTAAACCTCAATACTCTATTCATACTTGTTATTAACAAGAATTAGAAAATTTGTACTGTGAAAAATAAAAATTATAATTTATCATTGGTAACATGCTTTTTAACTTATCTTATAATTTTTATTTGAATTGTTTAATGTTGCAATATAAATATCCTTGTCTAACAAGGATTGCTTAGTGACTGATTAAGGCAATCAGTCACTAAATCATGTCTCGTATGTTACTTGAGTGTTCACTCTGTTCAGGTTCTTGGTCTAAATACTGAGGAATGTACAAAGAAGAATCGAGCCTGATGCCTACCTTCCAGGCTCTTAAAACCCAACAAGATTAGTGGGCGCCTATAGTCCCAGCTACTCGGGAGGCTGAGGCAGGAGAATGGCGTAAACCCGGGAGGCAGAGCTTACAGTGAGCCCAGATGGCACCACTGCACTCCAGCCTGGGCGACAGAGCGAGGCTCCGAAAAAAAAAAAAAAAATCCAACAAGATAACTTATTTTATGGATATAATTTATATAATCATATTATTATATAAGTTTCTAGTTAAAAATCTACTTTAGGACAGATAAAACTAAAGTCACAAAAGTTCAATGGAAAGAAATAGTAATGCTATCCATGTGGAAATAAGGTTTCTATGAGAGATTACAGTTCTCTCACAGAAATTCTTATATGGTTCTTTTTCTTAAGTGATGAGAAAATTGGTGATGCCCCAATATTAAATGGGTTATCAAAGATACAGAGACCATTAATGATGACTTGGACAAATCTCAAGTCTTCTGAATTGTCATCCAATACATCTACTAAAATTCTTGTTAATATATTAATAAAGGATAAAATATATGGTATTTAACAAATTTCTAAGGAAACATGTACACGTAATTTAAAATGATATCGTTTAGCTATTATATTTCTGAGTTTTAAACACAGGCAGAAGAATCACCCTAATACATCTTTGACTTTAAAACTTGAATAGAATTCCCCATATATGTCATTGAAATCACACCCTAACTGAGTCACCTTAACAACCAGTAATCCGTCTCAATTGTAATGAGAAGATGATGAGGTCCATGCCTTCAATGGCAGAAATGTAACTGAGACTGTTTGTGTGGTACTGAAGCTGCAGCCACTGACTTTAGAGATCAGCTTGATAGCATTTTCTTCTCAACTCCACATTCAGTTATGTCACATAAAATCAGCTATGGTGGGAGTATTTACACCGTGGAAATTAGCAAAAGCTACAAATCAGGGATAATTTTTGTTTGTATTAGATCTGTTTGCTAAAAATTTACTAGCACATAATTTGCCTTTCTATTCCTTCAATAGAAGATGGAATCGAATTAAGTCGTTCTTTAAGACCAGCAGGATTAGAGCTTGAAGACCTATTTCCTCACCCTCGTTCTGCTGTGGATGGACCAAACCACTGGAATAATCAAAAGCAGCAAACAAACACCATCAGAGGTTTTCCCATACCCAGCCAGGGTGAAAATGTAATTAGTAAAAAATGCTAGGCGAGAGCATTGTGTGACCAGAACTATTCAATCAGAAAGTGCTGATTGAACATATATAAGCACAATCAAAGCCTTTATTTAAATAGGGGTTACAGTCCTAATAAAACACAAAGGGAAGTAGGGGCATAGGCCTCCTCGACAGGTAATGAAAGAAAAAATTAAACTCATCCAATTACATCTGGGGAAAAATCCATTACCTATAACAGAGAGAGGACTGCCCCAGGAAAATTCAGATGCAAAACTAATAATGAAGGCACACTGTCCTTTCAACAGATTCTAAATGAGCTCTAATTTTCTTATATCCACCATTCCCAAACTATATAAATTTCAACTAAGCAGAAAAAAGTGACATGCTAGCACAATTGTTATTCCAAACAGGCCCAGTGCTTGCTCACGTTAATTAGACCTAATCCCAAAAGGGAGCCAATCTTTCCTTATTTTCTTCTATGAGCTCACCTGATTTCCCTCAACTTTTCTTTTCTAATAGATTTTGCTGTAACCTTTCAGCAACTGTCATTTTAGATACTCTCCCAGGAATCACAGTATTTCTGGTTCCTTGGCCAAACAGAACTTGAGCTCGTGAGGCACAGAAGAAGAGAAAATTGGGGTGCTGATCTGAAGGCAGAGAGTCTGTAGGAGAAGTTCAACTTAGTCACCCTCCTTTAAATCCCTTGCTATCTAGTGTGCATATGCGTACATATATTTCTGTTGATATTTGGAAATCTAGAATGACAGAATTAAATACATTTGAAATCATCTTGTCCTGCCCTCTATTGTATGACTTTTGAAATGGTTTTCAGATAAAATGGTGAAAATTTTTTCGGGGAACTGAGGTGGTCTTACAAGTTGAAAAGTAGTTAACCCCTTAAAAGCCTACAACCTGTGAAGGAATTCTGCTGCTGTCAGTGGTATTCAGTTTTGTTGGGCACTAAACTCTGTGAGAACGTAAGATATCTCCTAAAACCACTTTTATCTCTAATGTGACCAGTGCAAGCTGGAAGTGTTCCTTAAATGTCGTAAAGAGAATTTGGCTTCAAGTCATAGAAACAAAGTCCTATTTGATATTAGAGTTGGAAATGAATTTGGGTATGCTTCCAATGAAAGGAATTTATCCAAGGTATATTGTTTATACATCAACTCAGTAAATACTTACAGAACAACAGGGTGGACCAGTGGATGCTTTTGGTTTTATGAGCTGTGTATGAGTACAAAAACCCTTCTCTCTCTCGCTCAAAACAAACAAAAAAGTCATTTTGAAAGAAAAGATAGGACTTAATTTATCCACACAAAACAAAGTAGAAATTAGAAAATGTGGGCTGGGTGCGGTGACTCACGCCTATAATCCCAGCACTTTGGGAGACCAAGGCAGGCGGATCATGAGGTCAGGGGCTCAAGACCAGCCTGACCAATATGGTGAAACCCAGTGTCTACTAAAAATACAAAAATTAGCCAGGCATGGTGTCACGCACCTGTAGTCCCGCTACTCGGGAGTCTGAGGCAGGAGAATCACTTGAACCTGAGAGGCAGAGGTTGCAGTGAGCCAAGATCACACCACTGCACTCCAGCCTGGGTGACAGAGCAAGACTCCGTCTCAAAAATAAAATAAAATAAAATAAAATAAAATAAAATAAAATAAATTAGAGAACATGTCCACTATTCCATACATGGTAGAGAAGCATTGACCTAGAGAAATTCAGAGAAGGAGCAGCTGCCCATGGGCTGAGAAGACCACAGGATTTTTCATAGAGTAGGTAAAATTTAATCAAAACTTTGAAAGCTCAGTAATATTTAGAAAACATTTTGGAAAATATATAGACAAAGCACTGTTAGATAATCCAATAAAAACCTGAAAGCATATATATAAGCTTCGTGTGCTTCTAGAAGAGTGAAAGAAATTAACAAACTTTTTTTTCTGACCATGCAGTCTGCACTGATCTCTTAACTAAAAGCTGATAGTACTTATTGCTCATCTGATGTATATTCTTATATTGTCATTCAAATCTTGAATCTTTATTCCAACATTTCATGCATATATATCATGTCTTCTCAAATAGCAGCAAACTCCTGAGGGCAAGAGAAGCATATAATATTCTTTATGTTCCCACAAATGCATTATGCATTCCCATATCCCCTAATGTATTAGATAAGTAGAAATAGCAATATAATCTGCATTGATTAAAGGATGAACACAAGGAGATGAAGAAAAGAAGGAAAGAGAAGATACGGAGAAGGGGTAGAAAGGAAGAAAGGAGCACAGTTGTCCAAGTGGATGACATGAAATTGGAATGTACAACCCAGACACGGGAAAGGTTGCTTTCTTCTCCATCCCCAAATGCCTTTGCCTGCCCTCATCAGCTTGACAATAATGCTACTATGAGTTTGACTGAACACCACCTATTTTCAAAACACAGCCTGAGAAATTGGACACAAATAAGTGTTCACTAACTGAAAAAGGTACCATTTAAGAATAAATCCGGCAAGAACTGCCACCTCTCTATCCCCACACATTTTTAGTGGAAACCCCTGTATTTGTTCTCTGTTTGGTGAATTTGAGGAATGTCTTTATTAAGGAAAACAGCGAAGCCCAAACCAGATGCCTCCCAGCTAGTTATTTTTACAAAAGCAGTTACATTTGGGCAAATGCCTTCATTTCGGTTCCATTAACAAAGATCCTCAAAAACACTACCACGCATACTTCATTTTCATGTCTTTTTCTTTTTCTTTCTCATAGTGTCTCTTTTCTGAGCATGCAGTAATAACATGCTGTAAGTGTCACCTCTACAAAAGCATAACTTCAGTTTGGGCAAGTGTAACTATTCCCAGAGTAAGTCGCCAGACAGGCATTCGCTCAAATTAGCTTTAAAAAAGTTGTCACATCTGTGTATGTGGGATGTCTTTGGAGTGTAGAAAGAAACAAAACAGAGAAATTTATTCTTTCAAAAATCTGCCACTGCAAATTCCTGCCATCCATTCTCATGCTTTTTGTTTTTTGTTTTTGTTTTTAAAAAAAGGCAGTTTGTGCTTATATGGGGGTGGAAAGAGCAGTTAAAGGAAAAGAGAGGGAGAGGCTGACAGATAGAAAGAGAGAGACTGGTATTTTCCTAAGATTCATCAGAAAAAAATACCCTGCTATCTGACAAAACAGAATAACAGAGCACTCCTCCCCCGAAGCACAAAAGGCTTTGGAAGGCAGATGCAGTGCTCTCAGAAAAAGACATCCAGTCACCAATTGGGAAGGAAGAGAGGTAGAAGCAACAGTTGAGACACTCATACATATTCATGACACTTGCAACTACAGCTTCCTGATTTTAACCTAGCAAAAGAACATTCAGGACACAGCTCTACCATTTTCAAGATCATTACAAAGGCGTAACAACCTACTGATAATTCACTTCTTATCGCACATGATCAAGAAATAGAAGGTAGTAGAAAACTGATCAACTGGACAGCTGCTTTGTCAAGGATAATGGGTGTTACCTTCCCACTGTCATCCTGGGTACTCATCAACAGATGTGTAAATAGTTGGTCCTGTGCTAGATACAGTGATGGAAAGCATGGTCCCTATGCTTGAAATGCATTTAGTGTAGTTGAAAAGGCCAAGCACACTTGAAACAACAACTGCATATAACAAAACAATCCATAGCACATACTAAATTATCAAATCCAGAAGGAGGAAATCATCATCATCTCCACCAAGGGTTTTTATCACATTCCCTGTTCTCCCATACCTATGTTGAAAAACAAAAACCAGGAAATAAAAAAGAATACTGCTCTCAGAAGATTTCTTGCAGTCTGATAGTCCTGTCTTGAATTATTCAGAATGCAGGATTATGCAAAACCTATAAGAAGAATTGCTCTTTCAATAATCATTAAATGAGCACCTTTTATCTTTTACGTGCTCATATATATATGAGCAAATATATATATTTCTCCATACATATATGGAGAAAGAGAGAAAGAGTGATCTCCCCCCACCCCCCTTCTTTCTTTTCACACTGGGCTAGAATGGACGTGTCTGAGAGGAAACCTGGGAAGTTAGGGTGAAATTGATTCTTGCCAACCACCCCACCCCACCTCACCCGTACCTATAATAAAACAGCACATTATCTCTCGCAATGGTAGAAGAGAATAACGCAATGGATCTTGAAAGGACCTCCCTTGATGAATAATTGAATTTTATTACTCCACTTCAATATCATTTTCTTATAAATGCTATCCTCTAGCCCCCAGACTTTATCATACACCTTTATAATTCACTTTTATCACACTGCATTTCCTCTTCATTATCTAAACTCTAATTAATCAATAAAGTAATTATTTGTTGAAAGACCATGTGCCCTACTAGAATATAAACTCATTGAAGGAACAGACTTCATCTCCTTCATTTCCCTATTATTAGCACCACAAAGTGTGTTTGAGAATTCTACTTCCTTGACAAATATTTATTAATCGAATAGAAAGGCTTAGAAGGTTGTTTATATAATTAGTTTACCAATTTTTCGTAAGCCAGTAATTCTTAGCCATCTCAGCCACATTACCTCTGTTTCGTAAGCCAGTTATTCTAAAATTCCCCTTACCATGTGTTGCCATTCAATTTTTTGATCATTAATTACATTACACGTTAAGAAAAAATATACTCAAACTCTCATTTGAGGTATTCTTAAATACCACAAATTCTAATCAAGGGTTTCGTAAGTTTTCAGTATGCACTTTTTCAAACAGGCTGTGATCAAACGCCCCAGTGATTCCACTTCTATAGTCACATTTGTTCTACTGAATAGTTTGAAATAAAATTTAGCTTTTCTAAATCTCATATTTACAAATATGGGAATGAAGATTCTGAGACCATAAGTATTTCCCAGTAGCAAAGACTGATAATGTATAATTACCTACAATGTGTCAGGCTGATTAATAAGCAAGTTGAAACCAAAACGTAAGCTTATGAGAGTTTACAAATTTCTTGAATTCTCAGGTCCATGGTATTTCTCCAATCATGTGTTTTTGTTTGTTTGTTTGTTTGTTTGTTTTTAAAGGGCAAATAAGACCAAAAAAATGAAGAAAATCTTTGAGATGTTTTCCCTGAGAGCTAACTTGTGTTCCTGTTGTTTTGTCTTCCCAGTTTGTCTGATAGTTTATAGAGTTTATTCTACCCTTAACCACTCCCTGTTTAAAATTTACAATGTTCCAGGGAAGAAGGGCTGCTATGACCATTCTAAATCAGAAAAATGGGGTAACCACCTTCAAGTAACCTCTGACTAATCACAGAGAAATACTAACTCCTTGGATTATCCTGAGAAGTCAATTCAATCAAAATATTCAAGCCATTTGAAAATGAAGAGACAATGAGAAAAGAGAATTTATTTTCATCTTGTAATTGTCTATGTTTATTTTTAAATTATTTTCAAATGTTGTTCTTTGAAAGGTTTTATTTTAAAATTGATTTTAAAATGTTGAATTCGTAGTCACTTAGATAAATTTTGGATTACTGAGAAGTCTTTGATTTTTGACTGTCTTATTTGTTAACAAAATAAATGACCTATGTATATGCAGTACTGGTCTCTGAAATTCAGCATTACATTCAGAGCTTAATGAAGACAAATCATGAAAGACAACCCATTTGATGTATTCATACACCATACAAAACTATTTAACATGATTGTTTTTATGTTTGTTACACGGTCACAAATAATATTTCAACCATAACTCATGAACTAGCAATCTTTGATGAAGTCAACAAATATTTAATGAGTATGCATCATATATACTGTGCATACACACTCTTTGTGTAAACCACAAAGAAACTTACAGACAAATCTGACAATGACCATTTCATGTTTACTTTATTTTCCCTTTGTACCAACTACCTTATTTTTTACATTATTTTTTAAAATTTAATTTTTTAATTGACACATAGTAACTATACATATTTACAAGGTGCATAGTGATATTTCAATACATTAATGTATAGAGTTCAGATCATGGTAATTACCATTTTCATCACCTCAAGCATGTATCATTTCTTTGTATGGGGAACATTCAGTATTGTTCTTCTAGCTATTGGAGACTATACAGTATATTACTGTTAACTATAGTCATCCTTACAGTGCTAGAGAACACAAGAACATATTCCTGTATCTAGCTGTAATTTTGTGTCCTTTAATGTATCTCTTTCTATTTCCTGTTTTCTCTTATCTTTCCCAATTTCTAGTGTCCTCTCTTTCACTTTTTATTTCTATGAGATCAATTTTCTTATTATTCTTGTTTCTTTGTTAGTTACCTCAAATCTTTGGAAGAATCAGGGAAATATAATTTATAGATACATAAAATGAATGGCTATGCAATTGAGATTTTCTTGAGCCAATCCCAGTTTAAAATATTCCGCCTCGCTTTTGTCTCAAAAGGTATCAAATTATCTATGACTGTCCATTTTAAAAAATAAAAAATTAAATGAAGCATATCAGTAAACATAATAATTAAAATTTTGATTCATTTCTAAACTCAAAGGCCATAAAAAGATGGGGCGTTATGGGCCAAAGATATGCCAAATTTTCTCATGAAAATGGGGCCTTGCCAAAGTGTTTTATGTACATTCCTTGCGTTCAGAAACCTATCTACTTGATTTTGGAGTCGGGATCCTTTTATGTGACCTTTGGGATGGTCCACCATGGGCAGGAGAGACCTTAAGTATTGCTGGTCCGGCCAGACAACAACAGATGAAATACTTGTCTGTACACACGTGTATCTGTATTTCTTCTAATATACACAAGTCATTAGAAGTCTGACTCTTAAAAGTGTATATGCTTAGAGGAATTTTAATGTCGTTAGATTCACAAATTGTGAAAAAGAAATCCATACTGAAACTACATGTTCTGGTTAGGGGTTTCTAAAATATGGTCATTTCCTCCATTTATGAAGGCAAAAATGCAGACATTTTTACACAGTATGTTCTGGGGAAAAATCAAGTTTTCTAGAAGACAGAAACTGTAACAGAAAGAGAGCTAGAGAACTATGTAGATGGGCGAAAATTCAGAGAAACACACATAGATGTTTACATTCTTCTCTGCACCAAACTGCCAAAAGAAATAAGGGGTCTTTTTGTTTTGTTTTTTTTTTCTACTTAAAAGGGAATATGAGAGTTATGATATTTAGTGGGCAAAATATTCACATAATCCAAAAAACTCAGGTGAACCTCTACCTCGCTCTTCAGTTTCATTTATGTTGTGTTTATGAAGTTTTTATACTTTTGTTTGTCTTTGTCTTAGTGATAGGAAGTCTTGTTTTCTTATTGTTTGCTTTGTTTGGTTTTTGTTTATGTTTTTCCAGATGTGACATTACACAGAACTTGGTTTTACGTTCCACAAAATCTTGCCAATTTTACAGAGATGGCAAGTGGACAGAGAGAACAATATAAGCAAAATGTCCAAATATTAATGAAAAACAAAGTCTGGTAAACTTCTGTAAGATAAAGGCTAAAAAGCTATTGCATAATTTTTTTTAACCAAATGTTTTTCTTTTCTTCCTGAAGCAGGTAGTTTTTACTAAGCAAGAAAAAAAGATGGGAGCAAAAACCAATATTTGTGCTTGCCTGCGTTTTGAAGGAGGCCTGCAGTTTTCAATTTGTATAAATTTCCAAACTTCAGTATTAGATGCAGCAGAAGCTAAAGCATCAATATGTCCAATGTACCCAACATGAAACACATCAGAAATCCATAAAACCAACACAGTGTCAATTTTGTTTAAATTATCGCCCTTCAGCATTTGAAGTATCAGCTGTATTTAGTAGCACAGGATAGGGTAAGCTTTTTATTTTCCTGTGACTCAATGCAACTTTTATTTTGTGCAGTGTTCTCACATATCAAGTAAATTGTGTTAGCCATAGGGGGAAATTTCTGAGAATCAAAGAGAAATGCATGTTTCATAATCATTACTGGAGAATGAGAAGAAGCATTATGATGTTGAAGAGCTCTGCCTTTCCTGAGAGTTCATAAAATCAGGACTCTAATTCTAGTTCTCTAATAAACTAGGCACTGGGTTGACCTTGACCAAATCTCTTCACTGCTTGGAGACATCAGGGTTGTTATTAAAAAAATTAAGTTGGGGGTGCATGACTTACTGCCTGGGAGTTCCATTATGTAAATGCCTTTTAACTAAGAGGAAAAAAAGGAAGAAAACACCTTTGAGAAAGTTATTGTTTTTTCTTTTTTTCCAGTCTCCTCATTCAAAAATGATTTCTAACAAACCTAACATTTTAGATTATAGTTTACATTATTTATGGTATTTTGCTGTGATTTTTCCCCACAATGTAAAATATACATGTTTTGGGAACTGTCGTTTAACCTTATTTCATCATTTATACTTAGATGCATTAACAAGTACAGCACATCTGATGCAACTAATTAAATAAAAGCAAACTCATATAAGGTTACATTATTATTATAATCGATTTGTAACAGAGTAATACAACCATATCTATTATTTTGTTGACAAAGTAAGTTAAAATCTTTCTTATTTTTATTGTATGCTTTATGGATAATTTCTCACTTCTTGGAAAAAGAATCTCAGTTATTTTGGCTTTCTGCATGGAGAAAGATTTTAAATTAATGCATTTAGGACCTTCTTTGTTTCTGTTGTGCTTAAATGTTTAATTGAAAAAGAATAATTTATAATGCCTAATTGCCTTTTTTGAGATGAATTATACCAAATTAATACTAGAAACGGACTGGAAAGTCACTACAGTGTCCTTCCAGACTAGGTCGCTTGATTCAAACAGTGCCTAGCAGAATATTTGGGTGGGGAGAGGGGTATGCTAATGGGCTAGGCAAGGGAGTTAGGAGGAGAATAACAGCCTTTCTGTCAGTCACTAGAATGAGCATCGCCTGGAGCACAGCCGCTAATGAAGTCAGGTAAGCTTCTCCATCCAATGTGTATACATAGCAGAGATAAAAGGCAGCTGGGGCAATTACCTTTGCTGAAGTTCATGGCCACAGATTCGGCCCAACTTTCTAGCAGCCGTCATGAACATTCAAGTGCCAAGTCATCAGGAATCTCACGAAAACATGTTGGGCACCAAGGCAGATCCACGGAGGCAGTGAGAATAAAGACATTGACTATGAAATCTGAAATTCAGGCTCTGATCCCTGTATTGCCTCCCTGTGTAATTTTGATTTAGAGTTCAATCAAAACTTAAATTTAGAACATAGCTTGCTTATTTTTCAAATCAGGAAATGATAGATGCTCAATAAATATTTGATTGTTGATTCTTATTTCATGCGTCCAAACAAACAAGCAAAAAACACAATCTCTTTTTTGTTTTCATTCTCTGTACTATTACAAGCATCTCTAGGACTCAGTTGTCCATGAAAACTGGGCCAGAGGATAAATCTCAATAAGGGAGACCCTGATGTTTTTCAAAATAACAGTTCCCAAACTCTGGCCCATTATGTGTGATTCAAACTGCATCTGAGTTCTGGAAATAACCAGACCTCGATAAATCTTAAGATGAATGTTTCGTACAAGAGGCCCCTTCTACAAATGGGCATTGTTTGTTCCAACTATCTTAAAGGATGAAGAACAATCCTTTTCAGTTTTAAATTCCATTTATCCAGTCTAACAGTGTAAAAAAAAAAAAAAAAAAGTTTACATATATATGTAAAGGAATTTTGCACTTGAATAGGTTTTAGTATTAACAAATATATGAAAGTAATAATTGCTACCCTTCAAAAGTTAATAAGTTTAACAAACAATATTCATTTAAAGAAACAAAGTATATGAAAGACTATGTACTCTATGTTTAGTGGAAAATTATTTTTAAAACTATCTAACATGAATGAGACACGATCTCTCCCTTTGGAAGTAAAATCTTACAGTAAAGGCCGGGCGCGGTGGCTCACGCCTATAATCCCAGCACTTTGGGAGGCCGAAGTGGGCGGATCACGAGGTCAATAGATAGAAACCATCCTGGCCAACATGGTAAAACTCCATCTCTACTAAAAATACAAATATCAGCTGGGTGTTGTGGCACGTGCCTGTAGTCCCAGCTACTCGGGAGGCTGAGGCAGGAGAATCACTTGAACCCAGGAGGCAGAGCTTGCAGTGAGCCGAGATTGAGCCACTGTACTCCAGCCTGGTGACAGAGCGAGACTCTGTCTCTAAATAAATAAATAAATAAATAAATAAATAAATAACTTAGAGTAAAATGTGGAATGCAAGGCTTAGATCATATACAAAGGTTAATGAAATGGTAAGAAATAACAATGTTGGGTATAGATTATATAATAAGATAGTGTATTAGTAATTAATAAATTTGTAGTTCTGACAACAAGTACTACATGGGTCATACAAAGATGAGATCACTGTGGGCTGAATTAATCGGGACAGATTCCAAGGAGATAATTTAACCAGTCCTTGAAGGAGATGTAGAATTTTAATGAGTAGATAGATTTGTTACAGAAAGTCATCTATGATTGAGGGAACAATATTAGCACAAAGGAGTGAAATATAGACACACTCCATGGACAGTAAAGATTTGAGTTGAGTATTCATTTATTTTGAAGGTAAACAGGAGAACTTTGGGGAAAGAAAATAAAAATTATTACCAGACCCCTTTGATTTTCTACTCTTTGGCATTTGAACTCTGTGCTATTTGTGCAAACCCTTTAGATTGCTTGCTTAGCATCCCTGACCCATTTTTCTATACCAACCAAATCCCTAGTACTGTTCTACCGTCCACCTAACCAATGAGATTCAGGGAAAGCTGAGCACAGTCCGATCCCTCTTGTCAGTGATGGGTTCAGGCATCCAGGCTCCTGCCAACCAGTGCGTAGTGTGCACAGGCATGGCATTTTCCTCACAGTTATCAGTGATCCTGAGAGAAGACAGTTAAGCAAAGTTAAATCAAACTGAGTGAGAGTTTCTATTCCAGAATTAAAGGACAGCATTTTTTTTTTTGTCAATTTGATGAAGAGAACATTTCCCTAGTCCTGGTTTTGTATTTTTTTCCACATATATATGCATATAATGAAAGTAAGTTTCAGCCAAAAACGTACACAAAGATGCAATGGCACTGATGGTATCAAAGAAAAGAGAAACATGGTCCCTACTGAATCTTCAGTCTTTCAGTTACATGAGCAGCTTACATATCACATTATTTTTAAACCATTTTAAGTTGGGTTTTTTGTTGTTGTTGTTGTTATTTGCAGCCTAATACATTCCAGTTATGAAGATTCAGATATTTTCAGGAATTTAACAGGAACTAAAAATACCAGCACTAATTAAAACAGGTTGCAACCAAAATCTTATCACTATAGTTTAATAAGAATAGTAGGGAAGTGGGCAATACTTTTCCCAAGGAATTTTGCTAAGAAATTGTGAAAAACAACAAATTGAAACAGCCAGGAAATAAGAACTGATAGATTCTCACAGTTCATTGCATCGTATCCTTACTCTATGATAACTAAATTCTGACCACAGACTTCCTGCTTGACACAATCAACACAGGATTTATTCCTTTTCCTACCTTTTGTGTGAAAACCTACTCTTTACTTTATGTCCTTCCTTACTGGATCTATAGTTGACCTGATTCTCAATATGGGGATCAGAATAGCTAGCCCACTGGGGCAAGTAAGACACATTCCTGAACTTGTCACAAGTTGGATAAGTCTATTCCACTGATCAGTCAGTTTTATAAAATATAAAATAGATAAACACATCTTTGAGTTAAACTAAGCATTCAACTGGTGACAAGTGTCACCTGCTCATTCAAATGATAGAGTATATTCATTAGCTGTATAAAATCTCAGTGGCTTTCAAGATCAAAGGTCTATTTCCTGCTCAAGTTGCATAGTAGGAGCAGACCTCTTGCTGCAGGTTGTTAAGAGGTCCTATGTGACTCTGAGGGCTTCTTCTTTTCAGGATTAAGATGGAAAATGAAACCTCACAATGTCTTCCAAAACTTCTGCTCAGGTGTGGTATATGCCATGTCCACATATTATTTACCAAAGCTAGATATATACAGACAAGGCTAGCATTAAAATTGCAGTATGGCAAGCAGAAATGCGTACTGCTGTTGCTTGAAGGCAGCAGGAAAAGTTCGAAACAATTGTACCGTAAGCTACAGCTAGTCAGTTATCCTTTTTATTACCATTGAGAGCTCCTGATGTTTCAATCAACATGTTAAGATTGGGAGTAAAGCTATAGGAAAGACTTGACTTCTTTTCTCAAGAGACTCAATATCTAGCATTAAGATTTGCCAAATATCTTTAAAAAAATGATTGATTTAATACGTGATTTAACTTTAGTTGCCAATGTTGTATGTATGCAGTAGTTGATTATTACTCAAAAGTATATTAGTAACATTAAAAATTAAAGTTAGACACTTTAATTGCTATTATGAAAAAGTAAAAGGGAAGAGTCAGTAAAACAATTTTAAAAAATCCCTCTAGGCTTTTTCCTAGTCAAGTTTACCTTGTTTTCAATTATTGATAACTACTAGCTCAACAAGTGATTGACAAGTACAGTAACCTTCAGCAAGGTATAACTAAAAAAACTAAAGTGTACATTTTTAATATGGCAATTAACCTCAAGTGTCCTTGAAAATGCACAATTTACTACAAAATTAATAATAAACTAAAATATATGCAGACTGTAAACATTTCCACCCATTAGCTGTGTTCAGCAGTATCAGTGAAGTGTAGAATTTCCACATAACCTACACACATTCTCCCATATCATCTCTGGACCATTTATAATAGCTCTTTATATAATCTCTAGATGACTTAAAACACCTAACACAATGTAAACGCTATGTAAATAATTTTACCATGTTTTAAAATTTGTTTTGTATTGTTGTTTTGTTATTTTTTGTTTTGGTTTGGTTTATTTTGAATATTTTTATTCATTTTTTATTGAATCCATTGATGAGGAATCTGTGGATATGGAGGGTTGACTGTATAGCCACTAAATGAGATTATGAGATTTTTCAATTGTCCTAGTTGATACCTTAATCCATCCTAACAAGGGTTAGTGTATTCGAATTAATGAATTGAAGACACAGTTTATTAATTACACAGTACACTGGCTGGGTGACTAAGTCACAGACTTAGTGGGACTTAGTCACCCAGTAAACTAAAAAGCAGGATATCTCTTGGACTATTTCTTTAATCCATTGTGCTAACTCTTGGTATGTAGATAGAAAAAGACTTTGTCCCCAGACAGCTTGGCTGTCCTTGCCCCTTCTGCCAAGCCTGCCTACTGCAAACTTACCATCTGAATCCCCAGTTCAGCCCAATCTCTAAACTAATTAGAACTCAGCCTGACTATACTTTGTAGGCTTTTCTTCCCCGTTAGTGAGGGGCTTGGAAGGCAGTCTGCTATTTCTACTTCTGGGTTCTGGAGAGGGTGGGGTAAGCTACCTCCCATGGATGTCCAGGTGGTCATTTGTCTGCATAATCTGCCTTCTCAGGAGCTTCTACCCATGACTCTAATGTCCAGCAATCTACAGCTGTCAAAGCCTGGCCCTGCAGCCAAGGCAGCATCTCCTGGACCTTGAAATAATCTGTGTTATTTCTCTTAATTCCTCATCTTTGGGACTGGACCTTAACTTGACTTTGGTATACTTCCCTCACACAGGGATTAGAAGTCTTTTCGATGTTGAGAACTGCCCAGAAGTTCTGGGCCTGGGCTTTCCACTATTGTCAAATTCTGCTGTCCTTGGCTTTCGATACTAGTCCAGAAAGATACCGTTTTCTTCCTTCTTCCACCAAAACCTGAGCACTACTTTATCATTTAGGTTGGATGAATCCTCTCTTCATTGTAGTGCTCTTCCTTCCTGTCCTATTTTATCCCAATGACCATTTATTATTCCTTCTTTAAAACCAGACTTCCAAGAATGCCTCAGTCCAGGACTGTACAGACACTGACACTCTACTTTTATGCAAACAATTTTATATGTTAAATGTTAGAGAAGAAAGAAATCAGGAACACTAATTATAGTGAGAATTGAGATTTCTCAGGTATAGAGAAGGCATAAATTTAGTTTGGTAGATATTACCAAACAATGTTCTAAAATATTTGATCACTTGACACTCACAAGAGTGTTATAAAAGATTTCTGCTTGATTGACATTCTTGGCAACCCTTGATGTTGTCTGTCTTTTTAATTTTAGCACTTTGACCAGTGTATTCTTCAATTAGAGTCCCCTGATATCTTATTTCAGATAGTTATTAGACTTTTGAATATTTTCATTGTGACATGCCGGTTAATATATTTTGTCAATTTTTGTTTGAGTTGGTAGTCTTTATTAAAATGGATTTGAAGATTTCCATATAAATTCTGAATATTTGTTTTTTATTGGATGTATTGGATGTATATATTGTGATGATCTCCTCCTAGTCTGTGACTTACAGAAGTTAGCCTTTTGCAATGTGACTAAAGCTACATTTTTTTAAAAAAAAGAGACCACACATCTTGTTGAATAATATAGCAAAAGCATTATACTAATGTTAACTGTCATGTTTAATTTTATGTGTCAACATATTTGTTTTATGCATTTGGCCAAGGAGCCAATGGTTCAAAGCTATCCTCTGTGGGATTATGACTGATTGCCTCTAAATCAGAATCTTACCCAGGTGAAACAATAACTGTATCATGTTTGGTAGAATTATGACCTTGTTAGTGTCTTTGTTTGGAGATTAAATATGGTATAAAGAGGAGGGCATTAATGCCAGGTTTACAAGGGCTGGACTTGTGATGTTTCATTTTATGTGTCAACTTAATTGGGTGGAGATTTCAGGTAGTTGGTAAAACATTATTTCTGGGTATGTCTCTGAGGGTGTCTCTGGAAAAGATTCACATTTGGATCAGGTGACTGAGTAAAGAACAACCTCATCAATGCTGTTGGGACTCACCTCATCCATTGAGGGCCTGAACAGAACAAAAAGGTAGAGGAAGGGTAATTTTTATCTGTCTGCTTGAGCTGGCGCATTCATCTTCTGCCCTCAGACAACAGCATTCCAAGTTCTTGGGCTTTCAGAACTTAAATCGTTGGTCCTCAGATTCTGAGGCCCTGGGATTTGGGCTGAATTACACCAATAGATTTCCTGATTCCCCAGTTTGTGGACAGCAGATCATGGAAATTCTCAACCTCTATGACCATGTAAGTCAATTCCTATACTTAATTTCTTCTTGTTAATTTTCCTATATATTTTATTGGTTCTGGTTCTCTGGAGAACCCTCACCAATACAAGATAATTCTGGCAAGTGAAAACATTTTATTTTATATTTGTTATGATTATGAGGCTAAATCGGGAAAGTTTTAATTATTTTCCTTCCTCTGTCTCATTCACCTTCATGCTTTACGGGGAGAAATTCTTCAGTAAATAAATCCCTGACAATCAAGAGTTAAAGTTAATGAATGAAAACAGAGAGGCCAACAGAGGGATTCAATAAACCCTGGTTCCCTTGGACAAGTAATAAATTGAGAAGAACTCTACAGTGAGGAGAAGTACCCTCAGAGGCTCTAGGTGCATGACCAGTGGGCCTTTGGAGGGTTTGGAAGGAGACTAAGGTCACCATTAAGTTAAATAGAGAAAGAGGTGGGCTCATTTAAATAAAGTAAGAGATGTCTCTGCTGATTTCCAATCTAAAGGAGTCGTGGAGAGTCATATAGTCACACTAACTAAAGTAAGGTAAAGAATTTTTCTTGCTGGTGACTTCCTTCCTTCCTTCCTTCCTTTCTTCCTTTCATTAAATAAGTTGTATATTTTTCTGCCACCTACTTCTCCAATACTTTAGGAGATTAAGGAAATAGTAATGCACTACACATGAAATAACATCTGAACTACTTACTTATATGTTTAAAAAGATATTTCATTCTGGGGAGTATTAAGGACATGTCCACTATGCAATGTGGTGAAAACATTAAAAAGTGATTATTTGCTTCCTGGAAGCTGCGATTTGGTGAGCATATGTGCATGTCTATCATGCTTATGATGTTTTCTGATACACAGTTCCAACGTGCATCACGTTGTCTAATGCGATGTTTTTAATATGTCCTCCTCTTTTTCTTCTCTAAAATAGAACACAAAAAAGAGGAGGACAGATTCAAGGCAGGCACAACAAATGCTCTTTGGGTATGTGATTTTAGGAAAGCAAGCACCAGACAAAGAAAAAGACTATGACCAGATTAAGAGGCTTTGTCAGAGCACATTAAGGAACACTGGAGTTGCTAAACTCTCACAAAGAAAACAAATAGGGCAGGCATGCTATAGACTTCAACATCAGACTGTTAAGTGTCTTTCAAGTTATAAACATTCCAGCCTGATCATAAAAGTGTTCCTGCAGTCAGGTAAGCCATCTATGCTGGTGAAGCAGGGCCCAGCACTTTTACATGCAAACGCACTCACATAGGCCATTCAAGTGGGTAAGAGGGGAAAGGAAAGCAAACAACAAAACTTGTTTATCGGATTCAAGTTGAACCATCTGTTGTTAATGATTAGATCTTCAGCTTCCAATTTTCCTTTGAATGTTATTGCTCATTTCTAGCAGGGCACGGCACTGCTGCTTTCCCCTGTGTGTGGATTCTAAATAAAATACAACTTAGATTGAAAGCCTGTTGGAGGAAGAAATCATGGTTAATGATGTCTGGCAGGTTTTCCTTTTGCCCTGAAGGAAAATTCAAGGACCTAGGTCAAGAAAGAAGTCAATTCTTGGCTCATGATGGTTTGATAGGTGTACTCTTTGAGGCTCAATTTGTCCAACTGAAAATGGATATTGTCATTTCTGACTTCCCATAGGCTGACGCTAGATAAAAATTAACGACTTTTTTCCATCCACTTTTGTCGAAAAAGTCAACTTTGATGCAAAGTTTATAAAACTCATTTCAAATTTCTTCTGTGGCAATAAACAGGTTGTTGGAATGTTTCTTTCCTGGAGGGCTTTATGTCTTTGTAATTGTGGTTTGCAGGAGTATCTCAAATCACCGTTTTTCATAGCTCCTATTCACCATTTGGAATTGGTTGTATCGATTGCAGGTAATTATAATTGTATTTGTCATGCTGCATCAACTACATATGGGAGACATGTGAGATTAAACAATCCCAAATCTTGAAAATAATATCTGACAGAATATGTTTTGTGCATGTATGTGTGTGTATGATATTGTGAGCAAATTCAACTTAAACGCCCCCAAATAATGATGTAATTCTCTCTCTTTCTGGCCTTTTATATGTATTAAGTAAACTGACACACACTTTCTGGTCTGAAGAATATATGCACATTCATGCACACACGCATATATAATAGGGAGGGGGCGAATAGTTTGGCAAATTTAGAGCATTCTTTTCATATTCAATATACATAATACAATAGATATTATATAAATATATACACACATAAACTCATTATATATAAACACACACTTATTTACACAGGCATACCTTCAGATATTCAAGGTTCTGTTCCAGACCACCACAATAAAATGAGTCAAACAAATTTTGTCGTTGCCCAATGCACAGAAAACATATGGTTTTTCCATATTAGTTTACTCAGTGTGCAATAGCATGATTTCTAAAAAGAAGTCCGTACCTTAATTTAAAAATATTTTATAGCTAAAAATGCTAACGAACTTCTCAACCTTCAGTGAGCTGTAATATCTTTGCTAGTGAAAGGTTTTGTCTTGATGTTGAGGGCTGCTGACTGATCAGGGTGGTGGTTGGCTGTGACAATTTCATAAAATGAGACACAATGAAGTTTGCCACATTGATAGATTCCTCTTTTCAGGAAAAATTTATCTGTAGCCTGTGGTGCAGCTTAACAGCATTTTACCCGCAGTAGAACATCTTTCAAAATTGAAGTCAGTCCTCTCAAAATTTGCCGCTGTTTTATCAACTAAGTTTGTGTAATATTACAAATCCTTGGTTCTTATTTTTTTCTGAGCAGTAGATCTCAACAGTGGGCTTAAAATATTTACTTAACCATACTGCAAAAAGACATGTTAGCATCCAGGCTTTGTTGCTGCATTTATAGAGCATAGGAAGAGTAGATTTAACATTATTCTTAAGGGCCCTAGGATTTTCACGCATTAAATTAACATTAACTTCAACTTATTACCACCTGCATTGTCCCCCTAATAAGAGAGTTAACTTGTCCTTTAAAGTTTCGAAGCTAGGCATTGACGTTTCCTCTCTAGCTATGAAAGTCTTAAACAGCATTTTTTCCCAATAGAAGGAAGTTTCATCTATATGGAAAAATCTGTTGTTTAATGTAACCACCTTAATCAATGATATTAGTGAGATCTTCTGAATAACTTTCCGTACTTGCTGCTTCACAGTGTACTTTTTATGGTGACGGCATCTTTACTTAAACCTCATGAACCAATCTCTACTAGCTTCCAACGTTTCTTCTGAAGCTTCCTCATCTCTCTCACCCTTCATACAACTGAAGGGAGGTAGGGGTTTTTTCCGATTTGGGTTTTGGTTTCAAGAAATGTTGTGGCTGGTTTGATCTTCTATCCAGACCAGAGAAACTTTCTCCATATCAGCAATAAGATTTTGTTGTTTTCTTACCATTCATATGTTTGCTGGAGTAAAACATTTAATTTTTTTCAAGAACTTCTTTGTAGGTATAACTTGCCTGTTTGGCCTAGCTTTTCTCCTGTCTTGGCTTTCAACAATGCTTCCTTACTAAACTTCATCATTTCTACCTTTTGACTGAAAGTTAGAGACATGTCACACTTTCTTTCAGTTGAACATTTAGAGGTCATTGCAAAGGCCTGGGGCCACCTGATTGTCTGACACACAACAATATTGAAATTAGGCTCATTGTTAGGTCCTAATTATGTCTAATTTCAATATTGTGTGTCAGACAACATGGTGACCCTAGGAGAGGGAGTGAAACAGAAAATGGCCCTTTGGTGGAGCAGTCAGAACGCACACAATATTTATTGATAAAGTTTGCTATCTTACGTGTGTGTGGTTTGTGACATCCCAAAATAATTATAACAGTATAATCCAAGGTCACTCATCACAGATCATAACAGATATGATAATAATGAAAAAGCTTGAAAGGGTATAAGAATTGAACGTGTGACACAGAGACACAAAATGATCACATGTTGTTGGAAATGTAGCATCAATATCCTTGCTCAAGCCACAGTTGCCACAACCTTCGATTTATAAAAAACTCAATATCTCTGCCAAGTACAATAAAATGGGTGCAGTAACACAAGGTATGCTTGGACACATTAGACATTATACACTATATGTATACATTTATATGTAATTATATATATTATACATACATGTGTTTGTGTATATATGAGTTATGTATATGCACACTCACATACCCCTACATACATTCAATATGAAATGATGCTCTGAATTTGCCATACTACCTATTTGCATCCTGCCTATATACTCGTTTTTAGTATGCATTTATGTACCTGTGTGTGTATAAATAAATATATATGTATATATAAACAGTCACATTGAGTGAGATTTAGAACGCCCAAGAGAACTGAGGGTTTTGAAACTATTGACAGATTTTCCCAATAACTAGCCAACAGTAAAATTACCCTGACCCATTTTGGAACTATTTCTCTTAATCAATTCAGCCAAACAAGTCATAATAAAGAGCACATAAATATTGAATACAGAACTTAGAGGTGAAATATCAACTGTAACTTCTGACGTTAAATTTTCAGATTCCATAATTTTAATGATCCTATAATTCAAATATTTGTACTTTTGTATCAGGCATATCTATGAAGTTTGCAAGGATAAAAGTAGTAAAATACCGAGACTGACTGTTAAAAATTTGCTGACTCATTGGGCAGACAATAAAAGTGAATCTAAAACAAAACATGAAATGCTAACAGAAAACAATCATGAAAATGTTATGACATGGCTACAGTTTCCAGCCTATTAGCAAAGTTGTGTAATAACTATTCAGCTACTTGGAATAGTGATCAGAGGGTATGTGGAAAATCAGAGAAGACTACATAAAGGCAGTGAGAAGGGAGCTAGCCCTTAAAGATCAGATGGAATGGGCCAGGGCAGAAAACGTGACTGTACTGTCTCTTAGTTATTGAAACCCACTCTGGTGCAATTTTGAGAAATAGACCATGTCATATACCCATGACTGGGATGCTGACTCAGGCTGGTGCGCATGCAATGCTCCAGTAAACTTCTGCTTCCACTCTCTTCGAATGCCATTTGACAATTTCTTCAATCCCTTAAATATTTTGCCTCCTGTCTATTTTTCTTAGTCTAAATGAATGACATTATTTCCGATTGTTTCATGTTTTTTGTTCCTGTAGTTAAATTCAGACTTTATATGAACATAGTTTTCTTAGAGTGAAGCAAAAGAAATAAGACATTATTTGTTTAGTTGGACATAAGCTACATAATATATTGTTATGTAGTAAAAATTCGAATAGGATTATGGAAATGGCCTAAAGAATTGTAAAGAAAATTCACGAACATCGTCCGAAGGGAACACTTAGTATAGCTTTTGTCAGGTGTTTATTCCTAGACCAATCATACACATCTATGGAAAAAGAAAAAGCTTTAGATAAAATAAATGTAGCAGAATTTATGCTAAAAAAGAACAATTCGCTGGGCCCGGTGGCTCACACCTGTAATTCCAGTACTTTGGGAGACCAAAGTGGGTGGATCACCTGAGGTCGGGAGTTTGAGACCAGCCTGACCAACCAATATGAAGAAACCCCATCTCTACTAAAAATACAATATTAGCAGAGCATGGTGGCACATGCCTGTAATCCCAGCTACTCATGAGGCTGAGGCAGGAGAATCACTCAAACTCGGGAGGCAGAAGTTGCAGTGAGCTGAGATCACGCCATTGGACTCTAGTCTGGGTAACAAGAACAAAACTCCGTCTCAAAACAAAAACAAACAGAAAACAACAACAGTAACAATTCATGAATCAGGCAACACTCAAAATTGCAAAAGGTTCAGAGAGCTTCCTTCCAGCAAGTTTTCACAGGCTGAATGCAGAAGTAATTACCTGGTTGGCTATAGCTAGGCATTTGTCTTATTTGGGTCTGGTCTGGTCAGATCAAAAGCACCGAATTTTATAACCAATTGGCTGTTTGAATGTTTGTTACTGGTGGAAACTCTTTTGTTTTGTTTCGAAGCTCTTTTGTTTTATTTCTGTAAGTCAATTACAGGAAATGACTCCAAGTTAAGTTTCAGTTTGCTTAACTAAGAGCTCCTATTACAAACTGTCTCGTGTAATGGCCTCCTTATTTGCTTTAACAGAATGTTATATGTTACAAAAGGATCCACCAGGAGCCTTTATGTTATAATCACGTGCATTGGGGTTGATTGAAGAAGTCCAAGAAAAGAATGCCTAAGAAGACAAACCTTTTGTGAACTTCACTTCCACGAGGTTAACAAAATGCAGACCCTTTTCCACTATATTAGCAGTCTGCCTACCTCACCCCTGCTGAATCCTAGCAAAATGAGGCAATGATTGAGAATATTGCCAAGCCAAAGTGTGAGCTGTGAAGGAAAACCTCCAGCCTCTGCCTAGAAATGAGGCACAATTCAAAATGTCCTTCTGTAACTCTAAACTGCAGCTAATTTCACTGTAGAGCAGTGGATTTCAGCGCGAAGTCCCAGGACAGGCAGCATCAGTATCAGTTGCATCACCTGAAATACATCACCTGAAATTCTCAGACCCTAACCCCAACCTACTGAATCAGAATCTCTAGGGCTGGGACCTGCAACCTGAGCTTTAACAATCTCCCTAGAAGATTCTGAGATGAGAAGTCTTCTTCCAAAGATCGAAGGTTTTTCTCAATTGAAGGGTTCGTGGTCTCAACGGGCTTCAAGTAATGAAGCCCTGGACCGCAGTGGTGAATGTTAGAGCTCATTAGAGAAACGCACAGACCCAAAGAGTGTGCTGTGGCAAGATTTATTAAAGCAAAAGTGAAAGTAAAGCAAAAGCGAAAGTAAAGCTTCCATGCGGCGGAAGGGGACCCGGAAGGGTTGCCGTTTCTGGCTTGGGTGTCTCAGGCTTATATCCCCTTATGATTCCTCCCCTTTTCCTTTTTCTGTCCTATAGGATTAGTTTATTTTCTATCTGCTTGTGGGTTGGTGGGTCTGCTTAGTTAAAAACATCAGGCTGCAGCTAGAGCTTAAACTCCCTATATGATTGGTTGAAGTTTCAATCCCTTAGTTTGCAGCTGTGACTCATTCTGGCTTAGGGGAAAGCCCCCTTTGATTGGTTGAAATTTCAATCCCTTAGCTTGCAGCTATGACTCATTTTGGCTTAAGGGAAAGTCCCCTTGGGGGAAGTCCCTATTGACCCAGGAAGTCCAGCCAACTTAGCCACTTAGTCCCTCAATTCTGATATATGTCAAAGGTTGATACTACCCTTCTAGACTCTAGAATCTAGAATATTGTTATTTTTTCAACATGGTCCTGAAATACAAGTCGACTAAAGAAATTTGAATATTACCAATTTTAAAAAATGGATTAAATGGATGTTCTAAACTTGTCGAATGAGTGTGCCTCTTATACAGGGCATCTGCAAAAGTTTGTACTATTTGCTGATTTAAGCAATAGTAAATTGAAATAGTAAACTGAAAATTGTTCAAACAATTCCGAATTTCTTCACTTCTCTGCACACATTTGGCTTTACTGCATACCAGGAGCTCAGATTGTCTGGGATGGGAAGATGAAAGATTGGAGACTTAGCCTCAAGAAACGTTTAGTTTGATGTTGAGAGGCAGATGCTGAAGAGAGGAAGCAAAAGACCTAGACAATAATAATTAAATTACAGCAAAATGCCAGCAATAATGGAAATGCCATTAAGGGAGGAGGTGAGGAAAATAAAGCAGCTAATCCTGTTGAGAAGCAGTTCACAGAGGCTTCTCAGAAGAGTTGGCACCTGGTCAGTAAAGAATAGTAAGTAGAAGTTGAGTCAACAACACTGGGGGTGGGGAGTGGGGGTACATTTCAGAAACAGGGTAAGCAGAGGAATAAAATTTTAAAACTGGCATTTGAGAGGTAGAGGAAGTAATGTTTCCAGCGAGGAGGCCGCAGAACTTCATGGGCTGAAATAACAAAGGCTTTGCCCACCACACTTAGAAGATTATGCTGAACATGGCAAAAATACTTCCTTCTTGGACAGGACACTCTGTTGTTCTTATTCCCCTCCTGGGCATATGTCCTAACGTAATTTATTCAACACTACCCTTATTGGAGGTTAGCTGTGCATTGAAAGGTGACAGGTTTTTGTTGGCCCTGAGGATCCTTAGCAATTAGCAGAAGCTGGGTAATCTCAATTCCCCTTGAGTGTCTCTTGATTTCACAGACCAGGAAAGGGCTGAACTCTATTTTCTGTATTTCCATAAATGCTTTCTGCTGAGCTCCCTTCCAGGTGGTATTGTGGATGGATTCTGAAGGAGAAGACAAGTTCCAGATAAACCCGACCTCATATTTTTAGAGAAGAGATGGGTGAAAAGAGATGGGCACAGAGGTGACTATCCAGACAAGCCCTATGCACTAATAAAAAATATTTTCAACTAGCTCAGTTTATTCTTTTCTTATTGTTTTTGTAGGGTAGGCATTTAAAATTTTATCTTTGACATCATCTCACATCTTAACCTTCAGGAAAGGTAACAGAGTTTTTCACAAACTTGATTCCTTTGAACTACCAAGACAGACAAAAAAGTAATGACATGAAACACACAGTGTCAATGAGAATTGATGGAATATAAATGGGTGAGGACAAGCATGAATACTACTCTCCCTATCACACACATACACATACACATGTCACTCCCCTCGAAAACAGTACTTGAAAGAATATGCTAAACATAAAAATTAAGTGACTTGACTCATATTTCTCCATTGAAATACTCATTAATAGCAATTGCAAACAATTGATTTATTGGTTTGCATAAACAGTCATCTAATAATTCATATAAATTCATTTTAATTGTGAATTTCACAATTGTCCCCTTCTTAAGATATTGTGGGCATCCTAAGTGTATCAAAGTGTGTATATTGACAGTGCATTTGTCTGCTCTATCTCTACTTTCAGCTAAAGATTGGGAGAAAGAAGGGGGTAATGAAATCTGTAAGAGAATCTTGAAGAGTGGAAACCTTTCCACCTTTTCCCCAAACCTGGAGAGAAAATCTGGATGACTTTAAGCCAACCTGAAGCTAACTCCTTCTCCCTCCTTGTGCCCCCACATCCACCCTAGAAGGTCACTTCAGTTTCCTTGCTTTCTAAGATTTAACATCACGCTGGTGAGATTCAAAATGTTTATGCTCTGAGCGAGGGAACCTTTTTCATTGTTTGCCAATCTGTGTCAGATTTAATCTAGGTCTGTAAACACCAGTGCATTTTCGATTCTGATGCAATTTCCTTTAATTTACCCTACAGAGGAGGCTTTTTGTTGTTGTTTTCTTTCCTTCCTTTTTCTTCCTTTTGGTAATCTAAGAGTAAAAAATCCCTGAACCAATTGGTCAATCGATTAACAAATTAACTGCTAAATAATGGATTGGGCTCTGTCTACATGGTGACAGGGTGCCCAGAATAAAATATGTCTCTACAATACTTCTTTGAACACATGCCTAACAAAGCAACACTTGCTTTTCCTAACTAGTTTACACAAATGCCTAGAAACCAAATAGAAGAACATGGACCGATAATATTTTATCATTCATACAAGCTGAACAGAAATGGGCATTGCATTGAGAAATGAACAAAACTCGTTTTCTCTCGAATTAAATTTTAATGTAGCAGAACTTTACATGATCCTTTGAACATAAATAAATGCAGGAAGACAACAAAATATTTTCTACTCCTAATTATACTATTTATACTGAATATGGTGTAAAAGTACATAAGAAATAATGTTACTAAATAGACAAAAATAATAGAGTGAAAGAAATTGGAGGAAGGAGGAGAGAATGACAGAACCATATAATGAAGTTTGTGTTATGTAAGAATTATCCTCCACAATTTTTCAAGTCTTGGGTATTTACTTAACGGCCTTTAGTCTGGAATAATGATGATATGAATAGTGATCTGAAGCCAAGGCTGTAGCTTAGAAACCTAGTCAGAAAGGATGTAAGGAAAAAAGAGGGAGCTGTATATTAAAAGGGGGATATTTAGGAATGCTCTTTACTGATAATATTCACATGACTTCTGAAAAGAACATCACAGCAAACAACAGGTCTCTTTCCCCACCCCACATTCTCCATTCATTTTGGGTTGTTCAGACTGATGGTTTTGAGGCATGTATGTGGATGGATTTAGATTGGAAGCAATTCCGAAATAACCAGTTTGAAGGATTTGCACAAACTAGATTTTAAGTTGTATTTATACAATGCAAAAATCAGTTGAATGTTGGGGACCCAGGTTGGTAGGCAGTTGGTTGGCTTGGATAACCAGAAATAACCTAAGAAAATATTTCCTTCTTTATTAAGTGTGATCCATTTTTATTCAGGAAGTGTTATTGATTAACTATATGCATAGCCCTGTTTTGAATGTGTGTTATTGGGGGCCGTTTGGGAGTCATCCTGGAAAACCACTCATAGAGTCATATAAAATATATTGGAAGATAAGATAAATGGATACAAATAAATGAGAAAAAATACCAAGGGAACGATCAAGCATTTGATTTTGGTATTGGTTTGATTGTGGTATTGGTAGACTGGGTTAGGGTGGAATGTAAACCATTTTTAGACTAAAACAAATTTGGAATTAAATATTAATTATCAATAATTATTTTTCAAGAGAATAACTGGATTACTTGACAATATTTTATTTTAGTGTGCTTGAAGGGAGTGGAGTTTAGAAAGTTCAGAGTTTCCAGGCTGAGAATGGGAGGCTGATATCCAGAGAGGACAGCCTGGTATTGAGGGTGTCTCTCCTGCTAAGGGTATTTGCAAGTTCTGAAAGGTGAGAGGTAGAACTGAACTTTGACAGACTTTCAGGACTAAAGGCACAGGAAAAGTAGTGCGTGTGTGTGTGTGTGTGTGTGTGTGGTGTGCGTGGGGCGTGTGTGGGGGGCGCGTGTGTGTGTAAGAGAGAAGCTAATAAAAGCAATAAATACACTGATAGGTTGATTAAAAAAAGAAAGAAAAAGAGAGAGAAGGTATCAATGTTCATAAATAAAACAGAGAATATCAATACAGATTCGACAAACATTTAAATTATCTGAAGATAGATATTGCAAACACATTTTTGCTGATTTTAAAATTTAGATAAAATGGACAAAATTATAGAAAAAAAAATACCATCCACCCACATGGACACAAGAAGTACTTTAAGTAAATAAGTTGAATCAATATGTAAAATGAAAAACTTGTATGGTTTAATGATTTAATTTTATCAAGTACTTAATGAAGAAATAATGTCTGGAAAAGGTTGACAAATTTGGTCAAATGACATTATGAAAAGATTAAAAAGGCAAGCCACTGCATGGAAGTTGATATAATTGATGAAAATCTTGATTTTAGAATGCATTTAAAAATCTAAGCCATTCCACAATGTGTATATATTTTCAAACATCATGTTGCATATGATAAATGCATATAATTGTATGTCAAATTTAAAAATTAAAAAATATAAATTAAAAAACCTAGAATATTTCCTCCAAATCAATGAGACCAATGTTAACAAGCCAAAAGAAAGGTTAGCTAGGGATTTAAATTGGTATTTCACAAGAGAAAATACAGAAATGAGAAAAAAAATTCAACCACATTAAAACTGAACGGAGGGTTAAAATCAAAATAAGACATTATTATATTGTCACATAATATCGAAAACTAAGAAGAATGACAATATAAAATAGTAGCATAGAAAAATGCTGCATATGGAACTCTCCTGTGGTGCTAGTATAAATGTAAATTAGTACAAATCCTTTGTCAAACTGTTTGGCATCATTTAGTAAAGTTGGAGATACATATTTCCTGAAACCTGGCAATTTCACTAGTATAAACCCAGCAGAAATCTGTGAACATTTGCACTAAGACAAGTGTATTAAAAAACGTTTGAAGCATCATTTTCATAGTAGTCGAAATACAGGAAACAACCCAAACATTCTTTAATGGCAGAATGGACGAGCAAGTTGTGATATGTCACACACAATGGAAGAGCCAGCAGCACAGGAAGTAAATGGACTATGGCTACATCCAAAAACATGGATAAGTTTCACGAATACAGTACTGAGTCAAAGATGCCAGACACAAAATAGCATGTGTTGTAAGATATGATTCATGTAAATGTTAAAACATAAACATGTAAAACTTAACTATAGTGTTTAGTAATCTATGCTTATCTGATAAAACAATAAAGAAAAGTGACTATGGAAGATCAGAATAATTATTACTTTGGGAGAGCAAGGTACCGTGGTTTGGAGGGGTGTGAGGGCTTTTGGAGTATGAGTTCTATTTCTTGATTTGACTATGTCATGTTATATAGAGGTTTATACTGTGATAAATCTATCATACTTATAAACAATTCATGTTTCATCTGTGTGTATTATAACACACACTTATGATTTAAAATATATATATATAATTTTAGGTTTTAAAGTTCTATATGGTGGAAGGCTTTGTAATCCTTAGATTCTTTTTTCCTATATAAAATGGAGATAAGAACTTCTATCCACAGTTTCTAAGAGATGTGAATGAGACAAATTACCTGATACAGAGCATACACTCACATACTACGAATATACTTTTTCATAGAGGTGGATAATTCTTCATATACATGAAAATTAAATGGGACAGCAGATAAGTTAAGGTCGATGCTAAAAGATATGATCTAGGTTTCCTGTGTTCAATTTTAAAAGCTGATTAATTCAGTCAAGCACATGCGTGGAGGAACATCTATCAAGCATGTGGGAATCATTTCTGTGTTGGGTAGAATTGTATCTGAAATATATCTAGAAATGTATCACGGTACTTCATATGGAAAAGAATGTTGACATGGAACATTAAAAGTTATCTGTATGCCAATTCTAAGAGCAGCCCAAAAGGAGAAAGATTTGGTCCAAGATCTTGATTCTTTATTTAGCACATGTGGCAGGAAAAAAAAAAAAAAAAAGGCAAAAGTTGTGGATGCATCCAATTATCTTTGTCATCTCCTTTTTATCTCATTGCCCACACACAATCGCTCAAAAATTCTGCTGGCATTAACTTTAAAATATAACCAGGATCAGGCTGGGTTCTGTGGCTTATGCCTGTAATCCCAGCACTTTGAGAGGCTGAGGCAGGTGGATCACTTGAGGTCGAGAGTTTGAGACCAGCCTGGTCAAGATGGTGAAACCCCATTTTGTATTTTGCAAAAATACAAAAATTAGCCAGGCATGGTGGCAGCCACCTGTAATCCCAGATACTCGGGAGGCTGAGGCAGGAGAGTCACTAGAATGCTGGAAGCAGAGGTTGCAGTGAGCCAAAATCATACAGTGAGCCAAGATCGTGCGGCTGCACTCCAGTCTGGGTGACAGAGGGAGGCTCTGTCTCAAAAAATAAATAAATAAATAAATAATATCAATATCTCTATCTATATTAGATATAGATATCTAATATCTATATCTCCAGGATTTCATCATTCTCACTATCTCCACTCTTTCCCAATGCCAGTTTTTTACACTTTTTATTTTAAAGCTTTCCCTAATTGCTCTCTGAACGCTTTCCTTTGGCCCCTGCAGTTTACTCTTCATACAACAAAGTGACTGTTAAAAAATAAAATAAAAAACAGCTCAGAAACAGTCACGCTGGTAAATTCTCCTCCTAAAACTGCCTAGAGGCAATGCCAAGGTCCTTACATGGTCTACCAGAACCTTGGTAATCTACCACAGCCTTTTGCCCACACTCTGGGCTAGGCCTTCTTGCTCTTCCTCAAGACAAGCTTAATACACTCTTCCCTCCAGGCCTTCTCACTGCTTTCTCTGAGATTTTCTTCCTCCAGATGTCTATGTGACTCTTTCCCTCACTTTCTTAGGTCTCCTCCCAAATGTCATCTTATTAGAGATGATCACCCTGACCACCCTCATCTAATGTGGCTGCACAAGTCACCTCTGTCTCACTGTACACCCTTTGAACCTACCCATTCTCACTGCCAGACATTCTGTAAATTTATTTACTCACCTGTTCATTGTCTGTCTCCACAACTGCAGGGATTTTTTTTTCTGTTTTGTCCTCTGCACTCTTGTGCTGAAACCTAAAATAATACTGAAATGTGGTATGTGTCCCCTAAAATGGGTTAAATTGTTAACTCTAGAGTGGATTTCAAGAAATCCACCAAGCTCTGCACAAGTACACTATTAACCATTTATTTGAAAACCCACCTTACCCTCAATTCAAACTCATTCTTGCATCAGCTGAACAATTCTGAATTTATTTCAACTAAAGTGACCTCATTTCTTCTCTTTACTTGTGTCCACCCAGCCTCCCCTAAGCGCACACACACACACATGACAAACCTGTCTACCTTACTATGATATAGATTCCTACTGAAAATTTGTAAATTCCTAGCAAAGGTCTTCAAATGTAAATGGCATTTCAAGCAAGTACTACTCTCTTAAGGAGTGACCACTTAATGAATCACCACTGACCAAAGTGGTCAATGAGGCCAGTCTCAGATATGTCATGTTATTTTAACGCACTTGCAAATGAGCACATCAATATTAACTGGCAGATCGCACACCTTTCTATTTGTGTAAAACTGATTTGGGGAAACTACACAAGTGGGAAATGTTAGGAGAGTTTCCACAGCCTGTCTTTCCGCAAATCAAGCCATTTTGGGGTTATTACTTACATGATGTTAGAACATCTGATTTTCAACTTATCTCTCCCTGATAAAAAGAACTTTTATGAATAAAGCTATACTGACATTTTGCTTCAGGAAATTTAGTTGATAAGCAACTCCCAGGCTTAATTCAGAATCATTTCAGTAAATAGAAGGTACGGTTCTAGGAGGAGATTGCTGAAGTCACACCAACCTAGGTGTTTCTTACCCACTGCCTTGTCTGGAATTAGAAGATGTTGTATTTCTTAATTGAAATGGGTACTCTGAAGAAATCTCAGCATGCCCATTCAGGACACATCATGAGAAACTCTGTTGACAGTTTCACAACTTAGAACATGAAGCATCCCCTGACCTCACATTCTAGTTCTCATTCTTGAAGCACCCCTTACTTCGGCTGAAAATGACTTGGTCCTTTCCAAACACAGGTGTTTTTGAATGTGTGACAGCAGCAGGCTCCGAGGAGTTCCTCTTAAATGAGCCTGCTATGCTTTCCTTCTTGCCATCTCATTTCCTTCCTTTCTTTCCTCTTGTTTTCATCCTCCCCTTTTTAAGACATCATTTCTTCCCTTTATTCATTGCTCCTACACCTTCTCTTCTGTTCTTTTCTTTTATGTTTTACACTATGGCAGTAAAGAAATTTATACTAAAATGTATATTCGAAATAATAATGTATAATTTTTAAAAATCGGCTTCAGTGATAAGGGAAAGACAAAATATGAATTAAAACTTGCCTATCTAGTTGCCATGACTTGAGTTTTAAATTTGCTTTTGAGATTTCTTGAAACTGAGGAAAATAGTTGAATAATCATTTATAATTGTTGAAATAAGTTGAAAATCACTTATAATCTGAACATCAAAGAAGCACATTTTTAAAAAGTATTGGTATGTATTTTTCAATTGTGTAATGTTTAATTATGTCTAGTAGATAGGTTAATAGCTAAACTGTACATATTATTTTATATTCTAGCACTGAATTCTAAAAATAATTTTGACATTGGCTTTGTGTAGCCATGTGATGAATAATATCAATGACAATATACTTTTTTTGGAGAATCCAGGCATGTTAACCATCTTTTCCTTTAGGGCCTTGGCTCTCATCTGGGGCACTCGTAAGAATAACATGGGTCGATCTTTGTAAAAAGATTGCAGGGCTCACATCTAGGCCCTACTGAAATCACAACCGTCAGCAGAGGATCATGCTTATGAAATTTCCATTATCTTTCTGGACATTTTTGAAAACCTACTTTCCAATGAGGTAGTTATAAAAATGCTATTTCTTTCTGCCTTCGAGTTTAAACATTTAAAAACTCCATTGCATTTATGTTAAGAAAAGATGACGTCATATTTGCATCTCAAAACTTTGATCTCCATTTTTGTGAGCACCCCCATCCATAAGAAAACTTGGCCTGTATGGCCTCATTTTATGTCTATTGAGGCTTCTTGGGACAGCAACAATGGTATGTACAGTGAGTGAGGCACGCATAATCCTTGACCTGACCTTCTGCAGTGAACCAGGTTTGCTTTGAGAAACAGTCTATTCTCACTCAGACTCCTCATTTCACAGTTGAGAAAACTTCAGTCCTAGATATGCCATGACATGTCCAAAGTCAAAAGAGTTGATAAGAGCAAGGCCTGGACAAAACCCCAGGAGACTGGATTCTCAGCACCATTTCCTTGTCATTGCTCCACATGGTCTCCGTGGCCCCTGAGCACCCTTGTTGCACTCAGCTCCTTTCAGCAGGGAGCCCTCCTCTTTCTGGAGGTGCGGTATCAGTTGGCTTCTATCACAGCCTCCCTGTGTCTCCTTTATTCTCCTGCTCTTTGAACACCCTGAGAGAAAATATGTATTTGTTCTCCTCATTTTGCATTTGTTTCTCTACTTCTTTCAACTCTGCCAGTGTGATTCCTGCTGCTATCTGTGAGGGGCTTTCTTTTCCCCAACATTTGAAATATCTTTGTATAACTCAGAGAGCCATGCAAAATTTCTCTATTGAAATTCAAAACCCAACCAGGCTGACCTCATTTCAAAATAAGACCAAATCTCAAACCAGCCGGTTTTAATCGAACCATTCTTTTATATATTTTTATTTATTTGTATGAAAAAAATATGTTTTTCCTGTGGACATTTTGTATCTGCATGAGGGATTTGGGAGTGTTAATGAGAAAGGGGTACCATAATGGCATACATTTGCATAGCCATTCACAGCCTCAACCCTTCTGCAAACATCATCATTCCTTCTAAAAAGTCCGATAAGGATGTTGGTCAAATTGTATGACACCCCCAACCTCCCCCGCACACACAACCCACCCCCCCGCACCCATAGATACATGCACACTTGGTAACTGACTCTTTCAACAACTGTGAAATGAGTTGCCCAAGATCTCTAGGTTGTTAAGTAACATATATACTTATACATACACAAATTGACATAAACTCAGTCAGTCTTATTTATTATGAAATCGAGACACCCAGTATAACATTATGAAGCTTGGGCTATCTTTTTTAAAAAATTATTTTCTTTTTTTTTTTTTGAAATGGAGTCTCGCTGTGTCGCCCAGGCTGGAGTGCAGTGGCTGGATCTCAGCTCACTGCAAGCTCTGCCTCCCAGGTTCACGCCATTCTCCTGCCTCAGCCTCCAGAGTAGCTAGGACTACAGGCGCCCGCCACCTCGCCCGGCTAGTTTTTTGTATTTTTTAGTAGAGATGGGGTTTCACCATGTTAGCCAGGATGGTCTCGATCTCTTGACCTCGTGATCCACCCGTCTCGGCCTCCCAAAGTGCTGGGATTACAGGCTTGAGCCACTGCGCCCGGCAAAAAAATTATTTTCTTTTAATAAACATGTTGTACATATTGGTGGGATACAATTTGATCTTCCAATATATATCTATGTTGTAACTACTCCAATCCAACCAAAATAGTTAATGCATCCATCATCTTATGCATTTATTTTTTGTTGTGAAAACTTTCAAAAGCCCCTCTTCTAGCTATTTTGTAGTATGCAATATTTTACTGTTAACTAAAATAGTATATTACATAGTCATCCTACTATGCAATAGAACACCAACATTTATTTCTTCTTATTGTGATCTTTCACTGTTATCCCCTTTCCCCTCCCCTCAGCAGTCTGTAGTAACTATTGTTCTACTTTCTGCTTCTATGATGTTAACTTTTTTCCCTTAGATTCCACATATGAGTGGGATTATGCAGTGTCTGTCTGTCTGTGTCTGGTTATTTCACTTAGCATGTCCTCCTGGTTCGTCTTTACATGTTGTTGTAAATGACAGGATTTCATTCTTTTTATGACGGAACAGTATTCCATTTTGTATATATACCACCTTTTCTTTATCCATTTATCTATTGTTTAACACTTAGGTCGATTTCATGTCTTGGCTATTGTAAATAATGATGCAATAAATACGTGAATGCAGAGATCTCTTTGACATACCGATTTCTTTTTCTTTGGATATATACCCCACAGTGGGACTGCTGTATCTTTTGGTAGTTATATTTTTAATGTTTTAGGAACCTCCATGATGTTTTCCATAATGGCTGTACTAGTTTACAATCCCACCAACAGTGAGTAAATGTTCCTCTTTCTCCACATCTTTGCCAACACTGGTTTTCTTTTGTCTTTTTGAAAATATTCATTCTAACCAATAGATTGAAATGGTATCTCGTTACGGTTTTGATTTGCATTTCACTGATGAGTAGTGATGTTGTACATTTGGGCTATCTTTTATTGGGCCAGCATCTATGGATCTCAGTTAATTTGGGGAATTCACTAAGTAGCACTTTGGTGTTAATTCCTCATAGGAGAGAAGTTAATGGCAGAATAACATAAGAAATAATAAATTTATTTTAAGATGCACATTCTTAACAGAATTCCAATGTTGTTTGTACATCTTAATTAAATTAAGACAGGGAGCAAGTCCTCTTCCTCAGACTGGGAACATATTCTGACTTGTCAGCCAATAATCATACCTGGCGTGTTAATTGAGTTTAGAAAGGTGCTTCTGACCCACTTCTGATCTATGAGATCTTAGAGAAAAGCCAGTTAGGTGCTTTAGGCAAAGTTGTCATTGCTCCTAAAAATGTTACATGAAAGAGATGTTCCTTCTTCTTGTTGTTGATTCCAGATGTAAAACCTGGAATACAAAAAGCCATTTTACTATTTTCCTGAAGGAAGAATTAATATGCCACTGAAACTTCTGTCACTTGCAATCCAAACACCCTAGCTGATTTCTGTTAACTTTCCCTTTTCAGGGAGAATTTCAATCCAGATATCTTCTGCCATAACCAAGAGTCAGCACATCATAATCTAGCCACACTCAGACCCATGAACAGGATCATAAAGACACATTTTTAGAATTTAGAATTAAGAAAATCAGGAATTTAGAATTAAGAAAATCAAGAATTTAGAATTAAGAAAATCAGGATGCTCTGCTATGGGATTCATTTAAATATTATGTAAATTGGGACATAGAAGATCCAAGATGAACTGTCCCTGTTCAAACTAGAGTTATTTGAGAATTCAGGCTAGGAAAATCAAAGGTGGTTGGCCAGAAGTGGGAGAGAGACAAATGGCAAAGCTTGTGCACAGACAAAGAAACATGAGATAAAATACAGTACTTGGCACTTCTTAGGTACTCAATAAATATGTGTTGAGTTTTAATGTAGAACGTCAGTTTCTTAGATGCTTTCACATTTTTAAATGTATATTGCAAAAGTAAACTCTGCGATCATAAGACAGCTATTTCAAAAAATTAGATTTTTACATACCTTTCCTATCAAATATTTCTAAAATTAGTGTCTGGATTGGCAGCTTTCTTCTCGACCTTGCTCATAGAATCATAGCCAGTACAAGCTCCTCACACGAGGGCCAGAGCTGCATTTCTGTCTGCTGGGACTCTACTTCAGGGGACACACAAACAATTCTTGAAGGACAGTATCATTAGAAATTTTTTTATGTGTACTGAAATAATATCATAAAGGATTTTATTCTCACAATACCAAAGACATTATAAATGAAGTGTATAGATAGAAAATGGGTATCAAAATATCTATATGATGACTAAAGACAGATGACCAGATAGTATCCCATGTAGACAATATTTTTGTGATAAGATTAGACTTGTTAGAGAGGTAATAATCATACTCATTATGAAATGGGTTGAATATTAAAATTTAAAGTGTAAAAAGTGCATTTAGTTTTAAATTGATGCACATTCTTGGTTTAAAGACTCCTCTGTCTATGAAGAACCGTTCCCTCATTCCCTACATGTCCACCACCAACATATCTTTCTATTGCTTTTAAGCGTATCAAAAGAAAGGACAAATGGATTAAAAGTTCTAAAAACTGCCTAGCGATGTTCTTTTAAATTATGTAAACCTCATTTTATGTAATAGTGTCACTGAACAAATAATCAGTTGGCTGAGGAAGATTAGTGGCTATAATTATTTATTCATTTTAAGGTTTGTTATTAAGCCTTCCTTTTGCTATTTGTGGCCATTATATGATGAAAGATCAATACAAAGAAGATGAGAAAGTACGGAGATGATGGTTAATTATCAGAAAGGAAAAAGGTAGGCAGATGCCTGGCTTCCTGCTGATAATCCCCTCTTCTTCTCACAAATGTTTCTCTGGTTAACATTTTCCTTGGCTTGAAACAACAGAAAGATAAGCAGCTGTCCTATTTCTCTACTATAGGTCAGCATCTTACACTGGAGTGGTTTTTATTAGGCGGTCTGTCTGTCCTATTGGCTGCTGAACTCCAACGCCCAGAATGTCACCTAGCACAAAATAGGCACTCAATACATATTTGCTGAATGAATAATAAATGAACAAGAAACACATTGAAATGCATCATATCCCATCTAGAAGACTCAAAATTCACATTAGCATTTTCAATGCCCTGAGAAGGCCTGCAGTAAAGGATCTTGCTTGGTTAGTTTCTCCTTGAGATCACCAAATAAATTTTTTTCTTGTTTATTTGTTACACTTCGGTGAAACACATTGAGAGATATTTTTGAGACTATTTTTCCAGTCATGATATAATATTATTATTTTGGTAGCCTAAAGATATGTTTTATAATCATATGTAAACATAATTTCCAATGAGAAAAATTACAGTACAAACTGGACTGATTAGGACATCACCAGTTGTCTTGCTTGTGAGTCTACAAAAATAGACCCTTTTCAAAGACTTCAAATGTTGCCTTCACTACGCATGTGGCTTTCTTCCTCTATTGACAGTAAAACCAGAGCTATGGTATAGCCTTTGTTCTGGGAAACGGCATACGTGGAGGAGAAGTCTTCAAAGATTAAAAATGTCTTCGGGGCCGGGCGAGGTGGCTGAAGCCTGTAATCCCAGCACTCTGGGAGGCCGAGACGGGCGGATCACGAGGTCAGGAGATCGAGACCATCCTGGCTAACACGGTGAAACCCCGTCTCTACTAAAAAAATACAAAAAACTAGCCGGGCGAGGTGGCGGGCGCCTGTAGTCCCAGCTACTCGGGAGGCTGAGGCAGGAGAATGGCGTGAACCCGGGAGGCGGAGCTTGCAGTGAGCTGAGATCCAGCCACTACACTGCAGCCTGGGCGACACAGCGAGACTCCGTCTCAAAAAAAAAAAAAAAAAAAAAGTCTTGGGACACACACAGATACACATGCATACAAAGAAGAAATTCACTTATCTTTTCCTATGATATCTGAATCACATTATTTTTATCAATCATAAGGTCAGAGATATTTCTGCTCATAGTTATTTGCTCATGTAGTTAGTTCTATTTTCAGTCCCACTACCCATTTATTGCCCTGTGTCCCTCATGGTAGCAGGCACCTTAGCCATCCTTGCTCTCTATAGTGACTTAGTGCTGATTATTTCTGGGCACATGGTTTATGACTACATTTTCTTTTATGTATTTTTGTTATATATTCCACAATTAACACACTGTTTTAAAATCATTTAAAAAACCCAAATGAATATTGTATATCTACTTTTATAATAATTTAAAGCTATAGATTTAGAGTTATCCACACACATTATATGGTCCCATTCCTAAAAGGAGGGTGCTACAAGGCTTTTCCTCAAGGCTTTGCATTCATCCCTCCTGAATAACCCCGCTGAAAAATCCCTAATATTGATCTAAAGAGAGGCCAGTACAATTGAAAATAGGCTGCTCCTTTATCAAACAAGCCAGATCTCCAGTCCTGGGCTAGCAGGAACAGAGAGGTTAAAGGAAGTTTTGAGGAACTTTAAAAGCCATATATTAGTTTTTAAAAGTCAATATATTTTAAAAATTAATATTAATTTTTAACATCTTATGAGGTCTTTGGGCAGCATCGAGGGCCTAGATAAGGTTGTCTGGTCACCGATTTATAGTGGTCTCAATCTGCCTTGATGTATAATTTTGATTTTACCCAGCAGCATTATTAGCTGCAGGGTTAAGAAGCAAAGATGTGTCATACATCATGAAGTAGGTTCAAAGGTATACGCCTTATGAAACAATACAAAAAGTCGTCATTTTAATGATTTACTCTTCAACAATGGAATTTATAAAGGCCTGTTTAATTAGACAACAAAACAAGCCAATCACACTATCACTGTGTTTTTGGCTAGCCACTGAAATTTTTAGGGCCTCAGTTTCCTCCTCTATTACATGGAAACAACAGTACCCACTTCATACACTTTTTGTGAACATTAAATATTGTAACTTATGTAAATTTTTTAAAGGTGCATTGGTCATATACCAAGCATTCATTAGTATCGCCTTTCAAAATTTTCTGCTTACATACAAATCACTGGCCATGTTATTCTCAGTGGTATAATGAAGATCATCATACTAATTAAAAACTAAGAGATGAGAATGCCAGTCTAAATAATGAATCAAAACCAAGTGTATGTTCATTTGCAGCACTATTCACAATAGCAAAGACATGGAATCAACCCAAATGCCCATCAGTGATAGACTATACAATGAAAATGTGGCACATATACACCGTGGAATACTACACAGTCATAAAAAAGAACACGATCATGTCCTTTGCAGGGACATGGATAGAACTGGAAGCCATTATCTCCAGCAAACTAACACAGGAACAGAAAAACCAAATGCCACGTGTTCTCACTTATAAATGGGAGCTGAACAATGAGAACACATGGACACAGGGAGCGGAACAACACACACCAGGGCCTATTGGGGAAGTGGGAAAGGGAGAGCATCAGGAAAAATAGCTAATGCATATGGAGTTTAACACCCAGGCAATGGGTTGATAGGTGCAGCAAACCACCATACACATGTTTACCTACGTAACAAGCCTGCACATCCTGCATATGTATCCCGGAACTTAAAACACAATAAAAATTTTAAAAAAATATTCAAAATATTCATTTCATTATAATGAAAATAAAAAATACAAATATATGCTTTACTGAATTGTGACATTTGCCTCCTTGCTGTACTCTGTTCAGGCTCTCAAGTTTCTGCTTCGTTTATCACTGTAAATGAATAGTCATATCACTTTGATGATCCCTTACTTTGCCTAATAAGCCCAACTGCCTAATAAATTCCAGATTGTTCAGATTATATAAGCATGGTTGTTTTTTGTGTTCCGTAATGTGTATTTTGATCTTAAAAACTGAACTAACCTTTTATTTGGAGTTTTTCTCTTTTTTCAGTGTTTCATGTTTGTGATTGTTGTATGTTGTTTTTAGCCCTTTTGTTTTAGGAGGTGAGTATACACATAAAGGCCTGACCTCAAAGCAGGAACAAAGAGAGTGCCTATTTTCTGTGGTCCGTGTTGTATATTTTTGTTTTTATTAAAGAACTGAAATATATAGCAAACAGAAATTACTCTGGAAGAGATGCACAGTGAAGACTCTATAAACTCTTTTTGTTACGTGTGTGTGTGTGTGTATACATACATATGTATATTTTATATATATATATATGTATTTTTTTTTGAGATGGAGTCACACTCTGTCACCCAGGCTAGAGTACAGTGGCACAATTTCAGCTCACTGCAGCCTCCGCCTCTGGGGTTCAAGCTATTCTCCTGCCTTAGCCTCCCGAGTAGCTGGGATTACAGGTGCATACGAGCACGCTTGGCTAATTTTTGTATATTTAATAAAGACAGGTTTTCATCATGTTGGCTAGACTGGTCTCAAGCTCCCGACCTCAAGTGATCCACCCATCTTGGCCTCCCAAAGTTCTGGGATTACAGGTGTGAGCCACTGCGCCTGGCCATATTACATGTATATTTTTATTAAATAGCCAGAAAGCAGGTTTATTTTTTCCCAATCACTGCCTTTACCCAGACATTGTCAAATCTCCCTTTTCCATCATGCCCATGATATTTCTGGTCAATCTAATCACCTGCCAAACATTTAAGTTCTAAAAAGCCCCCTCTCATTTAGTGTCAAATTTAAATCTCATATGGAACTTAATTCTCCTTTCCTCTCACTCTCCGTGAGGTAGATGAGCTTGAGACCTAATGATTAGGAGCATAGAGGAGTCTGAGTCTAGGACATGATACCCTCCACTTTTTCTTCCTTTTGATCTCTATTCCCCAATTGTGAAGAAGAGGGAGAAGAGAGGCTGAAAATGGCCAAAATATGGTACACTGATTGCCTCAGTGTAGCAGGCATGCAGATGTCCGTTCTACTGTATGACTTGAGTGTGAGTTCTTTGCGGAATCTTACTGGAACTCTTCACTGCATAGTTTCTGCTGCCAGTGATCCTCTGTGTTGTGACCTCACCAGAACTTCTCTGCTATAGGCCCTGTAAGTCTGCCCAAGAGCCACTTGTTGCTGGAATCTCCTTGTCCATTGGCCAACTCTTTTGGGTTGGGTACTGGCAAGATGGCTCAAACATGACTACCTTTCATACTTCCTCTTCAGCCAAGAGATATTCATATACTCGTGCCAAGCCAAATGGCAGGACTATAAGCCCTTCATTGAGGCCCCTTCTCTCCAGTCTGTCCTCTCCAATTTTCCCTGCATAAATAGTCACAGAAACCCAGCCCACACATATGTCCAACAAATTAAAAAAGAAAGAGATACCCCTTCTTCCTGCTATGGCTTCCTCTAAGTGAATCCCTTTGAGCCCTTTAGCACCATACTTTCAGTGAGGTAGAGGCATAGCCTCCCATTTTCCCTTGACTTAAGGTAGCGACAGAAGAATCCCTGCACTCTTTTTCTTACTCACATCCTAAATAACGCCCCCCAACCTCTCTTTTTCCTTCATATAGGCTGAGGGAGGACAGTAGAGAATATGTGATGGGAGAGTAGCTAACCCTGCTCTTCTGTTTCTAAATACGATCTGCAAGGGTTTCTAACCCCCTAATAGTTACATGATGACTCTTTTTCTGTCTGTTTTTGGCCACTTGACAATTCTTGGACTACAGAAAAAGTCCTATTCAATATCCAGGTAATCACTAATTAAATAAACAAGCAAACATAATAATTACTGTATACCGATAGACATACACATATAAATGTACCGATTATCTATGCACATATACATACATATGTGTATATTTACATTTTTACAGAGGAAGAGTTCTCTGTTGAACATTATACTATTGAATTCACCTTGTAACTTTCAAATGGGAAGCGCTAATGAAATCAAAGCCATAGGTTAGTATTTAGCATTTATATAACACTTGTATTTGCAAAGTACTTTAGAATAATTCAATCCTTAATCCCCATAACAGCTCTGGGAGGGAGGCCCAGTTATCATCTCCTTCATAAATGAGGAAAGGGAGACCTGGAAAGGTTGCATGACACGCTCTGAGGCTGATTGGTGGCAGCCACCAATTAAAGCACAAGGGTCTTGACTTAGAGGAATGCTGTTCATCCTCTGGGCCCTAAAGAATGAGATTTCTTAATAAACCCGTGAGTCATGGAGAAGAGGCACAGGCTGACTGCGATTTTACTAGGCTGTTTCCACTGCATCTCATTGATGGCTTAAATCATCTTAGTGCCACCGAACTCTTTTCAGCAATAAAATAAAAAGTGTATTAAGTGCTAAATTCTGCCCATAACTGGTATTTCTCATTGACTGCAAGTTTATGGAAGTTGTCAGCTTCAGAGACCAGCTTATATGAAGGCACTCCAGCCTCTGTGGGTAGATGAATTGAACTAGTCAGATATGATGGGGATAAAATTAACAAATTTACCAGGCTTTCGGAGCTGAGGCTACATTTGCCAGTTTTCATACTCCAAGACCATCACCCTAAGAAACCCCACACTCCACGGCAGGGGTATTCATCTTCTCACCTTCAGACACTGTTACCTACATATCTCAGTTCTAGTCACAAACTTGAGATCACTATAGCAACCAATTACTATTTATGTTGCTAAGACAGCATGCAGAGAAAGGGGGAAGCAGGATGTGCTTACTCATTTTTATGTGATCTCAGTGGAGGAAGGATAAAATGCTGATTCCAGTTTCCAGATTCCCATTGACTTCTTCCATCCTAATTTATATTCACATTTGTCTTCTCCACAGGTAATCTACTTGATGGCAAGGCACTTATAGTATCTATAATAAATTCTACAATTGTTAATAGTGCCAAAAAGAAGTAAAAAACATTAGAAATAATTACATTTTCTGGCATGCTGGCTAATTTCAGGATTATTCCATTCTCAAATATCCCTGAGCTTCAAAATTTGAGCCTTCATCTAACATTTTCTAAAGCACCTCAGGCTCACTGGAAATACTCTCTTCCTCTTTATCAAAATATAAACAGTGCCATCAATTTTTTGCTATTTATAGTTTGGTTGCCTTTTAATTTCCTTGTTTTGATTGTAAGTGACTCAAGAAACAGAAAGAGATCTCATCATAAAGTATGGATCAGAGTTGGGACCAAATTCCAGCTGTAGTACTAACCAACAAAGGAGCCTCTGCTAAGTTTCTACCTTCCTTGGCTCCTTTTCTTTAAGACAAGCACAAGAATCCACGCCTAGAGCCAGAGTGAACATCTTGGGACCAGTATAGGGTAAGTGCTCATTAAAATTTAGATCTTTTCAAGTAAAGTATCTTTATATGTTTGTTTGCATGTCTTTGTGTGTATGTGTGTTTATGATCTACATTAAATATTTACTCCTTTACAAAACCCTAACTCTTAGAAATCTTTCTATACTAAAAAGTGTGGGAAGTGATGTCCAAACCTTTTCTAATATGATTGTGCAGCAAACACATCCAAGCATATGACACAGAGGTTTCACAATTGCATGGCCATGTGGATATCGTGGTATCAGCAGTCACTAGCAGGATTTACAAAAATCTCCCTAAGCAGGAAAACTTCTCCTCAGGTTAATCCTTGAAACAATTTAGCATCCTTTGGAATTAATGAAATAGACTAAGAAACTATTACTCTGAAAAGCTAAGTGTCTATGTAGTTTGGATAAATTGAGTAAAGAATCAAAATTTTCCTTCCATTCAATTTGTTGTAGACTGTTTTAATGGCAAATAAATGGTAAAAGCTCTGTTTGTGGACCATATAGGAAATGGAGCAATCTTCTTGGTCTGGTCTATTTGACTTCCCTATTTGATTTAACAAATCTAGTAAGGGAATTAGTCAAATGAATTGACAAATTACTTAAACGAAGTTCAGTTCATCTTAGCTACTTCAAGTAGATATTCCCAGTGGACCACTGCCTGTATAATTCACATCAGAACATTGTTTCTTCATGAGTCATAAGAATACATGACTCTACCCTGTATGTCACCTCCCCAATCTGACTGTAAACTCTAAAGTCAGCTCCGAGTTCCCCATCTCCTGTATTCACTCTCTGCTTCCCTTCACCCTACTGTCTATAATAGCATTATTATAGATACTGATAAGGTGGAATATTTATTAAATAATTGGTAATGCCAAAACAATGCAATAACAAAAACAATAAAATAAAAGTAAGTTTACTCGGGCTAAGTTGATGGCGATAAACAACCTGTATTATCTTGCTAAGTAATTTCTTTGTCTGTTTTTCTTCCTTATGTAGAAATATAGGCTGGGCACTGTGGCTCACACCCGTAATCCCAGCACTTTGGGAGGCTGAGGTGGGTGGATCATTAGGTCAGGAGATTAAGACCATCCCTGGCCAACATGGTGAAACCCTGTCTCTATTAAAATACAAAAAATTTGCCAGGTGTGGTGGCACACACCTGTAGTCCCAGCCACTCTGGAGGCTGAGGCAGAGGAATTGCTTGAACCCAGGAGGCAGAGGTTGCAGTGAGCTGAGATCGTACCACTGCATTCCAGCCTGGTGACAGAGCAAGACTCTGTCTCAAAAATATAAAATAAAATAAAATAAAATAGAAATATATTCTCAATATTTTGCCATTCAATATATAAACATGGTGATGTGATTTTTTTTTCTCCCTGGACAGGCAATTTCAAAGGTGGAATGATGGATAAAGCATTAAATATTTATTTCTGCCAACTACTTTATATAAGAAGTTGTTAAAAGGCTTTACAATTATTATTCTTAACAACATCTTGGACAGCTATAGACAAAAAGTAAAGATTTTTAAATGTGAGATTTTTCTTAGTTTTTTTTTTTTTTAATAGTAAGTAATCATCTATTTTAAATTGTGCCTTTCTCTTCTAAAGACCAACTATTTTGATTCTAGAACAATTTGCTCCCTCCAAATCTCCAGTGAGGAAAAATATGATGGAATTATGCAATTATACTCATAGAAGAATGAAAGGCATTATCTGCCTATGAAAATCCTCCTAGACCTATTATAAAATCAAATCCAGGCAAATTAATTCAATACAACCAAAAGTAACAAATTTATTTTAACACCTACAGTGCACAATGCCATGTGTGAGACTTGGTGAAATATACAAATATGAAAAGTACACAGCCCCTTCCATTAAGAACCAATAAATCCTTTGGGAGACAGCATCTAAATAGGTGAACAATTTAAATAGCTTTAAGAGATGAAAGTACCTATAGAAAATATATTGAAAGATGGCTGAATAGGAGCAGCTCCAGTCTGAAGCTCCCAGTGAGACCAATGTAGAAGGTGGGTGATTTCTGCATTTCCAACTGAGGTGCCTGGTTCATCTCACTGGGACTGGTTAGACAGTGGGTGCAGCCCATGGAGGGTGGACCAAAGCAGGCTGCGGCATCGCCTCACCCGGAAAGCTAAAGGGGCCCCTAGCGAAGGGAAGCCGTGAGGGACCATGCCATGAGGGAAGGTGCTATCCAGCCCGGATACTACACTTTTCCCATGGACTTCACAACCCAAAGACCAGAAGATTCCCTTGGGTGCCTACACCACAAGGGCCCTGAGTTTCAAGCACAAAACTGGGCAAACATTTGGGCAGACATCAAAATAGCTGCAGGAGTTTTTTCATACTCCAGTGGTGCCTGGAATGCCAGCAAGCCAGAAACATTCATTCCCATGGAAAGGGGACTGAAGCCAGGAAGCCAAGAGGTCTTGCTCAGCTGATCCCAATCCTACAGAGCCCAGCAAGCTAAGATCCACTGGTTTGAAATTCTCACTGCCAGCGCAGTAGTCTGAAATTGACCTGGGACACTAGAGCTCAGTGCAGGGTGAGGCATCTGCCATTACTGAGGTTTGAGTAGGCAGTTTTCCCCTCACAGTGTAAACAAAGCCTGGAAAGTTTGAACTGGGCAGAGTCCACCCAAGTACCACAAAGCCGCTGTAGCCAAATTGCCTTTCTAGATTCCTCCTCTCTGGGCAGGGCATCTCTGAAAGAAAGGCAGGAGCCCCAGTCAGGGGCTTATAGATAAAACTCCCATCTCCCTGGAACAGAGCACCTGTGGGCACAGCTTCAGCAGACTTAAAAGTTTCTGCCTGCCAGCTCTGAAGAGAGCAGTGGATCTCCCAGCACAGTGTTTGAGCTCTGCTAAGGGACAGACTGCCTCCTCAAGTGGGTCCCTGACCCCCATGCCTCCTGATAGGGAACTCCTCCCAGCAGGGGTCAACAGGCACCTCATACAGGAGAACTCGGGCTGGAATCTGGTGGGTGCCCCTCTGGGACAAAGCTTCCAGAGGAAGGAGCAGGCAGCAATCTTTGCTGTTCTGAAGCCTCTGCTGGTGATACCCAGTCAAACAGGGTCTGGAGAGAATCCCCAGCAAACTCCAGCAGATCTGCAGAAGAGGGGCCTGACTGTTAGAAGGAAAACTAACAAACAGAAAGCAATAGCATCAACATCAACAAAAAGGATGACCACGCAAAAACTTCATCTGAAGGTCACCAACAGCAAAGACCAAAGGTAGATAAATCCACAAAGATGAGGTTAAACCAGCACAAAAAGGCTGAAAATTCCAAAAACCAGAGTGCCTCGTCTCCAAAGGATCACAACTCCTTGCCAGCAAAGGAACAAAACTGGACGGAGAATGAGTTTGATGAATTGACAGAAATAGGCTTCAGAAGGTGGGTAATAACAAATCCTCTGAGCTAAAGGAGCATGTTCTAACCCAATTCAAGGTAACTAAGAACCTTGATAAAAGGTTAGAGGATTTGCTAACTAGAATAATCAGTTTTTAGAAGAATATAAATGGCCTGATGGAGCTGAAAAACACAGCATAAGAACTTCGTGAAGCATACACACATATCAACACCCAAATCAATCAAGCAGAAGAAAGGATATCAGAGATTAAAGATCAACTTAATAAAATAAAGTGTGAAGACAAGACTAGAAAAAAAAAGAATGAAAAGGAATAAACAAAACCTCCAAGAAATATGGGCCTATGTGAAAAGACCAAACCTATGTTTGACTGGTGTACCTGAAAGTGATGGGGAGAATGGAACCAAGTTGGAAAACACTTTTCAGAATATGATCCAGGAGAACTTACCCAACCTAGCAAGACAGACCAACATTCAAATTCAGGAAATACAGAAAGCACCACAAAGATACTCTTTGAGAAGAGCAACCCCAAGACACATAATCATCAGATTCACCAAGGTTGAAATGAAGGAAAAAATGTTAAGGGCAGCCAGAGAGAAAGGTCAGGTTACCCACAAAGGGAACCCTGTCAGACTAATTGATAGCAGATCTCTCTGCAGAAACCCTAGAAGCCAGAAAAGAGTGAGGTTTAAAGAAAAGAGTTTTCAACCAACAATTTCATATCCAGCCAAACTAAGCTTCATAAGTGAAGGAGAAATAAAATCCTTTACAGACAAGCAAATGCTGAGAGATTTTGTCACTACCAGACCTGCCTTACAAGAGCTCCTGAAAGAAGCACTAAATATGGAAAGGGAAAACCAGTACCAGCCACTACAAAAACAAACCAAGTTGTAAAGACCATTGACACTATGAAGAAACTGTATCAACTAACAGACAAAATAACAAGTTAGCATCATAATGACAAGATCAAATTCACACATAACATTATTAACCTAAAAGGTAAACCAGCTAAATGCCCCAATTAAAAGGCACAGGCTGGGAAATTGGATAAAGAGTCAATACCCATTGATGTGCTGTATTCAGGAGACCCATCTCACGTGCAAAGACACACACAGGCTCAAAATAAAGAAATAGAGCAATATTTATAAAGCAAATGGAAAGAAAAAAAAAAGCAGGTGTTGCAATCCTAGTCTCTGATAAAACAGACTTTAAACCAACAAAACTAAGAAGACAAAGAAGAGTATTACATAGTGGTAAAGGGATCAATGCAACAAGAAGAGCTAACTATCTTAAATACATATGCACCCAATATAGGAGCACCCAAATTCGTAAAGCAAGTTCTTAGACACATACAAAGAGACTTAGACTCCCACACAATAATAGTGGGAGATTTTAATGGCCCACTGTCAATATTAGACAAATCAACAAGAGAGAAAATTAACAAGGATATTCAGTACTTGAACTCAGCTCTGGACCAAGTGGCACTAATAGACATCTACAGAACTCTCCACCCCAAATCAACAGAGTATACATTCTTCTCAGCACCACATAGCACTTATTCTAAAATCAACCATATAATTGAAAGTAAAACATTCTTTAGCAAATGCAAGAGAACGGAAATCATAACAGTCTCTCAGACCACAGTGCAATCAAATTTGAACTCAGGATTAAGAAACTTACTCAAAACTGCACAACTACATGGAAACTGAACAACCTGCTCCTGAATGACTAATGGGTAAATAATGAAATTAAGGCAGAAATAAGAAAGTTATTTGAAACCAATGAGAAAAAAGACACAATGTATGAGAATCTCTGGGACAGAGCTAAAGCAGTGTTTAGAGGGAAATTTATAGCACTAAATCCTCACAGAAGAAAGGAGGAAAGACCTAAAATTGACACCCTAACATCACAATTAAAAGAACTAGAGAAGCAAGAGCAAACAAATTCAAAAGATACCAGAAGACAAGAAATAACTAAGATCATAGCAGAACTGAAGGAGATAGAGACATAAAAAATCCTTAAAAAAATCAATGAATCCAGGAGCGGGTTTTTTGAAAAAATTAACAAAATAGATAGACTCCCAGCCAGATTAACAAAGAAGAAAAGAGAGAAGAATCAAATAGATACAATAAAAAATGATAAAGGGGAGATCACCACTGATCCCACAGAAATACAAACCACCATCAGGGAATAATATAAACAACTTTATGCAAATAAACTAGAAAATCTAGATGAAATAGATAAATTCCTGGACACATACACCCTCTCAAGACTAAACCAAGAAGAAGTCAAATCCCTGAATAGACCAATAACAAGTTCTGAATTTGCAGCAGTAATTAAGAGCCTACCAATAAAAAAACAAAAAAACAAACAAAACAAAACAAAAAAACGCCCAGGACGAAATAGATTCACAGCTGAATTTTACCAGAGGTAAAAATAGGAGCTGGTACCATTCTTTCTGAAACTATTCCAAACAATATAAAAAGAGGGAATCATCCCTAACTCATTTTATGAGGCTAGCACCATCCTGACACCAGAATCTGGCAGAGACACAACAAAAAAAGAAAATTTCAGGCCAATATCCTTGATGAACATCAGTGGGAAAATCTTCAATAAAATACTGACAAACTGAATCCAGCAGCACATCAAAAAGCTTATCCACTACAATCAAGTCAGCTTCATCTCTGGGATGCAAAGATGGTTCAAAATACACAAATCAATAAACGTAATCCATCACATAAACAGAACCAGTGATGAAAACATGATTATCTCAATAGATGCAGAGAAAGCCTTTGATAAAATTCAACACCCCCTCATGCTAAAAAACACTGAATCAACTAGATACTGATGGAACATATCTCAAAGTAATAACAGCTATTTATGACAAACCCACAGCCAATATCATACTGAATGGGCAAAAGCTGGAAGCATTCCTTTTGAAAACCGGCACAAGACAAAGATGCCCTCTCTCACCACTTCTATTCCACTTAGTATTGGAAGTTCTGGCCAGGGCAATCAGTCAAGAGAATGAAATAAAGGACATTCAAATAAGAATAGAGGAAATCAGATTAACTCTGTTTGCAGATGACATGATTGTATATTTAGAAAACCCCATCGTCTCAGTCCAAAAACTCCTTAACCTGATAAGCAACTTCAGCAAAGTCTCAGCATATAAAATCAATGTGCAAAAATCACAAGGCTACCAGTAACCAAAACAGCATGATACTGGTATAAAAATAGATATATAAACCAAAGGAACAGAACAGAGGCCTCAGAAGTACCACCACAGATATACAACCATCTGATCTTTGACAAACCTGACAAAAATCAAGCAATGAGGAAAGGATTCCCTATTTAATAAATGGTGTGAAAACTGGCTAGCCATGTACAGAAAACTGAAACTGGACCCCTTCCTTACACCTTATACAAAAATTAACTCAAGATGGATTAAAGACTTAAACATAAGACCTAAAACCATAAAAATCCTAGAAGAAAACCTAGGCAATGCCATTCAGGATATAGGCATGGGCAAAGACTTCATGACTAAAACACCAAAAGCAATGGCAACAAAAGCCAAAATTGACAAATGGGATCTAATTCAACTAAAGAACTTCTGCACAGCAAGAGAAACGATCATCAGAGTGAACAGGCAACCTACAGAATGGGAGAAAATTTTTGCAATGCATCTGACAAAGGGCTAATATCCAGAATCTACAAGGAACTTAAATTTACAAGAAAAAAGAAACAAACAACTCCATCAAAAAGTGGGCAAAGGCTATGAACAGACACTTCTCAAAAGAAGACATTTATGCAGCCAAGAAATAGATGAACAAAAACTCATCATTACTGGTTATTAGAGAAATGCAAATCAAAACCACAATGAGATACCATCTCACGCCAGTTAGAATGGCGATCATTAAAAAGTCAGGAAACAGGCTGAGGCAGGAGAATGGCGTGAACCCGGGAGGTGGAGCTTGCAGTGAGCTGAGATCCGGCCACTGCACTCCAGCCTGGGGGACAGAGCGAGACTCCGTCTCAAAAAAAAAAAGTCAGGAAACAATAGATGCTGGAGAGGATATAGAGAAATAGGAATGCTTTTACAGTGTGGGTGGGAGTGTAAATTAGTTCAACCATTGTGAAAGACAGTGTGGGGATTCCTCAAGGATCTAGCAGTAGAAATACCATTTGACCCAGAAATCCCATTACTGGGTATATACCCAAAGGATTATAAATCATTCTACTATAAAGACACATGCAAACATATGTTTATTGTAGCACTATTCACAATAGCAAATACTTGGGACCAACCCAAATGCCCATCAATGTTAGACTTGATAAAGAAAATGTGGCACGTATTCACCATGGAATACTATGCAGCCGTAAAAAAGAATGAGTTCATGTCCTTTGCAGGGTCATGGTGAAGCTGGAAACCATCATTCTCGGCAAACTAACACAGGAACAGAAAACCAAACACCGCAAATTCTCACTCATAACTGGGAGCTGAATAGTGAGAACACATGGGCACAGGGAGGGGAACATCACACACCAGGGCCTGTTGTGGGGTGGGGGACAAGGGGAGGGATAGTATTAGTAGAAATACCTAATGTAGGTGATGGGTTTATGGGTGCAGCAAACTTCCATGGCACATGTATACCTATGTAACAAACCTGCACATTCTGCACACGTATCCCAGTATAATAAAAAAAAATAAAAGGAAATAATATTGAAAAGCGCAATGTGACTCTAAGGCCTGAAACAAGACAGTATGGACATTAAACAGATACAAGCTCAGACACGGGAAAAATCGTTTCAGATGGGGAGCGCTCAATTCAGTCATCCTTTACAAGCGTTTCTTAAAATTGCACCATGTACTCCCTCAGGGAGAACTCTGTGGAAGAGAGAGGATTAGAGCTTTGCTTTGTGGAACATGTACTGTACATACCAGTAGCTTGGAATTTATCACAGAATGCCATGTACTATTGCTCACGTTCTTAGAATTGTATCTAACACAACAGTGTCAATAACAATAGCTACAGTTTACAAAATCCAGACATTATGCAAAAGGTTCTATGTACATCATCTCATTTCGTTCTTACAATGACAGCTTGTGGTTAATATTTCTAAATCCTATTTATTAAATTTTGGCTTACTAAGAAAATGTAATGACCTCAACATAGCTTGATGGTAGTAGACCCATGAGTTCAGAAGCCTATGTGTATTGCCTCAAAGCCTATACTCTTAACCACTTAGCTTTAGAGCTTCCAGAACTAGATTATGCATTGTGTGATGGCAGAGTCAATGCATCTGGCATCTCAATAATCTTCCTAGTGATTGAGTTTGAATCTGACAATTGACACATATTGTGTAGCACTGTTATTAGTTTATGCAGAAATAACTGAGACTTTGGGAGCTTTAAGAAACTATAATTCAAACATATCTAAATTAGATGAGTGGCTTCTTAATGTAAAGATGCCCTTTTATGAGTGACATATGGAAGACTTTGGCTCTATCTTAATCTGGCTATCAGCCCTTGGAAAAATATTTTACATATTCTATCCTGCAAGCTTTCATCTACAAAATGAAGATAATAATAATACCTACCTAATGATGTTGTTGTGAGGATTAAAAGATAAAATCTATGTCCAGTCCTTGGAACTCTGCCTAATGGGTAATAAGTGATCAAAAATATTAACTATTATAACTATTCTCTGGCCTTCGGAGACATTTATATACTTTCTGTAATGGAGAAATTTAAAGGTTGATCATTAGCTATTCCTCAATAACTTTTCCATGCAGAAGAAATGATCTGAAATGCAAGTCAGGGTTTGCAGAAAAATCGAGAAGTGAAAAAGCCAGACACAGAAAACAAAACAAAATTTTAAAAACAGTGCTGAACAGCATCTCAGAGTCCCTGCCTGGGGTCAACTACTACCCTTAATGAATCTGATATAAAGTTGGGAGATGAAAATGAATCCTTTCATTGCTGAACTTCCCAAGAGCATTTGAGAATGGAGTTCTTTTTAAAGTTTTTTTTTTGTGTGTTTTAGAAAGGCTGTTGTGTGTGTGCATACTATGTATTTTTGTGTGTGCGTACATGTGTGTTTAGCACTTGTTTTTGCTCTAGAATCTTAAAACATGGCTAGTATCTTTTCTTTAAAATTTGTTCTAAATTGTTTTTGAATCATTCTATGTTACTTAAGATGCAAAGGGAGGAAGTTGAAGTTGGCTTTTGTTTCAGTGGCCTTGTCATTCAGTCTCAAGACAGACATATTTTTGACATGGAAATCTTCAAATGAAAAATCAAGATGTATTCAGCATTCCATATCTTACCGAGACATTTTTAACCCATTCCAAAAGTGCATTTCACTACAAGGACTACAAAACTTCCTCAAACGAGTTTTTTTATACTCAATAATGAACCAAAATAACAGATTGAGAAAATGTATTGCTTTTTCAAGCCATAGAAATGCAGATTCATTTGTTTCTCAATATTAATCAATTAATCAACCAATCCTATATCAAAATGTTATATTGATGACTTATTGAATTCATAACCTTGAACTTTGTTTTGTGAAAAAGGGCAGAGAGAAAAGAGGCTAAGAGTTGTTGATCACGAGAAAACTTGCTTATGAATAACTGTGCTCTATGGGCTGTCTATTCCCTAGAAGAGGGTTAAGATAAGACCAAGATAACATAAATCAGTTTTCTCTGGGTCTACCTCAATGTACAATCAGAAGAACTTCAAATCTCCTCTCTCACACTGCACTCTGTTATGTTTGAGAATCCCTGACAAGCAAAAAATGTGTTCTGAGGTGCCCAGTCTTCTGGGTTAGTACTTTGCTGTGGTTCATCCCGCTGTGTCCCCTTCAAGCTCTGGCTATGACCCTCTGGCCATAGCCTTCTGCCTTCTCAGTTTCCTTCTTTAATTACTTCTGAAAACATCTTCACAATACTTCTGACCCTTTTAAGGATTTTCTCTCTACCTACACTAACACTAACAATCTCCTTCTTGTCATTACTTTTCTCTTGATCTGGTTTTTACAGTTTATACTCCTTGGTCTATCATTCCACCTCTTATCTGCCCAAAAAATCATATCAAAGACATTGATTCCTATTTTCAACATCTTCCTTAATTCCTAGCTTTCCCTCATGCCTGACATCCCACAGATCAGCTAGTCTTATCAGCTGTAACTTTAAAATATATCCGAATTATAATTAGTTCCCCAAACTATCATTGTAGCATTTATATCCCGTCACCATTTTTCTATGTTTTGAACCATAGTAAAAGTCCCCAAATGAGCATCTCTCAATCTGATGACTGCAATAATTTTTAATAGATAGTTATACAATCTATTTTATCCACATGAAACATATACTACTTTTAAAAGACATAAATCTCATTATGCCATGCTTGTCTTTAGAGCTTTTAGTAATGCCCTGATTTTCTGAGGATACAGTTCATTGTTTTTCCCCTGCCTGCTCTTCCATCCTTATTTTTGTCATGTTAACATCACCCAATTTGGCTATGCTTAACTTCTTTGAGTTGTCTAGAGATGTTATGTTATCTCTTCATCTTGTACCGGTGAACATTCTCTCCTCTACCTAGAGTAGACTCCTTGTAGTCTGTCTCCTACCATCCTTAGGTTGCAACTTAAACTCAGTTATTCTAGAAAAGTGCCCCTGTGCCCACTGCCCACAACCAAGGCTGCATATGGTGTACCTCCTATGTGCTCACACAGTGCCCTGTACATTCCTTATCATTATACTCTACTATTATCAAATATTTGCTTGGTCTATTTTCCTCAACACTAAAATAATAAGGCAAGTGTCACTAACAACATCTGGCAAGTGACTGGCCTATGGAGGATGCCCAATTAATATCAGAAGAATGAATGAACATTGAAAAGTGAAGGCGTGTGCCTCTAAGGCTTCCAATGCCCTATCAGTGAAAATGATGCTCCTGTTGAGGACAATGATGCCACGACTGTCACCTGAGAACACTAATGCCCAGGGCTGAAAGTGTAGCACCTGCCGAGCACATGACACCACTGCTACCATTGTGGAGTCTGTGGACACAGACTGAGAATCTTCTCAGTTGTCTGGCACATGCAAAACCCTTCTCAAAATAAATTAAACAGATCTCTTTAGTTGTATCCTCCTCTTAGCTCATTCCTTTCTACTTCAGACATAATTCAATGAGACCTGGAAAAGAGAATAGCTGAGTGGCAGATGTTAAATAATTAATTGAAGATTATTTCCTATCTTGTTATCCTTTAACCTTTCTTGAACACCCCTTTTGTCTTCCTAAAATTAGTCCTTATGAGAATGATACCAATTGTCACATGGAAATAAATTCCCACCTTTTTAAACCAGCCATGCCCCTCTCCAATCCAATAAAGAAGTCTAAGGTTGGACACAGATCAAACTTAAGTTTCCTAGTATATATATTACAAATCTTGTGAGTCATATATTATAGTCTCCATCTTACTGATAGGGATAATAAAAGCTCTGAACATATTTCCACACCTTAGAATCATTCCTGCATTTTATACTACCTTCCTTCTGAGGCAAAACAGAGGCGTTTTAAGATATGAACTAATAGTTTATAGTAGGAGGGATCCATTAAGAAAGGTTCATGGATACATGGATACTACTTTTAGATCTGCTCCTAATTAGCTTTATGGCATTCAGCAAATCGAAGGTCTCAGTGAGCCTATTTCCCTCATTTGTAAAATAATCTGGTTCTATTATACAATTATTAAATTCTCTTTTTATATAAAACTTAATGAAATAGTGATCTCTTTCCTCTAAGATACAAAAATCTAGAGTGGTAAGGCTTAACAAAGAAACAACAATACATGATATAATTAAGAGTTCTTAAAGTTAAAACTACAAAGAGACCTGGGATAAGGGGAGTGATTAGAAAAGTAAATATTAGAGTTACAGCACATGAGTCTTGAGTCTGCCTTGAATAAAAGATAAACTATAAAGTCACAGAACTTATAATGATTTAGTAAGTGTCTAAAACACACCTACATATTAGCTTTTGGAGTCTAATTTTGCCAGTCACCCACCCCCAAAATAAAAGAGAGAGAGAGAGATGAACATAAATAACATCGATGTAGCTTGCAATCTATTAAAATCAAGGATTTTGCTTAAAGATTTAACATAAAGACAGTCTTTAAATTGGCAAACCTTCACCTATCAGGAAACTCAGCTATGCAGAATGACTTATGTCTGTGGACTCTGGATAGTTATGGCTTCACTGTAATAATGATAACCACAGTGCTGGCAAAGAAAAAGACAGATGCATCCAACTTCTAGGCCTTCCCATCTCTCCTCCTGATTACTCTTGCTTATTTTGAGCATCGACAAAATGGGGTGGCTGTTATCATAGATCTTTGCATAGCATTGATTCAACTGTGTGTTGAAACAAGCCTGCTTCTGTGTAATTCATTTATATCACTAGCTCATACCTGCCTCTTTCCCCTTCCTTCGATCTTACATATCTCCAAGATGAGCATTTATCTTACTTTGCTCTCCTGTTCCTCTTCTGTTGTCAGTCTAGCAGGTGTTCTTTTCAGATTACTTTCATTCTTCATTATTCATTTTGGGCCCCTTTCTACTTTTGTGGCCATTTTTATCCTTCTCTTCGTATATACCTCAGGCTTCAAAGCCATCCATTTGTCAAAAACGCTTGGTACTATTTGTTTGTGGTTATTTCCCCCTCAAACTAGGGCTTAGAAAATCCACCTGGTAAGCTCTTTCTTGTTTTCATAGGAAGAAAGACTCTCTATGCCTAGGAGAAGTTAGAAATCAGGACTGTCGTTTGTGTTCACACCTGCTCCAGGCTTGATCCGATCATTCTTCTTAGGTGGCCCATTTGGTTCTGAACGACATCACCAAATTTTTTCAACTGCAAGTCTACATGAATGCATTTCTATACACTGAAAATTTAAAATAATGTGTAAGCAAAACCTCATTTAATCCAGCAATGACTCCTTCATTTTGCTGGTGGGAGGTGGCGGGGGAGGGGAGAGGAAGGAGAAAACATAGTTTAGCAATAAATTCAATTGAAGTGTTTTTAAAACTGCATGGTCCCCAATTTTTCTGTTCCCCAAATTCAGAAGTTTCACTCACTTTAGGCTTGCATCTGGCAAGTTGTTAGTGTTGAGAATCACACAAAAGTAGTTAAGTGTGCAAATACACTTCTTTATGCATTTTAAATTGCTGCTCTTGGATAGACAGTCATGAGAGAGTCACCCTTATCCTTTCAAAGTGATTTAAAGCCCAGCAGCTGGCTCTGGCTTGGAGACAATCTAGTACAATGTGCTGTTGTAGCATCTTCAGGGCAGGAAGACGTGCCCCACCAGCATCAGCAGGTGGCCAGTGACACTACCCAGGCACAAGCGACACAAACGCTTCAGAATAAATAAAGGGCTCTTAATTAAACTTCAGTTCAAAACATGCCTTCCACATTTTAGGGACTCATTATATAGCACACTGCCAGAAGATGCAGAAAGCCCTATTTATTTTTTAAAGGAAAACTGATAGAGATCTTAGAGAAAATAATCAATTCAACTTTTCATGTCTTTCTATCCTTTGCACCTTACCTGTATTTGTATTTATGTTGTATCTTTTTCTGAACTATGACTATCAGAAGTTTGTGTTCCTTTGGCTCATTTGGATTCACTTTATCATTATGAAATTGTGAAAATTTAAAGGTTAGTCTTGTTAGAATCGAGAATAAGTTCTGTGACTTTCGTTTCTATGTGTATATACATACATACACACATACATGTGTATATTTGTATATATTTCTAAATAGATAACAATTTCTTTTTACAAGCTGTAGAATTTAGAGGAATCAAAACCTTATAATACAAAATGTAGAATTACAAAAGGAAGACCTAAAAGAGTGGCAGTGTGCACCCAGCACGAATAGTGTGTATGCCACAGCATTTCCAAAGCCTGTCTGTCCTTAACATCATTTTCTAACTGAGCAGTTTGTTTTTCTTTTTCGTGAAATACGGTTGCAGTGTCCCGAGCTTATAGACTTTTTTACTTTCAGATCTGAATATATGCAGCAGCATGAACTAACTGACAACAAAATTCTTTCCATTTTAAAGTAAATATTTCCAATTTATTTTCTTCTGTAGTTGTAAGTAAACATTCTGAGGAGGAAAAAATAGTATATATTGTCTGATTCAGAAATAACTTTTCATCATTCAGGGATTTCTGCTGGGCATGTGTTATGTTATCTACACCTCTGAACACACTTCACCTCTTCATGTGTTTATTAGCAATTGGTTCTGTTGATTTTGTAAAATACATTTTCAAAAGACATTACTCTATTTTATCCAATATTTCTATAGTTTCAACGTCACTATTCTATACTATGTTTTTACTTTGTCTTAGTTAAAGCAGCAGTTGCAATATCTACAACTCTTTGCAAAGGTGTCTAACTTAACATCATGAATAAGTAAACGCAAACTTTTTGGTAACGGCACAGACGTGTATCTATTGCTCTCTGTGAGAGTTTTTTCATACTTCTTGAAGAGTTCGTCAACAAAACAAAATGTTTTATCACTATCACTATTCAGCAGAACATCAGATAGTTTTGTAAAACTACATCAGATATTTGAATAAAAGTTCATTGCAAGCCGGGCGCGGTGGCTCACGCCTGTAATCCCAGCACTTTGGGAGGCCGAGGCGGGCGGATCACAAGGTCAGGAGATGGAGACCACGGTGAAACCCCGTCTCTACTAAAAATACAAAAAATCAGCCGGGCGTGGTGGAGGGCGCCTGTAGTCCCAGATACTCAGGAGGCTGAGGCAGGAGAATGGCGTGAACCCGGGAGGCGGAGCTTGCAGTCAGCCGAGATCGCGCCACTGCACTCCAGCCTGGGGGACAGAGCGAGACTCCGTCTCAAAAAAAAAAAAAAAAAAAAAAGTTCATTGCAGTGTTATGGGATGTTCATTCTCTCCTTAGTAAGTAATATTTCTGTAAAAACCTTGTGAGGTGTTTATCTCACTTTATACTTTCTTTTCTCTGCCCATTTCTTTATCCATCTTTCAAGACTACAGGGCACAGCACCTCACTGATTTTCTCTGCCCAGATTCCTTTGCCCATTCGTATTTTGTCTCTGAAAGTGCATTACCTACAGTATGTCAGATGGGAAGATGTTGAGAGCCCCGTAGAGTTATAGAAACTTCTGACCAGTTTCTATTTTAAGTCATTGATAATGATGTTCCGGAACCTATAGTGCTCAAAAGTTGGATGATATTTTTTCTTTTCATCTTTGAGTAGCATATTTTCTACAAGCAAAAGCAATGAGCAACTATACCCACAGCCGATTAGATAATATACAACGGTTACAGGATGTTGATTTGATGGATCTTGGCACTGCTACAAAAGCAGTGTTAGAAATTGATATTTGGGTTTAAAAACAGGAGAGTTAGCTTTTCGAATTTTCTTCACACTTTTCACATTCCTAAATTATCTTAATAGCATTTTTTAAATTACAAATACAATATTCACTCAACAAAGCATCTAAACAATAGAGGAAAAGTAATCATCCAACATCCTGCTGAATCCCCGTGCACATTCTCATGATTTGAAGCATCGGGTATTACGGGCACCTTCTGTGGCCTCTGAGACACGTTTATGCACTTGCATTTTTCTATATAGAAATCGTATAGTGCACCATTGAGAAAATTTTCTTTTTCAATGTTCAGAATTGTTAGAAGATCATGAAAGTCTTTCGCTAACACATACAGAACTCTCTTCCTTCTGTTAAGTGGCCCTAGACTACTCATCCCCACTGAGGATGTGTTACACTGCAGCTTACCCTTCCGATACTGATGGATGCATAGGTTGCCTCCATTTCTGCATTGTTTCAAAATACGTGGAGTTGAACACTCTTAACCATTTTTGTAGATATTTATAAAGAATAGACAAATGAAAGTGGAATTATTTGCCTGACTCTTACTTGTATTTAAGGTTTTAATAGATACTGCAAATTGCTTTCAACAATGGATTGACAATTTACTAACTTGCCAATAGTGTAGGAAACCTTGATTTGACAAAGTTAAATATTATTGCCCTTTTAATTTGTGCAAATGTAAAGAATTTAAAATGTTATATTATTATTGTCTTTAATTAGTGAGCATCTTAGCCACATACTGAATGTGCATTTTTATTTATTTTTTATTTGACATGCCTCTTCATATTATTGTTATTCTTGTAGTTTATTTTTCTTTTCATAACTGATTTGCATTTTTACAATCAACAGAATCAATAACTCTTTGAATATTAAGGATATTCATCATTTGCCTATTAAAATTGTTGCCTGCATTTTCTCCAAATCTGTATTCATTGACAAAATTTGTTTTTAGTGTCTGTTGCCAATATGAAGTTTCTGCTTGCATTTATCAATCTTTTCCTTCTTTGCTTCTGCAGGAAACTTTAAAAGTAGAGATCATCCTGATAATAGTTAAAAACATAGCTTTCAATTTCCAGAATACAAAAATTGTTTGCTTTATTTCACAATAACTTCAAGTCTACATGAGTGCATTTCTACATACTGAAAATTAAAAATAATTTGTAAATGAAACCTGATCTGATCCAGCAATGACTCCTTCATTTTGCTGGTGGGAGGTGGTGGGGGAAAGGAGGGAAACATAATTTAGTGACTGGCTTGAATTTAACTATCAGGCATCTACATTAACACATTTAGTGCTGGCTTCCCCTGAGAATTAACTGTAAACAACATTGAGTCCCTACAGGCAACTGATTTTGCCACAAAATCTTGGATTACCAGGAATCCAATTACACTTTAAAAGGCTATGTGAAAAAAAATGTGAATGTAGCTAAATTGTTTTATAGCCTCAATTTAGATAAATGTAAATGTGGGAGGGGGTCCAGACTTATAGATGCAGTGACTTTACAATCAAGAAGTGAGTTTTTTGACATGAATTTGTGAATCTTAAAACAGGACCATGAGGAGGTAGGACCTACTTACTCTTCAATTTCTACAAATTGTTTAGGCTTGCTTTTCTTGTTTTTAAAGCCTCAACTATTAAATAAGTAGGTCAATACCCCCATTCTTTTTAATCTATGAAGGAATAAGTTGTTTCTTCTGCCAGAGCCATTCCAATCCCAATTTCTTAATGCTTAGTCAGAAGGAAAATAACATATGAAAAGTCAAAAACAGAACATTCACTAGCAAAGAAAGCACTGAAACTCTGATTCCTGTTTTTATACATACATATACACTGTTTGTATAAAAGGATGAAGGATGAAGAGTATAAAGGATGAAGTATAAAAGGATAAAGGGATAGATAGATAGATAGATAGATAGATAGGTAGATAGATAGATAGATAGCTCCCTAAAGGTCAAAGTATACTAGATTTTATGTATTTTGCTTTGGAGAACTGTATGCTACTGAAATACTCTAAGCAAGCTTTTTTGGGAAGCTACTATTTTTGTTGTGATAAATCCACAGAACTTAAACAAGTATGATGAGTTGATTTTATAAGATTATTACAACTTTAAAACAATCACTTTTAGAGAGTAAAGACTATATAGTAAATTTGTAATATTTTATACACCACAAAATTCAAGGAAATGAAAAACAAAATTTAAAAAGTACAAAAAAACAAAAACATATAACTTTTTATTTATTTACTTATGGGGGTTCAGAATGCCTTGGACGTGGAAAGTCCATGTCCTCAGAAACAGTTAAAAAAAAGTACACAGTTTTGTTTGTTTTTGTGTTTTCCCCTCAACACACACATGTTTAGTACAAACTCAAGAAATGTTTGCTAACTAAATAATGCACATAATCCCTCTACTGTAATACTCATATTTTAGCTATTTTACCCTACATTTATTTCTTTGCAGGTAAGATCTCAATTCTTCTTTGAATGATAAAATGTAAAAACCAAAAAGGGGCAACCATAAGCTCTTCCTTTGAACTTTTCAGGTGTTGAAGGCAGGTAAACTGCAAGCTTACAGATATATATTATTTGGAACTCAGGTAGTTGCCTTCACTTTAGGGGAAAAGAGATCAACTTAGAACCTTCTAGATTGAAACTTTGCCCTTTTGTGGCTGCCTTTCCTTTTAGGAAACAAGTTAAAAGGTACTACTGGCCAGGTTAATTGACTTACAAGTTTGTCTTTTTAATAAGTGTCATAAAGTATGTCAGGCTGCTGAAACTTGCTTTCAGTGCATTTTTTAAAAAACTGTTGTCAACCAGATTAAAGTTTATTGTTCACATGTACATTTGGTTTTCAGGTTGTAATGAAAGACACTGAATTGATTTGCCATGCGTAAGAGAAAGGGGTTGTGTCCTTTGCTCTCTCTCAATGTGCCTTTCCCTTTGAGGTCTCCTCCAAACTGTGCAGTTAGCAGATATTGTCCGGTGCTGGACTTGTCCATGTGCAGAACATTGCTCACATGCTTTTCTGTGTCTCCATGGAGAGACTTTCTGAAGGACGAAGAGTATTATCTGAGAAGTGTTATCTTATAGTGTCTTATTAATTTGAAAATAAAGTATTTTGAATATAATGACTTATAAATGAATCTCTTTTTCCCTCAAGGACTTAGATTGTTTTAGAAAGAAACATTTTCTTGTGTTTTTAATTGGCAGATATTCATGTTCATGTAAAGCCAACCTGACCCTCTTTACCCATAAAGCCTCAACCTGACCTTCATAGCTCTGTATTCCCCTGAATGACTGCTTCTCAAAAACACCAAGAGCAGGTTTTGGTAAACAGACTCAAACTATTTGATCTAGCAAGCATTCTATTACCTTTGAAATTTCAGGAACGTGGGAAGGATGAAGACGTTTCCAAGCAGTCACCGATGGTACAATTTGCTGTTTGCCAGACCAGTTCCTTGTATGGTTATTCTCGAATTTTCAATCTTCAAACATTATTACTATGATTCTACACACGAATTTTAAGCTGAAGCTTTAGCCTTCCCCTCAAGGCTCAATTTGGCATAAAATATATCTATAAAACATCAACCACTGAACTAGCTGAGGAGCAGGCAGAGGATGGGATAGCTTATTTTCTCAGTCTGAGGAAAGCCTCTGTTCCAATAATCCCTGTACTTTCTCACCCAACTTTGTTGAAGTGAATAATGCTATAACCAAACAAAAAGGATTAGTATCAGAGCTAGAAATACCTGATTTCTGTCCCATGTCATAAGTGCCATCACTTGAGGTTTATTTCTTTGGGTTAAATTATCATTAATCCATATATATTTGTCATTTTAGTGTTGTCTCTCCACATTAGAATGTAAACACCATGAAAATAATGGGCTTTGCACACTTATGTGTCTCCATTGCCTGGCACAATTTAAATTTCAATAAATATTGGTGGGAAAATGAAGTTTTATCTTTCTGTATGTTAATTATCCCTGAAAAACACTTCTTTGTCCCCAATACTCTAATGAGAAGGAGGTCGTCCCACAACCTTCTCTGTGGATGAGATGAGGGCTGTTGCCACAGGATGGAGCGGGACACTCGGAAGCATTTATGAGTCACACAGAAGTGACAGATTGCAAAAATTAACATTGCCAACTTCTCAATGTTAATGCAGAAAACTAGCTTCTCAGTGGTATCTAGTTCACAACGAAGGTAGGGGTTGAAAAGCAGAAAGCCAAATCAAAATGCTGTGAAGTAACAGGGAAAGAGTAGCCATGAACAGAAACAGGAGAGAGAGGGGAGACAAATGGAATCAGGAGGAGAACATACAGGGCTTGCCAGTGTTCACAGAAGCCATAGTGCCTCCAAATGATTGCTTTGTAGAGTAGCCAGATGACAGCATATGGAATATCAAGTGAATTTAAGAAAGCTTAAAACTTTTGGAACTAACACCTTAGAAGCAATGGAAATGCCGTATGCTTTAAACTGACCTCTGCTCTCCAAAGCTCTGTGACTCCAGGTTTTCTTTTTGCTCTGGAGCTGATACTGGGTGAGTTCGGCATGGAGGATGCAGGGGCTGTGTGTGTAAGGGGAGTTAGGGTGAGCACACCGGGTAAAGTGAGTCTCTTTGTGCTGGTTATCTTCTGGAACTGTGCTGATGGAGGGCCTCACCCTGCCCTTTGGCCATTGCTGAGGCCACACGTTATACATTTGGCCTATCTATACAGCACTGCTCCTGTCTAAAACCAACTGGCCTTCTAGGGCTGGCAGAATATTTGGGGAGCCCTAAGTTAGTGCAAGGCTCAACTCAGCACCAAGCCAGTCTGACCTTTTTGATGCCCTTGGTTCTGGTTAATGGGATTTCTCTTGGTCCTAGGCTAAGGGCTCCTCAGGTTTAGCCCAAGTCTAGTCACTAGTTTCATGGATTCTCACCTCAACCTGTTTTCAACATTTTTTTCTAAGAGTCAAATGCAGCTTCCCAACATCCTTGAAACTCACCAGCCGTATCCTACCACTGTCAGTTTCTCAGTGAAAAGCCAGGATAGTCCCAAACCAAAAGGATTATTAGGAGCTTCTCTGATGACATCAGGTTTTCTTGATTTCTCTGACCTTATTTTCTATTTCTCAAAGCACTAGATACCATAGTATAAAATGCATGCAATGGCTTGCAGTTCCTATGATCCTCCCTTCATGTACTGTCTCACTTGTCCCCCCAGAGCCTTGAGAAGTGGGCTAGGCAGGGCTGTTGTCCCTATTCATGAATTATAGACTAATGGCCACAGGTGACTTGGTCTGCTTCCGTACACTTGGCCCTGATTCTGAGAGGCACCCATGTTCTGCCCTCCTCAGTCCCTTCTGATTTAGGAAGAGTTTGCAGTATGGAATGAGATGGGATTACCTAGGGAAAAAGTCATGGAAGAGGTGACTTTTGAATCAATACATTATTCTAAGTGGGATAGTAGCAGAGACTAAAGAAAGGAAGCAATCAGTGGATTACAAGGTCTGAGAACAAGTGCCAGGGAGGGGCAATTTTGGAGGGGTTTGGGATTCTTGGAGAAGTGGTAAGAGATAAGGGTGGATATATTTAACTTAATAAGCACATGTCTTGGCACATGCTTATTGTGTGTGCATGTGTGTGCATGTGTGTGCACTTGTGCACATACGCGTGAGGTAGGGATGCCCATGAGAAATGGCGGTGGGAAAGGTTCCAGGGCAACATTTCCTTCACAAACTCTCCAGTTAGTAACAGGGAGGGCAGGGTTAGCACAGAAACAGCTCTAGACTTGGAACCTAAAGACCTTGTTACTTTTCAGAGCAGCCACTTGGGAGCTACACAGCACTTGGCAATACCACCTTCCTGAGGCTCACCCTTGTGCCACATGAAATGAATGTGGTAAAATAGCTATTTCAGCAGCATATGCAATTACAGGGCGCTCAACATAAAAATGAGATAATATGTTCGAAAGCACATCGTAAGCTAGAAAGAGCTCTATAAAAATAATATTTTATTCTCATTTTGAGAAGTATTTTAAAAAGCCATGGTAGAAAAGCTAACACATAGGCATTTGCCTGAGCACACTCACATACATGTGAGTGCTTCCCTTGACTGGACACTGTTAAAGTCCCTCATCTCTTTCCCCGAGCTTGGATGGTTGTCCAGCAATTCCCTTTACCACCCCAAGGCCTTCTGCCCTCTCTCCCCACACCATGCAGGCCCCATGAGGCCCTTGCAATAATGCCTTTTAGGATACCCACACCCTTCTTGCCTTCTTCCTAACCTTGCCCCCAACCTTCATGGAAAACAAAGAGCCCTGCATGTTGTTGTTCTCAGAACACAATCAACATAGCCAATTGGAATCTGCATGAATAATTTAACCTCCCGGCAGGGACTGGACAGAATCAGAAGATGCAGCGGCTTCCCAAAATTAATAAAGGCTTTTATAGAGCCATAAAAAGCCATAATTCAATCATTTTAAAAAGGGCAGTGAACACAACGCTTATTAAAGGCTGGGTGCCGCTGAGGAGTATTCAGGGAGGCGAAGAATGCTCACTCAGCAGCAATGGCCCCAACACACGCCCACCCCCTCCTCTTGACAGGCAGATAACCTGACCCAAGCATTTAATAAGCAATATTTACTGATGATTCTTCTCTGACTGGCTTAGTCATGGGAGAGTACTAATAAGGAGGATGATTGAAACAATGGAGGATTTTTTTTTTTTCTCTGAACAGTAAGCCATTGCGCTTGGAGTGGAAGAATCATCTATTTCCAAATAGTAGTTAACGTTTTTTCTTTTGTCTAGTCGAGCACATTGGGGGTGAATTTTTGCAGGCCTCCCTACCTAGGCTATATTCTTCTTTAAGTAACTTAAACACGACAATTATAGTACTTGCTTTCTCTAGACTCTGGTTGCTCACTTGTAAAAGCAGGGGACAGCATCAGGTGTTAGTTTCTAGATGAAATATTCCTTTCAAGACACCATGCTTCCATAGTCACTGTCCACAGTGGCTCAGCATGCCCAGTCTGGTTGTTGAGATAGCTCCTTTATGACTGCAAGTTCCGCAGGATCAGCCTAAGCCAGCCACACTGTGCTGAGAACTCAAGACCAAGTTTGCACAGTCTGTATACTGCATAAAGGTGATCACAAGAGAGAAAATGGGAGCTGACAATGGACTGCTTAAGTTCAGAGAAAAGAGCATCTTTTAGCAGCTCTTTAACTTGGAGGAAAAGGGATTTTCTTCTTATAAATCACACAATGGTACAATTAATGCTGGTCATGGCCATGGTCTGGTCAATCACCTACTCTTATTCCCTAGGGCTCAGAGTTCTCACGTGTTCAGTAATTTCTCTGCCCAGACCATGGTGGCAAGGCTGCCTTTTGGAAGGGGCAGGGAGCAGGGGTAGGAAGAGGGCAGGTTAGAACATTGTCCTTTTATCAAAGGGAATGAAGTCTCAGACCCCAAGGATCTCAGCAGGTTTGCTCCAAGCATGTCTGACTTTACAATTTACTGGGACACATGTCCCAGGGCTGCCACAATGAATGAATTTTTAGCAAACAAAACATAAATAAATAACTAGATGTGCAGCCAAGATGGGCTCTCAATGACTTATCTGACCCACATAGCTCACTGTGTAGTTTGCTCTCCCAGCTACCTCCTCAAAACATAAGGGAGTATGTCTTCGGGCACCACAGGTACTAAGTGATCTGTCCATTGCCTAACGTCAAATGACAAAGTACAGGTCCTCATATATCACAGCCTTTCTGGCAAGGATTAGGTCACGCTGGGCCAAAGTTTTGCTAATGAGATCATGCATAAACAATAAGGGTTGGCTGACATCTTGTCAACTCTTTCACTGTCACTAGAGGGGCTGAGGTACAACAGCGAGAAACAGAGGCCTGTTAGCTACCCAGAATCTAAGCCAATGGGTAACACTTCACGGAGCTGCTGCTCCTCAAACAGCCCCAACTCTTACTAGCAGAGAAGATAGGTCCATGCATTCATTAAAGGATTCATCCCTTCTTTTGCCCATTCCAGATACAGTTACTGATGTGTCAGGTCTTATTGGTACTGCTCTTACAGCAGGAGACCACACAGAAAAAGTCGCATGCATTTGGAGTTCTTCCTGGAGCATCCACATTCTAATGGAGGTGATGAAAAGAAGAGCAAGAAGGAGCAAAGAAGAAAGAAAAAAGAAAGAGAAGAGCCTTTGGATCTTTCTGCATTATACTGTCCTCTGTTAAGACTCTACCTATTGTCTCTCTGCAGGTAGAGTCTTAACATAGTACAGTATAAAGCAGACAGACCCAAAAGTTCCCTATGAGAGGTCAGAAAAGACTATGGCTATTTCCCTTTTCAACCAGCCACAGGCTCTGTTTAGGGCTGTCAATTGTCCTAGTCAAAATTTTTGTGAGTCTGAAAGGAGAGATGAAGTTCAGTTTGCTCAGATTTAATGGTTAAGTTTACTTGTCATTGGTTCCCATGTTGCATGTAATTGACAATTATACCATTCTTACTATAAAATCTAAATCTTACTTTCATCAACTTACAGTCATGCATTCTTATCAAATATAAATCTCAGACTTTTTTATTGGGTCACAGAGTTATTATATTTATGGATACATATATTATGCATGCATATGGATATATATTATGCATGTGTATGCATATATAAAATATATTTTTTAAATGGAAGTGTTCTCATTCAGTCATTGGAGGTACAAAATAAAGTCACATCTCTTAGTAAGTTTTACATAATAACATCAAACTCCTATTTGTCTATTAGAAAAATGCCTATTTTCCTTTCCAAATGGACTTCATTTGCATTTTTTTTGTTTTTGTTTTTGTTTTTGTTTTTGAGAGGGAGTCTTGCTCTGTTGCGCCCAGGCTGGAGTGCAGTGACGCCATCTCGTCTCACTGCAAGCTCCGCCTCCCGGGTTCACGCCATTCTCCTGCCTCAGCCTCGTAAGTAGTTGGGACTACAGGCGCCCGCCACCATGCCTGGCTAATTTTTTTTTTTTTTTTTTTTTTTAGTAGAGATGGGGTTTCATGGTGGTAGCCAGGATGGTCTCGATCTGCTGACATCGTGATCCGCCCACCTCAGCCTCCCAAAGTGCCGGGATTACAGGCTGAGCCACCACACCGGGCCCTAAGAATACTTCCTATGGCAAATACACATGCAATATTTTGCATATATCATAAGGGTACAAAACAATAAATTTTCACAAGCTTAATGCGCTCACATACCTACTTCAAGGTACAAAATCAGAATGTTAGCAGCACCCCAGAAGATCATCTCTTGTTTCCATCTGCTCACTACTACGGCCACCCCCAACGATAATAATCGCCATCCTGACTTCTGATGACATAATTCAATTTTGCCGTTTTTTGGTTTATGTCGTATACATCAGTATATACATAAATGAAATGATACAATATAGACTCATATTTCTAGAATCCTTTACTCAAAAATATGTTCATTGCAGGGGCCTTTGAAAACAGTATGCTGAGAATAGATAGGGCTCAAGGTCAGTATCTCCAATTGAACTTTTAATGAACTCCCGTAGGCGCCAAGAAGGCGGGCAGATAAGGAAGAGCATGGAAACAAAGAACTGAGTAGAAGGTTATATCTGGGAAAAGAAAGTTTGTTTTGCATTGCATTCTTTCTGCTGACGTGGGGTTTATGGAGTATAAATAAAGTGAGGCGGAGGCTCTGAGCGCGGCCGCCATGTTCTCTGTGTGTCTTTGTCTTTTGTGTGTTCTTTCATTCTCCACCACCCCCGGCACGGACCCCAACAAGTGGCGCAGCGAGCAGGGTCAGCACGGGTGAGTAGGGGAGAACAAGAAGGGGAACCCCCCTAGGGGCGGGTAAGGCCCGGATATTGTTAAGGGGAACCTTCTTAAGCTTTCATTATGGGAATTCCATCTCTCTGGCCTCAGAATATTTATGGCTGTTTCAAGGACTGTTGCTGTCTATGGGAGTAGAAGTGAAAGAAAAAGACTTTGAAGCGATTGTTTGCCCATGTTGAACAACATTGTTACTGGTTTCAGTATCAGACTAAAGTGCAGCTGAATCGGAAAAAATGGTTACAGGTAGTAAAAGCTCTGCTTAGAGCGCTCCAGTTAGGGGATATTATGCCTCTAAGATTGTGGACCTTGTGTAACTCTATCACTCAGACATTAGAGTTACTTGAGACTGATTCGGAGTGTGGTAAGGTAGCCACAGGAGGAAAGGTATCTGAGGATTTGGAAAAATAAAATAAAATAAATCTGAAATGGAGCCCATTTGTGCCAGGGTAGCAAAAGGGGGAGAAGAGAAAAAGCCAGCTCTTCCTTCTTCTAAGGGAAATTCTGACATGCAGTGTATTATGGAAATGCTTCAACAAATATTACAGATACATTCTTCTAATTCACCTTTGTGAGCTTTCCCTGTTTCTTTTCCTTCTGCCCTGTTAAAAGAGGATTTTCCAGTGCCTCCAACCCCCCGGCTTCCTTATCTTTACCTTTGTTTGGCAAAGTTTTCTCAGTGCCTTGCCCGCCATTGGGAGAGGGAGAAAAGAGAAAAAAAAAAAAATTTAAGGAGCTGGATCTGTTTCCAATTATTTGTGCTTCTTTTGCTCCTAATGCTCAGTTTTCAAATGGTGACAATAATGTCCAATTCAATGCCTTACAAATTAAATTTTTAAAAGAAATGAAAGCTGCCATTTCTAACTATGAACCCCTATCCTTGGTCTTCTTGATATTTTTCATCAAAAAATTTGATAATTCCTATAGACTGGAAGACTTTGGGGAAGGCTTTTCTTGATCGTTCTCAGTAGTTACAATTACACAGCTGGTAAATAAACAAGGTGCATGTACAGGCTAAAAAAAATGTTATGTGTGATCCCCCAGGAGCCACTGAGGAACAACTCACAGGCACGGGCCAATATGCTACTTTTAATACTCAGGCTGGTCTAGATAATGTTGCCCTTACTCAAATCAAGACTTTGTTTTTAAGGGCCTAAAATAAGGTAAAAATAACAATTAAAAATTGTGGGTGCTGACCTTACTTCAAAAATTTTGTTACAAACGTTGTCTTTTAAAAATGCTTATACTGACTGTCAAAAATTGTTAAAATCGTTAAAGGCCAATGGGGCCAATTTAGATAAATATATTAAAACTTGTGTTAGTGTTAGAGGGGCTATTTATAATACTCAATTATTTGCTGGAGCTTTGTCTAAAGCCTTAAAAGGAAATAACAAACAAGGTGTTTGCTTTTAGTGTGGTAAACCTAAACATTTCAAAAAAAAGTCATAAAAATTAAACACTTTTATCTCTCAAGGCAGAAAGCTGGCTTCAGAGGTATACAAATGTTGTGGTAAAGGTCGACATTGGACAAATAAATGTCATTTCAAAACTAATAAAAGTGAAAATTTACTGTCTCCTCTCCTGAAAAATGAGAGCCGGGGCCCACAGGCTTGGGGCCCCAACAATTTATGTCACCAGGTCTAAAAATGTAGTTAGTTTATCAGTCTTTACAAATAAAAAATATAAAAAAAAAAAATACACAAACTAACTAGGTTTCTTGTAATAAATCACTAAACTAGTCAAAGGACCAAAAAATACAAGATCAGCGTAACTCTAAAGGATGTAAAATTATGGTTCTACACTTGTTACATTAAAGAGCTAAAATAAATAGACGTAATATTAACAATAATAACAGTAATAATAGCCATAGTATACTAAGTACTTACTATGTGTCCACTACTGTAAAAAAATCTTCACTTACATTTAGTTCTTCCAACATCCCTTTAAAACTGACAAATTTTATAATTATTACCATTTTGTAGACAAAAAAACAAAGTTAAGACAGTTTTATAAATGTATCCAAAGTCATATAGCTATTATATTTTAAAAATAAAAATATAACTTTCTGTCCCCAGAGCTTACATGCTTAACCCTTTCCTCTAGACTACTCTATAAAGTACAAAATTGGTAGTCACCCTCCTTAAAATAATCGGAGGAAAAAAAAATCAATAACTAAGTAAAAGTTGTATCTCAACACCAAATCCAATCCCAATTTCAAGTATCCATTTAGCCTTAGATTATTGACTAAATCTACATACAATACCCAGTAAACAATGGCCTACAACATCAAAAAATAAATTCAAGTCCTCCTTAAGGATCCCACACCTTACCCCAGTTTCTTAACCTTATGCGACAACTAAACAGAGCGCCGCTACTGACTTAACTATTACTCAGCCTTATACTTTGTCTCCTAATAGAGAAGTATATAAATTAGCTATTAAAGTGTGTGACCCTTTGCCAAAAGGACATGATGTTACTAATAAAATTCTTATTATGGTTCAAGTCTCACAATTTATATGCCTAGAGACAGGGAAACGTATTCTCAATAGGGAGGGTTTGGTAACACAAAAAAAACTGTTTTTTGAAAAACTTTAGTTTCTAATCAAAAGCCCTTATATTCATTACACATTAATAAAATAGTTTTTAAGGGGTTAATTGATACGGGGGTAAATATGTCTATTATTTGTTTAAATTAGTGGCCTATACAATAAAAAAAAAAACAAGTTTCAGTTATACTCACTGACTTAAGTACTACTGTAATTTATCAAGACGTAGAACCTTTAACCGGTGTCGGTCCTAAAGGTCAACAAGGTCAAGTGATTTTTTTTATTTTTATATTGTTCCTATCAATATTAATTTTTGGGAACAAGATCTTTCACAACAATTTACTACTTTTTTAAACATTCCTCATATTTCCTCAACTGCCAAAAATATGATATTCAAAATGGACTACAATCCTTTAAACTCATAGCCACCACTCCTATTTAGGTAAAACAGTAACCATTATTTAAAAAAATACTTAAAACTCTAAAAGAGTAAGTCAAAAAACAAATGGCCAAAAGAAATATAAAGCCACATATTTCTACATGAAATTCCCGTCTTTGTCTTGTCTTAAAACTATAAATGTTTACATTAAACCTTGGAAAAGTTTACAGCCTGGTCTTCCTAATCCTGCCCTTATCCCACAAAGTTAAAAATTAATGGTCATAAATCTCAAAAATTGTTTTTTCTCTATTCAGTTACAACCTCAAGATTGTAAAAAGTTTGCCTTTATTATTCCTAAATATAATAATAAACAACCCATTCAAAAATATCAACAAAAACTTCTTCCTCAGAGTATACTTAATAGCCCTACTATATGCCAAAAATTCGTACATAGGACTTTAAATCCTGTAAAAAATCAGTTTCTCAACTGTGTTAATTTATCATTGTATGGATCTTCTCTGTCCCTGTTTTTAATAATTCTCAGCTACTTTCTCGATATCAATAAAAAGTTTTACCTCAAGGTATGTTAAACAGCCCTACCTTATCTCAAAAACTTGTCCTTTTACATCATTACAAACTCAGCTTTCTTTCTATTCACTTAATATTGCCCCCAAAAAAATTCAACTAAATTTTCCTATTCAATATTTAGGTTATACCTTAAAAACACAAAATATTCGACCCCAAAAAATTCAAAGTCAACGTAATCATTTCAAAATATTAAATGACTTTCAAACAATACGTTCTGTTTTAAAAATATAACATCTTTTTTCTATTCTAAAAAGAGACAGTCACTTGGACAACTCACGCCATTTAACTCCTTTGGCTTTACAGGAACTCCAACTTGTAAAAAAACAACTTTAAAGGCCCCTTCCTAATGTTCCCCTTTCCTTTTGTTTATTTCATACTTTACATTCTCCTACAGAAATAATTCATCAGACCAATCGGCCACTAAAGTAGATCTTTTTGTCCAATAAAACATCTAAATACTTGACTACTTATATCGATCGTTTAACTAAACTAATCATCAAAAGACGACATCACTGTCGACAACTTTGGGGAGGAAATCCTTCCTTAATTATCTCTCAATTCACTCATAGTCAGATCACTTATCTTCTTACAACTTCTGATTCTTGACAAAAAACTTCATCAATCTTGAGTTACAGTTTATCCTTATCCCTCGGTACAATAGAAAAAACTGTTTGCTATTCTCATAGTCTTACTTAATTTCCCTACTACTGGTTGTAACATTGTTAGTGATTCTCGTTTATGTTACTTCTTATATTTCTCAGGCCACTTTATCTCTTTGTACTACTACTTCTCTTCAAAAATTCTTTTCTTTGTTATCCTTTACTTTAAGCCAACATCGAGCTCCTTTATTCATCACTCATCTTCGTTCTCATTCTCAACTTTCTAAACCATTAGTTCATGGTAATACTCAAATTAATTTGCTTTTAATCGGCCACCTACATACTACAAAACAAAAATATACTCTACATCACACTAATAGTTCTGACCTTCAACAATGGTTTCATTTAACTCATAAACAAGCTCGTTCTCTTATTCGAGCTTGTCCTTCCTGTGCTCCTTTGAGCATTCCATCCTTCCATCCTGGGGTTAATCTACGAGATGTCCCTTCTTTTGGACGATTAAAATGTTCATCATACCATTGATACCTTTTCTCATTTCTGTTATTACTCATCTCTTAGTTTGTTTCGCCATCATGGGCATTCCTCTTATACTTAAAACTAATAATGCCCCTACTTATGTCTCTCATAAATTACAAGTTTTCTTACAACAATACAATATTCAACATATCACCGGTATCCCGGACAACAGTCAAGGTCAAGCCATCATTAAGCACACAAATTTAACCTTAAAAACTCAACTGCTAAAACAAAAAAAAAGGGGGGAAATGAGCCCCCCAAAAAACCAGATTTTTTTGAAGGTTAACCTTTCTACCTTAATTTTTTTTATTTTGAAGGTTCTTTTTACCTTAATTATTTTTTAAATCAATGGAGACAATTGCAAGACTCCACTGTCGTAACCCATCTTTCTTCACCTCCCTCGGTGATAGTCCCCACTGACAATTTAAAGATTTGGTATCCTAATAAAGAAGGTAAGTATGTTCTAGGGCAAGTTCTAAAACAGGGACGGGGCTATGCTCTTGTCCTTACAGGGAGCGGACCTGAGTGGTTTCCTACAAGATAATTGAAACCCTGTTGAAAAAAAAACTGGATTCAGCATGCATTTCTTCTTTTGTTGGATGTGCCTCGATGGGGGACTTATTTCCCTTAGTGAGGCTTTGTATAAATATTGCACTTATATTCCCTTTCCACCCTTGTATCAGGGAGTCGCCTGGGGAGAGGCGGAAATTAAGGTTTTCACCAATGACACTACTTGGATGCTGTCCCCCTACATAGACAAGGACAATATAAAATGGGAAACGGAAATTATAAACAACACATACCAATTTGGAGTGGAAGAACTTCCAATATGCATGGGAAATAGTTCTCATTGTCTCCGAAAATCGCATGAAGCCTGGGTTGTTCACTATAATCATAGTCATGTGGCTACTAATACTGTTATTATAATCATTCTGTATATAGTAATGAAACTATTCCTAGTTCTTTACCTTTTTGTCCTATTCCAGAGGTTTCTCCTAATATTGAGGTGCTAGAGTGGCAACAATGTCGGAAAAATAAACCCCGGATTTATTAGAATACAATGGGATGCAAATAACTGATTAAAGTGTACACGGTAATTTTCAAACAAAATTTAGTCACATACCTTTAAAATGACACCGGGTAAATAAAAGTATTGCTGCTAACAATAATAAAACCTTGGTATGGCAGGAAGGAGGCCTAAGTACAAAGTCATCTTTGGAAGTTGTTAGCTGCAGGCAATGCCATTAGCATTTTTGTGGGGAATATGCTCCTTAATCTTTCTAACCCGAATAACTCCTTTCATATTCAGTTATATCGAAATACCTCCTGATATATTATTGCTTGTGTCTGTAAGCCCTACCTATTATTAACAGGAAATTTGACATGGAATAATAATATGGGGATTGTTAATTGTACAAATACGTGTACATTTTTGTCTTGCCTCAATCATTCCTGGTGGCACAACTTTACTGAGGATATTTATATCCTCAGGGTTCGTAAAAAAATTTGGCTACCTGTTAACCTTACGCGACCATGGGGGGCATGACCTCTTGAGACTTATATTTAAACTTCTCTCCAGCAAACCCTCCATGCCCTTGGACTTATAATTGCCTCGGTGATGAGCCTTGTCGCCATCGTCTCCACTACGGCCATAACAGGGCTCGCTCTTCATCAAAACATACAAAATGCTGAATTTGTACAGCAATGACACAATCTCACCGGTTATGGCTTCAACAACAAAACATTGATTCTCAACTTACTAAAAGATTGGACAACATGAAACAAGCCTTGACATGGCTTGGAGATCAGCTCACTGTCCTCAGTACTCGGATAACATTACAATGTGATTGGAACTCCACTCAATTTTGTGTAACGCCTGTGCTTTTTAACATCTCTCAAAATTGGACCGTAATCCAAAAATTATTAATAGGCCATAAAAATATTAGTTTGAACATCCAAAAACTCACTCAAAACATTTCCAAAACATTTTGACAACAATTACATGTGTTGTCTGGAACTGTAACCCTTCAGGAGCTGGGTCAGCGCCTTGTTGCCTTTAACCCATGGACCCAGATAAAGACATGGATTTCTACAATCTCTGAAAGTATATTTGGGCACTTAAATTGGGTCTACTTCTTTTGGTAATTCGATGCTCCCTCCGTCGCCTCCAAAAACAAAAAAAACCCACAAAAACAAATATGGACTACCTTTTTAGGATTGAGGCAAAACAAAAAAAAAAGGGGGGGGGGAAAGGAAGGGGCCTTTGAAAACAGTATGCTGAGAATAGATAGGGCTCAAGGACAGTATCTCCAATTGAACTTTTAATGAACTCCCGTAGGCACCAAGAAGGCGGGCAGATAAGGAAGAGCATAGAAACAAAGAACTGAGTAGAAGGTTACATCCGGGAAAAGAAAGTTTGTTTTGCATTGCGTTCTTTCTGCTGACGTGGGGTTTATGGAGTATAAATAAAGTGAGGCGGAGGCTCTGAGCGCGGCCGCCATGTTCTCTGTGTGTCTTTGTCTTTTGTGTGTTCTTTCATTCTCCACCACCCCCGACACGGACCCCAACAGTTCATTTTTTAGTGTTCCATTGTGTGGATATTTTCACTCTGCTGCTGATGGGCATTTAAATATACAGCTTGAAGGTGTTATAAGTACTGTTGTTGTGAAGATCCTAGGACATTTCTGTCTGTGAACCTGTAAGTGTAAAGCGTCTAAGTTGGACTTCCCTGGATTCAATCTCCATTTTCCCTTTGTAATCTGAGGTCAGTTACTTAGCCTCTTGGTTTCCTTTCCTAATATGTAAAAACAAACAAACAAAAACAAAAAACAGGAATAACACCTTATCATAATGTTGTCAGTGAGTGAATGGGGAGGTGGGCCCAATCAACTCAGTGAATGTGCATTTTTCTAGGGGTATAACAGTCAGCAAAATGGACACAGTTACTGCCATTGTGGAGCTCTATTCTAGTTGCACAATTGGGTGGGAGAAGTTAGAAGGAAAAAAAGCAAAACATATGTAAGCAATGTATATTAGGTAAGTGCTATGGAGATCTATGAACCAGGAAATGGGGATCTGGAGTGATGGGTGATATTAATTTAGGTTGTCAGGGATGCTCTCACTCAGGAGTGGGGCATTTGAGCAAATACTAAAGGTAGGAAGACATCTTGTAGATAGATAACTGAAGGAAGAGTGTTCTTGGCAGAGAGCCTAAGACATGCATATGTTTAGTGTGTTTGAAGGGTAGAAAGAAGGCCAGGGTAGGATACAGAAGATCAGAAAGATAAGGATTGCAAAGTGGCGAAGGTGGAGATTGAGTAAGGTCTTGTGGGTCACTAGAAGAGTCTTCCTCTGAAGATGAGAAACTACTGGATAATTTGTTCAAAGAAAACTATGTTTTCACAACATCAGTAGAAGCTGTGATGAGGATATACTACATGAGGCATGACAAATGAAGAAAACATGAATAATAAGGGTAAAGAAGGTGTAAAGCGGGTATGAACATGTATATTTTACTGTGTGTGAATATGTTGTATGTGTACATGTGTGAGATAGCTGATCCTATGAACATGAACCATAATAATTAATATTGAGAAAGCTTTTCAGAGGAGGTAGGGCTTTGAGTGTGTATTTTGAATTACAGTTTCAACAGAGGGATGGATAGAGCAGGATAATTGATTTCCTGATAAACATGAAGACTTAATGTTATTTCCTTTCTTTCCCATTTGAACTAGAATACGCTATGGTCAAGTGATTTACTCATCCCATGCCTCCATGCTGTGAATCCTCCAGAAGTGGCTAAATTTTCACCACACCAGAAAAGATTTAGTTGATAATCATAATCTACCAGTGAAACCACAGGAAATATCACCATCTTTGTCATTATCTTTTTTCATCAATGAATAATTTTCAATTATGTAAAAGCACCAAGGAATGTGGTAGTTGGGGGAATTCTTTGGATTTTAAAAAAATATATTTTCACTCCATTATTTCAGCAAGGGCTAGCTATTCTTCTTGTAAGACCAGTTCACTCAGTTGACACATTGTTTTAAATTTCCCAATACTTGAGATTACACCTACTTATTTTGGCATTTCACTATTCCCTGTCTTTGCATGTCTGGCTCTGAATCCTAGGATTCTATTAGAGTGACTATAGTTAGCATGCATTCCTCACATCTTCCAATTAAATGCAATATTTCCTGGTTTTTCATAGTAGTAGGTTTTCAGGACTACTGTTGATAACGTTCTTGCTTCAATTTATGGCATATTTTACACTCTTAAAACTAGACTTTAAAAAAGTGCATTAACTTTTTTAGATGCTATTTCCCCACATATACCCTGAGGAGCATTTCTTATCTGAATATATAATGATCAGTCGACCCTAGACGTTTGCCGATTCCTTTCCTACATGTCATACTTGGCTCCAGCCCCAGACAAGGTCCAGAATAACTTCTGCCTGCTTTGGTTGCTAAGAACAAAATGTAAAGAGAGCTATTCTCTCACAACATGTGTGTACTGTGCCTCAGTAATTCCAGATTTGGTGTCCTGTCCTTATAAAGCAATTTACATTTCTTTTTAAATTAATGTTCTCTCCTTTGATTAGTCCATCATAGCTGGGGAAAAATTAAAAAGCTTTTCATCTCATCTATATCTTGGGCACATAGACGTATGCCAGTAGTCTGAGATCACTTATCATTTCCCCCATCTGTCATGTATTTTAATCTAAGACATCTTTGTGGAGGGGGTAAAACTGCATACATTTGCTTCTTCAGACATCATGCCCTTTCTCGTGCATTTGATTTAATCAATCAGTGTCCATGTGTGGACTGTATAGAACTTCCATGTAGTTTCACAGTCTGTCAGTCACTTGTCATAAGCAAACTGGTCATCAACCTCAAAAGGCCTGGACACCGAGTGGTCTCTTTGACAGTGTCTGGGTTTCCTTCATGGCCTTTACTCCACAGAAATCTTAAAACATCCACACTGATCCCACCAGGACTGTCCTATCACCTCAAGTGGATACTACTTCTCTAAAGCAGGCTAATCATGAGTGTAGTTCAATACAATGAGGAACAGTGAATTGATATACATACATACATACATACATATACACATACATAAAATAAGGTCTTTCTTTCCACAGTCAGAGGCAAAACCTGAATAACAAATAGGCCCCAGTCAATGTGTGGATGGCAATTAAACCACTTCTTAAAAAGCATAGTAATAATTTCGTACAATTAATACACAGTGAATTAAAAAATAGTTCGTAACAATTTCACTTTTTAGTTTTAGTGATATTACCAGGGTATGTAATTAGTTTTTTAAGTCAGTTGGCCAAGATTTGATGAGATTTATATTATTCTAGAATGGTTATGTTGCACCTAGAGTAGAATTCAGTTTGAAAAACCACATATTGAGAAAGACATGGAAAATCTAGAGTGAAACTTCAGAAGAAAGACTCTGAAAACTGCGCTACAAGAGTGATTAGGAGATGGAAGTGATTAGATCCAGAAAGAAAAATCCTGGAAGGTTCTCCGAAATCTGTAGTGCTGTTATTTGGAGAAGGGTGGATGTTGATTTTACCTTACGCCCCAAAAAGAATTCACTCGTTCATTTATACGAGATTTATGATCATCTAGGGCAGTAATCTGGGGACTTGGATTAAGTGAGAGGAACCTTAGTGAGAGAAGATTGGCTTGGAATAGATGATGTAAGGCCTTCTAAGTCAATGTAGGCACTTTTAGCCTGAATGACATGAGATGCCCACTGCAGGGTTTTGAGCAGAGGAGTAATGTTATCTGGGATACTTCCTTTGGCTCATTCTTGATGTTGGGTTAAGAAAGACTGTGCAGAGACAAACTTAGCAATGGGAAGAATAGGCAGGGAGCTTTGGCAGTAAATCAGAAGGTTGGTAGTAACTTGCACCATGTAGTCACAGTGACCATAACGATGTGGTATGTAACACCAAGAAGAGTAAGAATGGCTATGCATAGTTAAGGTCTTCAGGTCAGAAGTTTTAGAACAAGAAAACAAGTTTGGAAGAAAACTCAGAGATCTCTTCTTACACTATCACCAAACAACATTTTGGAAAAAATCAGAATGATATGCCGTGTTCTGTTGTAAATGTATGAGTAACAGTAAAATATGGGCACTTTTCTCAAGGAGATAATATATTTTTGGAAAGAAAAAGACACAAATAATTTTAATGTGATGTGATGCTGGAATGAAAAAAGGTGCCACATAGATCCAAATGAGCAAATACTACTATTTATTTACTGTAGAAACTTGGATATATTTTTTTCAGAGCATCGTTTTCTCATTTGTAAAATGGAGATAAGATTTTGTATTTTATATGCCTGCTGTGAGAACTAATGATTCAATGGTTATGCAGTATCTACCACTTTCTCTCTGCTGTGACATCTCAGAACTACCTTTGTTCCCCTCCCTTCCCTGCCCTTTTATCACCTCTCATATCCAGCCAGAGGAGGCCCATCAGCCTCCACCCCTCACCCACCCATTCCTACCTTCTGTATTTTGGGCTGTGCAACCCCCCTACAGAGAGGTTCTCTTTCTACCTCCTTGTTCCATATGAAACCTGGCTAACATCTGATAGTGCAACTGCTTTGGAACAATTTTATAATAGACATTGCTCCTTGTCTCAGTCCCCCAAACAGAGGTGTTTCAATAAGCCCCTTATTTACTCTGAAGTGAGGCTGAGAAATGACAAAATCATCGTTATTTCTTAAGAACGTACTTTGGGTGTTCTCCCATCCTTACTGTTCTTTGCTCCTGGCCAGTAGCACCCAGAAGACACTTCAGCACATGATGCTTTGTCCCTAGGCAGAGTGGCCCCAGATGTCCTCAACTATAGTTCCCTTGCTTTCGTACCAGGGGATTTTGTACTCAGCAGGTGGTCACTATGAATTTATTGAATAAACAGGTCTTAATGTTCTTTACCTACAGTCTTTGAGTTCATCCTTGACTATCTCAGAATTGGTGTCAGGATCTCTTCTAGACACTTTCGCTGCATTATTTGATTTCACTGGCTTTAAAGGGCATCTTTTCCAGTCTATTTCTACTTCACATGTCTTAAAGTGAAAGTGCTGCAACTTAAACATCTTGAATTTAAAATTCCCCAAAGGCATGTAACATTTGTTCTCAAGTTTAAAGAAAAATAAAGCGAAATCAAACTAAAATAAGTGTTTCTCATCACCTCATGCATCTCGATTACAAGACCTACTCATTATATATTAGATTCCAATGTATGGTGGTTTCACTCTGGGGTTCCACCAAAAGGAATCTGTAGGGGACAACTGTACAGAACACAGAACTGACAGTGCCCTGTTTTTAAATCTATTTTCTTAGGAATGAGTTACTCCTGGCTATAAGAAAGATGATCTCCATGGACTGTCAGAACTCACGAAACAGCAAAAGGAGCCAAGCGCAGTAGCTCACACCTGTAATCTCAGCACTTTGGGAGGTTGGGGTGGGCAGATCACTTGAGGTCAGGAGTTTGAACCTGGCCAACATGGCGAAACCTTGTCTCTACCAAAAAATACAAAAATTAGCCAGGCGTGGTGGTGGGCACCTGCAGTCCCAGCTGTTTGGGAGGCTGACGCAGGAGAATCACTTGAACCTAGGAGGCAGAGGTTGCAGTGAGCTGACATGGCACCACTGCGCTCCAGCCTGGGTAACAGAGTGAGACCCTGTCTCTGAAAATTCAAACAAACAAAAAAACCAAAAGGATACCATAAACAAGAATGATTTTCAATGCCAAGACGAAACTTTTCTGATGCCATCACCCTTTGCAGTGAAGCCTTCCTTAACCGTTCTCTCAAAACTCCAGCATTTCATTGCCCTCTCTCTGAACTTCAGTGTTCTTGGTACCACTTTATTAATAGTTGTGATCCGTTCACTCTCACAGTAGGATCTGGGTACAACTGGAGACAATGTCTACTACTAAACTTCCAGATTCTCATCTGCTGCAACCACATTCTGCATAATTTCTAAATCCTGAGTTTCCCCTTAGCCTTTCAGCCCATTTCCACTTTCCTATACCCTAACAGCAGTCTCTTTTTGAGTAAGTTAGCTAGAGTTTTATATATATATATATATATATATTTTTTTTTTTTCCTCTGTTTGATTGCAACTGAAGAACCCTCCCTGATACAGAGCAATAAGTACGGCTTTTTAATTACGACCTCCACAGGCCTTGGGCCTAGGGGGCATTGTGTAAATGTATATTTAATGAGTGAATGAATAAAAGTGATTTTAGTATAGCAGGAAAGATGAGACAACATAAATGAGCATTCAGACTGAGCTGAAAATGGACCTGCTTTGTCCCTGTTTCCTTTGAAAACACTTTCTCCCTGTCAGTTTTTTCCTGCCCTGGTTTCTGGTTTTCAGTTGTAATGTGCTTTAAAGATAATACTGCCATGTTTCTTTGAACTGAAACTATCCAGCAATTTATGACCAAATTTAAGTTTGGCATAACAGGCTTAATGTTCAGCTTTCCATCTGTATTCTGTGCTTGGCAAAAACCCAAGGAAACTTGGGATTTTATGCTCCTGAATTTTATAAACCAGTAAACACAAAGGTATTGGAATTGTATATCTTAGCATGAAACATTTTATCTCGTGCATAAGAAATATCAAATTGGACTGTAGTGTAGGCAGCTCAGGGATTTGTGCTACTTCCTCCCTTTAGAAATATTCTTTAAGAACCGATGTCTGTAGGAAGTGATGAGAAAACAAAAACAACGGTTTACTTTGTTCAGTGTTCCCAGCTTGTCTAGCTATTTTCACATGGATTCTATCATGTTGTCTTTCCATTGGCCCTAAAATAGTTGGAATTTATGTTATTATTCCATTTTATAGAGAAGTATGACAGAGCCCTGAAGAACTGAAGTGATCCCAGAGGTCCATAGCTGGTTAATGCAAGCCATGACCAGAATTTAGATTTTCTTTGTTCTAACCACCAAATGTAAAGTTAATTTATTTTGTGATTAATTCATACACTTTACCAACAGAGTTTTATTTTGTAGTTTATTTTTTCACTTACCATGTGCCAGATATGGTATAGGCTCTGGGGACAGCGCTGTGAACACAATAGATAGAATCCCTGCTCTTAATCTTAATGTGGAAGCAGGTGGGCATGGGACTGAATAATTTCTAACACCTGAGAACTTCGTTTAATCTATTGAAAACCTCAACCAAGTCTATCCTGAATATGGATAACATTGGCCTTAATGGTATAACTGATCTGACCATGATAATGAAAAAGTTGCTGGAGGTCAATCCCTCATGTTATGCATTAAAAAATCATAATTAAATATCTTCATTCTCTGAGTACATGCTCTCTAACACATATGCTTCTGAAAACATGTTTGCTCCATGAAGCTTTATTTCTGTGACATTGTCAATAATATCATTGTTCTCCGTCGCCACTCCTATAAAGTTCAAGTTTATATCCGGGCATATGATCTTTCTGTAGTCTGAGAGTCAGCCTTACCCTTGCTTCACCTCTGAGACCTGATTATAAGAGCCCAATGTGGGGTTAAGAGGCAACCTCAAGTGGAGAAATATTGAATCAGTAGCAAGATATAATAAATAAGCAAATCTCTTTTAGAAGCTTTATTCCTGGCCATCTAATAATGTCTCCACGTTTCTTCATGTTATTATTCTCTCTGCTGCAAGGGGGAGGAGGTTGCCACTGCAGCAGTGCTGTTCTGCCTTCCTACCTGTTTACATTTACTATATGGCTGCCTAGGGAACCCTGCAGAAAATAATGCTTGTGTGAGCCATTTAGTTGACTACATGTCAAAAAGTAATTTGAATCAAAGAGTCACTAACTTAATTGATGGTGATGGCTCCATCCAAAAACAACCAAAGAAATTGATGTTGTGCAAATTGCACATATATTGCTCTTGAATTTGTGAGCATATTCTTGTTTGCCTTGACAGGATTCAAATTATCTTTCGGACAGCTCGACACATTACTTAAGATGTGCCTGTATGTGAATTTTAGCTGCTAACGGGGGCAATAACAACCTTTCTGTGAAATTAATTCTCATGACTTCAACTTCATCTTGCCATTTCTTTTACTCATTCCCTGCACATGCCCCCTTCTATTCCATTACAATTTGTATTTTAACCTCTAAGTCACTCCAGTCACCATGGAATACAGAACTATTGTCTTTGCAGATTCTATAGAGACCTGAGGTCTTAAGAAGCAAAGGATGATGCATTATAGTCAATAGAACAAGTTTTAGTTCTTCAGATAATTATCTTTCAATGCCACTGGGCCCTATTTTTGAAGTGTCATTGAGTCCCGCTTCAGGGATGGAGATCTTGAGCATGCAAAATAAGATAATTTCCCAATCAGCCTACACATCTCTGAGAAACAGAAGTTATATCATTGCCTAAGGAGGCCAGCCCTGCAGCCACTCCTCCAGAATATAAGGCAGAGGAGTGGGTCAGAGTAAAGAATACACTCAGATTATGGTATCGTAATTGTCTACATGAGGCTGTAAGACTCTTAAGAATCTCTCTCATCAGTGGTGCTGTCCGAGGCATTTTCAATGAGTGCCAACTCCAGCAGACAGTAAAGGGAAGAGAGTACTGGCTGAATAGGGAAGAAAGCTTCCAGGTATTCTTCGGACATAGAGGAGCTTTCAGACATGACCCACTGACTCTTTATCATCAGACAAGCTGTAGTTAGAGAAGATTAGTGGTTGTCCAGTATAGAAGGTGGACTTATTGAAAGGTCAGGAAGAAAGGAAATTGGATGTCATCCCCTTTGTTTGGCCTATTTGTCTGCTCCTGGCGTTCACCCCAAGGAGCTCCAGATATCCATGAAACATAGCTTGAACATCAAAGGACTACATGGTATTCAGGGGTCTTAGTAAATTTTACACTCCAAAAATATACTTGTAGCCAGTTTAATATGTACAGTAACAAAAGTCAGTTTCATAAAAAATTATCTTTATTTCTTTAAAACTGACATTAACTTTGCTCTGGAGCCTCATCCATGCAGATGATGGAAATTTTGATTTGCCAGCTTAAGCTAACTTTACTTCTACATTTTCTTTCTGCCAGGAGATAATCTAAATTGCCAGGGAGTAGGAGAGATGTTTTAAAGGTGAGGCATCCACCTTTGATCACTGCTGTGCTGGTTGGATACTGCAGCGAACTCCCATGCACATACAATAGTCTTTCATTTTGGTAATACCTGATAATCGCTTGTAGGTCAAGCTTGGGCAGTTGACTTATCCACATAACTTGTTCCTTGTTGCTCATATTCTGAAGCCTGGCTTCCTCCCTCAGCCTCTTCTAAGAAGCTGCCCCATCACACACCATACCAGACACTTAGTCCTTTGCTCCCTATAGCTCTCATCATGACTCACAGAGACTTCTCAGGTATTCCCCATGCTCTGTGATGCCAAAAGGAACTCAGCTTTGGAAACCAGAGCCCCCTCTCCTCTCCCTTCCTCTCTCTCTCTCCCTCCAGATCTGCCTGCTGCTGCTCCAGTCTGTCTCAGCCTTCTCATTTTTAATACAAGGGTCTTCCAGAGGCTTTCTCCATGCAAGTCTAAGAAAGAAGGAGAGGGTTCATTGCTATGAGTGTTCATTGACCCTGTGGTCCAGTAACCTCTTGCTCTCCCCTCCTAGTTCATTCTTGGCCTCACCAACTTCACTCCATCCCAGGAAAAAGTCTTAACTCTCTTCTACTCTTCTGTTTCCCACAACCCTACCATTCTGGGATTTTGGAGCATAAACCCTAAGATATACTCAAGATTTACTGTGTAAACATTTCATGTAGCATACTGTAGCTCAAAATTTTAGTTCTGGAATGCACAATTTTGCCTCCAAATTAATTTTCTACCACAGACTTTGCAGCATAGAATTTAAACTCATTTTTAAATCTTAAAGCTGGACAATATTATTTGATAACCCGAATCACAAACACTGCTTAGTCTTTGCCCATAAACATGCAACATAGTTTTCATAGTTGAGAACAGGAAATTGACTGTTTATTTCTGATTTATTTGTCTATATCCCAGAACTACTTCTTTTCTGGTGAGGACCCCACCATACATCAGGGTTTCAGAGATGCAGATAGTGAGTTCGACTGGCTTCGCCCACCCTAAACTTCACATCAATTCTATGGTCTCCTGCATTATCACCCCTTCAATAATTGCACTTACAGGCTTGGGTCTCTCCATCTTAGCCTGTGATTTGCTTAGGCCACCTGTCTACGATAGATACTGCCATTGTTTATTATGATCATATGAACAGCCTTCTAGAAAATTCCTCCCACAAATCTGCCCCACTTCATCTCTCAGCAGGACCCCCTATCTTCTACATTGTATCCAGAATGGATCTCTGCAAAGCTCTCTAACTACATGCACCTTATCCATGTAGAATTGAGTCATGATGAAATTCTTTTACTGAAAAAGAAAAAGGAACTTTAACATTTCAGCATTATTTGATTCCTTTGGTCATTTAAACAAGGGCTTATCAAGTTTTAATGGCCATATGAACTATGTGGTATCTTGTTAAAACGCAGATTTCTACTCAGTGAGTCTGGGGTGAGGCCAAAGATTCAAACAAGTTCCCAAATAATATCAATTATACTCCATGGACCAAAGGTTCTATAAACTACACATTATTTATTTCAATTTTCTTTGAATATGCCTCACTTATTATTCTATTATCATTTTCTAACAAGTCCCTCTAATTACCCAGCTATTATACTTTTGAGGTAATCCAAAATAAATGGTATTTTTCTTTTATATAAAAATTGCTTAGACATGTATATTTTAATAAAGTTTCTATTTGTTCCTATCCAATTGTGCCTGCATTGTGATTATAAATAATTGTCCATTTAATTGCATAATACAACACACTTCATACAATGTGTTAAAGAAAATGTTTGAAAGCCCTCTTTTCAGCAAAGCCATTTTCTTATGCATATAGTGACATTTAAATGTATGAAAGCAATCCGATGAAAAAAAGCACCTTTATTCTAGGTGAAAAGTCACATCAGTGTGAGCATTTGAGTCAACTCTGCGTCATTTACTTTTGTCCCATACACAGGCTGCACTTGTTTGCACCAGTCAGTCCAACCCTGACTGTTCTCTGGTCTAAGATAAGAAAGTCAGAGGCCCTGTCAGCCTCATCTCCACAAGGGGCTGGGATGGCTGCTGCTGCTTGCTGACTCCCCATCTGCCTGCTCCGACCTTAGGTGTGTGTGACCTCCTCAGTCATTGCCTCTGTACTTGGATATTCCTGTCTTTCTGCCCCTCTCTCTGGAAACTGCATTCCTTATCCTATCTGCCCACTCCCTTTCAGCCCCTCACCCTTTGCTGCACCTATTCAGAGTAGAAGTGGGTAGGTTAGGGTTGGAGAGAGATGGTTAGAAGCAAAGGAATTTAAAGAGAAATGACCAAATATCCAGTAAGCGCCAAATCCTATGCTTTGTGTGACTCTACAGGAAGCTGCCTCATGACTACACAAAACAAACCGAGTCCCTTTGCCTGTGAAAATTCATTTTTCATTTCAAAGGAAATTATGATGGAAAAATGAAACCCATTGTGCCTTTTCTCTTTCAAGTGACATCTCCCAAGCATGATTTGCTGTTTTGCTGGCAGTGAAAAATGCCAAGCACGGATCTAGTCTGTGCACTTTTAAGGCGTAAGACCTTTTACTGGGCTGGAACAACACCACCACAAAGCAAAACCCATCTTTTCTGCCACTGGCAGCAGGCAAGGGCTGCAAAACAGGAAAGGTTTGCATAAGAAAGCGCCCAAATGTTAATCCATTTTTATAACCATGCTTGACCCCAAACTTCTTATGAGCTTCTGAAATATTGAGATAACTCTTTGCTTGCTTGCTTGCTTGCTCTACCTTCTTTTACAAAATGAAGGTAGCCTAGAAAAAGAGAATTAGCTGATGTCACAATGAAAGCGACACTCTGTTTAGGGCAGGAAAGTAGTGGTGCAGGATGGAAGGGTCAGGTGTCTGGTCACAGAAGGTCTGGTCACACTGTTACAGGAACTTAGGGGAACTCTTAGGGGTCGCTGGCTCATTACTTGTGAAATTAAGGTAACTCAAAGGCTCCTTCCCGTATGGAAATCCTTTCTTTCTAGCAATGAGGTCTGGAATTTTTTTTTAACTGGCAAAGACCACAACAAAATCATATATTAACAAATAAATGCAGAAATAGATATTTCTCAGAAATTTCCCTCTAATTATGATCAAATCAAACAGGAATACTTGTTTAGCATTGGTTACCTGGAAATGAGGAAAATTTTTATTTCTTGGTTTCCTGAAGGTCTTGCTAAATTGCTGCCTTAGTAGAAAGGATTCATGTATAATAGAGCCCCTAATTCATAAATAGATTTTTAAAATGTTTGAGGGATTATAAATTACAAAACTTAAAACCACTTTTTATTTCATCACTGCAATATACAGAAAGACTATAAATTCTTGAAGGAAAAAAAAAGATCAAAAGACACAGATTTCTTAATACATCCTTAATATGTTAGTAGGCAGTTTTTGTTTTTTAACTGCCAGTAATTCTAAGCCAAGGCTAATGGACTCTTGGGGTGGGGGTGGTGTGGGGAATATCAGAACTACGCCTGTTAGGTGCTGAGAGATAGAATCTTTTAAAATACATCCCTCTGAAAGCTCTGAAATATATACCCTGCACCCCAGGGTAATGATACTGAGAATGATAAGCAACATTTCCTAGGAGAGTCATTTAAGCATGCATGAGGAGTGGAAGCAGAAAAAAAGTATAAGAGCGGGGAAGACCTCAGTGTACATTTATTAAAAAACAGGATAGATCCATCTGCCTCATGCACAAGTATTCTCAGAGGTTGCAAATAAGAGAAAGAACATTAGAGAGAACTGTCAAAGATATTTATTTTTCAAATTTTCCTTGTCAGGGTTCCACAGAATATTCTTTTTAATATCACAGATTACATTGGGTCACATGCAAGGACGTTGTCAAGCTATGAAGTGAGTCCAACTCTTATCTCATTTAACCGAGGGCTTAAAGAGTTTGAAGAACCCTCGATGGTCCTGAGTTGGCAAGCAGTGGAGCAAGTCCTCTGCCTCTGGTGGCCTGGAGAAGCCCGTGTATTTTGACACCCCCGAGACCCACAGAGCTTCTTTAGTCTGCAAATGGGCAGGTATATGCACATTGGATTAAAACTCTGGTGTGTTTGCTCCTATAATATGTGAAGTGCCCTTTGGGTGGAATGAAACAGAGACAGAGAGGAAATAACATAGAGAAAAGGTAGAAAGCAAAAAGGGGGAAAAGAACAGAATCTAAAATTAAAATCTAAACTATCAAGAAAGGCACAGAAGCTTAAGCACAGGCTTGCTCAACAAATCTCACATATTAAGTCCCTGAGGAACCTGTTGAAATGTGAAAGAAGTCATTTTTGTTAAATCAGGGGAAGATCTATGTTAAAAATTCAGTGGCCCCTAAACTCCTACTTTTGGGAGGGAGAGGCAAAGGGAAGTACATTTAATTTATAGAAAGATTTACACAAATTTAGTCACATTGGCCCCTCTTTGGGTTGATAATGGAAGATGTATCTTTGAAGGTTCTGTCCTTAATCAGTTTACATTGATCTCTGGGAGGACAAAGTCGCAAGAGCTGATTGCCTCACTTTATAAACAACTTGTGGGCTAGACTGAACATGGGGATGAATCTGGAAGGCTTTGTCTTGTGTTGTTAAATTTTCTATCAAAATTGATGGGTCCCTCTTATGTTGCTAAAATAAATCCATAAAACATGCAAAACAGACCAGCTAGAAAACATATTTCCTTGGGAAATTCAATCTTGGGGACATCCCCAAGCCCTTGTAGGTTAAAAATAATGTTCAAGTCCTCTAATCCCAGTCCCTCGGAACCCTGGGAATCATATCCAACACTAGAGGTTCCTCTAAAGCAGAGATGAGTTTTGCAGAGGGTTGTTTACTGGAGATGAGTCAAGATCACCTGGGCACCTTAATGATTCTGGGGCAGGGGACAGAAAGAGGAGGCTTTATATTTTCTTAGAAGGAAGACCAGTATAAAGCCATTCTTTTCAGGATCCAACTGTGCTCAGGGTACAGTGTTCAATCCTGGACACAATATTTTGAAAGATAATCTGAGGGATTAAGGGCCCTTCAAAATTGAGTTGTAGAAACTGTGAAAGGACGAGGAACTTCTTTAACCCAAGGATGGGGAGAAGCGGAAGCAAAGTAGTTAAAACCAATATAAGCTGAATTCCGCCACGCACCCTCTCTGCAACCTTCCTAGGCATAGGCCTGAACCTTATTTAGGTCATTTTTTAAAACTTCTGTGTGGTAAACATTATGGAACATCCTGATATTTAAAGCTCTGACCTAGCTGCTCCCTTTAGAAACTGGCTATTTTTGGATTAGGAAGACACAAACATGCAAGTTAATTCCATTTACAACATACCAAGCAAAGAACATCTATAAAATAAATAATTGGGGCCTGGTAGCCTCTAAGGTTTCATCTGATGGTAAAAGCTATCAACAAAATATTGATAGTTTTCCCAAACAAACAACCTTGATAAGAACTAGGGGGAGGAGGGATACAATCTGTGGCTTATACTGAAATTTAACTAGATGGGAGTAAACTATAAAATAATTCATAAACTCTTCTGCCAACATCATAATATATTAGCTTAGGCACTGTGATGCCTGTGATGATTTTCTGAGTTTTCATGATTCTCCATCTGTGCCAGACTATACTAGAAATTTATCGGAACATGACCTACGTCAAGCATGGAGTCAGTTGTGAGACGTCAATGCCTATTCAACATATCCAAACTCCATGCCAGACTTCTGGCAAAGTGACTCTCAGGCTGTTTCCTTCCAGATGTCTCAGAATATAGCTATGTTTGTTTATGCAAATTAAAGATGCCTCCTCCTTTGGCAAAGATATCTTTTAACCCATATACTCTATTTGTGTGTATTGGAAACATACATATTTCTTTTTCAATGAGACCAGGCATACTTTTTTTTCCAAAATAAAATGTAAAAAGATACAAGATAAGTTGTAAATGGATAGCTCTTTTATAATTTGCTTTACATTGACAGAATGGTATATATTTAAGGTTTACAATTTGGTGTTTAGTTCTGCTTATACATTGTGAAGTGATAACCACAATCTGATTAACATATCTATCATCACACATAATTACCGTGTGTGTATGTCTGTGGGTGAATGGGGCAGAACTTGCCTCTTAGCAAATTTCAAGTATACAGTACAGTATTTTAAAATTTTGTCCCTATGCTATACATTCCAACTGCAGAACTTATTCTTCTTCCATAACTGAAACTATGTATCCTGTGATGAACATCCCCCCTCTTCCTCCCACCAGTTAGCCCCTGGCAACCATCATTTTACTCTCTGCTTCTATGAGTTTGACTATTTTAGTTCTTTTTATAAGCAAAATCATGCAGTATTTGTCTTTCTGCACCCAGGTTACTTCACTTAGAATAATGTCCTGCAGGTTTATCCATGTTGTTGCAAAAGACAGGATTTCCTTTTTTAAACTTGAATAATATTCCATCATATGTTTATGCCACATTTAAAAATCCATCCATCTGTTGATGTGCTGACTTTGGCAGCATATATCATTCTTTTATAAGTTATCAATTGACTGATGTTGAATATGTAGAAATCTCATAAGTCTAAATGATAATTTGAAAGCCAGAACATGATTTAGCAATTAGTTGGGCCTCTGTGCAATGTATACTCAGAATCGGCAAATAGAAGTTATAGTTGTTCTGATGATGCTATTACTTGAGACCAAGAAGTGCCTATATTCTATTACATCAATCACAATTTCTCCTATTGATTTCCTGAGGCAGCAGCTAAATATATGAAAGTCAGTAGGAGAAAGAGAATCAAAATACCATCCCAAGTACTGATATTTTAGGAAAAAGCCTAATTTGGAATGCAAGGTTTAAAATTTAAAACTAAGGTGGATCTTTCCCTCCCTGCCTTCCTCCCTCCCTCCCTCCCTTTCTTCTTTCCTTTCTAAACAGAGTCGCACTCTGTTACCCATGCTGGAGTGCAAGGTGGATCTTTTCTATCTCATTCCATTTGTCATAATTCTAAGATTAGGCTAACAAACTTGAGACTAACACACCACACTCAAGCATACAATCCAAGAAGACTCCCATTAGTTCTACCAACTGCTAATTGTGTAAACTTTGTTTCCCACTTTTATAGTTAGAGAACTCCCATTTCTGTGTTCAGATCATGGCCACCATCGTAAAACCATATTTTGCACCCACTCCTTTCCATATATATGTAACCAATGTACTAAGGGGATATAAGTAGGCATGCCTTGTATACTTTCTGAAACTTCACCAAGGAGACAACTGAACATGCCCATTGCTCCCTATTCCCTCTCTTCTGCCTCCATGATGCTAAATAAAATGAACGTATGATTGCAGGAGTTCAAACTACTATCTTGGACCAAGAGGCCACACCTAGGGATGTCAAACAACAAACTGGAAGAGCTCAAATTCCTGAGGACAATGTGGAGCAGAGTTACCATACAAGCTATGGACTGCATATTTCTTGAATTTGGTATGAGAAAAAAATAAACATATATATTTTTATAACGTACTCTTAGAGACTTCATTACTCACTTGTATCATTGACCTATTCCTAACTGACATATTCACCCAAAACCATCTAATCAAAGCAATAACAGAAAGAGTCAGAAACCCAAGGAGTGCCCTAACTCAGAGGACCAATTTTTCCTTTTGATATGGAAGAACAGAGGAGAAAGAATTAAGTCTTTGCCTGTTAAAGCAGTGTGACCCTCTCTTACAGTAATTATGGCTTAATCTTACTAGAAACTCCCTCTCTGCTGAAACATTGGTCATCCCAAGGGTCTGCAGAGCAGAGCCTGGTAGAGTAAGAGCTTGCTGAAATGTCTTTCCCCTGCAGCACATGCCTACAATTTGAGTTTGGTTCAGGCAGCTACTCTCCCATTTCTCTTAAGATCCCCTGTCTGTATATGGTGAATGGGACTTACATCTGCTTTGCTGTCTGTAGAGAACTCCAGAAAAAGTGACAGATGGTAATTTCTATATGTAATCTTTAATGTTAAGGCATATGGGATAAAGATTCTGATGAAGGATCAGTGATGGTCTTCATGACATATGCTGATAAAATTTGCCTTTGGAGCATGGGGACTCCTGCAATGAGTTAAGCCATGGTTAATATATCCTAAAATTTGACTTCTGATTTCCACCCATACTTGTAAAAGAAGGTCTCTAGGTCTTTTCTGATACAATCCTATAGGTAGGCTAGGGGTTCCCTCTTAGGATGCTTTCAGGACATTTTTAATTTATGAACATTTTCCATGAAGTTGAATGTAATTGTTGTTGCTCTAAATTTGCTTGGCCTATTTCTTTCTCCTTCCCTAGCTTGCTTCCTTCCTTTCTTCCTTCCTTCCTTCCATTTTTTATTCCTTTTTAATTTGTATTTTTCATGTATTTCTTTCTATATTCCTCTCTTCAATTACTTCCTTCTTTTATCTTTCTTCCTTTATTGCATTTGGTCTTCCTTTTATTTTTTATCTCTCCCTTATTTTTCTTCACTCCTTCCTTCCTTTCTGCCTTTCATTTCCCCTTTTCTCTCCTTCTCTTGTTTTCCCCTATTTCTTTTCTTCCTTCATTCTCTTCTTTCCTGCCTTATTTTTCCTGTTTACTTCTTTCATCACTTCCTCTCTCCATCCCTCCCTCCCACTTTCCACTCTTCCTTCCTTCTTTTTCATTTCCTTTCATTTGTCTTTCATTCTAATATTTCTTTTTTCATTCTTCCTTCTCTTTATTCCTTTTTTAATCCTACTTCCAGTACTTTTGTTTCCTCTTTTTTCCTTCATATGTTTTCTTGTTTTTATTCCCTTTTTTTCTTTTTTACTTTTTTGCCTTTAAGCCATTTTCTTCTTTTTCTCTCTCCCCCTACATTCTTTTCCACTTTTCTTCTTGTCTCTTTTGGTTTATTCCATAAAGCATTTACTAAGCATGTGTTGGCACTATTCGGGTGATAAATGTCATATAAAACACAATTGCTTCTTTAAGAAGACTAACATATAAACACTTAATCCAGTGCAATAATGTGTACACTAAAGTATGTATAAAATGTTACAGTACAAAAATAAGGAAAAACTTATGACTAACTGGAATGGAGCTAAGTGACACCATAAGTCTGATGCATATGACTTCAAGTATTAGTTTTCAACATCAGCGTCTGTCAGATGGCAAATGAAATGGAATCACAAAAGCAAGCAGTTATGCTAAAGCAAGGTGTATTTGGGGAACTCTGAAAATTTTAGTATGAAAGGAATGCAAATAGTAAAATAAAAAAGGCAAACTGAGATCAGGTGTGAAAGGCCTTGTATACTATGATAAGAAACTTAAACTTTATTCTGTTGGGATTTAACAGAATAGGAGTGATTTTAAAAAGTGCATATTTTTACAATGTTGCTTTGGAAGCCATGCAGAGGTTAAAGTTAACAGACTAGGACAAAGGTACCATTAGGAGATCACGGCAATAACCAAGATTAGAGATGTCTTCAGATAAAGATCAGCGAACTTTTTTTTCTGTAAAGGGCCAGACAATATTTTGTCTGCCTTTATTCAATCCTACTTTTGTAGCCCCAATCATATATGACTGTATACAAGAATGACTGTATACAGTCATTTACACATATATACATAATATAAAATACATACATTTATGCATATACAACTAAATTTTAGTAAAATTGTATTTATGATCATGGAAATTAAAATATGAAATCATTTCCATGTTTTATGAAATATTATTCTTTCAATATTTTTCTATCATTTAAAATGTAAAAAATGGTTTTAGATAATAGGTTGTATAAAAACAGTTGGCAGGTCTATTTGTCCTGGAAGCTGAAATTTGTTAACTCCTGGTCTAAAAGGTTTCCACTCAACTATCCGGTGAAGGAATAAAGAGTGTGAGAGAGTTTCTAGGTTGATTTTGGAAGGCAGACTTGGCAGGATTTAGTGACTTTCTGGATGAAGTTTATGAGAAAGGTGTCTAAAATGCTTTCAAATTCCACCTTCAGTAACTAGTAGTTGGTAGAGGTTAAGCATCCTAAGTCCAAAAATCTGGAATCCAAAATGCTCCCAAATTCAAAACTTTTTGAGTGCTGACATGATGTTCAAAAGAAATGCTCATTGAAGCATTTTGGATTTCGAATGTTTTGATTTGGGATAATCAATCGGTAAGTGCATATAATACAAATACTATACAATTTTTTAAAACTTTGAAATCTTAAACGTTTCTGGTCCCAAACATTTCTGGTGAGGGATAATCAATGTTCAATCGTAAATAAGGTACTGGTAAAGGCGATGAATGTGAACTTATACAACATGAAGGGAACAAACTGAGAATTAGCTGTGTGTATCTTAACAGTCTTAGTTATTTATATTTATTTTATTGGCTTAAAATAAGCTGCACATATTTAGAATGCACAGTCCAGTTGGTATCGATGTGTGCATACACCCATGACACCATCACTACAATCAAGATAATGAAAATATCCAAACATCAAAAAGTTTCACCTTGCCTGTTTCTTAATCCTCCCTCCTATCACCCACTACTCCCACTCCTATCCAATTACACAGGCAATCCCTGATACATTTTGTACCTTTTGGAATTTTATATAAATAAATTCATCAAATATGTATGTTTGTCTACTTTTTTTTGCTCCCTATAATTATTTTGACATCCATTCTTGTTATTGTGTCTATAAATAGTTGATCAATTTTTGCTAGTGAGTAGTATTCTATTGAATGGGCATGGCACAGATTGTTTACTTATTCACCTGCTGATGGGCATTTCAATTTTTTCCAGTTGTGGGTATTGAAAGAATATGGCTGATGGCTGAGCGTGATGACTCACAACTCTAGTCCCAGTGCTTTAGGAGGTCCAAGCAGGAGGATTGCTTGAGACAAGAAGTTTGAGGCTAGCCTGGGCAGCAGAGCAAGACCTTGTTTCTACAAAAATTAAAGCAATTACCTGAGAGTGGTGGCATGGACTTGTAGTTCTAGCTGCCTGTGAGAGGCCGAGGTGGGAGAATCACTTAAGTCTAGGAGTTCCAGGCTGCAGTGAGCTAGGACTATGCCACTGTACTCCAGGCTGGGCCACAGACCAAGAACCTGTCTGTAAAAATGTGTGTGTGTGTGTGTGTGTGTGTGTGCATGTGTGTGTAGAGAAGTAATTGTGTGGACTTATGCTTTCTTTTCTTTTAGGAACAGAAAAGTTTTATGCCATTTAACATCCCTACCAGCAGTGTATGAAAATTCCAGTACTAATATGACAATATTTGGCACTGTATTTGTTGTTGACTTTTAGTTTTTGTCTTTTAATATTAGGCATTCTAGTGGGTGTTCAATGATATCTAATTGTGGTTGTAATTCATATTCCCCTAGCTATGACAATTTTGAGTTTTCTGTGCCTCTTCCAAATAGAAGGATCCAGTAGTTAACTGGGAATTGAGGTTAACTTCAAAGGAAAAGTTGCATCTGGAGATAGAGATTTTCTGTCCATTAACAGACTATCACATTTAATTCTGGATTTTGAAAACTTGGTGAAAATGGCTAACATTCAATATTCAAGCTTGTTTGATATTTATGAATTTTTGATATTGTAAAATGATTTTTCTCCTTTAGAAAATGTCACTACTGGCTAGTCTCATGCCTGTAATCCCAGCACTTTGGGAGGCGGAGGCTGGTGGATAACCTGAGGTCAGGAGTTCAAGACCAGCTTGGACAACATGGTGAAACCCCATCTCTATTAAAATACAAAAATTAGCCAGTCATGGGGGTGCGTGCCTGTAATCCCAGCTACCTGATAGGCTGAGGCAGGAAGAGTCTCTTGAAACTGGGAGGCAAAGATTGCAGTGAGCCAAGATTGCACCATTGCACTCTGGCCTGGGCAACAAAGCAAGACTCTGTCAAAAAAAAAAAAAAAAAAAAAAGAAAGAAAGAAACAAGAAAATGTCACTAAATGTCACTAATAATTTAGTAATCATTTTTGCTCATTTCATTTCATTATTTCCCTTTTATTCTTTGGGGCAGAGGCTACGATCATTGATTTAAGAGATGTCAATTTTATTCTGAGACTTGGAATATTTAATACTAAATAGTAAGAGTCAGTAGGAAAGCTATTGTTTTGCTTAATTATATTTAGATTTTAGTACAAAAATTATTGACCTATCCTTAGAAGATAAGCACTGAGAAGTTATTAGGTTGTATTAAACATATTTTCTTCATATGAACACAACATTTAATGTTCTGGAACACAAGAATAGCCAAAAGTAAGTATAGTAGTTTTTCTTTGGTCTTAATGTACAAATGGCTAGAAAATAACAAACGTTACTTTTCTAGAAATAGTGTCTCATTGTCAGTTGTCCTTATCATAAGTATGTGGAAAAGTGAAAAAAGTTAAATGAGTGAAAGGTAAATAAAATTATATTATTAATGGGTCTCTGTTAGTAGAGAGGGTTGAAAACTACCATAGAATCTTGAGATAGTTTTGTTGGTTAGATGTAGTCATTCAGTCCTATATTCCCAGAATTTTGTACACATTCTTTACTTTGTTCTCTTAATTCACAGTTGAACACATAGTTGCTAGCATTAACCCAGCAAGTAATTGATTGGGCCTAAAACAACCTTTTAAAATCCTTAATGGTTTTCATTCCCATTTGAATTTATTAAGTTTGGGATTTATTATTACAGTGTAAAGGCATGATAATATGCAATATCTTTCAAGACCCAAGTACCAGAGATGTCAAGTACTAATGTAAAATTTCAGAACAAAATACAAACTTTTGGAAATGTAGACCAGAGCCAGCTTAATGGCTTGTAAACTTCTCACACCTGTCAAGGTTTTAACTATGTCTTAGATGGGAGACTGAATGAAGTTCACTTTTACATTCTTTAAATTTTAAAAGAATTTCATATTTATAGAAAATTTGCAAGTATAGTACAAAAACTTATTTTGTATTTTTAATTTAAGAAGAATAATTTTACACATTCATGAGGTGCATAGGGATATTTCCATACATATAAAATGTGATGAGCAGATCGGGGTAATTAGTATATCCATCATCACACACACTTATCACTTATTTGTGTTGGGAGCATTCAATATTCTCATTCCAGCTTTTTGCAACTATACAATATATTATTAACTTGTTAAAGGATACAAAATTACAGCTAGCTGGACAAATAAGTTCTAGTGTTCTATACCAGAGGTCCCCAAGCTTTTAGGCACCAGGGGTCAGTTTCAAGGAAGACAATTTTTCCACAGACTGCGGAGTGGGAGTGGGATGGTTTGGGGATTATTCAACCTCATTACATTTATTGTGCACTTTATTACTATTATTACTACATTGTAATATATTATGAAATAATTATACAACTTGTGATAATGTAGAATCAGTAGGAGCCCTGAGCTTGTTTTCTCAGCAACAAGTTGGTCCCATCTGTGGGCAATGTGAGACAGTGACAAACCATCAGGCATTACATTCTCATAAGGAGAGTGCAACCTAGATCCATCGCATGCATGGTTCACAGTAGGGTTTGCTCTCCTGTGAGAATCTAATATTGCTCATGACCTGCCATGAGGCAGAGCTCAGGCGGCAATGCAAGCGATGAGGAGAACCTGTCAATATGGATGAGGCTTCACTCACTTGCTGGTCGCTCACCTCCTGCTGCGCAGTTGAGTTCCACATTGGCCATGGACCCATAGTAGGCTGTGGCCCAGGGTTTAGGGATATCTAAACCCTAAACCCTGGCCCAGGGTTTTATACCACTGTCGGATGACTAAAATGTTATAATTAACAAAGAATGATTTACCTTAACTATTTCCAAATGAGTTGCCACATTGATGCTCCATGATCCCTGAATATGGAAGCCCTTATTTCCTAAAACAAGGAAATTCTGTTCCACGGAAAAGCACAGCAATTAGAATCATAATATTAGCATCACTACAATGCTACTCTCTCATATTCAGACTTCATTCAGCTTTTACCACTTGTCCTAGTAATATCCTTTATAGCAAGATAATCCAGTTCAGAATCACATATTGTATTTATTTTTCATGTCTCTTTAGTCTACTTGTGTTCGAAATAATTCCTTACTCTTGCTAAGACCTTTGTGATCTGAACACTTTTGAAGTCTATGGAACAGTTATTTTGTAAAATGTCCTCTATTAGGGTATATCTGGGGCTCTCATTATTAGATTCACGTTGTGCATCATTGGCAGAAATATAACAGGAGTTGTGCTGTGTTTTCCCTGCATCCAATCAGGTAGCAACATACTTTCTATTTCTATCATTAATTGTGGTGTTCACATTGTCCAGTTGAAGTGCTTTCCCAGTTTCTCCACTATGAAGATATTATTTTCCCTTTGCAATTTAGTGGCATTTTTAGGAGAACTTATTTGAAGCTATATTAATAGCCAATTTCACAGAAAACATTTTATTATTTATATCATGTAAACTCATGGATACCTATTTTATTTAAGAGGTTGTGACCCCTTACTATCACTTACTTGGAGGTTCAAATTATTCCAGATGTCCCAGTGGAAGTTCACTCAAGTTGGCTTCTCCATCTTTTTGATGTGCCTCAATCATTCTTTGATCACATCTTTACTCTCTGGCAGACATACCAGGTTTCTTCTGTACTTCGCCTGCCTTAGACTTGAAATCAGTCATTTCTACAAAAAGCCCTCTTTCCTTTACTTGAAGAATAGTAGTTAGATGCCAAGATATTGGTATCAGGTGTTCTCAACATCATTGCACTATCACTTTTATCAGGCCCTCTGAATGGACAGAGCTGGGGAATTCACAGAAACACACATTTACACACAGGGACACAGATATATGTATGTTTATATATGCATATATCTCTACACCTACATACAGGCCTATATAAAACCATTATATATAAAACCATTATGTATATACATATAAAATTATATATACGAATATATCTTTATATAAATAGGTGTATTGATGGTGGATAGATCTCTATCAATTTGTACTATTACTCTCAAGTCTAATAATTAGGATCTGTACCAGTTTCCTCCATTTCTATAATTTTAATTACTTCCTCAACAATAAAAAACTTGGTTCCCATTAACCTTATTATATTTATTTATGTTGTATTCTATGTTGCATTTATTTGACCACATTTTCCATCACCATCTCCCCATTCACCATTTAAAAGCGCTCCTCATTCACTCAGATTCCAACATGGTGTGCTATGCTAGGTGCTGCATAGATGTCCCCCTCATACTGTGTGAACTCTGACCCTCCATGCCAGCTGCCACCCCCAAGTGGGCACCCTCCTCATGCTGCTCTGGATTCAATTCCACACAGCAGGCGTTTCTCCTGTTTGAATGCCATTCTCACTCTACTTGGGACCCCAAACCTTGTGCTGGGACGCCTTCATAGATGAGTAACCTTCCGGCCTTATCTGAGCTGCAATGCCTCATATTCAGCTTTCCTGCCATGAGCATGCCCTCGTCACTCCATTAAGGCTCTGAAACCCCGTATTAGCCCCTCTCCCCAGTGAATGGTCACTTTGGTAGTCCCAATTAATGGTTTAAGACTGAATTACTCAGAAAGGAAATGCACAGGAAGAGATAAGAGAAAGTGGATGAAGAAGAAAAAACTGAATGAAGAAAGAAAATTTCTGGAGAGAGAAGTGCCAAGTCCCCAATCCTAGCCTGCAAACATAAGAATAAAGAATACAATGTTAAGAACATATGGAATAGCAGAGTGAGGGGAATGTTCCATCAGGGATGGCAGACTGAAATGGAGTCCAGAGACCATGCAAGGTGAGCACAGCCACCCAGAGAGAGCCCCGCGTAGAGGAATGTAAGGGTTGAGATGAGCTGGCGATGAGACATGGAAGGGTTTGGGATGGGCCTGCAATCTCCAGGGTTATGGGGAGAAGCATTGAATGACATGTCCCATGGCTCGTATGGGGCCACATGACTGAGAGAACTGGTTTGCAGGTTCTGTGATAATCCTATCAAATGGAATTATGAAGAGGGGCAATGAAAACTTCCTTATAGAGAATCTAAATATATAGGGTTTCTAGATGTTTGAGAAAAGATAATTGACCACAAGGAAAAGAGGTACAACCAATTGTGTCAGGGGCAGCTCAGAAGATAGGTTCTCTAATAATGGGAAAAGCAAGAGGAAAAAGAGAGAGAAAATATTCTACAGGAAAATGCATCAGTTTAATCACCTTCCAGGCACAGGAAATGTAAAGCCAGCTTATACCAGGACAATCAAGTAGCAATGTTGCTATGTATCTTGTATCTCTTCCTTCCTTGTCTCCAACCCTCCAGAACAGAGGAGTGAGAAATACTTTGCAGAGAATTATGAGAAGATGAACAAGAATGGAAGAAAAGTCAAACACTGTCTCTTCGGATGACAGGCTTGTCCCCGGCAGTAGCCCGAGCTAGAGGACGATGTTCACTAACGTGCTGATTTCTGGATGAGGCTGGACCTTTCTAAATTGGACGTGAGGCTGTATTTGCATTGGAAAGTGACAGTAGGACTCTGTATTACTCAAGAGTTACCAGAAACATGTTCATGGGACTTGTAGGAGTCTTCATCCAAGGACAAAATAAGAACTATCCCTAGAGAGAGAGAAAAAAAAGGAATGGTGAATTTGTAACTTCTTTGAAAGCATCTTGCTATTTCGTGAAGCTGGTCACACTCACATCAGCTCTAAATTCAGGGGGTCAGAATTCAAAATCTGTCTCGCTGCTTACAGCTCTCTGACCCTAAGCAAATCATTCACCTTCCCAGGCAGCAGTTCCCTCATTTGGATGAAATTTAAAGTAAGTATAAAAATAAGTAATCCATGTAAGGAGTTTACTACAGTGCCTGTCAGCAAGTTAGCACTCAATAATATTAGTACTCATGTTCATTACTGTATGTTACCATTGGCAACTAATTTTACAAAAATGTAACAAACATAATAACATGCAATTTCACAACATTGTTCTATAAACAAAATTAACAGCTTTTAAAATAGATAATGTACCACTGGTACATTATTTATTTGTGACTTGATGTAAGACTCTAAACAAATAGTATACAGTTACTGCAGAGCGTCATTAACCAAAGGACAAGTATGTGTTGGTTGTAAAAAAGAGCTTGCTATACAGAAGTGAAAAGAAGCTTTTAGGCATATCTTTACAATTACATTTTACTCCCCTATATTGAAGTATTACATATTATGAATAACTTTGAACATGTTAACAAAAAACAACAATTACTTTAATATTTCTCTGTGGTTCAAAACGTGTGGACTGAGGATGAAGATTCTTCAAATTCAGGGTCACACTAAGTTTTGAAATTAATCTCTACCAAGGTAGAAAACAGGTAATGCATTCTACTCTGAAAGAAGGATATTTTTCATAAAATTAGGATAATTGTATGAAATTCTTCCCTGTGTTATTTCTCCTTAACACTATTTCTATTTGGTATTTTCAAAAAGAAATTTTTAAAAATGAAGATTATTGACATTATTTATCGCAAGGGTGTACAGTTTGAGGTTTTGGTTTTTAATAATTTTGAATGTGCTGTGCTTCTCTGACCTAGAGAAATTACTTGACTGGGTAAATAAATGGATATGTAGATACAGATGAACTTGGATTTGAAGTCTTCTCTGACACTCACCAGCTCCTTGACCTTAAAAACTCACTTAAATTTCACAGCTTTGTCTTTGAACCAATTCTAATCTGGGCAGAATAAATTTATGGAGTTTTACTACAACATTTTGAAAGTCATCATTCCATCCTTCTTCATGATTATTGGGCTTAACCTTGAATTCCAGTTCTACTTTTTCCTTATGCTCATCTTTATTTTTCAATTCCATTATTTAGAGTTATCTCCATTCATTCATACATCTATTCACTCATCCATTCATCTAACCATCCACCTCATTTTTCAAACATTGAGTGACATTGTGTGCTAGACACTGCTAATTCCAGGGATGTTGAAAACGGAGACACAGCTGGTGAGAAAGATCACATAAAAGTTGTTTGCAAGATGTTATCAGGCCACAGAAAAGAGGCACTGAGTCAGTTTGGATGAAGCTCTGAGAAGCTTCTTGGACAATGAATGGAGATGGGCAGGGCAGTAGTGGGAGATGAGCAAAGATGTGTCAGGGAGAGTTAATAGTGTAAGAAAGGACAAAGATAAAGTCTTCAACCCAAGTGGCAAATAGTTCACTACAACTTGGACCCTGGCTTGTGTCCGGACATCTCACCTGAAATGTTGGTCTTTTTAGGTCTTGGGGTCTTCCTTGTCTAACAGAGCTTCCTGGTGATAGACACGTAAGGGAAATCTATCAGATTGCCCACCATGTTGCCCCCCTGGCCTCTTTGGAGGTGCCCTGGTGCTCTACCAGACCTTGCAGATGGGGTACATATAGCACATCCTGTTCTGGAAGCATCTCCTTATCGTCAGAGGCACAAATTATCTCAGGTATTGATATTTTCTTGTTTACTTCATAAGGCCAGAATTTATTATCTGGCATGATCCAAAGTCTGGCTGTAGTATTTGTTAGCATATTTTATAAAACTCAAAACTATGCTTCAGATATCAAGTTCTGGAGATTGCTAGTGTTACTTTATTGGCCATAATAATTTACATGGACTGGGTAATATCTTTTGCAGAGACCCATGGAACAAGAGAGAAGACTGGAGGAAAATGTAATTGCTATTCAAGTAAATGCCAAGTGAAGTTAAAAGGGAAGTAGAAATATCCGATTAGAAGCAGGGAGAAATAAGCTAAAACGTGCACATCCTCGAGTTTTTATCCCTCTGGTCAAACTTACATCAACTGTCTCTAGTATAATAATCTCCTCTTTGTAAACTCCTTGAGGCCCAAATGATACTTGGCTCATCATTACCATATCCTTAGAACCTAACGCTAAAATAAAAATATCCATGGATCATTCTGATATCTAACATTCATCCTAGCATAACATAGGCTAAAATATATCCTTTCATGGCAACCTTGTGATGTACATTGCAGTTTATAATGTCTTTCCTTCTCTCTGTAGCAGTGACAATTTTATCTTCAGAAATTCTACCTGAACTTTGTTGCTTCTCAAATGACTTTCCTTAGTAACACTCCTCAGCTTTGACAATCTCTATCTTAGGTCTTCAGTACTTATTATAATAGCGGTAAATACGTACTATGTTTATATTATATTTTACAATATAAAATTAACAAACTAAAGTTTATAAACCATTCTCCTGTCAGATAACATATATCAATCCTATGTTTTTGTGTAGGAGGTTAATATCATGTGTGCTTCAAAACTGACGAAACTGAGGCTTAGGGGAAACAGTAGTTTTCTTATGGGCTGCCAGCAAGTTCAAATTAGACTATGAATTAGACGTTTATTTCTAGAACATAAATCTCTGGACTCCTGGTCCAGTTCTCTGTAAAATGTGTCTCATATTTCTGTATTTGTACTAACAGGGTTAAAAAAAAAATGGAAGGAAATGCCTTTCCCCAATTCCTAGTATGTGCCATATAGCTTTACATATACTGTGTTGGGACATATTCTGGCATGCCAAATACATTGGCACCATAATAAAAATTATATAACTAATGTGAAGATCTAAATCTATAGTAGCCAACAGGGAAAATAAAACCCAGTGCTTTTAGACGTGTCTTTCTCCAACTTTTTTCTTATTTTCTGTTACAAAATACAGACAACAGCATACTTTCCTATCAGTGTGGAAACTGAGATGCTCTTACATAATTCAATCTAACCACAGGGTCTTCCAAGGGAAAAATAAATGCCTCAACTGAGGCTTCACTGGTCTACGTCGGATGCACAAGCATGAAGGATTTCTTTGCTGTCAAACTTTCAGTTGGGGGCAAAATCCCACTGCTGGGAGCCCTGTTACTCACTGCAACACTTCAGATATGATTTGGCACATGGAGTCTTAGGCATCTCTGAGCTGGTAACTCTCCTTCCATGTGCCTAAAGTTTATGCAAGCACAAGAGATGGGATTCTTGACTATCGGTTGGTAACAGATGTGGCGAGTCTGGAGAGCTGACCACTTGTCAGTGCGTCCAAAGATAAAATCACGGCCCTGTCACCAGTGGACCATGTGTTTGCAATTGTGTTTCTGGAAGAGGAAATATGTCTCACTGAACCATGAGGAAAACAAATGAGAGAGAAGAAAAAGATTTTTTGATATCCTTATTAAATTAATAAAATGATGTTGTGTTGCTATTTTTTTAAGTTGTAAAGCAGAGCTCACAAAGAAGGGGCTGACAAGCTCATTGTAGTCCCATAATTAAGAATTTGAAAGATACACGATAACAGACGATAGGTATGAAATGTGCCACATTATCAGTGTAACTATAAATACTACAGGAGTCCTAAGGGGAAGTGTCTCCAGGTGCCAAGGTCGGAAGTGGAATAGAAAGATCTAACGAAAAAGAGAGATAAGTTACAGATGAAATTTGAAAAATGTTTGGGATTTTAAACGATGATGGGATAAGCAAATTTGGGCACAATGGGCCAACTAGTAAAATTGAGTTAGAAGCAATATGCTTTTGGACTAAATGCTTACAGGCCACATAAAGCCTATTATAAAGTGAGTGGAATATGTTCTGCAGGAAACAAGGAGTCATCAAAGTTTGTGGAAAACAGTGTAAGTAAGAAGCGAGGCTTTGTGAAGGTCAACTTTAGAGTGGATAGTTTGAAAAAAGGAGAAGAAATTAAGTCAGAGATATTTCTAGGAAATTATCATATCATCCAGATACAAAACAATGAGTGCTTCGATGTAGCTTATGGTACTAGAGAGGGGTAGAGGAATGCAAATGTCAATAAGAAGGCAGTAGTTACAGATTCTATAGGGCATCACCTTTAACTGACAGCATCTGTGATTTGATGTAAACCTGCTACTGTCAAAATCATAAAGTGGGAAAAGTTTGTCTTCAGAGCTTTCCACTTTTCTTTCTGGTTCATTCACTCGATAAATGTTTGTTGAATGCCTATTTTATGTGCCAGTCCCACTATCAAATTCTGTCTTCATCTTATTTTTGGTGCTGCAATGGTTCTCTCAAACAAGCTTTGGAAAATGTGCTCATTTTCTTTCACCAGGTTCCTCACCAACCCTGCCTCCTACCTGCTAGGTAATAACTTAACGCACAGGTTTTAATTTGATAAAGAATTACTATTCCCAGTTAAAGTCCTTCCAATTCTGTTTTGAATACGTTCCATAAGGCCCATACAAAGAGCTGATAAGGATAGATTCATTCCTTGCATCCACTTGGCAAAGTAAGAGAGGAAGATGCTTCTCTTCTCTTTCTCTGTTTATTCACGGGCACGTGCTACAGGCAAAGGCTTCTGATCACCCCTCTACAAATGTTCCAGAATAGCCATGCTACTGAAAAGTTGTAACAGCTTTCACTGCCTCCCTGCTTCTTGGTTTTGTGTAGCTCCTTTGTACAGCTCTGTAAACAATGCAAAGTGCCCCAGCACTGTATAGTCCAGGTTATCACATAGTCCACACTATTTGTGTGACTCAAAGATGAGAAGGTATAATGCATTGTCACTCTGTATGCTTTGAAGGTTGTTCATGTTGATTCAAGTTTATTATGAAAATTCTAGGCAAGCAATAACTCAGAGAAAAGACATTTGCTTCCACAAAAGAAATACTCAGTTGAACTGATAGGAGAGATGCTCGATGCACACAATATTGGGGACAGACTCAGGAGTGGGAGAGATGACTGATAAGCCAAAGTCGCATTCCTGATGATGTCTACATGACATTCTGTGCCTCATGCTGCTGGAAGGACAGGAACACTCCAGCCACTCCATCACAGACAGCAGCTAACTAAGGGTGCCTCTCCACTTCAGCGTGTGCCTTAAGGTGTCCTCTGGTAAGCAGAGCTTGCTCCATTTCTCAAAGTAAAAGTCCTAAATAATCCTTTTGTTTTTGTAGGGTTTTCATGGGGCCAGAACCCCTCTAGTGTATCCTCTCTAAAATCCCCAGACTAGAGGAATGGATTTTTGAGTAGGGGCAGACCTCCAAGCAAACAAACCAGAGAGCATGACTTCAGATGACTCATTTTCCAGAATGCTTGAGGTCAAGCTAAAGCTCTGAAAGGGATGTTTATGGACAATTTGGGGAAAAGAATTCTTGGAATATTATAGCAGTAATAAATAATTCATAATGCAAAAGCCCAAATAAAATAGAAATTATTGTTTTTTTAAATCCAGCTTTTGCTTCAGTTTAGTTCTTTGAGCATATAGAATAGTGCTTGGAGAACAACCAAAGAAACCAAAAGCAGGAATGAGCAAGGGAGAGGGAGAGAGGAGGAGGACCAAGAAGTCTGTCTAACAAATAATTTACTGGAAGAAATTCTGTTCTTGCATTAGCACGCCTAGGTGCTCTCTTCTGTTCTGTGAAGTACCTTTATAGAAAAGGTACTGACTAGCTGATCTACCTATGCCTAACATATTTCAGTCTCAAATGAAGGTTGTGTTTAAAAGATACTAAACAGCTGAACTAATCACGACTTGCTTCGTTTTGTGTGCACTGAACATGCCTGCATTTCTACTCTTCAACACATCATGGTCTTTCTGCCACAAAAATATGGCATAAGAATTTTCCTCTGCCCCAGGGATGCCAGATAAAATAGAGGACAACCCAATAAATTTGAATTTGAAATAAACAATGAATTTTTAAAGTAGAACTATGTCTCAAGCAATATTCAAATTAGATTGGCCATCCTGTATTTTCTTTTTTTTTTTTTTTTTTTTTTTTGAGACGGAGTCTCGCTCTGTCTCCCAGGCTGGAGTGCAGTGGCGCGATCTCAGCTCACTGCAAGCTCCGCCTCCCGGGTTCACGCCATTCTCCTGCCTCAGCCTCCCGAGTAGCTGGGACTACAGGCGCCCACAACCGCGCCCAGCTCATTTTTTGTATTTTTAGTAGAGACGGGGTTTCACCGTGGTCTCGATCTCCTGACCTTGTGATCCGCCCGCCTCGGCCTCCCAAAGTGCTGGGATTACAGGCGTGAGCCACCGCGCCCGGCCCATCCTGTATTTTCAATTACACTTTGTATTTTGAGATCATTTTAGAAACATATGAATGTGTTTGAAATAACACAGAGTTATCCCATGTGTCTTCTACTCAGTTTCCTCCAATGGCAATAATTTGCACAACTGTAGTACAATATCACAAGCAGGATATTGTCAATATATTAAAGAAAGAGAACATTCTCATCACCACAAGGATCGCTTTGGTTGTCCTCTTAAACCTATACCTATTTTTCTCCCATCTACTCACTTCTAATTCCTGGCAACAAATCATCTGTACTCCATTTTTATAATTTTGTCATTTCAAGAATGTTATATAAATGGAATCATATAGCATGTAACTTTTTGTAATTGGCTTTTTTTATACAGTATAATCCTCTGGATATTCATCCAGGTTGTTGTATGTATGAATACTTCATTCCTTTCCATTTTGGAATGCTATTTTATAATCTGAATGTATCACGTTTGTTTAACCATTCATCCCTGAAGGACCCCTGGGTTGTGTCTTGTTTTGGAACATTACAAATAAAGCTGCTATAAACAATTTTGTATGGGTTTTTATAAATAGAAGTCTGAATTTCTCTGGGATAAATGTCCAGGAGTGCAATTGCAATTTCTGGATCTTATGGTAGTTGCTTGTCTATGTTTTCTTAAGAAACTGCCCAGTGGATTTTCAGAGTGGCAGTACCATTCTACTTTTCCAACAAGTTTGCATGAGTAAACAAGAATCTCTGTGTGCTCTCCAGCATTCGGCATTGTCACTACTATTTTTTTTTTTACTTTTGCAATTCTGATAGGTGTGAAGTAATATATCACAGTGGTTTTAATTTGCATGACTCTAAAAACAAATGATGTCAAACTTCTTTTCATGAACTTCTTTGTTTTCACATCCTCTTTGATGAAATATCTCTTTGTATAATTTGCTTATTTTCTGATTAGATGGTTATTGACTGTGGAGTTTTGAGTTCTTTATATAGTCTAGATTGTAGCTTGTGTTAGTCCTTTTGCATTGCTATAAAGGAATACCTGAGTCTGGGTAATTTACAATGAAAAGAAGTTAATTTTGGCTCACCGTTCTGCAGCCTGTACAGGAAGTATGTTGCTGTCATCTGCTTCTGGTGAGAACCTCAGGTAGCTTACAATCATGACAGAAGGTGAAAGGGAAGCTAGTACATCACCTGGTGAGAGAGAGAAAGATGCCAGGTTCTTTTGAACAACCAACTCTTCTGTGAACTCACAGACTGAGGACTTACTCATTACCAAGGTGAGGGACCAAACCATTAATGAAGGATCTGCCCTCATGACCTGAACACCTCCTACCAGGCCCCATGTCCAACGTTAGGAATCATATTTCAACATGAGATTTGGAGGGGACAAATATTCGAACCATGGCATTCTGCCCCTGGCCACCCAAATCTCATGACTTTCTCATTTTGCAAAATAAAATCATGCCTTCCCAATAGTCTCCCAAAGGCTTAACTCATTCTAGCATCAGTTCAAAAGTCCCAAGACCCAAATCGGAAGTCTCATCTGGAGATGAGTTATTTCTCCCCATGAGCCTGTGAGATCAAAAACAAGTGATTTACTTCCCAGACATAATAGTAGTATAGGTATTGGGTAAACATTCCTATTCTGAAAGGGAGAAACTGGACAAAAGAAAGGGCAACAGGCCCAGCAGAAGACTGAAGCCCAGCAGGACAGATACTAAACCTTAAAGCTCCACAATAATCCTTCACTCCATGTCCCATATCCTGGGCTCACTGGTGCTAGTGGTGGGTATCCGACGCCTTGGGCAGCTTCCCCCGTGTGACATTTCCAGGATGAGGTTGCAAGCTGCTGGTGTCTCTATCATTCTATAGTTTGGAGAGAAGGGGCCCCCTTCCCACTGCTTCACTAGGCAGTACCCTGGTGGAGACTCTGTAGGTGGGTGGGGCTCCAACCCCACATTTCCCCTTCTTTACTTCACTAGTAGATTTTGGTTATAAGGGATCTCCTCCACACTAGGCTTCTGCCCAGGCACCCGGGTTTTCCAATACATCCTCTGAAATCTTTGTAGAAGCTGCCAAGTTTCCTTCACTCTTGCATTATGCATTCCTGCAGGCTTAACACTGCATGGTAACTATGAAAGCTTAAGGCTTGTGCTCTTCAAAGTGGCAAACAGTGCTGTGTTTGGAGCACTTTGAGCTATGGTTGGAGCTGGAACAGCCAGAATACTGGAAGCAGTGTCCTGAGGCTGTGCTGGGAAGCAGGCACCTGGGCCTGGTCCCCAAAACCATTCTTTCTTCCTAGTCCTCTGGCACTGTGATAAGAGGGGCTGCCTGAGAGATTTCTCAAATGTCTTCTAGGCCTTTTTCCCATTGTCGTGCCTTTTAGCACTTGGCTGTCTTTTAGTCATACAAAGCTCTTTAGCAAGTGCTTGCTTTTCAGTCTTCCTGTATTCCTCTCCTGAAATGCTTTTTTCTTCTTTATCACATGACCAGGTTATGGCTTTACAAATTTTTTTGCTCTGCCTCCCTTTTAAATATAAGGTCCAACTTTAAGTATTTATTTTGCTCTCTCAACTGAGTGTAGGCTGTTAGAAGCCACCTTATCAACTCTTGAACACCTTGCTGCTAAGAAATATTTTCTGCCAGATTCCCTAAGTCATTACTCCTAAGTTCAGCCTTCTACAATGTCCTAGGACATAAACATAACATAGCCACATTCTTTGCTAGAACATAACAAGTGTGACCTTTACTCCAGTTATCTATAAATTCATCATTTCTATCTGAAACCTCATCAGCCTGTTCTTCACTGTCTATATTTCTACTAGCATTGCATCACAATTATTTAACCAGTTTCTAAGAAGCTTAAAACTTTCCCTCATCTTCCTGTCTTCTTCTGAACCCAGCAAACTCTTCCAACCTCTGCTAATTACTCAATTTTACACTTGCTTCCTTATCTTCAGGTATCTTTGTAGCAATGTCTGACTCCTTAATACCTTTTGTGTTAGTCCATTTGTATTGCTAGAGAGGAAGACTTGAGACTGGGTAATTTTTGATGAAAATAGATTTATTTTGGCTTATAGTTCTGCAAGATGTACAGAAAGTGTGGTGCTAGCACCTGCTTCTGATGAGGGCATCAGGAAGCTTACAATCATGATGGAAGCTGAAAGAGGAGCCAGCACATCACATGGTAAGAGAGAATAAAAGATATGCCAGGCTATTCTTTAAACAACCAGTTCTAATGTGAACTCACAGGGTAAGAACTCATTCATTACCATGGAAAGTACACCAAGCCATTCACAGTGTATTCACCCCTATGCCCCAAACACCTACTACCAGATCCCACCTCTAACATTGGGAATCACATTTCAACATGAGGTTTGTAGGGCATAGATAGCCATACCATATCATAGCCCTTTTTCAGATATTTAGTTTGCAAACATTTTCTCTCATGCTATAGCTTTGCTTTTCATACTCTTAACAGAGCATATATATATTTTTTTGATTTTAATGATATCCATTTGATCGATTTTTACTTTGATGGATCATGCTTTTGGTGTCAAATCTGAAAATACTCTTTCTTGCTCTGTATCCTGAAGATTTTCTTTTATTCTTTTCCTACAGCTTTTATGGCTCTACAATTTACATTTTGGTTTATGATTCAGTTTTAGTTAATTTTTGTTTAATGTGTGACACCCATGTCGAGGTTTACCTTTTTAGTTGTTGTTTTTCCTGTGTGTATACCCATATCTCTAGCTCTATTTGTTGAAAAGACTATTACTTCTTCCTTTAATTGCTTTGATATATATTTACATATATATGTGGGTCTATTTCTTGGTGCTCTATTTATTCCATTGATGTATGTAATTAGCCTTCCACCAACATTACACAGTATTAGTTACGGTAGCTATGTGATGTCTTGAAATTCAGTAGCCTGATTCTCCCAAATTTACTTTTACAAAGTTGTTATAGCTATTCTAGTTACTTTGCCTTTCCATATAAATTTTAGAACAATCTTGTCTATATCTGCAAAGAATCTTTCCAGTATTTTGATTAAAATTTTGTAAAAACTATGTATCAATTTAAGAAGAATTAAATTCTTTACTGTGTTTAGCCTTCCAGTTTATGAATATAGACCCTCCATTTATTTAAATTTTCGATTCGTTTCATCAATATTGTATAGTTTTCAGGATACAAATCCTGTGCTCATTTTATTCTATTTATACCCATGTATTTCATTATTTTCAAAGGATCAAAAAAGGCATTGAATTTTTAATTTTGGTGTCCATATGTTTATTACCTGTATATGGAAGCATAATTGATTTTGCTGTTTATCTTGTATCCTGCAACATTGTTGAACTTATTTAATAATTCTAGGATGATTTTCTTTTCTTTTTATTTATATTTATTGTAGAACTCTTGATGTTTTCTACAGAAAATCACATCATCTGCAAATAGGGACAGTTTATTTCCTTATTTCCTGTCTTTTGTGCATTCATATGTGTTGTGTTTGCTTTATTTCACTGCCTAAAATGTATAGCACTATGGTTGAGTAAGAGTGGTGAGAGGTGATATCCTTGCTTTGTTCCTGATCTTAAGGGGGAAGCATGCAGTGAATACTTAAAGCATTCACCTTTAGTATAATGTTGACTTTCTGTGTTTTGTAAATGTTCTTTATTATGCTGTGCAAATTTTCTCCCATTCTTAACTTTTCTGTGATTTTTGGTCATGAATGTATGCCAAATTTTGGCAAATGATTTTAATGCATCAATTAATATGACCATGAATTTTTCCTCTTTAGCCTGTTAATGTGGTGAAATACATTTATTGATTTTTGAACATTGAACCAGCATTGTGTACATAGAATAAATCCCTCTTACTCATGATGGATAATTATTTGTATATATTGATGGATTCAACTTGCTGATATTTTGTTGAGAATTTTTATATGAGTGTTCATTAGACATATATGTCTGTGATTTCCCTTCCCTATAATAGTTTTATTTGGTTTTTGTATTAGGGTACTAAAGGTCTTATAGAATAAGTTAAAAGAGAGATAGTATCTGGGAGATACAGTACAAACCTGATACCATTTTATCCTTAAAAATGCAGTTAAATTATCTATCGAATAGTGATATCATGTATGGGTCACGGTATTTCTTTGGGAGTTTTCAAATTATGAAGTCAATTTCTTTAATAGATATGAGATTATTCAACTTATCTATTTCATATTGTGTATGTTGAAGTAGTTGTGTTTTTCAAAGAAGAGGCCTATTTGTTTAAGTTGTCAAATGTATGTGTGAAAAGATGTTTGTAGTTTTTCTTTATTAACTTTTTGAGGTAAGAAATGTCCATAATGATATCTAATTTCACTCATGATCATGGAAATCTGTGTATTTTTGTTGTTGTTGTTCTTTGTCAGTCTTGCTGGAGGTCTGTCAATTTTACAGATGGCTTTTCAAAGAAGAAAGCCTGTGTTACATTGATTTTCTTTATCATATTCAATTTTATGCTTTCTTTTGTCATTACTATTCTTTATTTTGTTTGCTTTGTATTCATTTTGTTCCTCTTCTGGATTTTTGGGATGATAACTTAAAATTTATTTGATAATTTTTGTCTTTCGTGTTGTATGCATTTAGTGATACAAATTATCTTATCTGGACTATGTTAATTGTTTCCCATAAATTTGGTTTTGGTATTTTTATTTTCAATGTGTTTTATGTTTTTTGTTTATCTTAAAACTTCTTTGATTGATGGATTATTTAGTTTTCATTTGTTTGGAAATCTTTCAGTTATCTTTCTCATTGATTTCTACTTTGTTGTCTGAGAACCACATTTCAATTCTTTAAATTTGTTGAGATTTATTTTATGACCCAGGAGAGGGTCTATCTGGGTATATATTCCATGTCCACTTGAAAAGAATATTCATGCCAGGCACAGTGGCTCATGCCTGTAATCCCAGCATTTTGGGAGTCCAAGGTGGGTGTATCACAAGGTCAGGAGATTGAGACTAGCCTGGCTAACACAGTGAAACCCCGTCTCTACAGCAAAATACAAAAAAAAAAAAATTAGCCGGGCATGGTTGCGGGCGCCTATAGTCCCAGTTACGCCGGAGGCTGAGGCAGGAGAATCGCTTGAACCCAGGAGGAGGCTGCTGCAGTGAGCCAAGATCGTACCACTGCACTCCAGCCTGGGTGACAGAGTGAGTGAGACTCTGTTTCAAAATAATGATAATAATAATAAGAAGAAAAATAAAAGAATGTTCACTGTGCTGTTGCTGAGTGTTCTATAAATATTGAATAGGTACTGTGGTTGATAGCATTGTTGAGTTGTTTTGCATCCTTGATAATTTTTGTCCAGTTGTTTTATCAATTGTTTAAAGGGATGCTGAAATTTCCAAATGTAATTTTTGGTTGTTATATTTCTTCTTCCAATTCTCTCCATTTTTGTTTCACATATTTGGAAGCTGTAGTTTGGTGAATAAAATTTAAAATTTTTATGTATTGCTGGTGGATTGAATTTTTTATTATTATATAAAGTTCATTTGTCTCTGAATTTTTTTGTTCTAAAATCTACTTTATCTGATATGAAAATATTCACTCTTCCTATTCTTTGAAGAACTGTTTCATGTTGCATCTTTGTCTACCCCTTTACTTGCAACCTGCTTGTGTAATCATACTGGAAGTGATTTCTGTGTAGACAGGATATAATTGGGCCATATTTTTGAACTTACTTTGCCAATCTCTACCTTTAATTGGCATATTTACTTCACTTTTATCTAATATAATTTTGATGTGTTAAGGCTTAGGTGTAATGTGACATTCCATTTTTTAATTATCTGTTTGTTCTCAGTTTTTTTCTTTCTTTTTCCTGACTTTTGTGTTATTTGAAGATATTTTTAAGAATTCTGTTTTATTTGTAGTGTTTTATAGTTTATCTCTTTGTGTTACACTTTTAGTGTTTGCTTTAGGTATTGCCTTATACAAACACAACCTATCATAGTCTGGTTCGATAAAGTATAAAATTTTTACCTCATTTTACATCCCTTTATGCTTCACTGTTTATCTTAGAATTGTCATAATATCTTCTCCACATGACTTTAGAGCCCTGTCATACAGTGATATAATTTTTTCTTCAACTATCAGCTGTGTTTTAGAAAACTCAAAAATAGAAAGAAAGCCTGCTGTACTTATCAATATTTTTCCTTCACATGGTCTTTTATCATCCGGTGTGTTCTAAGCTTCCTTCCTGAATTATTTTCTTTTTCTTTACAGAACTTTCTTTATAAGTCTCTTCTTAGGTCATATCTAATGGCAATCAATTGCCATCATTGTCCTTAATCTTACACTGTCTTGAAACCTTCATTGCTGCAGAATATTTTGTGAGGTATAAGATTCTATTTTGATAGTTCTTTCTTGTTCCCACGGTCTCTGATAAGGCATTGCCATTTCAATTGTTTTTACCGTATAAGTAAAGTGTTGTTTTTATCTGAGTACTCTCAAAATTTGTATTAGTTTATAGTTTTCAAAAGTTTAATTTTGATGTGTCTTGGCATGGTTTCTTTGTTTCTCAGATAAGGTAATTTCTATTGTTTTATCTTTCAATTCACTATTTGTTTTTGTCTGTCTCTTCCATTCTGCTATTGAGTCAATTCACTTATATGTCAGTTATTATATTTAATTTTAAAATTTCTATTTTGTTCTCCTGTGAACCCTCTTTTTCTTTCATGAAACACCTGGGACATTCTTGTTTTTTATTTGGTCCATGCGTGTTTATAATTACTCATTGAAGCATCTTTTATCATAGCTACTTTAAAATCTTTGTTAGGTACATGTAGACTCTCTGTCTTCTCAATTTTTGCATTTATTATGACCTTTTTATTCAATTCATGAACCTCCTGTTTTTTTAGTATGGCATATAATTTTCAGATAAAACCTGGAAATGTTAATATTTTCTTATGAGACTCTGGATCTTATTTGAACATTTTATTTTAGTTGTCTTCCTGCAACAGTGTTGCATCAAGAGAAAAGCTGGGACCTTATTACTGTCAGAGGCAGATAGAAGGTACAAGGTTCTTATTCTCTTTGTTGTCATCCAAAACAGTTGGATGGTGGTGATAAGGTACGCACCTTGTTACTGCTGGGTGGGGATGGGAATTTTTGCCATCTATGTGGTCTCCACTGATACCACAATAAAGGATGGCGTTGTTATTGTTGACAGATGGTGAAAGTCCTTCCTCTCCACCAGGCCTCATCTGACATTACATCTGTTGGGACATGGAGTGGTGCCTTGTTATTGCTGGGTGAAGGTGGAGGTCCAGGCTATTCACATTATTTCCATTGATACTATGGCACAATGAGGCAAGGAGTGGCCTCATTATTGGCCAACAGAAATTGAAGTACCATGTTTGTAACTGGCTCTCCCTGACATCACCTTGTCAGAAATATTGAGGCACATTATTACAGCCTCTTGAGATTGAAAACCAAATGAAAGTCCAGGTTCCTCATCCAGCCTTTGCTGGCTGGCAAGGGTAGGAATGAGAATACAAGGTTTTTTTCTGTGATGATTGCCTCCAGTAGAGCAGTTATTTTCTAAAGCTTTCCTGTCTTCTTAGCCACTTTATTGGTTCTGTGGCTACAGAGAGAGGGCTTTTACAGGGGCTTTTTTCATCTGTGCACCTTGGCATTTCCAGGTTGGCAGCTTCTTCAACTCCAAGTCTTGGATGTATGAGATAAAAAGAAAACTCGGGAACTCACCACCATGTTGTTCCTTGGGTCTGGATGTGCCCACCAAGTCTATCTTCTTTCCACCTTCTGGAGTTTTTTTATACTTATTCTATATATAAAGATTAGTGTTTTGTGATAGTGATATTTTACAGGAAGAATAAGAAAAAGTATGTTTATTCCACTATTGCAAGAGAGAAGTGCTGGAGGGTAGGATACCCAGATTGCGCATGGAAGCTCTGTGGTCTTCCTCCCATAGCTTGACCTATGCCATCTCTTCATCTGGCTGTTTATCTGTATCTTTTGTAATGTCTTGTATAATAAACCAGTAATTGTAACTGTTTCCCTGAGTTCTATGAGCTGCTCTAGCAAATTAATGGAGTCCAAGGTAGTGAAGGGTGTGAAAACCCTGACTTATAGCCAGTTGATGAGAAGCACAGGTGAAAACCTAGGGCTTGTAAGTGGCATCTGAAGAGGTGGGGGCAGTTTCGTATATCTCAACTCTTCACTAGGGATCTGATGTTATCTACAAGTGGATAGCATCAGAACTGAATTGAATTATAGAATACATAGTTGGGGATGGGCATGGTGACTCCTGGCTATAATCCCAGCACTTTGGAAAACCAAGGTAAGTGGATCACCTGAGGTTAGCAGTTTGAAACCAGCCTGGCCAACTTGGTGAAACCCTGTCTTTACTAAAATATATGTAAAAATTAGCCGAGTGTGGTCGTACATGCCTGTAGTCCCAACTCCTCGAGAGGCTGAGGCAGGAGGATTGTTTAAACCCAGGAGATGGAGGTTGCATGAACCAAGATCACAACACTGCACTCCAGCCTGGGTGACAGAGTGAGACTCCATCTCGAAAAAACAAACAAATGAAAAACAACAACAACAACAAAACCACACAGTTGGTTTCCACTGGAGAATTGCTTGGAGTATGTGAAAACCCCATACACATCTGGTGTTAGAAGTATTGTGTTTAGTGATGTCAGAGTAGAAAAAACAGCTTTGTTTTCCAATTTTTTATAATATCCCACTTCTGACACCAATTCTAATCTATAGGGGGAATAAGCATTTTTTGGTTTTTTGTTGTTGTTGTTTTTCCTATTCTCGCACACCACTTATCACAATACTTCTGACACTAAATATTTGGAGAAGCTTACACAAACATCAAACAACTCTTTATTGGGTGTGTCCTATAGTTCAATTCTATTATCACATCGTCTACCAGGAGACAGAATCAGATCCCACAAGTTAAGGGCTCCATCACCAAAGAGTGTCCCTAACTCCCATTTCAGATGCCAGTCACAAGGTTCAGCTTTTGATCTGTGCTTCTGAGCAACTGGCTATAAAGCGAGGTTTCCACTTCCCTCCCTATCTTTGGTTCAATTAGTTTGCTAGAGAATCTCACAGAACTCAAGGAAATACATTTACTGGTTTATTATAAACATATATTACAAAACATGAACAGTCAGAGGAAGAGATGCATAGTACAATGTGTGAGGGGGGGAATAAAGCTTTCATGCTTTCTCTGGGCACACCACCCTCCAGGCACCTTCACATGTTCAATTTTACAGAAGCTCCCTGAATCCACTCCTTTGGGCTTTTATGAAGGTTTCATTACTTTGACATGATTGGTTCAATAATTGACTATTAGTTATAACCGAACCTTTAACACCACTGTTCTCCCCAGAGGTTGAGGGATAGGACTGAAAGTTCCAACCACCCTCTAACCATGCTTTGGTCTCTCTGGTGGCCAGTCCCTATCCTGTAACTACTTAGGGGACCCCAGCCACTAGCTATCTCATTAACATACAAAAGACATTCCCACTACTTCAGAAAATGTAAGGGTTTTAGAAGCTGTGTGCCAGAAAATGGGAATTGTTACTACAGGTTACAACTAATTAAATTAATTAATTAATCACTTTTTTTTTAGACAGAGTCTCTCTGCCACCCTGGCTGGAGTGCAGTGTCACACTCTCGGCTCACTGCAAACTTCACCTCTTGGATTCAAGCGAGTCTCGTGCCTCAGTCTCCTGAGTAGCTGGTATTACAGGTGCCTGCCACCACGCCCGGCTAATTTTTGCACTTTTAGTAGAAACGGCATTTCACCTTGTTAGCCAGGCTGGTCTCAAACTCCTCGCCTCAAACAATATGCCTGCCTTGGTCTCCCAAAGTGCTGGGATTATAGGGATGAGCCACCGTGCCTGGACAAATTTTTAAATTTAATTATTATTATTATTTTCTAGAGACAGGGTCATGCTCTACTGCTCAAGCTTTTCTTTAACTCCTGGATCCAAGCAGTCCTCCCACCTTGGCCTCTCAAAGTGCTGAGATTACAGGCATGTGCCCCCATGCCCAAACTTATACACACACATGCGCACATGCGCGCACACACACACACATTAGAAATCAGAATATCACAATTTATTAAAGTGTTCACACCAGTACACCAGTGCATGACACCTAGATTGGTGAGATGTTGTAAGTTCAATGGGTAGAAAATCTGTTATTGAACTTGTTTTATCTTAGTTTTTTTTTTTAGTAGTAAAGTAAATAGAGAAATGATGATATCTCCAGGCAAATGGCAGAAGTATGTTGTTTTAAAGAAAGGGTAGGTAAAGGGGAAGCACGATTTGAGGTAGGAGAGAATAAAACAATCATAGCAACCACTTGCATTTACTAAAGGGCCACTAGTCAAGGCACTGCTTGACTGCAACTATCTGTAGACTCAGCACAGCTGCACCTCTTAAAACAAGGTCAGATAAATTAACCAAAGTTAATTTCTCTAAATGACTTTGTCATCAAACTTTATGTCTTTTCTCTTGTCATAAGTAAACTTTCAGAGTGACTCTGCTTGTATCTATCTCCATAGGCTAAAGGGAAAGACAGGCATAATTTATTTTTTTTTTTTTTTTGTAAAGGGCACCAACAGTTCTCTTCAAAACTCAAAGAAGTTATGGGAGAGGGAGAGAGAGGAGTATATTATCTTTTCATAGCACAAATCAACACTTAAAATGATGCAATGTTATTTAATTGTTGAGATCAGCAATAATGATCATTTAATATAAATTTATTTTCCCTAGGAATTTTTCATTTTTATTTATGCTTTCATTAAACTTATTCAATTAGGTTTAAATAATTTATGTGTATTATGATCTCAAAACAGAATGAAGGTATTGAGTGTCAGTGTGGTAAGAGAGCTGAAAATGCAACAGTTGGTAGTAAAAACTGGTTTGGCATCTCATTTAAAAAAATGTTTTATAAACTAATAAAATAGATCCAATTGAGAAGAAGTTGACCAAGGATTATTAATACTTTTATTCTTGTTAGAGTACACTAACCGCTTTCTCTCTTCAACCATTCACCTCTGTTCCTGGTTAAACTTGAAGCCCTGGTCTATTTGAGGAATTTGAACTTCCCTCCACAGGACTCATCCAATCTCCTTCCTCAAACCAGCTCCTGGCATATTCCCCACAGTTGCAGCAGGATCAGGAGCTGCTAAGAATGGGATTGTTGGGGATATGATTTGTCAAACTCAAACTGTCCAAGAACCTGGTGGATTTGAAGTTTCAAAGAAAAACTAAACCCTTCAGGTTTGGAGTTTGGTTAATAATACAAAGGATTTCAATGGGATTTTTCTTCCAGGCAGTTCAAAGAATTTTATTTCTTAGTCTGCGTTTTTCCTGAAATCAGTGAAAGAGAAAAGAAGGAGCAGAAATTATCAGCCTAACTTTACAAGCCAAAAAATGTTATGCCATTTTCCCAAATGGCAGTGGTTAGAGGAATGACATGAACAGCACTTTATTCATGGCATTGGTGTGGCTCAGGGTCCATGTTAAGAGGATTCCAATTACTAAAAAGCTGGGGCGGAGAGTTTATAAATTTTAATGCCTAACTGATCATTAATAACATATTAACTGATCTCCTTCTTATATATAGACCACGTTAAGGAAGAGATACAGAAGATTAAGGTTCAATTACCTCACTAAAGGCCCATGTAACCTGTTTGTAGAGCTGAATATAATTTAAGGTTTTCAGCAGAATAAACTCAGAAATTTAGAGAAGGGATTTATAGTCATCAGATAAAATATTCAGAGAAAGCATTGCACAAGAGGAAAGGTTGAACTGAGCTTTGAAAGAAAAAGATAATTTAAGCAACATGAAAAAAAGGAAAATTGCATTTGAATGTCTGTTTGTTCTTTAGGTTTCAATGATCCCAGTAGGCTATAGAAATTCTGGATACAAGATACAAGCTATCCTTTTAGAACAGAATTAAACCAGTTGTTGAGAAGATAGATGTTTGGGCTTAGCTGGTTTTGGCAAATTTGTGGGATATTAGTTGATAATTGTCAATGGTTAAATCTGTGCATGGCAATATTTTGGAAATGAGATGCTAGCCAGGGGATGTTCTTTCTTTCAGAACATCGAGTGTTGTATCCAAGTTTCAGAAGACACTAGACGAGGGAGGAGAAACATTGGGGACAAGGAGGAAGGTAAAGACAATGAGATCTAACAGGAGGACTGGCTCCCAGACCAGAAAAAGGAAGTGGCTCAGATGGCAAACTTATAGTTCCCTTTCCAAATATTTTTACTTTAAACTGAGGCAATTACGCAGACCTGCTTTGTAGCATTCACAGCTGTCAGTCACCAATGCCCCATTTACCCATTCTAATAAATCTCCCCAAATATATCTGATTTTATGTTATCTAGGTGAATGGCCCCTCAGTATTTGTCCACATTGATCCATGTCTCCATGTTCCGTATATCTTTTAACACCGAGGCTAAGCCCAGCTTTTCCAGTAAATCCTCCCATAGCCAACCCAAACTCACATAGTTCTAGCCTATTATTTCTTTTCTATTGACAACTGGAACATGTATACTAAAACTCTTTTCCGTTTAGAAAAAACACTTCTAAAACAGCTCATCCTTCAATCTTCCCAAGCTCATAGCTGGTCTTTGATGCGTTCCCTCAAACTAAAGTTCTTCCCTTCTTCATCACTGAATTAAATTCCATTACCTTTTTTGCTTCCACATAATTTAAACACATAAGTAATGTAAGGTCTCTAATGCGTTCCCTGAAGATATATTTCTGCATCATAATGTTCTACTTAGATCATAAACTACTCAAGGTCAGTGCGAGTGCCTATTTAACTCTCTTCATGTTCTTCTTACAGCAGCGTGTACTAAGAGATCCTGAATAATTGTCCTCATGAAAAGTAGATGAAGGTGTTTTTCTCCTCAGCAATGGAAAGAAAATCAAGGTTAAATTTAAAACTTATTAGAAACGTTCGAAGTTTCATGAGAAAACACTATATTGTACCCAGGTATTTGTATTTCTTTATATCTTGACTCAAGATTAGCTTCCTTTATAAAAACGTTTCAGTAAGTGCTAATAACTACTAAGTACTCAGGTTTATGCCAAAACACTAAGGATGAAGTAAATTTTAATAAAAAATAGAAATGAAAATATAGATGAGATCTTTGCCTTGAGATTCCACAATATAAGAAAAAGTGAAATATACGGAAATATAGCACAAAAATAAAAAGAAATATAAGGAACACTGACTTCATATGTAGGGTCGCTGGGGGGCTGAGAACAGCAAAGTTGACACCTCATCATATAAATGAGATGTTTGCAGGGGCAAGGTCCACCAGAGCATGTATCTTCTCAGAGTAAGTGCACAGTTAGCCTTGCCATACTAGAATAAGGCAGTTCTCACGTATTCTAGCAGTTGGCAATGTGTATTCTAGAAGCTAAGAGTTCAGTTCAATATTAACACTAATGTTAATCAACTGTGCAGTACCCCAACCCTAGCCAGGTCATTGCAGATGGGATTGTTGAGGTCCCCTGAAAGAATTTATTCAGTCACTTTGCTAACTTCTTCTCAAGCACAGATGATTCACAAGGTCAGATATTATATGTATCCACATTGTCTTAGGACATTCAAAGGCATGCCTAGACATAGCAACAACACACATGGTTTGAAAGGAAAAGTCTGAAACCAAATCAAACATGAGTAAACATTCTCATAGGAAGCTTGCAATTAGCCTGGGTTCACCTATTGTGCTTATTCTATGTTATCTTGTAGTATCTTCTAGGTCTTATTCACAAAACTAACTTTTCTGGGACTATAGAAGCAGAGAAGAGACCTTGTGCACACACATAAAAAATAAAATTTTGACTTTAGCCTTGGGCGTTTCTATGAGTATTGTAACATTTGAAGTAAATCTGATGATGTTGAATGCATTCAATGATTCTCTACTGAAATCAGAATATGGCATTCAAGACTGTGATTTCCTCTAAACCTCAATTGCTGTCACTCTCCTCTTTTTTCAGAAATTCTAGCCATAGGAGCTCCCTTTCACTTCTAGAAAATACCACATTCATTTCCAATCCAGGGCATTTGTCCCTGGTGATCATCTACCTAGATTATGTACTCCTCTGTCTGCCTGACTCCTATTCAGCCCGCAGAAAACTGCATGAAGGTCACTTTCTTACCTACACCTTTGATTTTGCTGAGCACCTAAATCTAATATAAAGTAGATTTGTCTTATTACTTTCTTTCAAAGTACAATATTCTTTACCTTTATAATACTCACCAAAATTGTGTTTCTTCAATTTTGTGTTTCTCCCCCTATTGATCTGTTTATAGCAATTTTTCACACTACACTGTAGGCCCTCAATTAATTCACACATAATGGCCACACTGGCCTGTTGACTAAACTGTCACACCAGAACTTCCTACTCCAGGCATCTGACTACCTGAAGTGATATGGAGAAGGAAGGTGGAGAGTGTAAAACCACTGACTTTTGAGGTCTAGCTCAGGCCTAAACTCTGGTTAGATGTAGAAACAGAAGACTTTTGTCTCTATCTCTATTCTTGGTCCGGTCCCTGAGACCCATATCTCACCTCTTACAGAGAAGAGAATACAGGCAGAAACAAAACTTAGATCACTGTATTGACAATGGGCTTTTTGAACTGAAGACCGGAGGCATAAAGACAAGAGGTTAGGGAGGGAGGCTTTCTCTGCAGACCCTTGATAGGTGAGCTGCAGTCCAAGGCAGTGGCTGCACCACAGCAGTGACCCAGTGGCTGACCCTACTGTGCTTAATGGAGCAGCCAGGGAGCAGCGTTATAATGGAAGCCACCAGCAGCTCTGGAAGGATCACAGGAATATGAACAAATGAGTTTCTAAGCACAAGGCCTCCCTTGGGGTTCCCAAAAATAACAGGACATTTTGAGGGGCATCATTGATGTATATCCCTTAGCTATGCTTATTAAAATTATTGAATCGATAGTCAAAGACTAGAAGAATTTGAGGATACTTAGGTTCACATTAATGAATGTGACCATTTCCTTAATCTATCATTATTTGATTCTAATACATACTTTTGTTTCATTATAATGTTTACATTGTAATTTTTAAAAATCAGAATGCTTCTTACAATCTATGTCAAAACACACTTGCCAACTGCTCCTAGTGGAACAAGTTGAGATGTATTCAGCATGGCTTGGGAATTTACTAACTTAGCTGTGCTTAATGTTATCTGTCCTTCCATTGAATGACTGGCCAAGTCATTGACATTGGTGGTTATTTAAACTTGAATGCCTAAATGTCACAGTACTTTCAAAAGGCCCATGGTGGACGTAGTGTGTTGAAAAAAAAAAAAAGTTGTAACAGAACAGAGCACAACCTCTTACCAGGCAAAGCAATTCAGGAGGCAGAAATTGCCAAATCTCTGGAATATATTATAACATTTTCATTAGGCCAGGTTGAGCTGGTATGCCTGATCAATACTTCATGAAAGAATATGCTTTAGGCTCCAAACAACCATGTGTTATAAGATTTTGGATAAGACTTCAGAGTTTTTCTCATTGCCATTGAGGGGTATTTCCCTTATTGAAAAATATGAATATTAGTTTAACCAGAAAGGAAATGCAAACAACTCACTGCTGTTTTATGTGCCTAAAAATGATGTCTGTTGTAAAGCTGCCACACCCAGTTCTCCCAGGTTATGGGGGGCTGCCTGTCCCTGTGATGTTACGTATAACTTTTAATTTCCCAAGACACTTTGGTTTCTGGATGAGAAGAGGTTTCTACTCATATGACATTGTCACATGAAGCTCATATGTTATTTTGTAAATAAATTTGTGTTACAGCTTTGTTAACAGAATAGAAAGAGTATGTTTGGTGAACACAAGTCTATTTAATTTCCATGTATCCTGTAAAAAGAGAAATTGGCAATATGAATGAAATACAATGTATGTGTGTGTACATGTGTGTTACTTATTATGTTATATGTGGTTGTCACAAATTCTGGGATTCAACCTTACTACTGAAGTCTTAGGAATACATGGCCATGAGCCAGGATGAGGATAAGATCAAGGTAAGGATGTAGTCTCAGATATGGAGGCTAAGACTGGACGATATCAACAGGGCTCTAACTCAGCAACAAAAGCCTTGAGGTTGAGGCTTAACAGAACTGTCAAGACAAGATTAGGAGCCTGCCTAGAGGCAGATCAAGAAAGGTGCTGACCCAGGACCTTGAGAAAAAATTCTTTTACATCTTAGATCAGAACAGAATCTGGAGTCCAAGAAAATGTGTGGACTAGGTTGGCAGATTTTTGTGGCTCTGATGAAATCTTTCAGCTGAAATGTCACAGAATTTCCCTGAGTACTACCTTCTATCTTCAAGGGTCCAGGGGTCCTCATCAATCAAAAATTGTATTTTCTTCATTTCAACCATGAAACCCTTTGTTCTTTGGAAAATGTTAGTACTATCTTCTCAACCAACTAATTCATTAATTCGTCGATTTATCTATTTATTTGGCATGCATATATGAATGGGCTATTTAGAACTGCCATGTAACTAAAATAAAATCCTTGGTCTCAAGAAACTTAGAGTTAAGTGAGAAAGACCAGCATGAAAATCATGTAAGTAGAGTATTCCTCCATAGGCAAGCTAAGTGAAAGATATTTTATTTCTTAACCATGTGTTTGTATGTTTTTTCCTAAATTTACTGTACTTTCTGCATTGGATTATTTCTTTAGAGTTAAGTGAGAGTCTGAAAACATTTTTAAAAAATCTATTTATTTGATTTAAGTGTAGTGTGCTGGAAGGAAATTGAAGGTGTGTGGCATAAGAGAAGAGGAAGACCTGAGGGAGTGAGGAGTCTGTTCCTCTCGCTAACACTGAAGCCTGTCTTACAATGAATATGCAAGGAAAACTTATGGAAAAATGTCTTCACAGATGTGGAAGCCAAGGGCATGGGCCTAGGAATGTTTTCCTACCATCTGTCACCTGGACCTAGAAGATAATTGCTGACTTCTGTGTGAGAAGCTGCTTCTAAATGCAGTGGGGCAGACATCTCTCTTAAATTACTGTGACTGGAAGACCATGACTTTCTGTTGTTTCTGTGGAACCCCTAAGGTCCTGCCTTAGATTAAGATTCCTATTCGGTGAATGTGTGCTGGAAATGTCATTATCCTTCTTGACAGACAGATGTCCTGGGAAGACTAATTGCATTCCCAGAAGACAAGGGGGAAAAAAAAAACACTTAAATTAAAAATAAAAGCCAGTGTTTCAATCAGGGATCCAACCTATGAAGAGCAAAGACCAAAGTAAGCATTGTATCTTATAAGCTTATAGAAAAGAGGGGATAGTTATAAATAAATTTACACTTTTCTCTATTCCATTTCACGTTCTTTACCAACTCTTTCTGTCATTCCAAAAGAAAGTCAGGAAGATATAGCTCTTAATCATTGTTGGACACTGTCTTTTTATGGTCCGTGTAAAATACTCCTTCTCCATGAAGTCTTCATTTACAATTTAAGTGCAGATTAAACTGTATGGATGGAAAAAATACTAATCCTAAAAGATAATTCCTCTCTTCCTCAGTTAGTGGAAAATGGTCATGTTCAATTTAAAGGAAGAAGATGTATGAGTGCAAAATATCCTTCAAAGGTTAGCAATCAGATACAACTTGAGTGAAAAGAGGGCCTTGCTGTGGGGAGCCATAGAAAAGTTGAAAAGTAGAAAGAATCCAGTCAATAGGATAGGAGGTAAAAGTAAATTTCAGGGTAGTAACTTCAGCTTGAGCAATGATCCAAAATGGAAGTATTCTAAGCATCCTTAAGAGACTACAAACAGACAGGCCCAGTCATGTATAGTAACATTTTGGAAAGAACAATCTGCAGTTCACTGGATGTCAATTCCTCATCTGAACCCTGCAACGTTATGTTGTTTTACTGGAGCTAAAGGCAGAAGCTCAACTAAAAATGATTCCAAATACAAAAGGATAGCTATCAAGACAAATGTGAAGCTTCTCCTCCCTTACAATAACTGTAGGTCAACCAGAATGGCATGCGGCAAAGTTCAAATATATTCATGGCCGTATAATGGTAAAAATAGTGCTTGGCATCAGGCAAGACTCTTCTGGTTGTTAGTGACAGAAAAAACACAAACCCATTCAAGCAAGAAGGAAAATTAGCCATTTAAACCAAACAACACATACACACACAATGGGAAGAGAGTCAGCTTCAATATCAGCTGAATACAGTTCACAAATTGTGTGTGTTTGTGTGTGTGTATGTATATATGTGTGTGTGACAGAGAGAGAGAGAGAGAGAGAGAGAGAGAGAGAGACACCAAGACAGAGATGCAGAGACAGATATATAGAATTAAAGAAAGAGGAAGAGAAGAAATGATATAGATTTTAGGGCTCATCTTACCATATGCTAAATGTGTGTTAACTTCAATCTTTCAGGGCTCTGCACATGGCAGGGATAACGGTCACTGGCAACTCTGGGGTCACATCCTTACAGCTTGCTATTCAAGAGAAAAATATCTCCTTTATTTCCAGGTACTGGTTAAAAAAAAACAAATCCCCAGGAGATGTCTGCCTGACCTGACATATATCCTTTGCTGTCCCTGAGCCAATCTGTGTAGTCACAGAAATGGGCAGTTCTCATTGGCTTGCCTGGCTCCCATACTCATTTCTATGGCCACACAAGTATGTTGTTGTGATTGGAAGCCCTAGTGGAATCATTTGAGACAAGAGGTCTTCTCCAAATATGGTAAATTTAGTTCATCACTGGAGGAAAGAAGAAAGGGAATTGGGAAGACAGAAACAGATTTCCTCCGTTATCCCATACAAGACCAAGTTTCCACCTGCAATGGAATGTCTAGTTCCATAGAGTGCACTTGTAAGTGATGAGGCCAGGCTACTATATTGCCCTCACGTGTCAAGTCTTTATGTATATTGCTGACTATCTAGACTCCCTTTAACTCTATTCTTTGCTTGATTGCCTCCTTCTTACTGGTTTCATCTTGTGACCCTTTCTACATTTATCCTCCATGATTATGAGTCATAGCGTTCCTCTCAATCAGCCCAGTGTCTGAAAAGTAGACATAGATCTTCATATACTCATTACTGTTGGCCAATTAAATTGCCTTCCAAGAAGAGCAGTCAGTGGTATTTTCCTTCTCACCCACTGACTGTCCCTAAAATTTAACATGTAAGTTGTAAAATAGTATTCCAGATTTAGTAAGTTCTGCGATCTGTAGTTGTACAGACATTGTGTGGCATAAAATTTACTTTTTGAGACAAGGTCTTGCTCTGTTGCCAAGGGTGGAGACCAGTGGTGCGATCTCGGCTCGTTGCAAGCTCCAACTCCTGGGCTCAAGCAATTCTCCCACCTCAGCCTCCACAGTAGCTGAGACTACAGGCATGCACCACCACACCTGGCTATTTGTGTGTGTGTGTGTGTATGTGTGTGTGTTTTGTATTTTTAATAGACATGGGGTTTCACCATGTTGCCCAGGCTGTTCTCAAACTTCTGCATTGAAGCAGTCTGCCTGCCTCAGCCTTGGGATTGCAGGTGCGAGTCACCACGCTAGGTCATAAAATGTATTGGGATTAAAGTGTTGGGATTACAGGTGTGAGCCACCGTGCCAGGCCATAAAATTTATTTTGAATATTTTCCTGTGTCAATAACATGTAGCTTTAAGTATCAAGACTAAGGAGTTCTTCTACCACCGAGAAACAACAGTCCAATTTATAAGTAAAAATTCATGCTTTGTTTATCTTTACCTCCCTAACAAAATAGACATGGCCAGTTATGTATACACACACATATACACATACACACACACACACACACAGGCACACATACCTATATGTGTGTGTAAATACAAATTCAACCTGTTTAAAAAAATGTAAAAGTGTTTCTGATGCCATGTTTTACAAAATAGAGATGAGTTTTAGGAAGCCATCATAACACGGCCTTCCCCCCAGCAGAGGATATATCAAGTTTTCAGGTTCGGTTCTAGAGAAACTGTCCATGTAACAGGCCTCGGCCCACCCAGTTTGGGTTATAGATGTGAGATATGTTTAAATAGAAATGATTAGCTGTTTTCAGTCACATTAAATTAGTGACCCATTAGTCTGGGTGAGTCTCTACAAACTGTTATTTTTTCTAAAGCTCCCAAGTTTAGAAACCATTGAGTCATAAGAAGGCAATTAGATCTTCCATATCTAATTAAATTGTCATTTCTGAATACTTAAAACACTTCTGGGCTGTGCCAGCTGCTGCAGTATGTACACAGTAGAGGAAATTGGTAAAAATTTCCAGTGGAGTCTCTTCATACTGATTCCTCTGGTCTCAGTATTCTTTTACCCCCATCAAAATATTTTTTTCCTGTAATGAAATCCAGGTAAAATGGCACCTTCTCTGACACTGTCCCCATATCTATAGGTTTGGGGTTGCCAGATTTAACAAATAAAGTATAGGATTTCCAGTTAAGTTTGAATTTCAGATAACAAGTGATTTTTTGGGAAATTTTCATTTACTCATTATTCTTTTATAATATGAGTATGTTCCAAATATTACATGGGGTATCCTCATAAAAAAATAGCTTATACGGGATGTCCAATCAAATTTCAAAAATTCAAATTTGATTGAACATCCTATATTTTACCTGGCAATGCTATTTTTGGTGTTATGTTACCTTGCTAAGGCTGCCAAAACAAAATACCACAGGCTGGTGTGTTAAAAGACAGAAATCTATATTCTCAGTTTTGGAGGCTGAAAGTCTGAGATCAAGGTGGCAGCAGGGTCTGTTTCTCCTGAGGTCTCCCTCTTTCCTTAGCTTGAAGATGGCCACCTTCTTTTTATGTATTCGTGTGGTCTTTTCTGTGCAGTTGAGCATTCCTGGCATCTCTCCATGAGTCCTAATCTCTTTTTATAAGGAGACTAGTCATACTAAATTAAGGCCCCACCCTTATGACCACATTTAACTCAATTATCCCTTAAAAGGAACTCTCTCTAAACTATATCCATACTATCACATTCTAAAGTCCTGAAGGTTAGGACTTCAACATAAGAATTTTGGGGAAACACAATTTATTCTAAGTATATTCTCTTCTCTGAGCTGACAAGGTACTCAGGTTTATTGCCATTATTCCTTCAAAATCATGTTTTTGTACTGTTCTGGTGAACATATGGACCTGTTCCTTTCCAGAGGGAGCTTACATTCTAGATGTGGGAGTCGGTCAACAGAGAAGTGAGTACGTAGGTAGTGCTGATTTTCTTGTGCACACCTCTTGACCAGACTGAGGCTCTAGGTTATTATTCTGAGTTATTCTGTTTCTCTTCTGGTCTGCATATCTGCTGTGTCTCAACCAAAGCCTGGCCTATGTAGGAACCCATTAAGCATTAACTTTGCATATCTTTGGAAACAGGTGCCAAGAGTCCCAAATTTCCAAATTTGTTGAACATGTTCATCCATCTTTTGGGGACACTCTACTAAGTTCCTTTTGCATATGCATCTGCAGTTGTAAAATCATTTCAAATCCAAACTTTTACTTCTGCTTTGTGTCATTCTAAGCTACTTTCTTTTTGCACTTTTAACATCTCAAAACCCAGGCTCCAGGAGACGAGGGAAGAGTAATGCATAGCAAGTGTTTCTGCACCCAGATTGTCTGAAAAGACACTCGGTTGTGTGTTGTCAAAAAATTTATTTATGACTTTTTTGTGTTTGTTTTATTTTGTTTCTCATAAAACTGACTGAAGTAAATTAGGATTAGGAAAAAAGATGTCAACATATTTTTGGCTAGAACAAAGACTTGACTCCCAGAAATAAAAATAGAATTCTACAAAGTGTTTGACATGTGAAGTTTTCAGAGCCTGCCCATTAAGAGGCCTTAGGTCAGGGTCTTCAATAAAGGAGGATTTCTCTATGTATCACCTTTGTGTTTAGAGAAGTCCTCTTCACATTTACAATCAGTGGGCGGCTATTAAACTTATAAGGCATTTTGTCGCTGCTGTTACTGTTTTCTCTTTTCTTTAGCAGCTTTCAGTCAGTAGGAACTGCAAGTGAATTTAAAGTAAGAGATATGTCTCTTAAATGCTTGCAATTTCCTGGTTCCTCAGCCCCTAGCAAATGTCTCATTGTGTTTAACTAATATTTACAACATTTTGCAACACAGCTATTTTATATTATTTTCAAGGTTACATTCCCCTGCCTTGCTTTGGAAACTCCTCAAACATATAGATTGATTATCTAGATGTATACAAATGAGACCCTTCTTAGGTTCAAAGACACTCATAAATAAGAGAAATGTGGTATTTTCCTCTTCTACTAAAGTCCTCCAAATCTCATAAGCTTGAGATAGATCTGTGACCTTCCCATCATATAAAGGCCCATATTTAGAAGACAAAGGATGTTTGCTCATTCACCCAAAGCAGTATTATACAGTGAACTCCCAACCTTCCGCAGAAAGAGGATGGGGAAGCTACGTAAGATTTGTGAACTATGTGCTAAATTATTATAATATGTCCCCCATTGTGCTTCTACAACCACCTCACTGTGATGAGTACCTGAGTGTAACTAAGGTCATAGACTTCAGTCCCAGCAGCGAAATCACTGAGTACAAAATTGAGCATACACAGGAGGGCATTCTGGAGAAAGCCTTGTGACTGGGGAGACTGGGCACTAGGGAATGGCAAGATGAGGTAGAGTCAGGCAACTCCGTTAATTGTTAACACGGCTTCCAGTCAATGGTTTGGTTTTTCAGGGAGACCCAGACTAATTTAGATAGATGACAATAATAGTCTGTGTCACTAGAAACCCTTAATCACAGTATGTTGAGATGAATCTGTAGATAAGATGTGGTGTCCAGGAAGTAGACTTATTTCTGGTATACACAGCAAGAAGCAAAGAAATATGAAGAAGATTTCCTAAGAGTGCCCATCCAAATTTGTCATTGTGTGTAGGCGTTTACTGTAATGTCCTCTAAGCTTGAAAGAAGTATGAACAATAGGACACTTTCCTATTGTTCTTTGCCAAACATCATGCTAGACTATTGCAGGTGCACAGTCTTTTGTGTCCACCTACCAGGGCCTGAGGAACAAATAGATTTCCTCTTATTATAGTTAATCAACAACAACAACAAAACAAATATGGACACCTTCCTATGTGTTTGCAAAACCCTACAGAAACAAAGGAATGAAACAACAGTGAGAGCACAGAAGGAAGGCGATGGCTGTGAACTGAGTTCTGTTAAATTCCCTTGAGTGAAAATGAAGGACTGTGCCTATATTTCATCATTGTTTTTCTTTACCTTCTTCAGAAAGCAAAAAGACACACTTTTGCTAAGTTTCTCTCAAAATACAAAACTCCAGCAGACATTCGTTGTGTTTTCCACATGGAACACCAAAGAGAGATCTGCAGATGTTGCATAATCTCCTCATTAGCAGCAGAGATGCCCTTGAGAAGGGTCACATAGTCTCTGGTATATACCAGATAGGAAAAATAGACAATACTCATAATCCATCAACCTTTGATAAAAACAAAATACAAAATATACTGTATGTGGGAATCAGCCCTCACACAATGGCCTTTTCCTCTGGGCATTCATAGCATACATTTTTAACATTCAGGTGTTTTTTTTTTTTTTCTGACCTTATAATAAAACAAGCAAAATTAACTGATAGCATGTTAGTGTATTTAAAGATATTGTCTAGGACAATTTTAACACAATTCAGTGTGTGGTTGGGTTAGCTACTTTTCTCACTGGATTTATTATTTATATTTGTTTTATGTAACACTGAAAGTTTTTTGTTTAATAGCTCAGTTAATACAGAGAAAATGTTCTAGTGCGCACTAAAAGTTTTCCAAAATCAAAATATATTTAGAGAATGAGTATGACACAAGTTTGTAGAATACATGACACAATACATTCTTGCAAAGACACCCCATTTCACCTGAGATATTTATTTACAATCATCTTCACATTTTCAATAGTGAGACCAAATTTCCTTCTATGTTGTTTCCTTTCTATTTAGTCCTCTCCAGTCTTGGAATTACAATATTAGTTGGAGAAAAAAAAACCTGTGAACAGTAAACCGATCTTCATGATCCTTTGTTTTTCTAGCTATTTCCCTGGTAACTATTTTCTAAAATATAACAATGCTCTCCTGTCAAATTCATGCCCATATTTGTATATAACTTCTATTTAATCTTCAGAATACTGGATTCATTTGTCGATGCTCTAAGAACGTAGGGTCGGAGAATCATAGGTCTTCTGAAATGGAAGAGGTCTTGGAGATCAATTTAAAAATGAAGAGGTTATGTTGTATAGTTCCTTGCGTATATTTTTTCACAAGTTTTTGAAATTTCAAACCCTTTGGGACACTCAGAAACTCAGATTCTTTTGAAAAATATTAAATATAGCTATTTACAGAGAAATTTAGGAAGAAGAGGTTTCTTGACATACAGTTTTTTGAAGAAAACTTTAATTTTTGGAACATGTTTAGTTTTGCAGAAAAATTGAAAAGTACAGAAGTTTCTATAAACCTGGCACACATTGTCACTTATTTTAACAGATTACGTTAATAAGACACATTTCTTACAATTAATCACTCAATATTGATGCATTATTATTTTAAAAGTTCATCAGTCTTTTCAATATTCCCTAGTATTTTTTTGTTTGTTTTTTGTTTTTGTTTTGAGACAGACTCTCGCTCTGTCACTCAGGCTGGAGTGCAGTGGCGCGATCTCAGCTCAGCGCAACCTCTGCCTCCTGGGTTCATGCCATTCTCCTGCCTCAGCCTCCCAAGTAGCTGGGACTGCAGGCACCTGCCACAACATCCAGCTAATTTTTTGTATTTTTAGTAGAGACGGGTTTTTCACCCTGTTAGCGAGGATGGTCTCGATCTCCTGACCTCGTGATCCTCCTGCCTCAGCCTCCCAAAGTGCTGGGATTACAGGTGTGAGCTACCACGCCTGGCCCACTATTCCCTAGTTTTTACCTAATCTTTCCCCCTCCAAAGATTCTATCCAGAATACCACATTACATTTAGTGGTTATGTCTCCTTAGGCTCCTCCCAGCTGTCAGTGTCTCAGAATTTCATTTTTTTTTTCCGATGTCTTGCCAGTTTTGAGGTCAGGTATTTTGTAGAATATGCCTCAATCGGGGTTGTCTGATGTTTTCCCCATGATTAGACTGGGGTTATGAGTTTTTGGGAAAAAGACCCCAGATCTCAAGTGCCATTTTCATCACAGTATATCAATAGTTCATATTATCAACACGACTTACTGTTGACATAGACTGTGATCACCTGGCTAAGGTACTGCTTGTCAGATTTCTCTATTGTGAAGTTACTATTTTTTTCCTGTTAACATCCATTGTTTTGGAAGAAAATAACTGTACGCAGTCTACCCTTAAAGAGAAGAAAGTTATGCTCCTCCTCCTTAAAGGCAGAGTATCTATACCTATCATTTGGAATTTTTCTGAAAGGCAGATACGTCTGTTCTCTCCTACTAATAATGTGTTGATATATATACAATTATTTGTTTGTATCTTCCTGGACTTGTGGATATTTATTTTATACTTTGAGTTATAATCCAGTACTTCTTTATTTTGTTGCTCAATGTTTTTGAATTTTGGCCATTGGGAACTCTTTCCTTATATTCCTGTGCATTTTCTTACTCTCAGTTACTACAAGATGTTCCACGCTCATAATATATGTTTACTGCCCCATTCCTTGGATCAGCCATTTCTCTAAGGAGCTCTAGTTCTTTTCATTGAAGAATGGTACTAGAAACCAAATCTGGGCACTAGGTATGCATGTTACTACCAGGTGGTGTTGCTTTTGATAGAACAAGAAAATATATGTGTATAGAAACCTATGCATATGAGTATTTCTACACATATATCTACATGTAACGATCTATATTATTAGTTAACAAAACACGAGTTCATAACTGGTATCTTAAACTCTAGTCCATTACCAAATGCTTCTTTGTGTCAACGGATATGATCATACGAGTTTTCTGCCTTAACCTGTTAACATGGTGAATTATAGTAATATATTTTAAAATGGTGTTCATAACTACAATAAATCCAACTTGGTCATGGTGTATTTTTTAAAGTAAGTTGTTAGATTCAATTTGTTAATTGTTTTTGATGATTTTTGCATTTATGTTCACAATGGTCTCTAGTTTTCTTGTAATGTTTTCTGTCTGGTTTTGGTGTTAGGGTCATGCTGGCCACATAAAACAAGCATAACTTCCTCTTTTATTTTATGAAATAGATTGGTTGCAATTGGTATTGTTTCTCCCTTAAACATTTGGTGTAATTCATGAGTGAAATCAACTGAACATTGTGCTTATTTTGGAAAGCTATTGATGATTGGTTCAATTTTTAAAATAGATATGGGCATGCTAATTATTTATTTCTCCTTGTAGGAGTTTGCTTTCTAAGGAATTGGTCCATTTGATATATTTGTGGGTATAAGGTTGTTTCTAACATGAATTAGCATTCTGTTAATGTGTATGACATCAATAGTGATGATGGCTCTTTCATTTATTATATTTCTAACTTGTACCTTTTCTTTAATTTTTTACCCTAAAGGTTCATCAATCTTTTTATCAATTCTAAAACCAGCTTTTGATTCCTTTGATTTCCTATATTCTTTTTCTGATTTCAATTTCATAGTTTTTTTTTGTTTTTATTTTTATTTTTTGTTTTATACCTATTTTTTCCCCCTAGAGTCCTGTGGTAGAAGATTAGATTATTAAATATGAGTTTTTTCTAATATGTGCATTTAATGTTATAAATTTTCCTCTAGGAAGTGCTTTCTCTGCAGCCCACAAATTTTAATAAATTGTATTTTCATTTTCTTCTAGTTCAAAATATTTTCTAATTTTCTAGAGACTTTGTTCTCTACATGTGCTCTCTAGAAGTGTGCTGCTTAATCTGCAAAGATTTGGGAATTTTTCACCTATATCTCCATTATTGATTTCTAGTTAACTTCCTTGTGGTCTGAAAACATATTTTGTATTATCTGTATTCTTTTCAATGTTAAGTACTTCATGGCCTAGAATGTGCTCTATGTTGGTAAAGGTTTCATGTGAGTTTGAGATGAATGTTCTGTTTTTGCATGTAGTGTTCTGTACCTGTCCATTAGATCAAGTTGATTGAAAGTGCTACTTAGGTAAATTAGAGTGTTGTTAATACTCTTCCTGCTTGATTTATCATTATTGAAAAATAGAAATCTCTAGATATACTAGTGGGTTTGTTGATTTCTCCTTCCAATGATACCACTTTTTGCTTCCCATATTTTAAAGCTCTTTGTTAGGTGCATACACATTAGAGATTGTTATATCTTCTCAGATATATGATCACTTTATCATTTTGTATTGCCCATCATTATCTGAATAATTTTCTTTGATCTGAAGTCTTCTATCTCTGAATAGAACAGGTATTATTTAATAGCTCCTGTATCTTTCATTAGTTTAGATGTTAATGTGTACCTTTATATTAAAATGGATTTCATCTAGATAACACATAGTTGTGTCTAGTTTTTGTATTCACTCTGACAGGTCTGTTTTTAATTCATAGATTTAGACAATTCGTGATAACATTTTTTATTGATATACTTGTTCTGATATCTACCATGTTTGTAAATGTTTCGTTTTGTTGCATTTTTTTGTTTGTTTCCTCTTTTTTCTGACTTTTAAAATTTTAATTGAGGATTTTATATCTCCACTTTACTTTTCTTCTTAGCATGTCAGTTGTGCATCTTTAAAGTTTATCTTTCGGGGCTGACATGGAGTTTACAATATGCAGTTACAATCAATCTAATTCAATTTTCAAATAATACTATACAGCTCAAGAGGAATGCCAGTACTTTAAAACAGAGTATTGCAATCTTTTATACAACTTTTGTTATATGCTTCACTTAGTTTTATACTATAACCACAGAATACATTGATATGATTATTACTTTTAGCAAAGTTTTTCTGCAAGGTTAATTAAGATGAAAAACAATAAAATATTTTATTGTACCTTCTTTTATTCCTCATCTAATGCTTTTTCTTGTTTTATGTAATTTAAGTGTCTGACCTAGATCATCGTGCTTATGTCAGCAGATTTGGTGGTGGTTGTAACATTTCTTACAGGGTAGATCTACCAGCAATGAATTCCCATTTTGGGGGTTTGTTTCTTTGTTTGTTTTGTCTGAGAAAATGTTTATTTCTCCTTCACTTTTGAAGGGCGATTTCCTGGATTAAAAAATTCTAGGTTTATATTTTTTTTTTTTTTTTTTTTTTTTTTATTTTTATTTTTTTTTTTTTGAGACGGAGTCTCACGCTGTTGCCCAGGCTGGAGTGCAGTGGCGCGATCTCGGCTCACTGCAAGCTCCGCCTCCCGGGTTCCCGCCATTCTCCTGCCTCAGCCTCCTGAGTAGCTGGGACTACAGGCGCCCGCCACCGCGCCCGGCTAATTTTTTGTATTTTTAGTAGAGACGGGGTTTCACTGTGGTCTCGATCTCCTGACCTTGTGATCCGCCCGCCTCGGCTAAATGTTTTGCTCCAATCTCTTCTTGCTTGCATGATGTCTGACAAGAATCTTCTATGTATTCTTTCTCTTTTTCTTCTTTTCTCCTCTCTTTTCCTTCTTTTCTTTTCTCTTTAGGGAAGGTAAGTTTAACCATTAGACTTTTTCAAGAATTTTTTCTTTATTTTCACTTTTCTGAAGTTTGAGTATGACATGCCAGGGTGTAATTTTTTTTTTTTTTTTTGTATTTATCCGGCTTCATGTTTTATGAGCATCCTGAATCTGTGGTTTTCTTTCTGGCATTAATTCTGAAAATTGCCTAGTCACTATTGTTTTACATATTTATTCTGTTTTGTTTCTTCTTTCTTCTATTTTATTCACACTTAGACTACAGTTTTTGAAATTGTCTTACAATTTTTGCATGTTCTATTCTCTCTTTTACATTTTTTAAAAATTGTATTTCAGTTAAGGAATATTCTGTTGACATGCTTTCAAGGTCCTTGATCCTTTCCTCAGCCATGGCTAGCTATTAATGAGCACATTAAAGTCATTCTTCATGGCCGTTAGGGATTTTAATTTTCAGGATTTCCTTTTGTTTCTTTATTAGTCTTTTTATCTTTGTACTTACATTAGCCATCGCTTTTCCATGTTGTCTACTTTTTCAGTTAGAGCCCTTAACCCACCCATTATAGTTATTTTAAATTCCTTTTGTAATAATTCTAATATATCTGTCCTGAGATCGGGTATAATTTTGATTTGTCTCTTCAGATGATGTTCCTTTTCTGCTTATATCATGACTGAAAATTTTTGTTGAAAGATAACTTGATATCTTGATATTAGGAACTGAGTTAAATAGGCCTTTAATGTCAAGTTTTATAGTAATCTGATTAGAAATTAAATTGTGTTTAATGTTAGCCATAGGTGGAGGTACCAAGATTTTCAAATTATTTAAATATTCTTATTTTTCCCCGTATTATCTTTAGATGTTCCTAAAATTCCATTTTAATTCAATCTGAGACTTGCAGTTATAGAACCTGTTACACATGATATTTACCATGGAGCCTTATGTTATTATGGTGGTAGGGAGTTGCAGAAAGGAGACATTCTACAATATTATGATTAAATCATTCTTTTAGTGGACCTCTGTCCCTTAGCTATGACCTCAGGAGTGTTTTTCTTCCTTAGGTGAGACAGAAAGATTAACCAGCATTGGAGTTGGGAATTGTACTTCCACCTATGTGAGGTAAGACCCTGAGGAAGTTTTTTTAAAATTTATTTACTGGGAAGTATGCATTTTTTATAGAAAGCTGTGATGGTTACATTTTTAGGTCAACTTGGAGGGTGTTTTTGGATTAGATAAACATTTAAGTCCGTGAACTCAGAGTAGGCAGATTGTCCTTCATCATGTGAATGGTCCTCATTCAATCAGTTGAAGGTGCAAGTAGAACAAAGACCTCTGCCTCCCTGCTGGAGAGAATCCTCCAGCTGACTGCTTTTGGACTTCATTTGCACAGTCGGTCCTCTTGAACCTCTTGAGTCTCCACCTTTTTTGACCTTTAGACTGGAACTGCACCATCATTTCTTCCGGGCCTTGAGTCTCTCAGCCCAGCAAACAACAATATAGATTTGGACTCATCAGCCTTCATAACTGTGTGGGCCAATTCCTTATGGGAATTAATCTCCCTCTCTCTCTCTCTCTCTCTCTCTATCTCTGTAGAACCTTCTACATAGAAGCAAAACCAATGGGATATACATATTCTGACCTAATAGTAGATCATACTGGATGTTCAAAATGGTTATTTTCCTCTTCCTCTGCCACAGTCAAAAGGCAGTTTTTTCTCAGCTCTACACCACCATGATTACCTGGTAGGGTACTTGGGGTTTAAACTCACAGACATCTAAAACCCTCCTACATCTGTAGGCCCAGGAATTTTTCACTCTCATACTAGTGCACTCTCAGCCTCCTAGAATTACTCAAAATTACGTTCTAAGTGTTTCTACCAGTTTATGTCTCCAGTGGCTTCTATATCCAGGTAAGCTGATCTCAGCTATCTGCACATTTGATTATCTCTTCTGGTTTTGGTGAGCAGTTTGCCCTGTAACCTCAATTCTCTAATGGGTCCAGGAAAAGTCATTGATTTTTGGTTTGTTCAGCTTTTTTTCCTGTTTTAAGGATGAAAATAACTTCCAAGCTCTTTACTTGTTGGAGCTGAAATGATACTTATAGTTTCAATGTTGCCCCTTAGCAACATATGACTGCAGGACAAAAAGTTTGCTTTACAAATAATGCTAACTAAAAAATGTTCTAAATTAACCATGCTTCTTAAAAAATAAATGAAAAATATGTAGACATTCAGCAAATTGGTTTAATCTTATTATTAATTTTTATTATCTTAGAATTTAATTTGGGCAGCAATTTTAGGTGAATATATTTCTATAAGCCTTAGCCAAAGTAAAGTAAAGGATAATCTTTATGTTTGAGAAGACTTGAATTATTAATATTAAAAATTCATTTAGAGTTCAATATATTTAATATAAAAATTCAGGGAAAAATAAAAGAATCTCAGAACACATAAAGGAGTGTGACTATAATTTAATAATATCCATGAGGTATCCTTTCCAGAGAGATAATTCTGACAAGTCCTTCTTTGAATAGAGAGGTTTCCTTTATTCATATCTTTAAAGCATCCTCTGTCCATAGGACACAAAACAAAATCACCTGAGAAGTAAAGAGTTTGTTTCACCCTTTGTCAATTTACATTTAGTCTCGAGTAGCTCTTCTAATTATTTATTTTACTTTCTTAAATTATTTTTTTTTCTCCTAGTATCATCGGTACTTAAAAGATCTGTCATATGGGTGCTGTTCTTTATTTTCTTCTAATACTTAAATAAGCCTTAATAATTGCTGCTGCTGCTTATTAATAATCTCAGTTATCCCATTAATGCATTGATGCAAAGAAGCTGCCTCTACCCTAATAGACATAAACGATCTGTGCTTTGTCTTCCATCAAGGTCAGAAGTTGCAGCCATTGATCATATCCTCCCCCTTAGCAATAGATAGATTGTGCATAGTATCTTCCAAAAGTCTGTGCAAATATAATCGTAACTCCATCTCTTCAGGCATATTTGATAGAGAATAACATTCCGTTTCCTTGACAATGGAGTTTGGCATACTGATTGTCTCAGTTGGTTTGGGCTGCTATAACAAAATACCCTAGCCTTTGTGGCTTAAACAACAAACATTTATTTCTTTCACTGCTGCAGGCTGGGAAATACAAAATCAAGGTGCTAGCAGATTCGGTGTCTGGTAAGGGCCCGCTTTCTGGTTCTCAGATAGCTACTGACCTAGCCCATTACATTTGTGCTGCTATAACAGAATTCTAGAGACTGGGTGACTTATAAGGAACAGAAATTTATTGGCTCAATATTTTGGTGCCAATATTAAGGTGCCAGCAGGCTCAGTGATTCTAATTCCAAGATGCATGTTGAATGCTGGGTCCTCTGGATGGGAGGAATGCTTCATCTTTACACAGCAGAAGAAAAAAGAAGCAGAAAGGGGTAAAACTCACTCTTCTATAACAGCATTTTTTCCATCCATAAGGGTAGAGCCCTCATGGGCTAATTACCTCTCAAAGGATCTGCCTCTTAATACTGTTACAAGGGCCAATAAATCTGAACATCAATTTAAAGGAGATAAACTTTGAAACCATAGCAGCCACCATTTTGCTGTATCCTCACATGGCCAAGAGAGAGTTCATCTCTGTCATAGCTCTTGTTATCAGGCCACTAATTGCATTGCATCACGAGGGCTCCACCTTGGGGACCTAGTCAACTTCTAGAGGCTCCACATCCATCTACTATCACATTGGGGATTAGGTGTCAACATATGAATTTTAAAATCACACAAACATTCAGTCTATAGCAATAAAATATAAAAAAGGGTGAAATCATCCAAAATACTCTTCTATAAGTACCAAATTGTTTCAAATTGACTATAATTAAAGTTGAAACAATCAAACACAAGAGTAAAGAATAACCTGGGAAGGCCACACCATCCAATTTCCTTTCTTCACCACAGAGATAACTTCCTTATTTACTCATATCTGGGAGTATGTGAGACAGGTTTTGTTAATAGAGATTGAGTACGTTTCTATAGGTGTAAACAGGGGACAGCATTAAGTATTTAAAATTGCATTATTATGCTCCAATTTCAAATAGCACAGTTAAAATTGATTATACAAACACCACCCTGTGGGGCATTCACCTCCTCTACTTAGCAAATAGTCCTCTAACTATTTAAACAAATAGTTTTTTATTGCTGTTTGAAGATTTTTGGTTGACCATTTTCTCATCTATCAGGGTTTGGAAAATCAGAACTTTTGGAAGCACACTGATGGCTTTCCATCTGCAAATTTTGTGATAGTGAACTTTCCAAAATGTGAGTAAATGATGAGAGCTCTTGTGTTGCGGGAAGTCAGGGACCCTGAATGGAGGGACTGACTGAAGCCATGGCAGAAGAACATAAATTGTGAAGATTTCATGGACATTTATTAGTTCCCCAAATTAATACTTTTATAATTTCTTACGCCTGTCTTTACTGCAATCTCTGAACATAAATTGTGAAGATTTCATGGACACTTATCACTTCCTCAATCAATACCCTTGTGATTTCCTATGCCTGTCTGTACTTTAATCTCTTAATCCCGTCATCTTCTTTTTAAACTGAGGATATATGTCGCTTCAGGACCCTGTGATGATTGTGTTAACTGCACAAATTGTTTATAGAGAATGTGTGTTTGAACAAAATGAAATCTGGGCATCTTGAAAAAGGAACAGGATAATAGTGATATTCAGGGAACAAGGGAGGTAACCTTGAACTGACTGCCAGTGAGGGGGACGGAACGTCTTTCAAATGCAAATAGGAGAACTATCGCTGAATTCTTTTTCTCAGCAAGGAACATCCCTGAGAAAGAGAATGCGCCCTGAGGGTAGGTCTATAGATGGCCCTCTTAAGGTGACCGCCTTTTACGGTGGAAGCCGAAGGCATGACACAAGCCCCGGTCTCCTGTAGTGCTCCCAGGCTTATTAGGACGAAAAAAGTCCCACCTAATAAATTTTGGTCAGACAGGTTGTCTGCTCTCAAACCCTGTCTCCTGATAGGATGTTATCAATGACAATGCTTGCCCAAAACTTCATTAGCAATTTTAATTTTGCCCCATCATGTGGTCCTGTGATCTCGCCCTGCCTCCACTTGCTTTGTGATATTTTATTACGTTGTGAAGTATGTGATCTCCGTGACCCACACCCTATTCGTGCACTCCCTCTTCTTTTGAAAATCGCTAATAAAAACTTGCTGGTTTTATGGCTCGGGGAACATCACAGAACCTGCCGACATGTGATGTCTCCCCCGGACATCCAGCTTTAAATTTCTCTCTCTTGTGCTCTTTCCCTTTATTTCTCAAACCAGCCGAGAGGCATAGGAAATAGAAAAGAACACACGTTAACCATCAGGGGAGGGTTCCCCTGATACTCTTGGAGCCTGTATTTCTTTCATTATCAGTACCACCTTTTGCTTCTTTGACAGAGTAAAACATGTAAGCAGCTGCAAATGCTGTGTGTACAAGATATTACATGGATACAACATCAGTCATGTATATCATGCCTATTGTAGTTTTCCAGAAACAATGTAAGTTTGTCCTGGAACAATCACCCCATGTAGATGGACTGATTTGGGCACCTAATATTAATACGGTAAAATGGCAAGGAAACGACAAAGACAGATCAGTTCCCACTTTTTGAAAGACCCTTGGACATCTTAAAAGTCATGCAGGGGTGAAGGACCACAAAGAGGCAGGAAGAATAGAGCCTCACAGCCTAAATAGGCTTCTTATAATTTACTCCTCTCTTTACTTTCATAATTACCCCATGAATTAGCTGCTACTACAATTATTCCTGCTTAAACGAAGAGAAGTGGAAGGCACAGGTATAAAATTCCTTAGTTTATACAATTCTTTAGTTTGCTATGAGGATTGATGTCAAAGCCTTTAGCTCAGTGTTCTTTCTGCCTAGAAATTAGAATAGAAATTTCTTCACTGGACTCAAGATAGTTGACTTTGGATATTGCAGTGGTCACTGCTAATTGTCCACTTATATTCATTCTCTTCACTTTCTACATTCTATCAGAGACCTGACGGAAGTCTGGAATTATTCCCTCTCCCAATATTACCCCTGTTGAATGAAGGGATATTGATCTCTTCCCACCCCTATGGGTAGGGCTCCTTTTCATCTAAGAGCAGCAGGTAATACTATCCTTCATACTATTTTTCAGTATAGAAATGTACGAATGAACCACTGACTCTCTGAAAAAGTTTTCTGGGTGACTCTTAGAAGGGATTTCCTTTTCCCTAAGAGAGATACTTTAGAAGTAAGATTCTCTCTCTTTTGCAGCTTGCACTTTTCTTAACAATGTTAAAAAGCAGGAAAGGAAACTAAGTGCATATACAAAATGGTGCATTGCTGAGACAGTTTACAAAGAAACAGTGTCAGAGTCCTATAGTAGGAGGCCTGAAGATGCTACATTTCTAGATTCTGTGTTGTGTAAAACATCCCTTATGAGTTCAGCCACTTTTAAACAGGTTTCTGTAACTTTTATCCAAAAACTTTCTGATATAATAATATAGCATTTTATTTTTAGGAATGTATATCCAACTATCCCAAACAGGAAGTGATGTTATGTTCCCCAGGATGGCCTTGAACTCCTGTTCTCAAGTGAGTCTCTCACTACAGGATCCAAAGTAGCTGGGACTACAGGTAAACTTTCAGAATTTTATCCAGCCTTTCAATCTGCAAAGCATGAACCACTATTTTCTTCTTATCAAATCATGTATCCTCTTTCTTGATGCTCAAAATCTTCGTCACTGGACAAATTTTCCTCACTAATCAATTCATCTCACTTTGAATATTGAAAAAACAGTGTATACTCATCTTCCAAATGACTTTATGTTCACAATTCCACATAGCTGCTAGCAGTTATATGCTGAGTTGGCAGTGTCTTTAATCTGTGTTGGAGTTGCCTCTTCCATTATCTTTTAAGCTCCTGTAGAAAGACAGGCTTAAGTTTCCCTTTTTTTTTTTCAAAGCACATAGCATTAGACTCAAAATTCAAAAGCTTTTTATCAATTTATCCTGATAGAAACTGATATAAAATATTCCCATAGTTACCTGGGTGAAGCAATTATGAAGTTCTTTGGTTTTCTGCTTCATAGATTCAATTCATTTCTTATCATGAAATCTGAATGGGGTTGACCCAAAAGAAGCATTGGACTAATATTCCCAAGATATGAGCTGAGTGGAATCCAAGGACTAACAGGTGTGGCTGTTTTTCACAAATCTCTGTGTCCCTTTGACTTTATATTACTTGTGTTTTTTTCTCGTGGTGTAATTCTTATTTCTGTGCAGGCTAATATGGCCCCATTTTTGTGTCCTTGCATGTGATGTCCCTCCTGACAGATAGTTCACCTTTGCTGTCCAATTTGAGACCATCATCTCCTGACATAGTGCTGTCCTATGAAGGCTCACCTTGCTTCCTTTGGATGACGTACTGTTAATCATCACCGACCTAATAACAGTGATGTTAATGCTGCAGCCATAATACTCTTGTCTCCCTCCCTAGGCCTTCTGGGCTGTTCAGACCGCTAATGTCTTGTTAAAACTTTTTTACTTATTAATTTTATCTGTGACACAGCCTGATTAGCTTCTGAATTACTTCGTGCCTATTTTTAGTCTGCCATGCTTCTATCCTTCACAGACAGTTTAATCCCAAAGTATTAATTCGTCTCTATATAATGCTGACTTGTCTTTCCACAGGTATCCTAAATCTTCCTGTTTTCACTCAAGGTCCATCCACCTTGCTTTAACTTACATTTCTTGCCGATTACTTTCATTTTTTCTGTGGATGCAGAGAACTCCTTGTCTGGAGACCAAGAGAAAGCCTGGGGTCCATCACCAAACTATCATCAACACATGCAAGGAAGCATATAAGATTATTAAAAATCTGTGATCAACAAGGACTCTAGAAGAATCTAGGCACACTCTTATGGGAGACACTGTTGAGATGCTCTTTCTGTAGTTTAGATGCCCATAAATTCTGTTGTTGAGGAAAACTAACAAATTCAATGGCAATAAATATAAGATGGTTTGGAATAAACATGCTCTGCAGTAAACTGTCTATAACCAACTGATAAAATGTGTGGTCCGAACATTCAGTGCTATGTGTAGACAGAAGGAAGACAGAGGAAAGTTGTAATTAGAGGGTTTGTAGAAAGCATTAACAGAGGATTTTGACCAGTGTTATGGTATGAATGATGTCTAATATGCCAGAAAGAAACAAGGAGGAATGTAATCAGGACAGGAAGAACATTATGAGGGAAAAACTTGAGAATGCACTTAAAATAAAATGAGTTGGTAAAGATAAGAAAGAAGAGTAACACTTGGAAAGGAGGCATAGAATAAAAGTTACATAGCCATTCTGGGTTGCACTGAATTTTAAGTTGAGGGGCTGGATATATTTATACTGGGACAGGGAGAGTTATAGGTTTAATTTAAAGTCAGTTAGATATAAGTGTTGGGCATCCAAACATTCAGCTGCTATTGTGAAGCCCCATGGGATCTTTTTCACACAAGACCTGACTGAGAAGTGCATTGATTTTTATATGTATATATTTATGTATGACCTATATATGTGCATGTGTGTGCACACACACACACACAGAGATAGCATGCACTCGCATGTGTATGTATATATGTGAACTGAATTTCGTGAGCTTCCCAGTCAATTCCATTGTGTACATTTTTCTTTTCTCCTTTAATTTGGGTCTTCTGGCTAACAGCCTAATTTTCCCACTTCTGACCCAACCTCCACATACTACCTCCTTCTGACTTTAGGTATAACTTTGTACTCCTAGTCTCATTTGTGTCACCTGATGACTTGATGCATTCATGTGCAAACCTGTACTCTTTATTCTGGCTCTAGTGGGCCTTTGGGATCTCTAGCCTCTCTTTCTATGAGCTGTTTCTGAGGACAGCGCTCCATCTGTTCTGAACTATGTACACAGACAAGATTTGATAGTCAAGGGACAATATTTTGTGAAAGTAAAAATTCACTTCTGTTACCAGGACCATAGAGTAAGCCCTTTAAGAACAAGGGTGATAATCTACTCAGTTTGGCATACCCACTCTGCAGTGACTGGCATGGAATGCAAATTCAACAGACTCTACATCCTACATACATGCAAATTTTATTGGTCAATTATACTTTGATAAAGCCAAAAAATAAAATGAAATTAAGAATAAATGATACCAGCTTTTGAGATTAAACAATTTTTATTAAACAGTTATCTATTAGATGAATATGGTCACAATCTTACCTCATTAAAGTATATTGTACACTTTAGATATGTGCAGAATATTAGTCTCAGTTATACCTCAATAAAAGGGGTCAGTGTATGTATTGATAAGCTGTATGACAAAGCTTTACAAAGAAGTGAAAGAAGATAAAATGATGAAAATGTGTATTGTGCTGAGGAAACACATAGTAAATGAGTGTTACTAAAAGCAGCAATATGGATTCATGCAGTTGACTTGGATGAGTCTGGGAAGTTTTTGCAGAAACACAGAACTAAGATTTAAGGGATAAATAAGAATTTTCCAAATGAACAGGTAGAGGGATGATGCTCCAATCCAGAAAGAGAGGCATGTGCAAAGTCACTGAGGTATGAACATGCCAGGTGTGCTTAGTATGGGTGGAGCTTAAAGAATGACATTGTCAGTTCCAACTAGCAAATGGTACTTGTAATGGTTAATACTGAGTGTCAACTTGATTGGATTGAAGGATACAAAGTATTGATCCTGGGTGTGTCTGTGAGGGTGTTGCCAAAAGAGATTAACATTTGAGTCAGTGGGCTGGGGAAGGCAGATCCACCCTTAATCTGGTGGGTACAATCTAATCAGATGCCAGTGAATATAAAGCAGACAGAAAAATGTGAAAACGCAAGACTGGCCTACTCTCCCAGTCTCCATCTTTCTTCCGTGCTGTATGCTTCCTGCTCTTGAACATGGGACTGCAGGTTCTTCAGTTTTGAGACTCGGACTGGCTCTCCTTGCTCCTCAGCTTGCAGACAGCTTATTGTGGGACCTTGTGATCATGTAATTTAATACTTAATAAATACACATACACACACACACATATATATACATATATATAAAATTAGTTTTCTCCCTCTAAAGAACTCTGACTAATACAGTACTGTTGATGAGAGGATATTAGCCTGGGATGTCCAGGCTCATACAGAGCAGTGAAAGTGGAGTAATTGATGAGATCTACTTGGCTAAAATAAAGAGTTAAAAAGGAGTAGGAAATAAGATGGATTTAGCAGGAGGAACAAAGAAAGGACAAGCCATTCCACAGAGAGACAGGGGGTACGAATGAGCACTCCTCTCCCTTATTTAACTTGTGATACCTTTCATTCTTGCTGATAATGCATTTTCAGCAAGTAGATGGTGGAAACATTTGTCCTTCTGGAACAAAGTGGGTATGTAGAGTCAATCCTATACTTTACTCAAAACTAAGTGGATTGTGTTGGATTATTCTCAGAATCTGGGCTCTAGCCTGAACCAAGTGAGCTCTCTAGGCAAATCAAGTTTTCCATGCCATTGTTTTGTTTTGGTGGTATTGTTAATAATTATTGTAACTTAACTCAGAATCATTTCTGCATAAACCATTTTGATATTTATCAAAAAAGGTTATTCCTGTTCATCATGTTATGTGGAGAGTTAGGTTTTTGACATGGATTCTTATCTCTATTGGACAGAAAATGAGACTGAGGTTCAGATTAAAATGATTGACTACCATGACCAGGAAAATTAATCAGTGAGAACTAAGTGAAGCCTCACTCTATTTACAGTTTTTCCTGTGGCATGTTTAGTCTTTATGCTCAAAACACTGAAAAACCTCCAGAATCCTATGTTTCTTGCATTTCACTATGCCAAGATTTTGAATTAGCTATTTATTTTTTCTGAAACATACAGCTATCAGAGAAAGAAAGAGAGAGAAAGGCATATTTTAATAAATATGGTTGTTACAATTGCACATTTTCTGGGGAGTATGATAAGCTCTATAATTAGCATGGATGCACAGCCTACTTATGGGACATCTCAATGGATTCAATAGACTATCTCTTGAAACATTCTTGTCACACATGCTGGAAATAAGGAATATGAAGATTTGATTGGCTTTCTATTTAATGTTTTTATGCTGCTCCTGATAACTTTAAATTATCCTGTAAATTGCATTTGTCTGAAGTGCTGACTAATGACTCATGGCACAGTGGCCTAAGGAACCGGACACTTGGAGAAGTAAGTCTAGGAGAGTTTAACTTAGCTGTGGCCAAATGCGGTCATGGTTAAATTTAGCTCTAAGTTAAATCCTTCCTTTTTTTTCTATTCCACATTAGTAAAATAAGGGAATCTGTTCAACCACCAGCCATTTTGCATTTATCTTTGTCATTTGTTTTGTAATGTAACTTTTAAAAGCCTCTAGTGACCTTGGCCCATAATCTAAGGAGTTCCAAAGACAGGGATTGATTTAGTTTGTGACTCACTCTCCAAATCTTTCACAGTCCTATCTATATGTGCTCCCACCATCACCTGGTTACCGGTAGCTGAGTCAGCCATAAAGTTATCGATGCATCCAGGAAAGTTACCCGGTGCCTGGCTATTCATTGCTCATTGCCACCCAGCCCTACCCCATTTAGCCTAAATTAATCTTTGGGATTATACAATGAAAATAAATAAAAGTCTCATTGAAAAGCCCCACAACACTGTTTCTGAAGCCATAAAGGATTTAATTAAATTCTATAGTATATATGAAAAAATTTTCAACCTTACTAATTATCAGAGAAATGGAAACTAATACCATGAGATAGCACCACATACTAGTCAGAACGTCTATTAGTAAAAAATCAAACATAACAGGTGTTGGGGAGGATGCAGAGAAAAGGGAACACTTATACACTGTTGGCAGGAATGTAAATTAGTACAACTTCAGTGGAAAACAATATGAAGATTTCTCAAAGAACTAAAAATAGATCTACCATTTTATGTAGCAATCCCACTACTGGGTATTTACCAAAAGGAATAGAAATCATTATATCAAAAAGATACCTGTATTTGTATGTTTATGGCAGGACTATTCACAATAACAAACATATGGAATCAACTTAAGTGCCCATCAATGGGTGATTAGATAAAGAAAAATTGGAATATATCATGGGATACTGGTCAAGCCATAAAAAATAATAAAATTGTGTCTTTTGCAGTTACATGAAGAAAACTAGAGGCCATTATTGTAAGAAAGTCAAATACCATATATTCTCACTTAAAAATGGGAGCTAATAATGTATACACATGGACATAGGGAGTGGAATAATAGATATTGGAGATTCAGAAAAGTCGGAGAGTGGGAGGAGGGTGAGGGATGATAAATTATCTAAAGGGGAACCAACATGCACTATTCAGATGATGATTATGCTAAAAGTCCAGACTAAAAGACCACACAACATATCCATGTGACAAAACTGCACTTGTACCCCCTAAATGTATAAAAATTAAAATTGAAAAAGAAATTGCCAATATCTAAAAGTCATTGAGAGAGAAAACAACTTTGGGACACAAAACTATCTCACTGCCAAATTACTACTACAATTTACTGTTAATTGGCTTTTTATTTTACAATCATTTTACATTTACAAAAAAAAACCATGAATATAGTACAGAGATATTTCTGTTGCCTATGCTTTTGAAGCCTTACTCAAAACAATCTTTGCCCAGTCCAATATCCTGAAGTATTTCCCCAGTGTTTTTTTCTAGTTGTTTCATAGTTTCAGGTTTTGTATTTAAGTCTTTAAATTTTGATTTGATCAATATACTCTATACCAGGTGTTTTATTATTAACTCACTCATTTTTATTTAATGTCCTTTTTTTGTGTGTTTCAAGATCCAGTCCACAATATCAGGTTACATTTAGTTATCATGTCTCTTTAGGTTCCTGTTGGCTGTGAGAGTTTATCCGAGTTTCCTTGTTTTTGATTACCTTAACAAACAGTTTTGAGAAGTACTAGTTAGGAATATGGTAGACTATCTTTCAACTGGCATTTGTCTGATGTTTCTCACATTGTTACATGGGTTATTGGAGATTTGGGAGCAAGATCACAGATCTAGAATCCTGTTTCATTATACAACATCAAGAGTACATATCAACATGACACATCATTGTTGATGTTAACCTTAATCACCTGGCAGATGTAGTGCTTATCAGTTTTCTCCTTCGTAAAGTTACTTTTTTTCCTGTTAACATGCATTACTCTAGAAGAAAGTAACCATGCACAGTCCATAGTTAAGAACCACAGGGTTATGTCCTACCATAGTTAAGAACCACAGGGTTATGTCCTACCTTTTTAAGAGTAGACTATGTGCAATAAATAATTTGTAATCCTTTAAGACAGGAGATTTATCTTTTTCCTATTTATTTATTTATTTATTTATACTGGTATGGATTCATGGCGATCTTTTTTATACTTTGGATTATAATATAAGACTTATTTACGTTGTTGCTGAAATTCTTCCAGCTTTGGCCATTAGAAATTTCGATATATCTCTGCCATTGTAGGAGTTTTTCCTTCTCTTTATCTTATTTTCTGAGGCTACAAGATGGTCCAGGATCATATTATATATTTCCTATATTTCTTCTAGCATTAACCATTTCTCCAATGAGCTCCTGATTTTACTGGAGAATGGTATTAAAAATCAGAATTTGGGTACTAGATGTGGTCATTTGTGCTGTAGTGTCATTGCTTCTAAGCCCTCTCAGCTGACAGAGCAAAAAAATGAATATATATAGATAGACACATACATACATATATCTATATATAACCATATGTATCTATAGTAACCTTAGCATCAGTTCACATTGATGTCTACAATTCTAATCCATTACCAATGGAACATTGTAGCATCTTCCTCCTCCTGATCTGAAAAGTTCCACTTCAAGCTGAAGAAACTTGGCCTCCAACGTCGGCCATCTATTTATTTATTCAATTCTGGGATACAGGCATAGTGGTTTTAGAATTTTCAAACTGTATTATTGGGAAAACACATACTAATCAACTCATTTTTTGTCTTTAGTTTTATAGACTCTACTGATTATCAGTTTCTTAGGTTTGCACCATTTCTTTTCACCATTGCTTCATATATTTGTAGTTAAGTTACATTGTTTTGTCACATTCTGCATTCTCCCTTGGTGTCCTCTCACATTCTAAATAATTTTGTTTAAACTTTGCAAATATAATGTTCACTCTTTGTGCTGAAAAGTTCTAAGGGTTTTGACAAATGCAGTGTTATGTGTTCAACACTGCAGTGTCATATAAAAGAGTTTCACTGTTTTAACGATTTTTTTGTGCTTTAGTTGTTCAACCTTCCATATCTTTCTCCTTGTCAACCACCAATATTTTTGCTGTTGTTACAGTTTTGTTTTATTCAGAATGTCAAAAATTGACACCATATGTTATGTAATCTTTCCAAATTGGCTTCTTTCACTTAGTAATAATGTTTACAATTTATCTATATATTTTCATCATTTACTAGCTTATTTATTTTTATCACTGAAAGACATGCCACTGTGTGAGTGTACCATAGTTTGTTTATTCATCTATTAAGTGAAATCTTAGTACCTTACAATATTTTGGCAATTACGAAGAAAATCCCCATTCTTAGGTTTTTACATGGACATATGTTTTTAAATCACTTCTGTACATACCGAAAAAGGTGATTGCTTGATAGTTGGGTAGGTCTGTGTTTAACTTTATAACAAACTGCTATATTGTCTTCCAAAGCGGCTGTACTATTTTATATTTCTATTGGCATTGAATGAGATTTTGCCATACTTGACATTGTGACCAATTATTAGCATTGTCAGATTTTTGGATTTTAGCTGTTCTAATAGGTGTGTAGTGGTTTCTCATTGCCTTTAATTTGTAATCTCGCTACTGTCAAATGATATTGAGAATCTCTTCATATCCTTATATATTTCTTCATCTGCTTTGATGAGATATTTGTTCATAGATTTTACCTATTTTAAAAATGGTTTGTTTTGTTATTATTAAGTTTTCGCTATTCTTTTATATTTTTAATACCAGTCCTTCAATAGATATGTGTTTTGCCAATATATTCTCCATGTCTGTTGCTTTTTAAAAGTTTTACACATGAGAATTTATTTTGTTTTCATTCAGTTATTAAAAGACATGTTGGCTCATTCTAATTTGTGGCAATTATGAATAAAGCTGCTACAAATATTTGTGTGCGGATTTGTGTGGACATAGATTTGCTCATTGAAGGAAATAATTAAGAATACAATTGCTGGATCTAATGGTAAGCTTACATTTAGTTTTGTAAAAAAAAAAAACTGCTACATTGTCTTTTAAAATAACTGAACCACTTTATATTCCTACCAGCAATGAATGAGTTATTGTTGCTGCATATCCTTGCCAGCATTTGGTAGGTATTATTATTGTTATTTTAAACTTTAATTTTAGGTTCTGGGGGTACATGTGCAGGTTTGTTATATAGGTAAATTGTGTGCCACGGAGGTTTAGTTTACAGATTATTTCATCATCCAGCTAATAAGCATAGTATCCTATAGATAGACCCTCCTCCCATCCTTCACCTTCAGGTAGGCCCTGGTGTCTGTTCTCACTTTTGTGTTCATGTGTGCTCAATGTTTACCTTCCTCTTATAAGGGAGAACATGCACTATTTGTTTTTTTGCACCTGTGTTAGTTCGCTTAGGAGCATGGCTTCCAGTGCCATCTGTGTTGCTGGAAAGGACATGATCTTGTTCTTTTTTATGGTTGCATACTACCTCATAGTGTATAAGTACTAAATTTTTTAATCCAATCACCGCTGAGGGGCATTTAGGTTGATTCCATGTATTTGCTATTGTGAATAGTTCTGTGATGAACATACACATGCATGTGTCTTTATGATAGAATGATTTATATTCCTTTGGTTGTATATCCAACGATGGGATTTCTGCATAAATGGTAATTCTGCTTCAAGTCATTTAAGAAATCACCAAACTGCTTTCCACAGTGGCTGAACTAATTTACACTCCCACCAGCAGTGTGTAAGTGTTTCCTTTGCACTGCAACCTTGCCAGCCTCCGTTGTTACTTCTTTCAATAACAGCTATTCGTACTGGTGTGAGGTGGGGTCCCATTGTGGTTTTGACATGCATTTCTCTAATATTTAGGGATGCTGAGCATTTTTTCATGTTTGTTGGCCACACATGTGTGCCTTTTTTTAAAAGCGTCTGTTCATGTACTTTGCCCACTTTTTAATGGGGATGTTTGCTTTGTGCTTGTTTGTTTAAGTTCCTTATAGATGCTGAATATTAGGCTTTTGTCAGATGCATAGTTTGCAAATATTTTTTCCCGTTTTGTAGGTTCTCTGTGTATTCTGTTGATAGTTTATATGTAAAAGCTCTTTAGTTTAATTAGGTTGAATTTTTCAATTTTTGTTTTTGTAGCAATTGCTTTTGGCATCTTTGTCATGAAATCTTTTCCAGGGTCCTTGTCAAGAATGGTATATCCTAGGTTATCTGCCAGGGATTTTATAGTTTTTGGTTTTGCATTTAAGCCTTTCATCCATCTTGAGATAATTTTATATGGTGTAAGGAAGGGGTCCAGTTTCAGTCTTCTGCATATCCCCAGCCAGTTATCCTGGCACCATTTATTGAATAGGGAGTTCTTTACTCTTTAGTTGTTTTTGTCAACTTTGTCAAAGATCATATGATCATAGATGTGTAGCTGTATTTCTGGGCTCTTTCTTGTGTTTAATTGGTCTATGGTATGGTTTGGCTGTGTCCCCACTCATACGTCATCTTGAATTGTAATTCCCACAACTCCCACGTGTTGTGGGAGGAACCCCGTGTGGGAGGCAATTGAATTATGGGGGTGGTTCTTTCTTGCACTGTTCTCATGATAGTGAATGAGACTTACAAGATCTGATGGTTTTAAAAATAGAAGTTTCCCTGCACAATCTCTCTCTCTTTGCCTGCTGTCATCCATGTAATACATGACATACTCCTCCTTGCCTTCTGCCATGATTGTGAGACCTTCCCAGGCATATGGAACTGGAAGTTCCTTAAATTTCTTTCGTTTGTAAATTGTCCAGTCTCGGGTATGTCTTTATCAGCAGTGGGAAAAGGGGCTAACACAGGCTATGTGTTTGTTTTTGTACCAGTACCTTACTGTTTTGGTTACTGTAACTTACAGTATAGGTTGAAATAAATAGTATGATGCCTACAGCTTTGTTCTTTTTCACTAGGATTGCTTTGGGCTATTTGTGCTCTTTTTTGGTTCCATATGAATTTTATAACAATTTTTTTCTGATTCTGTGAAGAATGACATTGCTAGATTGATAGGAATAGCTTTGACTTTGTAAATTACTTTGGGCAGCATGATTATTTTAATGATATTTGTTCTTCTAATCCATTGAATGTTTTTCCATTTATTTGTGTCATCTCTGATTTATTTCAGCAGTGTTTTGTAATTCTCACTGCAGAGATCTTTCACCTCTCTGGTTAGCTGTATTCCTAGATATTTTATGCTTTTTCTGGCTATTGTGAAAGGGATTGCTTTCTTGATGTGGTTCTCAGTTTGGATATTGTTGGTGTATAGAAATGCTACTGACTTATGTAGCATTCATCAAGGATATCGTAGTAGTCCGTTTTCATACTTGTATAAAGAAATACCCAAAACTGGGCAATTTATAAAGAAAAAGAAGTGGCCAGGCGCAGTGGCTCAAGCCTGTAATCCCAGCACTTTGGGAGGCGGAGACGGGCGGATCATGAGGTCAGGAGATGGAGACCATCCTGGCTAACACGGTGAAACCCCGTCTCTACTAAAAAATACAAAAAACTAGCCGGGCGAGGTGGCGGGCGCCTGTAGACCCAGCTACTCGGGAGGCTGAGGCAGGAGAATGGCGTAAACCCGGGAGGCGGAGCTTGCAGTGAGCTGAGATCCGGCCATTGCACTCCAGCCTGCGCGACAGAGCAAGACTCCGTCTCAAAAAAAAAAAAAAAAAAAAAAAAAAAAAAGAAGCTTAATGGACTCCCAGGTCCACATGACTGAAGAAGCCTCACAATTATGGCAGAAGGTAAAGGAAGAGCAAAGTCACTTCTTACATGGTGGCGGGCAAGAGAGCATGTGCAGGGGAACTGCCCTTTATAAAACCATCAGATCTCTTGGGACTTATTCACTATCACAAGAACAGCAGGGGAAAGATCAGCACCTGTGATTCAATTACCTCCTACTGGGTCCCTCTCACTACATGTGAGGATTATGGGAACTACAAGGTGAGATTTGGGTGGGAAACAGTCAAACCATATCGGATATTGGCCTAAAGTTTTCTTTTTCTGTTGTGTCTGTACTGGGTTTTGGTATCAAAATGATCCTGGCTTCATAGAATAAGTAAGGGAGGAGTCCCTCAATGTTTTGGAATAGTTTCAGTAAGAACAATATCAGCTTTTCTTTATACATCTAATAAAATGTGGCTGTAAATATATCTGGTTGTGGGCTTTTTCTGCTTGTTAGGTGTTTTATTATAGATTCAATTTTGGAATTTGTTATTGATCTGTTCAGAGATTCATTGCCTTCCTAGTTCAATCTTGGCAGGTTGTGTGTTTTCAGGATTATCTATTTCTTCCAGATTTTCTAGTTTGTGTGCATAGAGGTATTTGTGGTAGTCTCTGAGATTTTTTTTTTCCCCCTGTGTGGTTGATAGTGATGTCCCTTTTGTCGTTTCTGATTGTATTTATTTGGATTACCTTTCTTTTTTATTAGTCTAGCTAGCAGGCTATCAGTCTCATCTATTTATTCAAAAAACAAACGCCTGGATTCATTGATTTTTTTTATGGTTCTCATTTTTCTTCAGTTCAGCTCTGATTTTGGTTTCCTGTCTTCTGCTAATTTTGGGGTTGGTTTGGTCTTTTTTTCTGGTTCCTTAGGTATGATGTTAGGTTGTGAATTTGAGATATTTCTAGCTTTTTGCTGTAGGTGTTTAGTGATATAAACTTTCCTCTTAAGACGGCTTTAGCTGTATCCCAGTTATTCTGCTATGTTGTATTTTTATTAGTTTTGAAGAATTGCTTAATTTCTGCCGTAATTTCAGTTTTTACCCAAAAGTCAGTCAGAAGCAGGTTCTTTAACTTCCATGTAATTGTATGATTTTGAGTGACTTTTTTAGTATTAGTATTGATTTATATATTTATTGTGCTGTGGTACAAGAGTGTGTTTGGGATGATTTTGTGTTTGTTCAATTTGCTGAGAATTGTTTTATGGCCAATAGTGTGGTCTATCTTAGAGTATGTTCCATGTACAGATCAGAATAATGTATATACTGCTGTTTTTTGGTGGAGAGATCTGTAGATGTTTGTCAGATCCACTGTGTCAAGCGTCAAGTTTGGGTCCCAAATATTTTTGATAGTTTTCTGCCTCGATGATCTGTCTGATACTGTTAGTGGGTGTGGAGGTCTTGAACTATTATTGTGTGGTTATCTATGTCTTTTCATAGGTCTTTAAGAGCTTATTTTAAGAATGTGGGTGCTCCTGTGTTGGGTGCGTCTTATATATTTAGAATAATTAGGTCTTCTGTGGAAATGAACCCTTTACCATTACGTAATACCCTGTTTTGTCTTTTTTTTATTATTGTTTGTTTAAGGTCTATTTTATCTGAAGTTAGAATAACAACCCTTGTTTTTTTTCTGTTTTCCATTTGCTTGGTAGTAATTTCTCCATCTCTTTACTTGGAATCTATGGGTGTCACTGCATGTGAGATGGGTCTCTTAAAAACATCATATAGTCTTGCATCCTTATTCAGTTTGCCACCCCGTGCCTGTTAATTGGGGAATTTAGCAGATTTACATTCAAGGTTAATATTGATATATGCAAATATGATCCTGTCATTGTGTTGTTGGCCGATTATTCAGACTCGATTGTGTACATGTTTTATAGTGTCAATGGTTTATGTCCATAAGTTTTTGTGGTGGCCATTAACAGATTTTCCATATTTAGCACTCCTTTAAGGATCTCTTATAAGGTCAGTCTGGTGGTAATGAATTCCCTTAGCTTTTGCTTCTCTGAATAGGTCTTATTTCTTCTTTCTCTTATGAAGCTTAGTTTGGTTGGATATTCAATTCTTGGTTGGACTTTCTCTTCATTAAGAAGGCTGAATATGGTGGGGTACAGTGGCTTATGCCTGTAATCTCAGCACTTTGGGAGGCTGAGGCAGGCTGATCACGAGTTCAGGAGTTCAAGACCAGCCTGACTAACACGGTAAAACTCCATCCCTACTAAAAACACAACAGTTAGCCAGGCATGGTGGTGTGTGCTTGTAATCCCAGCTACTTAGGAGGCTGAGGCAGAATAATCACTTGAACCTGGGAGGTGGAGGTTGCAGTAAGCCGATATCACACCACTGTACTCCAGCCTGGAGACAGAATGAGACTCCATCTCAAAAAAAAAAAAAAAAAAAGGATTCTAAATATAGGCCCTCATTTCCACAGTTAACCATATGGGGTGCCCTTCGTAGGTTACCAGCCCCTTCTCTCTAGCTGCCTTAAACATGTTGTCTTTCAATTCAACCTTGGAGAATCTGAAGATCAGATGGTCTTGGGGATGGTTGTCCTCTATAGTGTCTTGGAAGCGTTCTTTGCCTTCTTGAATTTGAATATTGGCCTTTCTAGTGAGGTTGAGTACATTTTCCCAGATAATATTGTGAAATATGTTTTCCAAGTTGCTTGCTTTCTTTTCCTCTGTTTTAGGGATAACAAATAGTTATACATTAAGTTATAAGTTAATGTCTCTTAACATAATCCCATACTTAGAAAATTTGGTCATTCTTACTTATACTTTTTAAAATTATTTTTGCCTGATTGAATTATTTTGGAGAACTGGTCTTCTAGCTCTGAGATTCTTTCCTCATCTTGGCCAATTCTTCTGATAATATTTCCAATTATATTATGAAATTTTTGAAGTTAGTTTTTCAGGTATATCAGATCAGTTTGGTTCTTTCTAAAATGACCATTTTGTCTTTCAGCTCCTGTATTGTTTTATTGTATTCTTTATATTCCTTAGATGGGTTTCGACTTTCTCCTGAATCTTGATAATCTTTGTTCCTATTAATATTCTGAATTCTATATCTGTCATTTCAGCCATTTCAACCAATGCTGAGGAACTAGTGTGGTCATTTGGAGGTAAGGAGACACTCTAGCTTTTTGAGTTGTCAGACTTCTTGCACTGGTTCTATCTCAACTGTGTGGGCTATATTCCTTTAGCCTTTGAAGTGGTCCTGTGGATAAGGTTTTTGCTTTCATCTTCTCTGATGTCCTTGAAGGTTTGATTATTGTATATGGTGGGTCAAGTTGATTGGCTTTCTTTCTGGAAGATTTCAGAGGCTCAAAGTTCAGCTCAGCAATCGTGTTCTTTACGCTCTAACTCTGGGGAGCTGATTTTTTCTCTGGCCTCTCAAGTTTAGAAAATCTGCTACACTGGAGATGACAAGGTATTCCTGGTCCACTGACCACAACACTCAGCAAGGTGGTGGCAGTGCATCTATGCTTGCTTGCACATGCCAGAAGCCATGGCAGCCAAGCAGGGTGCACACATGTCAGCTGGGGTGGTGTACCAGCAGGAAAGGGACTGTGGCATTCCTTTGTGAACTCATTTCTGGTCACAGTAGGAGTGAGGTATTTATTGGTGGGGGAGGTGCTAGGATCCATGTGTGCATTTGCACCAGTGACAGCCATGGCCTGAGGAGGCCAGGTTGCCAGTGTCTATGCAAAAGTTCATGCTGGCTATGGCAGCATAACCAAGTGCCTGTGTGTCAGTGGTTTGGGCACAGCAGGGTGTGCTCACACTGGCAGTGGCATGGTAAGGTTCATGCACACATGCTCATGTAGGATAAGAGAGTTGAGGTCTGGCCAGGCGTGGTGGCTCATGCCTGTAATCCCAGCACTTTGGGAGGCTGAGACAGGCAGATCATGAGGTCAGGAGATTGAGACCATCCTGGCTTACACAGTGAAACCCTGTCTCTACTAAAAATACAAAAATTTAGCTGGACATGGTGGTGGGCACCTGTAGTCCCAGCTACTTGGGAGGTTGAGGCAGGAGAATGAATGGCATGAACCTGGGAGGTGGAGCTTGCAGTGAGCCGAGATCGTGCCACTGCACTCCAGTCTGGGCAACAGAGCAAGATTCCATCTCAAAAAAACAAAGAGAGAGTTGAGGTCCACCCACATGAGTGCACTGGCAAAGCAGTGAGGCTTGGCCATGAGTGACTGCATACCAGGAAAGCAGCAGGGGAACACCGTAACTGCGTAAGGGTAAGGTTAAGCTGGTGTGTATTGGTGAAGACCTGCCTGCTGGAGCTCTCCTATGGTTGGGAATAATCTTCCACTAAAGACACTTTGATGAGGGTACCCAGGAAGCACCCTGGTTAGGTATCTGAGGCTGTCCTGTAAACAGGCATGGCCAGGCTAGGGCACAGGAAGAAGTCATTAAACAGGGAGGCAATCAGATCAAACTAGCCTCATCTAGTAGGCAAAACTGGCCTGATCTGTCCAAGTCTGACTGTCACCCTGAGGCTAAAGTTTAGAGGAGCATAGTGAGCTTTGGGTGATGGACATTGCTGACCATGATTAACTGTAAATGTTCTTACACCAAACTCTCCTGGACCCACATAGGCTGGAGTCCTGCCCCTACCGCCTCTCTGAGGATCCCTCCCTGACAGTTCAAGTGTCCATGGGGAGTATGGAGGCTCCTGTTGCCAGGATTCTAGACGTCTCTGGTGAAAAGGGGCACTCCTCACTTGTTCAACTCACCCCTTCCCCACTAGTCACCCAGGGCCTGGAATGAGTCCCAGGGCTCTGTAGCTCCATGCAGAATTCCAAACTTTCTCCTTCAGCTCAGTGTCTGTGTCCTCCCTGCAACCACTCTCATTGCCTTCCCTCCAAAGATCTGCTCAGAATGTATCAATCTTTCTGATGTCTTGGTCTCTTGGTGGGAGATGTTTCTCCTAGCTGTGTTTAGTCAGCCATGTTGGCTCCCCTTTTCCTGTGTCTTATTTTTTATTTTCTTAATAGTGTGTTACACAGAGCAGAAGTTTTTAAGATTTTTCTTTCATTGGTGTTGTATCCAAAAACACATCACCCAACCTAAGGTCACCTAGATTTTCTTTTATTATTTCTTATAGAAGCATTACCATTCTGCATTTTATGTTTAGGTCTGTGGTCCATTTTGAGTCAATTTTTATGAAGGATATAAGCATGTGTCCAGTTTCAATTATTTTGTGGGAGGCAGGAGTGAGGGGATATGGATGCCAAATATTAGCAATGCTATTATTTGAGAAAACTATCCTTTCTGCATTGAATTACGTTTATTTCTTTTGCAAAGACTATTTGCCTATATTTGTGTAAATTTATTCTATTAAATATTCTATCCCATTGATTTACATGTTAATTCCTTTGTTAGGAACATGCTGGTTTGATTACTATAGTTTTATTTGAGTCTTGAAATTGAGTACTGTGAGTCATTCAGGTTTGTTGTTCTTCAGCATAGCATTACTTATTTTAGATATTTTGCCTTTTCATATAAACTTTAGGAAAAGTATATTAATATCTAAGAAATTGCTTGCCAAAATTTGATTCGGATTGCATTGCATTTGTGGATCACATAGAGAATACTTGTCATATTAGCAATATTTGTATTTCTAATCCATGCACATGAAATATCTCTCCACTTTTTAGATCTTTAATTTCTTTCACCAGAGTTGTGTTACTTTTCTTATATAAATTCTGTACATATTTTGTGACATTTTACCAAAACATTTATTTTTATGTTATTGCTAATTTAATTATTTAGAAAGTATTTTACATTTTAATTGTATTTTTTGGTATATAGAAAAGCAATTGGCCTTGTATATTAGGCTTGTATCCAAAATATTGCAATAGTCACCACAATACTTCACTAGTTGCATGTTTTTTGTTTTTTAAACATACTGATACTTTGGAATTTTATATAAAACAAAGCATTTCTTCTTTCTCAATCTGTGTTTTTTTCTTTTTACTACTTTTTTAATTGCAAGTTAGGACTCTGAGTACATGTTGAATAGCATTGATGAGAGAGGACATCCTTACCTTATTACACATCTTAGGAGGAAGTAATGGTTTCTCATCATTAAGTATTATGTTTTAGGTATCTTTGCAGTTTATCCAGTTGAGTAAGTTTTCACCCATTTCTATTTTGCTAGAATTTTTTGTTATTAATGGATGTTGTATTTTGTTAGATGTTTTCTCTGAGTATATTCATAGGATTTTCTTATTTCTCTGCTTTAGCATATTGATGTGGTAGATTACAGCAGTAGACTTGTAAATGTTGAAATAGACTTGTGTACCTGGAAAAAATTCCCCATTTGTAGTGTGTAACTCTTCTTACACATTATTCGATGTGATTTGTTATAATACTACTTTGCTGAGTATATTAGCATCCATGTTCATGGTAAATAGTAGTCTATAGTTTTCTTATCTGTTAATATTTATCTAATTTAGGTATTAGACTAATACTGGATTCATAAAATAATCTAGAAAGTGTTCCCTCTGATTTTTTTAAAAAGAGATTGTGAGAAATTGGTGTCATTCCACTCTTAAACATTTGTAGAATTCTCCAGCAAAACCATCTGGCCCTAGTGCTCTCTTTTTGAAAACTGTTATTGACTCAATTTCTTTAACAACTATAGGCTTGTTCACACTATCTCTTTCTCTTTGTGTGAGTTTTGATCATCTTCCTCTTTGCAAGAATTGGTCCATTTCATCTAGGTTACCACATTTTTGGGCATAGCATTTTTCATAGTATTCCTTACTTCATTATTCTTTTAATGTCTATGAGATCAATAGTAATGTCTTCACTTTCTTTCTGATATTGTTAAATTAAGTAATCTCCCTTAACAGACTAGGCATTGAAAGAACATACCTCAAATACAAAGAGTCATTTTATACAAACCCACAGTCAACATCATGCTGAAAGGGCAAGATCTGAAGCATTCCTCTTGTGAACTGGAACAAGACAAGGATACTCGCACTCATTCTTCCTATTTAACATAGTATTGGAAGTCCTAACCAGAACACTCAGGCAAGAGAAAGAAATAAACAGCATCCAAATATGAAAAGAAGAAGTCAAACTATCTCTCTTTATTTACGATGTGATTCTATACCCAGAAAACCCTAAATACTCTACCAAAATGTTCCGGGAACTGATAAATGACTTCAGTAAAGTTTCAGGATACAAAATAAATGTAAAAATATTAGTAGCATTTCTACACACCAATAATGCTTAAACTGACAGCCAAATCAAGAATGCAGTCCCATCTACAATTGTCATAAACAGAATAAAATAACCAAGAATACATCTAGTCAAGGAGAGGAAAGATCTTTTCAAGGAGACTACAAAACACTGCTGAAAGAAATCATAGATGACAAAAACAAATGGAAAATAATTCTATTCCTATGGATTAGAATAATCAATATAGTTAAAATGGCCATACTACCCAAAGCAATCTAGAGATTCAATGCTATTTCCATCAAACTACCAATGTCATTTCTCACAGAAATAGAAAAATCTATTCTAAATTTCATATGAAACCAAAAAGAGCTTGAATAGCTAAAGCAATCATAAACAAAAAGAACAAAGCTGGAGGCATCACATTACCTGAATTTCAACTATACTATAAGGCTACAGTAACCAAAACAGCGTGACACTGGCATGAAAAGAGACACATAGATCAATGGAACAGAATAGAGAACCCAGAAATAAAGTCACACACCTATAGCTATCTGATCTTCGACAAAGTCAACAAAAATTAGCAATAGAGAAAGAACCCCCTATTTAATAAATAGTGCTGTGATATTTACCTACCTAGCCATATACAGAAAAATACTATATCCCTACTTTTACAATAATGAAAATTTAACTCAAGATGTATTAAAGATTTAAAGTAACATCTAAAAATATAAGAACAACAGAAAGAAATCTAGGAAACTCTATTCTGGACATCTGCCTTGGGAAAGAATTTATGACTATGTCCTCAAAAGCAATTGCAACAAAAAACAAAAATTGACAAATTGGACCTAATTAAACTAAACATCTTCCCCACAGCAAAAGAAACCATAAACAGAGTAAATAGACAACCTAAATAATGGGAGAAAATATCCACAAACTCTGCACCCAATGAAATACAAATATCCAGAATCTGTAAAGAACTTAAACAGTAATAATAATATAATAATTTAATAAAATAATTACATAATAATAATTTCATTAAAATGTGGGCAAAAAAACATGAACAGATGCTTCTCAAAACAAGAAATACAAATGGTCAACAAACTTGAAAAAAAGCTCAACATCGCTAATCATCAGAGAAATGCAAATCAAAACCACAAGGTATCATCTCACACCAGTCAGTATAACTATCATTACAAAGTTAAGAAACAACAGATGATAGCAAGTCTGCAGAGAAAAGGGAGCAATTATACACTGTTGGTGGAAATGTAAATTAGTTCAGCCACTGTGAAAATCAGTTTGTAGACTTCTCAAAAAACTTAAAAAAGAATCACCATTTGACCTAGCAATTCAACTATTATCCAGAAGAAAACAAATCATTCTACCCAAAGAAACACACATTAGCATGTTCACTGTAGCACTACTCACAATAGCAAAGACATGTAATCTATCTAGGTGTCCATAAATTACAGATTGGATAAAGAAAATGTGATGCATAGACACCATGAAATATCTGCAGTGATAAAAATAAACAAAATCCTGTCTTCACAGTAACATGAGATGCAGCTGGAGGCTACTATCCAAAGCAAATTATTGGAACAGAATAGTTCTGTTCTCACTTGTAAGTGGGAACAGATGCATGTTCTCACTTATAAGTGGGCACTAAATATTTGGTAACTACACACATAAAGATGGCAACAATAGACACTGGGGACTATGAGAGGGTGAAATGAGGGAAGAGGACAAAGGTTGAAAAACTAACTACTGAGTACTCTGCTCAATAGTTGAGTGACAATATCACTTGTGCTTCAAATCTCAGCATCACTCAATGTACCCATCTTACATACCTCTACAAGCACCCTTTGAATTGAAAATAAAAGTTGAAATTATTTTTAAAAACTCATTTTTTTTCTTAGTTAACAAGAATACACATTTATCACTTTTAGTGATTTTTTCACTGAATCAGTTTTGATATTGTGGCTTTTATCTTTAAATGTCATTGATTTATCTTCTTTTTATCATCTTTGTTATTATTCTGCCTGCTTTATGCTTAAATCACTTTTTGTTTCCTAGTTTCCAATGGAGGAATCTTATATTGCAGACTAGAACCTTCTTATTTTCCAATATATGCATTCAAAGTCATAAATTTCTTTCTAAGTACCATTTTTACTGAATCACACAGATTTTTGATAAATTGCAATTTTATTTTTACTTAGTTAAAAATATTTTAAAATTTGTTGTTGAAACCTATTTCCCCATGTATTGTTTAGAAGTGTCTTATTTAATCTCCAAATTAATGAGAACTTTTCAGCTATCTTTCTGTTATTGATTTCCATTTAATCTCTGTTGTATATGACAACATACCTCTTCTCATTTCTATTATTTCAAATTTATTAGGATGTGTTTTATGGGTGAATGTTCCATGAGAGTTTGACAATTTTTATACAGTTCCTAGATGGAGTATTTGATAAATGTCAATTAGACAAAGTCAGTTGAAAATGCTGTCCAAGTCAAATATATCCTGATAGTCTGTCTTTTTTATCTATCAAATACTAAAAGAGGGATACTGAAGTTGACAGCTTTAATGGTGCATTTAAAAAAATTTCTTGCCATGCTCTCAGTTTTTGGCTTATATATCTTCACAATCTGTTATTAGATGCATGCATGAAAAAGATTGTTGTATATTCTTAGAGAGCATTCCTTTATCATATAATGCCTGTTCATTTCTCATAAATTTTCTTTATTTGAAGGCTGCTTTGTCTGAAATTAATATATCTAATATAGAAGTATATTGATTAATTTTAGCAAGGTATACATTTCTGTATTTACTTTAATGTAGCTATGGCTTTGTATTTAACTTTGGTGAGGGATGACATAAAGTTGGCTGCTGATTTTATATTAATTTCTGAGAATCTATTTTTATTGTTTAGACCATTCCCATTGAAAGTGATTATTTATATAGTTGGATTGGCATTTATGATAACTGTAACTGTTTTTTTTTCTTGTACTTGTTCCTTTTCTTGTCCCTTTTTCTTCCTTCTATGGTTTTAATTGAACATTTAGTATGGTTTCATTTTATTACCTCTATTAACTTATCAATTATATCTATTTTAAAAATTATTTTAGTTATTGCCCTAGAATTTGATACTCACAAACACATACACACACAAATATATATATTATATATATATGTTTATGTGTGTATATGTGTGTGTGTGTATATATATATGTATATAAAGAGAGAGAGAGACAGAGAGAGAAAGGGAGAGAAAGTCAGTCTTATTCTGTCACCCAGGCTAGAATGTAATGGTGCAATCATGACTCACTATAACCTAGAACTCCTGGGCCCAAGCAATCCTCCCTCCTCAGGCTCCTGTGTAGCTGGTATTATAGATGCACACCACTATGTTCAATTTTTTTTTTTTTTTTTAGTGACAGGGTCTCACTATGTTGTCCGGGCTAGTCTGGAACACCTGACCTCAAGCAATCCTCCTGCATCAGCCTCCCAACTTGTTGGGATTACAGGCATGAGCTACCACACCTGCAAGTTTTAACAAATCTATGTCTACTTAAAATAACACTGTACTGCTTTACACTGAGTGTAGGTAACAGAACAGAGCATTCCCAAATCTTCACTCTGTTTCTTATGAAAGTTCTGTCATTCATTTCACTTATCCATGTGCTATAAACCACCTATGTGCTTTACTGTTATTACTTTAAACACACATTTATCTTTTGAATCAATAAAGAATAAGAAAAATAAGATGTCTTAGTTTATCTTCTTTGACTTCTTCTCTGATGCTGTTCTCTTTTATGCAGATCCAGAATTCTGATCTATATCATTTTTCTTCTTGTAAAATATATTTTATTTAATATCTCTTGTAAAGCAGGTCTGCTAGAGATGAGTCCTCTTCTGTGAGCTGAGATTTGTGGGCTGAAACTAATGATATATCTCCTGATTTAAGAAAGTAAAGTAAATTCAACATTCTCCTTAACAGATAAAGAAAACCCACAATCTCAAAATATTTAGAATAAAACAGTGTGATCCACAAATCACCTGGCATTCAAAAGACCAGGGAAATATCAACTTTCAAGGAAATAGAAAATCAAGAGATGCCAACCATGACACAGATGTTGGAGTAATCAAGGACTTTTAGTAAACCACTCTAATATGTTCCAATAAGTAAGAATGGACATTTTTATAATAAATGGAAAATTAGAAATTCTCTGCAAAGAAATAAATAATTAATGAAAAATCAAACTGAAAATTTAGAACTAAAACATACAATAGCAAAAAGTTAGGATACATATTGAATGGACTCAACAGGCTCATGGAGATGGAAGATTAAATACCAATAAACTTAATGATTGATCAATTAAAAAACCATTTGCAACAAGAGAAAAAAATATTGATGATAAATAAACACATTTGTTCAGCAACTTATGGAACAATACTAAGATCTAATATTTTTATCATCAAAAGCCCTAAAGGATAACAATGATAGAAAGCAGGAGTGGTTATGTTGATATCAAACAATGTAAATTATATAATAAGGAAAACTACCAACAGTGAACTGGGACATTATGTAGGGCAAAAGGGTGAATTCATCAAGAAGACATAATAGTCCTAAATGTTTATGTGTCTAATAATAGAAATTCAAAATACATTAAGAAAAAACATACAGAATTGAAAGGAGAAATAGACTAATCCAAAATTATAATTGGAGTTTTCAACTGTCTTTTCTCACTAATGATAGAACAAGTATATTAAATGAAAAAAAATGGTAAAAAATAAGCTGAATATCACAAGAAAAAAATGGATCTAATAGATATTGATCACTCCACTATCAACATCAGAATACATCTTTGAGTATATATGGAATATTCACCAAGATAAACCTATTTTGGGGCATAAAAAACTTTAACACATTTAAAATAATTAAAATTATACAAAGTATATTCTACGACCAATATGGATTCAAACTAGAAATCAATAACAGAAAAGCAACTAGACAATCTACAAATAATTTTTGAAAATTAATCAATACATTTCCAAACAGTCCATGAGTCAAAGAGAACATCTGAAAAGTATTTGGAAAATGTTTTGAACTGAATAGAAAATATAACCTATCTTAGTTTTACTTTTTACCTAAAATAGTTTTCAGAACTTTTACAATATTAAATTTACATGTTATAAAAGAAAAAAGCAGAAAAGTTTTAAAAATCTAATATTCTACCTTACTAATTTGAAAAACAAGAGAAAAATAAAATCAATAGAAACAGAATTTTAAAAATTACAAAGATCAGAAGTAAATGTAATTGAAAACAGAATAATAATAGAGAAAATGTATGACACCAGAAGCTCCTTTAAAAAAAAATCAATAAAATATCATTCTACAAAGCTTGGAAAAAGAGAGAAGAGAAATTACCAATATCATCAATAAAATAGAGCATGTAACTACATAATCAGAGATACTTAAGAAATAGTAGGGCACACTATGAAAAACTTGATGTCTATAAATTTGATCATTTAGACAAAGTAGCCCAATATCTCAAAACACACAAACTATAAGCAACTAAGGAAAAACAGATAACCTATACTTTCAAAAATCAAAAAACAAAATTAATTTCATACTTTTAAAGCTTTCCAAAAAAGAAAATCTCTAGGGCCAGATTATTTCTCTGGTGAAGTTTACTAAAAATGTAAAAGAAGATGCAGTAAAAATTCCATACAATTTCCTCCAGAAAACAGATTATATAATATTTTCCAAATTATTTATGATGCTAGCATTACCTTAATAACAAAACCAGGCAAAGACATAGCAAGAAATGAAAACTGTAGATAAATATGTCTCATGAATATACATAAACAAATTCTTCTCAAAATATAAGTAATAAAAAGTAATAAAAAGTAATACAGAGTTTATTTTAAAAATGAAAGAAAAAAATTAGTAGATAAAATCCACCACATTAAAGAACTAAAGAGGAGCAATTACACGATCACCTTAACTAAAGCATTTCTTAAAATTTAACATTGAATCATGCTTAAAATTCTCAGCCAATTAAAAATGGAAGGGGAGTTCATTAGTTGAAAAAGGTTATCTACTAAAATTAATAGATAACAAAAACTTAATGACAAAGGGCTGAATAGTTTTCTGTAAGATTCAGGTCAAGGTAAGTATGTTGATTCTAATCATTGTTATTCAAATTCCTATGGGAAGTTTCATCCAGTGCAGTAAGACAAGGAAAAAGAAAGGCAAAAGTTATACACATTGGAAAAGGAAGACATAAATATATCCTTTTTCACAGATGACATGATGTCTTTGTAGAAAATGTTAAAGAATTTACTCATGTACATATATACACACATGTACACACAAGAATACCTAGATTGTGGAAGGCTATCAAAACATTATGCTAAGTTAAAGAAACCAAAGGAATGCATACTGTGTGCTTCCACTGACATGACATTATAGAAAAGAAAAAACAACAGAATGGTGTTTCCAGGAATTAGGATTGGGGGAACTGTGTACCTACAAAGTGGTAACAGAAAGGAATTTTGAGGTATTATGGCACCCGGTATCTAGATTTTGACAGTGGTATTCATTATATGACTCTATACATGAGCCACAACTCATAATAATGTGAATTAAAATTTTACTGTATCTAATGAATAATAATTTTTAAATGAAGAGGTGATGAATGAAAAGAATTGATGTGGGAGTCGTTAATACTGAGCATAGAGAAATAAGATTAAATAGACACATAATAGAAATCACTGATTTAAAAAAAAGTAAGGAAACAAAATAAAAACTAAAAGCAGTAATTTAAGAAAACGTTGCACAAACTTATGTGTATATATTGATATATATATTTTCGAAATTATATATTGAGAAAGCAACAAGGTATAATAAAATTTCTGGGAAAATAAACCTCAACTTAGTACAAAAATCGCCAAAACATATTCTAGTAAAATTACTAAATTTTAAGAAAAAATTAATATAAAAAACATTTGGATACCTAGAAAACGAAAGCATGTAATTTATAAGGAAAATAAAATTAGAATACTATTAGTATTTTTTTACAATTTTATGTAATTAAAAAATAAATGACATATTAAGTCATGATAAAAGAAAGTGTGAGTCAACGATACTGTATCCAATAAAACTCTCAAGTAAAAAAGGTACTAAATGTTATCAGCATTAAGAAACAAGGAGAATATTGTTCCAGTGGGCATGTGTTAAGGAAATCTCTAGAAGAATGAGCTTTAGACAACGAAAATACCTACAGAGATACTGACGTAAGATTTGGTTGTGAGCAAAAAATATATAGTTATCTGTAGAACTAAGAGTAATTATGGGCTAAGGGGGAGACTATAATTCTAAAGACCATATGTTCTGAAAATATAGAAAAAAATGTAGAGAGAATTAAAAGTGTATACACAAAACCAGTTTTAATGGATTTTGTAATAATATTGGTGGTATTATTATTATTATTTTTGAGTCTGTTCCTAATATGTCATAAATCAAATGAATAATTCCAGCATTGTTTAATTCTATCATCTCTGTTTTTGAAAATCAGGATGTTTTTCAAGGACGGATTCTTCTTGTGTGGAATAATAGAGACATAAATATAGTTTAAAATTTTAAAATAAAAATTCTGTAGTCTGAAATGTAAACACATGAGGTAGTTTATGTGATACTTTATATATATACTATATATACATATCATTTACATATATGATGGTATATTTAAATCAATCCATTAGTAATGAGCATCCTTAGTGTCCAGATTATGGCCTTTAAATGCCGTTTCTTACTGTAAGAAAGCAGGGATTATTGGAGAAACAGCTAATTCCCAGCCTGGAGTTGGAAATATACAAGATAAGCCTTTTACACTTTGTAATAGTAAACAGCAAGGATGATATCAAAAACTATTGGGATCATGTCAAATGGACCCAGGTACCACCTAAAAAGGCTCTCATCAGCCAAACACGGGAATATGCATACTTCAATAATTACAATACTCACAGTGGAATGAAACCCATCAAATATATTTAAATTCATGATTTCATAATAACATTTTTGTAAACTGATCACCTCCAAAGGGTGATAGGGAACTAATTCATTATCTTATAAACTGGTAAGAAAAGGGAAATAAGAATTTACCCTCTCTTTTCTATAATAACTTGTAGCACTGAATAACCCATGAATAGATGAGGGAATTTGTCTGCTGATAAAAGCATCAAAACTTATAAATAGAAACTGAAATGAAAAAATTAGCATATGCCCATTTTGCAACTCCCATTGAATAAATAGATACAGGGTTTAATCATTAATGGTTGCTAAGTTCATAAAAAGAGAGACAATCAGATGTTATGTGCCTCACATTGGCTTGCCAAGCACTACCTATGGTTTTGCCAACAAAATCTAATCTTAATCTGATCCTTCATCTGGACCCAGCTGCCAATTTGATGTAACTATAAAGGACTTGTTGAAAGGAATAAAAGGGAAATCCATAGAATAAAGGAAACTTTAAAAACTATTAAAATTAGCAATATGACAAAGATACAGTATATTGTCTGCCAAAGCACATTTCAGTTGTAAATCTATAAAAATGCAAGGAAAAGATAGACCATAAATATCAGAACAATAGTTATGCTTGAAGGAGAAAGACCACCGTAATTGGGAACAGACACATGACAGGTATTTCAGAGGTGGCTGGAAAGGTTATAATTCTTGACCAGAACAATTTGCTTTATAACAACTTACTCAGCTATGTTTTGAGTGTTTTAAAAATATTTTTTATTTTACTTTAAAATAAAAATGTTTAAAATGATTCCAAGGTACTTACCCTCAAAAGACAAAGTAAAATTCTGGTTATATGCATTTTAAAAAGTTAGTATTCATTTGAAACTGAATATCTTGAATGTAGAGTCAAAGGACATTTTATTAACAAGTAAATTTGTGAGCACTTGCTTTGGGCCAGGCACTGTGCTATAAATTCTCTTTGTGCATCATGTTCATTTCCTATTCTCAGCATTATTAGACTGCATTTTACACATGCTGATGCAGAACTGGGTGCAGGCAGACAGGATATGACCTACCCCTAATTACACAATGATTTAATTGACAGAGTCAAGACCTACCCAGGTTGTTGCATTCCAAACCCTATGGTATAATTCATTTCACTATACAAACTCCTTTTTTGAGTCTGAGAGGGCCTTGACTTACAGAGGATACAGATTTAGTTCATGAATACCAGAATACTCTCTTCAACACACTTCAATAGAGTAAGTTTTTGGTACTATGCCAAAACATAATACCAAAGTGTTGCCTCTCCTTTTTATTTATTGAAACTACCACTGCCCATTTTTATAGAAACCCCAAAACCTTTAGCACACAGAAACACAACAAATGTTGAATTATGGAGCATAGTCAATATTCCTGGATTATTTTATTCAGAAAATTAATTATTTTCAAGTTGATATTTCTGGAAATTATTATATTTGTGTTTGGTTTGACATAACTGTAGATTTTTCACCTGCTCTCTCGTGAAGTCTGGGCCAGAGGAAAAAAGCCCAAACATTTTATCAAAGTGACAAGACAATGATCCACCATGTATCTTGGCTGCAAAAATATGTTATTAGATTCAATTTATCATGAAAAATTGCTAGATTGTGAGAAGGCTGAAATGGCAGCATGGCGAGAGTACAGCTCTTCAGTACTAATTATCTTAAGAGTTGACCTTCCAGGTCACCCCAAACCCTGTATTAATTCAGGAGGAGAGTGTAGATGGCCAGCTCAGAGACATCAGAAAATTCAGACGTCAAAATAGAAAAGGGTTCAGCTTAACTCCTGCAAGACTACATGAACAGACCCACATTACAAAGATATTTAAAGCCTCAACAATCTTATGCCAAGCTGTCTTGCAATCTTGCTTATCATCTCTCTCTGTACCAATTTCCCTGCCTTACAATGATACTACTATTCCTACCAGAAGTTTTCCTTTTTTCTATCACTTGTTGCTGTTTCAGACCTTAAGAAAGCCCTCTTTTTCCCAGCCACTTGCTGGGTGAATAATCATTCCTCCTGGTCATCCTCATCTTGTGGTCTTTCTCCTTAAGGATTCCAAAGGTCTTTCTCTAAACAACTGAACAAGATTGTTCTACTCCATAATGCCATAGCACTTATTGTCCATGCCACATGTTTAACACTTAATGTATACACTTTGAATGTGGCAGCTGAATTTATCCCTCTTATCTCTCTAATTTACTAATTAAAAGTTGAATTTATCTCTCTCCCTAGGGTAGCAATTTTTATGTAGAAGTAAGCATAAGTGAAATAGTTGGCTGATTCTTTCATTGATTGTATTCCAAATGCCATTTTGTCTTCCTTTCTTTGCTATCTACAGGCCGCTTTTCTTCCAACTTTAATCACAGGATGTGCCTGGAAGGCAGCACAGGTAAATTAGGCGGCACAGGTAAATTGCGTTCATGCATTGAATCGTATTCCCTCACAATTCAAATGTTGAAGCCCTAACACCCAGTACTCCAGAATGTGACTGTATTTGGACATAAAACCTTTAAGGAGATCAATAAGTTAACCAGGATAGTAGGCCCTAATCCAATCTGACTAGTGTCCTTATAAAAAGAGAAAATTTGGCACAAAAAAGGACACCAGTGATGTGTGCAACACGTGGACACAAGGAGAAGGTGGCCAATTCAAGCCAAGGAAAGAAACCTCATATCAAACAAGTGCTGCTGACACCTTGATGTTGGATTTCCAGCCTCCAGAACTGTGAAAAAATAAATTTCTGTTAAGTCACTCAGCCTACAGTATTATATTATGGTAATCCTAGCAAACTAAGACTTTGGAAATTTTTAAAAAAATGTTCTAAGCTAAAGTGGGAATCTTTGGCTTTGGTAATTAAGGTGACACAGAGGGTATCCAAGGGAAAACCACTTTCATCTCTTTGTTTTATTTTAAGCCATGCAAATCAAGGGACAAATAAACAAAAAGTTTGCAAAGAGACAGAGAGCAAAGAATGAAGCAGGTGTTAGGAGAAGCAGAAATGGGTATCATAGAGTAGGGAGAAAGAAGCTCCTTGGTTCCAAACCTTAGTGAATAGATCAAACTTCCTTACCCTGTATTCAATAAGAGAGTGCTTGACTTAGGAACTCTCCTTTCTGTGGGAGCTAATTTGAATATTTTCTTTGTACTTACAATGAATAGCCTGGGCTAAGATATCCACTGAGACAGAGGTGGCAAAGAAGTTAACACTGATGTGTGTATGAAACTTCAGTACTTGTTTAATTTGCAATCTAGTATATGATTTAACCCTAAATACTAATTTTCAGTTGAAAGTATATTGCTTTATTGATCCCTGGATTATCTACAAGGAGCAGAAATCCCTATTTACAGTGGCTAAATTATGAAGATTTGTTTATCTCACATTATAGAAAGTCAAGAGGGATATGGCTGCTGGAATGTCTTGGCAGCTCATTGTCAGGGTGGATTTGCCTGGGCATTTCTCTTATATTCACTACCGCTTGTTGCAACATGACTGCCCTCAGTGTCCAACATCATGTTTATGTTCAATGGAAAAAGAGGGTCGAGTGAAAGAAGAAAGGCCATGCCAGCTCCATCTGTCCCTTTTTATGCCTGATGGGCCAGACCTGGCTCACAAATGCACTGCTATCTTCAAGAGGGGATAGGGAAACCATCCAGCATCTGTAGTTGGAGGGAAAAAGAGAGATTGGTATGGAATAGACTTTAGGTAGTTCAATCAATAGAATTTTATTAATATAAATTTTAGTACACTGTGAACTTCTAAGCAATCTGTAAATATTTAAGTGTGTGTTTGTATTTGCAGCTTTTGGAAATATGAATTACCAAATTTGCTATTTCCAAAAGCTGGTGACACACACACACACACACACACACACACACACCACACTTACATTTGCTAAATTTCAATTACCAAAAATTTGCGACACTGAATGAGAGATGACAAGGGGCTGAAGAGCTGGCATGAATCATCATTTCTTCCCTTGCTTTTCCCACTCTGTGGTCTCTCCCGCTGTTGGAATCACCATTTATCTTCAGATGATTTTTTTTTCCTGAAATTCCAGTTTGAGTTTTTCTCTTAGGATCACTGTTGACCCTCATTGTCAGATTTAGGTACCAGTTAGTGTACTATGTAACTATACAATGTGTGATTCACTCTCACTCTCTCTGAAAAGCAGAAAAATCAGCACACCTTAAATCACTCCCCCCTCCAGGCATACAAAGAGAATCTCTATTTCAGATTGTGTTAGCATGAGTCTTGTAGTTGACGTTGTTTTGTTCTTTTTTTGCTCAAAAATCAATATGTTTAAATTCTATATCATAGTATTATTTGTGATAATATCCGTCGTAGATTACCAGTATAGCTTTTCATTATTATCCTTTAATGCCAAGTGCTTGTGTGGGAAAGTGGCTGTCCTATATCTGATAGCACCAAAGCTTCTTGGTGCTGGGAGTTACCACAGCAAGCCCTACCTTGTTTGCAGCTGCCTGTAGTTTCCATACTCTCTTTCAGTTCTCATTCTTTGCATTTCTGTCTTCAATTGGAGGAGCAATCTTCCCTTTCTGCTTTATATGGACTGCTCAGTATTTACCTCCATGCCCTTGAAGGCCTTCCTCATTCCCAGTGGTGTGATGAAGTCAACCCATTCTCACTCATGAGAACCCATGAAAAATTTTTAGGGATTTTGTGACCCTATTGTTATCATTAAGCACAGCCATAATTAACTTAAAATTAAGTAAACTCTCTTGTAAACCATGATCAAAATACTAAAAATTCATTACTTCCTATTTTAACATGCTTTACTGTTGTCTGTGCTCTTGGGATTGACATCTACTGTGTTTGCATGTTGTAAATACTTCACCTGTGTGTGGGCTAATGTGCGTCTCTTCCCAGCTCATTATGCAGAGAGATCATGGTGAAAGAATGAAACTAGCCAAGGTGAAAGATATTGGCAAATCCTAAAAGTCAGAGTTTGATTGTTTTGTTGATGGAGAAAATATTAACATGCAGAATAAACTTAAAAGTGTGTCATGTCTCTCAGTAGAACAAAAAATCGAAAAACATATTCTTCCAGTATTATTCTGTTATTCAATTTTCTCACATCATTGATGAATGAGTAAAGTTCAGATGTATATCTTTCTTGTTCCACTTTCATTCTACTCATTATCATAAATGAAGATACCAAACAACGTCCATATCTTAACTACACTAGTTTATCAATTGCAGTGATAGGTTTGATAAGGATCCAAGAGTCAGCAATAATCAACAGCAGGAGTCTGAGCATCAATGGGCTGTAAGAAATTTATGTTAAAGAATATTGTATAGTTTATTATTTTGTTAAAATTTTGTTATACGTCTTTTACATTAATAAGATTTATAGTAAATGTATGCTTGTATATAAATACATACCTTTTTTTTACACAGATAGTTGCTTGGGAAACATTTACAAGCATATCACTGATCATTCCCACCATTTCAGGTCGGGGATTTCTTTTCTGGGTGTTTGTTTTACCCAATACAAGGTTACCATACCCTACTTTGATGAGTAATTAATTATTTGTGACTTCCACCAGGTTTTGAACCCCTAGAAGAGAGGAATTGTGCCTCCTATCTTTATATTATTTTATTATGATGATGATGATTATTATACTTTAAGCTCTAGGGTACATGTGCACAACCTGCAGGTTTGTTACATATGTATACTTGTGCCATGCTGGTGTGCTGCACCCATCAACTCGTCAGCACCCATCAACTCGTCATTCACATCAGGTATAACTCCTAATGCCATCCCTCCCCTCTCCCCCCTCCCCATAATAGGCCCCGGTGTGCAATGTTCCCCTTCCAGAGTCCAAGTGATCTCATTGTTCAGTTCTCACCTATGAGTGAGAACATGCAGTGTTTGGTTTTCTGTTCTTGTGATAGTTTGCTGAGAATGATGGGTTCCAGCTGCATCCATGTCCCTACAAAGGACAAGAACTCATCCTTTTTTATGACTACATAGTATTCCATGGTGTATATGTGCCACATTTTCTTATATCTTTATATTCTTACACCTAGTGTAAGGACTTAAATAAATACCATGAATAAATGGATCCCTGTTTCTAGCGTATGGGTGCAGAAATTAATTATTAGGAAATTAGGTCATTGCCTACACAGCCAGTTGCAGAGCTAGCATTTGAATGAGGGTGTGAGGTAAAGTTGCTCATTTTTGAGTAGAAAAGCAAAGGTCTGCAGGATCAAAATTCCATTTTTCTGTAACAGTTTGACATGGAGGCAAGGGCACTGTTTCTAACTACTAGAATTTATGCTGATAGCTAGCAAACTGAGAGAGCAGAAATGAGGAATTTGATTGAGTTTGGGCTTGGAAAATGATACCCAAAATACAGCACTTTGACATATTGAACTAAAGGGGCAGCCTCTAGGTCTCTGTGATCTTCCTTCACTTGTGTCTTTCAAAACTTTTTCTCTCCCAACACACAGAATGAGGCTGTTCACCGAAGTTCCATTATCTACTTAGAAACTGGACCACCCAAAACAAACACAATTCTCTTTCATCTCTTCCCGGAAGTTTAACCAGAGAAGATTAAAACCCATATCACAGAGGAACAGACTAAAAATTAAATATCCCATCTAGAGCCCAGATGGACTTTGTCTCCAACTATTGTTTGTTCTCATGTCCCATGATAATTATTCAATTCCCAAAGAGAATTATGTACTAATCGTTGTCTAAACTTTGGGACTATTCATTCCCCCTAAAAAATTATTTACTTCTATGTCCACCCTTATCTACCCATCCCCAGATTATATACGCATCTGTGCCCCATGAGGTTACTGAGCAATTATTCTGCGATTCCCCATGCTATGCATGTCACAGTAAAGTTCTATGTCTTTTTCTTCTATTAGTCTGCCTTTTGTCAGTTTCTTTTCAGCAAACCTTCAAAGGATAAAGTGGGAAGCTTTCCCTCTGCCCCTACAACTATACTTGAATACCTTTCTAAAGCCTCTGTAATCACAGGAGACAAACACGTAAGATCGGCGTCAAGCAGCTGAGAAGAGGAAAAAGCATACTTGCTTAGAAATAAACAGTATGGTTCACAGCATGTTGGGAAATGAATATCACCCAGTGATCCTGAAGACACAGGGACAGTAACTTGAATTTGTGGCTGTTTCTTGGAATAGAGTCTGAATCAAAGGGAAGGGTGGATCTGATGATATTGAGATTGATATTTTTGTTTTTGTTTTCCCTCTCTTTATCCCCTTTCCTCCATATCTCTACCTAAGAAGAGAATAAGCAGTAGCCCCAACCTGTCACCAGAACCCATTTTGTCGAACAACAGATTCCTGGAAGAAACTCCAGGTAACAAAGGCAGATAAGCTGCACATTTTTCTTCTTTGATAATAAAATCATTATTTTTGTTCCCTTAAGGACTATCTACTTACAGTGGAATTTAACATAAGTTTAATTTTCTTGTCTAATCTTCCCCTTCACTTGACTAGTTTACATTTTCTGCCCCATTAAAAACCCCTTGTAATTCAAATGGCAGCAGCCTGCTTGAAAAGGCTGATTGTATTGACAACTCTGAAGGAGGGAAAGTTTGAGTTTTTTTAAAAACATCTTCTTACCCCTTAGTACCTGCTACCTCCTGCCCCCATACACAGTCATATAAATTTCAGTTTGTATCTCAAGTGGGCGCTGTCTTCCTGGATCTTAATTCCTAAGGAGTTGGTTTATTACATGTGCATCACCCTATCAGCTGAACTCTCTGTTGCCCTCCCTTAATTCATTACTGTTTGTAAAGAGCTCAGAAGGCGAATGATGCTATAGAAGTGCTAAGCATCATGATTTCATTGCCTTATTTCAGTTCTTATTGGAATAAAGTATCATCATAATTACCAGCTTGTTGCATTTGTAACTCAGGAGGGGGAGACATATAGCAGTAATACCTTTAGTAGTTCCATTTCTAAATTTCTGGAGAAGCCACTGAATCTTGTAGTGAATTCCTGGGATCATTCTCCAGCTTCATACAGTGACTAGCTGTATGAAAACAAACTTCATGAACATAAATTGTATATAATAGGAGAATTTTCAATAGTAGATTAAAATGTTTCTGGAATTTGTATTCAAGTCCCTTAGGTTTCTGGCTTTTATTAAATGATTATATGAATCAGGACAATCATTTAATTACACTAAGTCACAGTGTTTTCACCTACAAAATGGGTGAAACATTTTGTTCATTTAGTCAATAGGGTCATTATGAGAAGAATCAGGTTAGGTAATATACTTAAAAACACTTGGTAGCCTCAAAAAAAATGTTTTAATATCTGTTATTTTATTTTTTGTAAAATAAAGGAGGAGATTAAATTTCTAGAACAAGAACATGTAATGGCGACCTTAAGAAATGTAAAATGTGCTACTCAGAATTTATTTTTCTGGAGGTGAAATGATAAAAGTGACTCTGGCCCATAATTATTGACTCAAAAAGCAGAAGTCCCCTCTGGTTTACATTAGGTAGAAAGAAATTATAATGGGCCATTGGGACAAATAAAGAAGATGGTAAAGAAAGGAGGAAATAAAAGATTACTCAGAGGCCAAAGTTAAGGGAAATGGAGAAGAAAAATGGCACAGACATGAATAGAGAATGTCGGAGAAGTGCCAAACTGAGAGGAAAGAGGATACATGCAGCATTGACTTCTTAGGGCCAGTAATGATCACGGTTATTGTCCTTTCTCTCATCAGTAAGTTTTATATTTGGTTGGCTCTGGCTGAAAGGAAGGCAGAATTGCACCGTGGTTGAAAGTGTGGGGTTTGAACTTAGACTTCCTCTGTTCAAATCCTGGTACTTATCAGATATGAAAGAGTTATGTTCTCTCAGCACCTCATTCTCCTGCTTTCTGGATTCTGTTGGTGCTAATAAGAAGTCACCTACTATTTTTTCTTATCTTTTGAAGATTCATTCTCACCCTTCCCCTCATGCTTAGATCTTCTCTTTGTCTTTGTGTTCTCTAGTTTTATTAGACAATATGTAGGAGAGGGTGTCTTGGGATTTCTTGTAATATATGGTTTTTGAGGTTCTTTGGATTCTTGAATTCAAGGTTTGTTAATCATAACTCCTAAGAATTCTTCCTTTAGTTTTCAGCTCATAAATGCATTAATGAAGTAGATACATAGATAGATAGGTGGGTACATGGATGAAAAGATAGGGAGAGGATAGATAGATGATAGATAGATTCAAGAGGTTTCACTGTTTTCTACTAGCTCTCTTATTATTGTAAACTTGGAAACTGTCTTGTTCTATATCCAAGCTGAATATCACCAATACCCTTCCACATCACAACCAGGAATTTCAAATACACAGAGAACCCAGATGGCTGTGGTGATCATATCTTCGTGACTCTGTTTATATTCTCACCTTTCCCCCACTCTCTGGCAAATACTAATTCAGAAGACTTTGAAAAAATTAAAAGTAATTTCCCCTCAAGAAAAAAAAAATGAATTTATCCAACCATTCAAAAGATGAGGGTAAGTTTTACCTCCTAGGAACAGGAAAAGCTGAGGTTCAACTCTGTTGAGCAAACTGTTACCAACAATTGGTGTGATTTTTCACAAGCAATTTATCTCCCTTAAAATGTCTAATTTTCTACCTCTAATATGAAGGAATAGAACTAAAAATCTTAAGGCTTCACCCTACTTTTAAAAATTGTATAAATCTTGATTATTAAGACAATGCCTTTAGAAAAAAATATTGCACATTCAAACCACTTTGGAGATACAGCTGCTGACAAGCTCATGTGAAGAAACAAGTTTAGTGGAAGGTTTCAGAGTACCTACTATGAATGGGCCCTATGGATGCTCATCCAGTCACTACCGGTCTTACTTTAGGATCCCAGGGCATATGTTTCAGGCTCTGCCCCTGTCTTTGTTGCATCCAGGCATTTCTAAACCTAGTAGGAAAAAAGTTATGGCACAAAAGGTATTGAAACCATGTTGTACCAAATGTTAAGGTAAAAGGCCTCACCCCACCTATTAACACATTTGATGTTATTCCAGATATAATTATAGATTCAAAATTTTACTTAGAGATATGTAATCTGTAACTAGATTTTGTCTATCTCATCAGTATGCACCCATAAATGTCAATAATCAACAATTTCAAATGATTTACACTGACGGCTAAATCCCTTTCAGAAGTTATTATGAGGAGCTAAAAGATTGATAGTTCATACGTATGTAGTGGTCAGACTCCACACAGATCCCTAATAAGTTTACAACCCCAGATACTCAAGTCTTCTTTTAATGAAGACATAAACCTCACAGAAATGTTCATGCTTCCTGGTAGCCCTGTTTTCCGTTCTGCCATTTTGCTTCTATCAGTCTCGTTTCCCAGACTGATTATTAAATATATCAAATTATGTTACTGTACTGTGGCCCCTCCAATGATTCGCCATTTGGGATTTTGTTGTAGTTTGTGATGAAGCATGCTCACAAAATACCATTTGATGACTACTGCCCCACCTACAGCAAATGAGAAGCAGGCAAGACACATTTGGGAATTTCTTCCTAAACTATAGGTAATTGTAGTGCCACTTAGACCCTGTTAGTTCAATGCACGCCCAGGAAACTCAGTGGGATTTCGTCAGTTTTTAGGTTTCAGAAACAAACCCAAAACGGAGGTAATGGTCAGTCCTTTAATCATTTACTGCAATTGTATAAGCAACAGGTTAAAACCAGAGAAAGTTTTGACTCTCCTTATTTTATTCTCTGTCATGGAACAAAATGCCTTTTGAGAGTCAGGCAGACCAGTACAGATATGAGAGGAACAGCCACAGGGGTGGAGAAGAACTAAGGGAAGGCAGCAGAGAAGAAGCAAATGCCAAGTAAAGTAAGAACTAAACAATGATTCTATGATTTGGCAACAAGTGTATTGCAGGTTATTTTAGGAAGGGCAGATTTAAGCAGGTTTGGTAAATAGTTGAAGAAGTTCTCAGAATTACATAGGAGAACCAGCTGCTGAGATGAAATTAGAGACTTATAGCCATGGGCAGTAGGGTACAGTAGAAAAGAAAAAGGTGTCAGACTTAGAACAATATTATAAGACCTGCTTCTAGAGCAGCTTATGCTGTTAAATCACAGAGTGACCTTAAGCAAGTCACTAACACTCACTAAGGTCTTTGAGTCCTCGTCAGCCACAGTGGGGGTCTTTGTCTCTCCTGCCAATGAGATGCAAGGTTGTTATTTAGAGGACTTCATGCATGGAAGTCAGTGATGCATGCTGAGAGGATGCCGGGGCACTAGGAGGAGTGCAAAGGTAAAGCTGTAAAGGATGTAAGAGAATAGGACTTATATAAGAGAAGGTTGTGTAAGCATATGCTAAGAAGAAATAATGGAGAAAGAAAAAAAATTAAAGTAAAATTTAAAAAAAGGAAATGAAAAGACTAACACCAAAAACGAAAGTGCCCAATGAAACTATAAAGTCAACAGCAGTAGGAGTAAAATGCTGGCAAGTGGAGATACATTATGTGCAGAAGGGGTTCCTGTGTGTGTGTGTATACATATACACACAGACACACACATACATATACACACATACTATATGATATTATAAATGCATATTTATACATAATACTTAAGCATTCTATGCATTATACAGTATAAAAGATATATTCTATATCACATGTTAGATGTAATATATACTATAATATACTATAATTACATATTATATGTAATGCATAGGAGAATTAAATGAGATACACATAGTCATTCACACACATATCAATTGATTCATTAAAGTTGATAAGAAAATGCAATTGTCTATCACTAATACTACTTATCACATGTGATCTGGAGCCACTCCCTTAAAAACAAAGTCTCCATTTTCTAATTTTAAAAATGCATTTAGCTATTATGAGTACTAAGATATGCACACACACAAGCACACAAATACATGCACACCAAATAGAGTACCTGGCTTACCAACATTGTTTAATAAATAGCCTTAACTGCCATTTATAATTATCACTGTTACATAGTAAAAATATTTGGAGAAATTAATGGAAATTCAAAGTAATTAGGATAAGAGAGAAGAGTGGAAGGGATGTAAGAAGAATTAAGAGATGACAGTATAGAAAAGCAAGAAAAGAGCTTAATGAGTATTCCTGCAGAAGAGGAAAAGAAGACAGTATGTGCATATTGGGAAGTGGGAGGTATCATTTCATGGGAAGATTTGTGGGAACCAGTGACACCAGAGATAAGAGCAGAGGCCTAGGGAGAGATCACACTGTGAGAACCCTGATTATTAATTCTATTGGATATATCAAGGGACATATTTGAGGTAATTCAAAATCTAGGATGCAAGAAATTTGATATGAGCATTAGATGAGATGATAAATTGAATTTATTATAGAGAAGATATCAAAAGTAAAAAGGACCAATACTATTCAGAGAACTTTGTGATGATTCTACTGAATAGGCCAAGGCTAAAGACCCTGTTCACTAATATGAGGATGAAACAGTGCCTATGGGCAATTTTTGTTTAAGAACTAAAATGAGTTACAGCTGTGCAGAGGACATCTAAAGATCAACTACTGATGAAACTCAGGAAATCATTTAAGTAAAAGGTACAATCAAGTAAAAGATTTTAGATCTAGAGAATAAGTACCAATTGTATAAGGAACTCTGATAGCTTCTGGGGACAAAAAGGACACATCTATCCAGACTACACAAGAAAATAAAATAAGAAAAAGGGGACCAAGGACAAAAGACAGACTCTGCAACTTTGATGGGAAAAAAAATGTCCATGGAGTTGTAGCATCTGCTCAAATTAATACAGAAAAAATGCTCAGGGTGTTGTTAACATATTCACAACAGTGTCCCTTCCTTTAATAGGCATCTTTGAGACTGTCTCATTTTGGGTTCTGTGATAATCTCTAAGGATAAAACCCCATTCCAAATAATAACAAACGAGTATATAAATAAGATAATCCTTACATTTACGAACCTCACAGTGTACTAATACTGTACCACTAAAAACAGCTTCTGGGGTATTAAAGTATAGGAGGGAGGATAATGAGGATGAAGTGCAGGTTGTGAAATGAAAGAGGGAAAAAAGAGAGAGACAAACAAATGTAAGAACCCAAAGAGTCTGGCAATGGAGAGAGCACTCTCCTTTCTTTCCAAAGAGGTACTTGCTCTGAAGGCTAAGGATGAGGAACTAAGAAAACCCATCTATAGAAATCAATAGACAGTGTTGCAGTCTTGCCAATGCACCATAATGTTTCAGTCTTGTTGTCTGAGGTAGTACATGGAGTTCTTTGTCTCAGGACTAAGAAAATTAAAGAGCATGGACACCGGGTGAGGTAGGAGTGAAAGTTTAGTAAGAGAAGGAAGAAGCTCTCTGCAGTGAAGAGGGGGCCCAAGAAGGCTGCCCACTATGAGGTTGGGTCTGGGGTCTTTTATACTGGAAGAGGAGGAATGTGCTGACTGGTCTGCAGGCTGTCTTGAAGAAAGCACTACTCAGTTTGATCTGGGACCCTGGGTGGGGACCAATCAGGGGCTGAAGCGAAAGCTTGGGCCAAGACCTTGGCCTGTGACCATTAAGGGTCTTAAGTGAAAGGTTAGGCCAGACCCTTGACCTGGGACTAATCAGGGGCTGAAGTGAAAGCTTTGCCCAGAACCTTGGCCCAGGACCTATCAGGGGCTGAAGTGATGATTCAGAGAGGCTCGGCTTATAGTTTAAAGTATGCCCAAAAAAGAAAAGGAAGGGACCCACCAGAGCCCATTATGTACGTGCCCACAAAGGGAGAAGAGATTATCTCCTGGAAGCCCTCTGGTGACACAAAGGATAATGGCATTTCTATGTTGGGCCTTGTTTCTTTATCTGAGTGGGCTGGAGGTTTCTGTAAGTTTCCTTATCTGAGTGGGCTGGAGGTTCTTCTATCTATTTAGCTACCAGTGTGTTTCAGGCACAACCCCTGTGTAAGTCTATTCACTCAGATGTGAGGATGAGGCACTGACCCGTGTGTCAGGGGCTCTCTGGGAACGTTTTTCTTTCTGTCTACCTAAGGCAAGCTAGCAAACTCCTCTCAATAGCAGGTATAAACAAAATGAAAGCAACTGGACTAAAGTATATGGAACCGGGTAACAGAAAGAAAAGAGTAGAGGAATGGGTGAATCGTAAATCTCCTACACAATGGGAAGAGGTAGGAATACAGAATGTAAGATGTCTCATTTATACAGTTTACACAATCAACATTGGGGAATATGATTTTAAAAATAATTACACATCAGTGAATCAGGACAATTGATACCAGCACCAGACATAAGAACAACTGTGCTTAGTAGCTTTTACTTAGAATATTAGGTGAGAGTGTCTCATACAGCTCAGACACCATTCGTCATCTTATGTCCCACAAAGTCTGGAGCAGGTGTCACTTTATGATAAAATGTACATAATGGAGCCCGTCTGTCAAGACTCAAGCTCTACCTGACTAGCTGCGTGATCATGGGCAAGTTTTTTAACCCTTTTCTTCTTTACTTACCTCAGATGTAAAATGTGGAAAATAGTTGCAAAAAAAAGCACTTCGGATAATGTTCACAATTAGATTACCTGTGTAAAGAATATAAAATGCTTCCGACTTAGTAAATACTCCAAAAATATCAGCCATTCTTATTAGCATCATAAGTACCATAATAAATAGTTGGTTCAGAGGTGTAATAATGCCACCAAGGACTTAGTTCTTCATAACAATTTATCCTGCTAGTCTGGAGCTTAGCAAAATCTCCCTGTGGTCAAGGAAGCAGTAGTTCTAAAATTCATTTCTTCAAAAGATAATGGCCAAAAACCAGGATAAGAGTGGTAGTGTCTGATTACTTTCCAAATATAAATCAGAGGATACTCCTCCCCACCTTCTCTTGTTATTAGAGAAAATTGTATCTCCCAGAAACTTCTCAGATGACTCGCTCAGATGCTTCTCTTTGCCTAGATATGACTTATCAATCATTCTTAGTTATTAAGGAGGTCCGGACAGCAAAAATTTGGCATTTTCAGCACCATTTTGGAAGAGGGACTTTTTCATTAAGAAGTAGAGAAGATGTAAATGATTTTTAAATTGATAAGCATCAATGTCTACAATATTTTGAAATATAAAGCAAAAGTCTTTTATCATAACTATTATTGATTTTTAAGAATTTGATAAGATTCTTAAATAAGTTCATGTTGAATTTGAAAGAAACCTACAAATGTGATGAGTAAAAACAGAGGTTGTACTGAGTGAAGAGGATATTTCAAGCTACAGAAATATACAGAGAGAACAGATCAAACAAAGGTGAGGGGAAAAACAAGGAAAAATAAGGGAAATTTGTGTAGATAGGGTGAAGGTTAAAAAAAAGAAAAGATAAAAAAAGGTGAAGTCATTATCTATGAAGAGCTTAGAGAACCCAATCATAGTGCAACAGAGCAATGTTGGATTGGAGATAAGAACTTATTAGGTTAAAATATTGATAAAATTATTTATTTATGGTTGGAAGAAAAACCTATGCAGTAAAATATAAAATTATAGATTCATACTAGAAAATCTATTTGAGAAATTTAAAAAATCATCAAAAATCAAATATGTTGTTGATGAAGCAAAAGTGTTGTTAATTTTATGGCATTGTAAAAATCTCAGAAGGAACATAAAGAATGATTTTGAATGGATTTCTTGCAGTTGTATGTGGAAAAAAAGTGAAATTCCCAGGACATTAAAATAAAATAGATTAACAATTATATTTTATGGCAGTAAAGATTAGAGACTGGGACAACAAATACTAATAAAAATTCTAGAAACTCTGAAAAGGCTAAATGTTGGATCAAAAAGAGGTAGAATATTTCTGATTATTGGTCCCAATATAAGTCAGGTGACATACAACAAGAGGAAAATGGGATAGGCATTTATTTACAAGCAGCCAGCTTTTATTTGGTAGATAATTTTCTCATTAATATTTCATAAATATAAAGTGTGTCAGAGGAGCTGGTGTGAAATGTTCCAAATCTGTGTGTGTATGCTGGTCTGAAAATTTCATAGGACCTTTTATTGTATATCTGTAGACCCTCTCAAAAAAAAAATACATTTGATAAAAGTACAGTGAACATATTTTGGAAGGAGCTATGTGGCATAAGCTAGAATGAGATATAGTTTATGTACAGTGCATTAGAACAGAGATAGGAGTAAAGCTGTTCCTCAACCTCAGCAGAATTGAGATTTTGGAACAGATAATTCTTTGTTGTAGGGAGCATTCTGTGTATTATGGTGTGCGTAGTAGCATTCCTGTTCCTTACACATTGGATATCACCACTTCCTGGCTGTGGCAAACAAAAATGTCTCCAGATATTTTCAAATGTCATTTGGGGAGCAAAATTACTCCCAGATGAGAATCACTGGGATAGAGGAAAAAGGCTACCATATAATAAAGATAAAGTGAAGAAGAAAGTAAAGAGGAGCGGGGGAAAAAATCCCAAATACTGTAACAGCAAAATGAATAGAAAAGAAGGAATGATGAATACAGAGAAGAGGAATAAGAAGAAAGAAGAAAATAAGGAAAATGAAGAAGGAATATGGTAATCTCAGAGAAAAAGGACTTGAGAGAAAATATGGTGTATGTAATAAATGAGAACTTCTTGAAAATATTTTTAAAGTAAAGTTGTAAAGAAAATTTGAGAAATAAAACAAAGGATAAAAGATAAAAATGAAATTTATATTAGGATATTAAATAATATCATTGTGTGCGGTAGGCATGGAGTATGTTTTCTTTTTTTAACATGTATTATGCCTCCATTAGGTTTTAGGTCAGATTATAAAGGGGAAATTTACTACATATGGTCCTGTGAAATATTGGGATAAATTTAGAAAACATCTTAGGGATCACCTATAGGAGAAAAAGGATAAAGCATAATATTTAGGTTTATTTAATATTTAATACTTGGGATTTTACCTTGAATATGAAAGAGAAAAATAACTAAGATTCTCCTTATCCCTGATAAAGTATAACTATCCCCCATAAGAAAAAGTAGTGGAAGACTTAAAGGTTTTTAAAGGGTTGAGGGAAATAGAAGAAACTGAACAAAGCACAGATACCACATGTAATGTATAATCACTGCTGGATCCAGCCAAAGTCTGGAAAGACTGTAGCCATCCATTAGAAGACAAGTATTTGGTTTCCAAAGGTAGCTTAATTTAAAAACTATGCCTAAATTCAAGTAGGAAAAATTATTTTAAAAACAGAAAGTGGTCAAGTCCTCATTACAAGAAAAGAGGAAGATGAACTATCTTTGGGGCAGACTATCTGTGAACCACTGATGCACCTATGTGAGTAAGAATCTGGAAGGAGCCAGAATGGTGAACTATTACTGCAAAAGCATAGGTGAGATAGGTGAAGAGAAGCAGTAACTTTGAGAGTATTGTGCTATAAAAAAAATTGATATGCAATGACTGTGGAGGTTTTGCTGGTTTCCTTCAATGAAAGAAAAGCTGTAAATATGAATAATAGGTAAATATCCTGTGTAACAAAAATAAACTTATGAGAATCAAATGAGAAAAAGGATATAGAAGTGTGCTAAGTTGAAGGTATGATTCGAAAAGGAGATATGTTGTCATCTGGAACTCTAAACTCTCTCTTGTGAACTCTTAAAACATTATTTTTCACACCTGCAAGACATACATGACACATACAGGTGTCTCGTGAGGCAGGAAAAGACAGGATGAACAGGCCTCGAGATTTCCAGTGACCCTCTGTCTACAAGGCCACATAAAAAGGTACAAAAGAAATGAAATGCCTGAGAATGTCTCATCATCCATAAATTTCTGCACACATATACAGAGGTATAATTATTAATGATAACACTAACAAGTAGTGTTAATCTCATAATCCTCCACAAACCAGATGAAATGACTTTTGGAGGTCACAGATTGGTTTCTTATCACTGTTGTCTTGTATTTCTGAAGACAGTTCTCCAAACTAACACTAATATAGACAGAATTTTCCAAGGCACCTAGATTATAACCTCCCAGTAAACAGAAATATCATATCATTTACCTTATCATCACTATTGCAGACTACCGCTATACTAAGCATGCCTTGGGTATTCAAATATTAAATTTAATATTAATTTAATATATAATATTAGTATTAAAATATTAGACTGAAATGAGTGCAATTAAGCGGATCAGAAGAAATACACATAATGAAAATTGAAACAATGTGTTGATCCACAAGAATTATAGTTTTGCAGCGGCAATGGATTAAAAATAATTGTGCATGAACTTAATATTCTCAGCAATGTAGAGAAAGTGAACCACAGGTAAACACTATGGTAAACACTATAGTGAAACAGTACTACTAAACTCCTTTCCCTGTCATTCAATGACTCTTACACTGTGGTTATATGTTCTCCTCTCAATATAATCTTTCATTTCACAACTTGAGTATTCTCTTTCAATCAAAGTTGACTCTCCCCTCATACTTTGCACTAGTTTTATCTGGCATTAGCTCTTGCTTGCAATGCCTTTCTGAGTACATGTATACAAATCTACTTGTCTTTCCAGGGAGGTCACTGACACCACTATCTACATCCAGGTTTTGTAACCTCCTCTAACTCTCAGATGTCTATAGCATGTTTAGTCACATACATATTCATTAAATACTGTATTATTCTCTTCCCCGTGTTTCAATGTAGCCTTCCCTACTTGATTAGAAGGTACTTGAGGATAATGTCCTCTTTATTACAGCACAAGACTACTATTTAATAAAATTGTATTAATTAATTGATTGCTAGGTCCAAATTTTAAAAGGTGTAATGAATTATAACACCTTATTCTTCAGATAAAATCTACCTTTAACTAGAAAATTTAATCTTAAGAAGTGTACAAGTAGAGATTTTGACTCATGTATTTTGGTGATGAATATTCTGGGACGATTCTAGTTTTTTAACATAAGAAAAAATGAAAGAAAGCATAGGCAAACCGTGTTTTGGATCTTTCCTCTTTTTATCACATAGAAAGAGTTGGCTGGCAGCGCTCAGAATCCTAGAGTCTGAGTATATTGTAAATACAGTCTAAAGGGCACCCAAAGGATTCTCATATTAAAATGGAGAGTGTATTTTTTTTTTTTTTAAAGAACCATGCTCCCATAGCCTTCTATTGGAGTCTTCCACAGGGGTTGATAAAAGATTGTCATTAGTCCTAGAACCAGAGAATTTGAAATAGGGAGCAAAAAACCACAGGGCTAGTACAGTTGGATTTGGATCTACAGGTGTTGGTGAAAATCTCAGGTATCTTCATGGTTGATATAAAATGAGCTCTATCTGTCTATGTCTATGTCTATGTCTCTATCTATCTATCTATCTAATCTACATATCTATTGAATTGTGGAAGTAATATGTTGAAATAATTGAGTGAAGACACTTCAAATTTGAAATTTCAAATGCAATTGCAGTCCTGTCAAGAACTTAGCATATGAGTGGACTGAACCACAACATAATATTCGTGGAAAAATTATAGAAGGAAGTCTCAGTTTATTTCTGTTTACCTGTCTTGTGTCCCAGTTTATCAACTCATTAACAATTCTCCTAACATTTGTGTTGGGGCTACTGTAAAATCCAACACTAACATTCTTTTTGTCACTTCTTTCTGGACAAAGCTAAGAAATTTGCCTGTAGACCAGGAATATAGCATCTGTCATATTGTTCCCTTTTTCTTACCCCAGATTCTATATATTGTGGCCCCAAACTCCATGGAAAGAGCTTTCCAACTCACTGCTCCCTGCTTGCAAGCAATGGTGCATACTGTTCATGATCAAATGGAAGTTTTATTTGTTGCACAATAGTGCAATAGTGCAATAGGTTGTTTTGAAATATGATTTCGGTAGAGTTGAGCATTCTTAGCTGTCTTCAACACACTGGGTAATCACACCATTGCTCAGTAGGCTAAATTATTTTAAACCTTTCAAAAAAATCACTTCTCTGCTATCTGCAGGTTTTCCAGGAACAATCTCCATGAAAACGACTCCTAATTTAAAGGAAACTAAGGCATTCCTCACTACTGACAAGGAAAATGGCTCTTTTTGGCCAAATCATAGAAATGAGCTTTCTTAAGTACATCGCACCTTTAAAAGCTGACATTATTGCCGCAAAGCCTGAATGGTATCTTGTCAGCATGGAATAACCAGACTGGGCCAAGTTGTCATTTTTGACAGGTCAGTGTAATGAGCAAAAGAACGCTGAGTTTGTCTAAAAGTTTTCACTTGCATCAGCAGGGTAGAGCTGTTCGAGGCGATAACAGCCCTACGTATATGACTCATTAAATGTGTCACATTATCAAACGTTGTGTCCCACACTATCACAGCCACCACATTTATGCTTTGTTTCCTCCCCCAAGTACCCCCCAGAAGTCTTTATATTTCTAATTTAAAAAGAGTACACATTGCAGAGATATCAGACCCTGGATATTAGCTGTGTGTGATTAGATGAATGCCAAACGTTCAGTTCCTTTCAAAACACATCACAGAGATAAATACTAACCTAACTCAATGTAGATTTCTCTCTGGACATTTCTCCCCTATTTTCTGGAATTTCTCTGGTAACATTTTTGCCATTAAGAAAAGAGGGGCAGAGAACTAATAAAAGGAACAAATAGGAATTGGGTAAAATTGACATCTGATGGCCCTTCTGAATTACTGGTGACAGTTGATATAGAGGGTGCCTATTTACCCATGCCAAGGAACCTACACAAAGAGTTACCTTTTGGATAGGAAGCACAAATGCAGAGATGTGAGATCACCTGAATTCAGACTTGTCAATAGATAGCAAAGCTTGAGGGTTCAGCTTCTTCCAGTGTACCAGCTAGCTGCGATGCCCTCTCTTAATCAGATGCATCAAACAACAGAAAACATTTTTCCCCACTTCAGAAAAACTCACTTAATGTTCATGACTAATTAAATTCTTACTCTAGTCATGATTAATGTAACAAATAATTACAGCTTAGATCTAATATAGATAGAACTAATTGTTCTGCCCACAGTGCATCATGACTAACAATTAAACACAGCTTTTAAAGCATAAGGAAGAACTGAAGAGTGACCTTCACCTGGCTTGATAGCGTCTGTTCTCCTCATTTCTTGTTTCATGGAAAAAGGTTTTTATTTGTTTGTTTGTTCACATTTCTCTTTTATTTGATTTTAGGTAAGCCCTACTTCTTTACACTTCTTGCCACCGGTTCAACTTGTTGGCTGCTGGCGTTAGCAAGTGGATCACTATTAGAAAGTAGTAGAGGGAGGTTATATCAACTGAAATTTCCCCAAGGCTCAAAGTGCAAAAGTGCCCTCCACATTGTCAAAGTGAAACATAACAGGGAACTGTCAAAGCTCAGACAGCAAAGTAGCAAATCTGGGCCATGTGTCTGTCTGCTTTGGTACCAGTAAGTCCCATCCCAAGAGAATTTTTTTTTCTTTTATTCTGCAGCCCTAAAGTGGAAGGGACTGCAGCTGAGTTGCTGGAGAGACTCTGAATATACAGTCCACCACTGCAAGCATTCACAGAACCTTTTGGGGATTCTCACGCTGTGGATTTAAAAAAAAGTTCCTGGTTTTATTAAATATCCGATAGTATTAGAATTGATAACTTCCCCACATACTTTGGCAAATAGGGGGTGCATTGAATGCTTTACTGAAGATCTGCTTACACAATTAGTGTATAAATATATATATCTATCAACTACTTTGGCTTTCCTTGACAATTACAAAATTCCTTTTTTTTCAAGGCATGTTTAAGCATAAGTTATCTATATGAACTAACACTGCATTCATTAAAATGGCCAGGGAAGGAAACCTCAGATACAACTGTGCTTCAAATAATATTTTTTAATATGCTATTACTAATATTTTTAAAATATACAAGGCCAGTTTCCTGACTTGGTAGAATCTAGTAGACAAATAGACTACTATTTTCCTGTTTAAGAAACTAAAGACATTTTGGATAGATTGGGGAGCCAGAAATAGAAAATTCTATTTGTACCATTTACATAATTAATCTGATACAATTCTTCTAAATATATTCACAGCTATGTAATAATTTATATTGTTTGAATATCTACCATGTAACCAGTTTTTGTTTAGTGATGGTGATTCAATAATTTCTACCTTTTTTATCTTCACTGGATAAAGTATATGTAATTCTAGACAGCATTCAGTTAAACTAAACTCCAACTCAGGCGATGCAGGGCAAAGTTACTCACATAGCGCAAAGCTAACACTGCAGACATCTGCCCTCCGCCACACTTTCAGTGCTTTGTTTTTCACAGTAAACTTTGCAATGACACATTTTTTCTTTAACCAATAATTTTTGGCTAAGTTCCTCTATACATTTTAGATAAATTCTGTCCCCAATAAGAACTAGTTTTGAAGAAACTGGTTGGATGCTAAAATTTAAGTGGTGATAATAATACTGCTAGTCAGATACAGATGTGTTGTGTTGATCTGAAAGTTCTTGGTTCATTCTTTTCAATGAATTCCACCTTTTCACTCCATGTATGAGTTCCTATTTCAATTACTTTCCAAGTCTTTCATTTCTTTTAGAATTGGTCTTACTCTAACCAATCTTACTACCCTTAAGCTCCAATAATTCATGTCAATAAGACTTGAAGGATGTGTTGTGTGGACAAAATGAATGAGGCGCTTCAAACTCAGAGACCGATATGTCTTGCCATCGTTGTACCTGCAGGGGGCAGAGCAGAGTGCCAGTGATCTAGGAGTGGCTGAAATATGTTCATAACCGATGAGTGGATGGATGAAAGAGTACTGCAGAAGGGAGTTTTGTGGTAGATATTTCCTGTGGCCCCTATGGTGCCCGTGAGTACCTTCCATGGTTAATTTTCTATGGCAACATTATTCTATGATAAGCACACAATTCCTCAGAAGCCCACAATTTTAGAAACTTTAGTACATAGATTGTCAAATTTAACAGGGTCATTGGATGGTTGCCACCGTTTTCAAATTTCCAAAGAGGATTGAATTTAAAAATAGACTCAGTATGTAATTTTTATAATTCAGCCTTTTCTGTATAAAATTTAAAAAATAATATAAATATTTACAGCCATTATTCAAACTTTTTAACCACCAAAGACACTCTCCTTATTTTATTTCCATATGAGCCTAAATATTTGAGACACCATCAGCAACTAATCAGAGCTTCTATCTAGTTTAAAAACACAAAGGTCATTCATTATTTGGACAGTAAAATGATATAATTTCAGCCTCAAGCAAATTGACTCAAATGTACTTATTCTTTGCAGCTTCATCATGAGTAAACATATGATTTTTGATAGACTTCTTGAAACATTGAAAATAACTCGTGAATAGGATCCTCACCCTATCCATTATGACCTTGCAAGAATTTGAAGGATTCAGGGGCTCTAGGTTAGGAACATAACTTGTAAAAGCATTACTTCACGTAAAGATGGTATTTTGTGTCAAATCTTTACATATATATATATAGCTTACACACACACACACACACACACACACACACACACACACAGAGAAAATATTTCTTGGCTGCCCGAAGTGTGAGATTTTCTATGACCCCTTTATTTTTATTCGGTGTAAGCTCCTTTAAATTACTACAGCCCGTAACAAAGACAAATTAAATTTACGCTGCTTTTAGACATTACTGAAGAAATTCTGTAATCTTCATTTCATTTGGAAGCAGATAAATAATATTTGTATCTTGACATATTTATCAGTTGTATGCTCATTTCAAGCTGGTTTTCTGGGAGACTTTAATTTATAGCTCCTATTATTTTGTTTTTCTTTTTAGATCTCAAAATGAATGTCATGCCCATGAAAACCACCAGACAGGAAACTAAAGTCTTGTGTTTATTCCAAGTCCCTAAATCACAATGGGACTGGAGGAATGTCATCCGTAGGAGCCTGGCTTTGTCAAAATATTTTAAGAAAATGGAAATCAGAGGTTTCAACAGCAGAACAGTTACTTTACAGTCACTTCATACCACAGGCTTTTGAAGACAGTAGAACCATGGCTACAACCTCAAAATGCTATTTAAAAAATATAATTCCTTTCTAACTTACAGAGTCTCTATTTCTTTCCTGAACTATTCTCCTTTGATCAGACCCACTGGTTTCACCCTTTGAATAAATTTTACAAGTTGCTGATCTGTTTCTTTGTTCAGAAAAAAACATTCTCTCCTTCCCTTCCATCCTTTCTGCATCTTTCTAGACTTTGAAGCTCAGTTCAGTTGTCCTCAGCTCTGCAACACTTTCCTCAACCACATCACACTCCTGACAGTGCCACTGTTTTATTAGAAGTTTCCACTCACAACTGCCAAGAGATCACATGAGGAATGTGTAAAGAATAATCATGTTTGGGCCCAACCCAGGCCAAATATCTTGGCTTGGAAAACTAGTTTCAATGAGTTTTAAATGTGTCACAGGTGAATACAAACAGAGTATCTCTTATTGAAGTTTATTGGGCCCGAAAGTGTTTCAATTTTTTTCTTTTTTTTTTGATTTTGAAATATTTGAATATGCCTAATGAAATATGTTAAGGACGCGGCACAAGTCCAAACACAAAATTCATTCTTGTTTCTAATACACCTTATACACATAGCCTGAATGCAATTTTATACAATATTTTAAAATAATTTTGTGCATGAAACAAAGTTTGTATACATTGAACCATCAGAAAGCAAAGATGTCGCTATCTTAGCCACTCGTGTGTACAATCTGTGATTGTATGGCATCACCTTGATTTCTGACTCTGAATTTATATGCCACCAGTAAGCCAGCATTTTCCTGTCCCTATTGATACATAAGTACTTAACAGTAAAATATATGACATGTCATTAGTACTGGGAAAAGATGATGTGTTCAGGGTAAATAAGCGGCACAGTAGCATCACCAGAATACCTGTATCAGTTGTTAAACAATAGCAACAACAAACAATGCCAGGCTTTCCAATCTCTACCTACAATATTGTACTTTGATTAAAAGTTTACTGTACATGGTCTTTTATGTTTTCAGGTGAAAAGGAACATCAGATTCAGGGACCAGGAAGTGGGTCTTCCAGTGATTAGGAAGAATTTTGCTGAATAGCTTTTTTAAATGTTTTCTCCAGAACCATCTGCCTCATTAACAGTATTTTTTGTTTGGAAGTCTCCCTTTGATTTTGTAAACTGACATAATTTCTTGTTCTGTTGTAAATGCATCCTTTCTAGCACTTCAATAAGCCCATCATACATTTTTACCATGTTGTCTATACGTACATTGTCTGTAGTGTTAGCAATGTTATCTTTATCATCACTGTTTTCATGATCACCTTGATTCAGAACCATTTTGTTTATTTCATCAACAGTCAATGAATGAACAACTGGAGCCTCATTATCAATCTAGAAAACTTCAATATCCACTTCCTTCTGACTGAGTGTCTCTGAAGATATATCTTGTGCATATGTAAGGAGGTCATATGTCATTTTTTTCTCAGTTGACATATGGAATCCTTCAAAGTCACTATCTTGTTTATTATCATCACTGAACATAATTGCACACCAGAGGTTGTGCCAGACATGTGCCAGTCACTGTGTTCTAAGTATTAGCAACAGCATATAGGGAATCTTGCTAAATTCCTTTTGAAAATCTTCCACACCCATACCTCTGTTCACTGCTGCTAACATGCTGTTCAAGAGAATGATTTTATATTTACTCTTCATTTATCTAAAGATACTCTAGTCACATGGATGAATTAAGAAAGTTACATTTGGGGAAAAGTACATGTCATAAACATTATTTTGATGAGAATTTCAGCTGGAGGATGAGCAAAACAGTTGTCAAGGAATAACAAAATCTTATAGTACTCATCCATTCTAGCTTCCCTGCAATGAGATAAGCCCTGGTACAAAATATGCATGAAACCAATCAGAAAGGATATCCCTGGTGATCTATGTCTTGTGATTAACAAAATAATAGAGTGGTAAGAAATTTACTCTTTGAAAACAGTATGGATGCAAACTTATTCTTATCACAGCAAGTTGACATTTATGTAAGCCTGCTACATTAGCATATCCTAGCACTGTTCCTCTTTAGCATCTTTAGTTCCTGGGGGAACTGTCTCATCAGCTGTACTCTATGTCTTTCTGGAGCTATAATACCAAACAGTGAGACTACATCAGCATTACAACTTTGTTGTTGTGTCAAATTTTTATCAGCAAACCTTGGCAAACCTATCAATGAACTTTTCCACTGCTTCATAATCAGCAGATGCTTTGTCTCCACAAACCTTTATAAATTTAATGCTGTGTCTTTTCTTGAATATCTACAACCAGCCTGTTGAATATTCATGGTTCCCTTCAACTTTCAGTTCATGATAGATGATAGATCTTTGCTTGTTTCATGATCAGCATACAATTACGTGGCATGTGTTCACTGCGATGCCAATGGATCCACTCTTTAATACACAATCAAGATCTTCATTTTCACTTTTTGCAGTGTTTTTCTACTTTTTTTCTTTTTTTTGTTATTTTTGAAATGGAGTTTTGCTGTTTTGCCCAGGCTAGAGTGCAATGGCATGATCTCAGCTCACCATAGCCTCCACCTCCCAGGTTCAAGCAATTCTCCTGCCTCAGCCTCCTAAGCATCTGGGATTACAGGCATGTGCCACCACGCCTGGGTAATTTTGTATTTTTAGTAGAGACAGGGTTTCTCCATGTTGGTCAGGCTGGTCTCAAACTCCTGACCCAGGTGATATCCCTGCCTCATCCTCCCAAAGTGCTGGGATTACAGGCATGAGCCACTGTGCCCAGCCTTTTCTATTTTTCATTAACTTCTGTTCTTCACTTTCAGCATAGAACTTCAACAGTTTATTCTTCTGCTTATTTAAGTCCCATATAGTGGTCATTCTGACACCATATTCTCCTGTAAGATATTTCACATTTACACTGCTCTCTGGTTTCTCCAAAAGCTTGACTTTCTAGGCTGTGGATAAATATAAATGCTTTCTCTTTTTCTTATCACTGTTAACCATAGGGGTATCTTCAGGCCTTTTTGACATTTCCAATGATATCTTCTTACCACAGAGCAGAGAACAAGCAAATGTATACAATAAGTAATATATGTAGGTGGGGCATTGCCCATGTGGGGCATTGTGGGGAACTTGCCATTGGTGCATACAGTCTATACACATGGCATTTATCCCCCTTTTTGGATATACTTTGTAGGGAAATAATGGGCATGCATGGAAAACATATGTTGCAGGTAAAGGAGGCTGGAAGAGTTTTTCTTCCCTTGAGGACACAATAAGCTGTGTGTTGTGCATCTGCATTTTGATTGATACTCATCATACGAGGTCAGGTGGGGAAATTTCCATCTATGGTGTCATTTTGACACAATTCATTTCTAATTCTAGAGTATTTTGGATTTTAGATTTTCAAATTAAGGATGCTCAAGCTGTACAATGCGTAGCTGAGATTGAATCACACTGATCCATACTAATTTTAGATGTGCCTATAAGTTGAGATAAGCAGATCTCAGCAATGATGTCCTACATAACCTAGGAAAAAGGAAAGTTCATCTGGGCAAAATGGTGTAAAGAATCTAGAGCTTTACTCCCTTTTCTCTTTTTCTCCCTATCCTTTTTTGTCCCTCTGTTTCCCTTTTTCTTCTCTAGCAGCACTGATGCACCAATAAGACCCTCTATTGCTACCCGAAAATACAATAGAAAAGTACTTAAAATTCAATATTCTATAAAATGTTTTCCAATTTTAAAATCTGGTGATTTATTTTTATATCTATAATGTAGTCACCAAATACTAAAAACTTAACAACAAATAAAAGTACAAAATACTGCCTGACAGCTGTGCTGATCCCACTCTCCATCAAGACCAGATAATCTCCTGCTTAGTGCCTAAACAGTTATCATTCTGTGTCCACATTACAAACTCATCAACAAAATTGTAGGATCTTCTGGGCAAATATAAGGTATGATTCCCCACATAAATCTTAAACACCAGTACATAATTTAAGTAGGCACTCAACTCTGATTGAAATGTTGATAAAAAATGCTAGAGACAATTGTGATTAACTTACTAATTGTGCTATTCTTTGCTTATTGTCTGTTCCTCAATATGAACCAATGGTTCTAAACCTTGTGTACATATTGGAAACACCTAGAGGGTTATAAAAAATACTCTATTACCCAATTATTTAAATGCAGAATCTTGGGTCCTGCTCTAAAACAAATGAATCTGAGCTCACATTTTAAAATGGTTTCCAAATAATGCTATATTCTTCAAATATCAAGACTGGCTAGAATATAGAGTGACAGATAGCTCTCAAATTTAATAATGCATTAGAGTCATCTGGAGGTCTATTAAAACACCAAGTTGCTTGGCTCCTTCCTCAGAGTTTCTAATTCAGTGGGTATCAGAATGCTACCTGAAATGATGAGGATTTTCAGGATGAGACCTGATAATTTGAATTTCTGACAAATTCACAGGTGATGATAAATGACATAGCTTGAATATTTGTCCTTTTCCAAATGTCATGTTAAATTGTAATTCCCAGTGATCGAGCTGGAGCCTTGTGGGAGGTGTTTGGATCATGGGGTAGATCCTTCATGAATCGTTTGGGTGATTCTCTTGGTAATAAGTGAGCTCTCACTCTGAGTTAACATGAGATCTGGTCATTTAAAAGTGTATGGCACCTCCTTCTCCAGTCTCACTCTCTTTTGCTCCTGCTTTCACTATGATATGTCTGTTTCCACTTTATCTTCCACCATGATTAAGTTTTTTGAGACCTCTCCAGAAGCCATGCAGATTTTGGCACCATGCTCCCTGTAAACCCTGCAGAACTATTAACCAATTTCTTTTTAAATTGCCCAGTCTCAGGTGTTTTTTATAGCAATGCTAGAATAGCCTAACACAGAAAACTGGTACCAAGGAGTAGGGCATTGCTATAAAGATAACCTGAAAACGTGGAAGCAACTTTAGAACTGGATAGCATAGAGATGTTGGAAGACTTTGGAGGGCTCAGAAAAAGAAAGGAAGATGAGGGAAAGTTTGCAACTTCCTAGAGACTTGTTAAATGGTTTGTGACCAAAATTCTTGTGGTAATATGAACAGTGAAGGCCAGGCTGATGAGGTCTCAGATGGATATGAAGAATTTTTTAGGAGCTGGAGCAAAGGTCCCTTTTGTTACAGCTTAGCAAAGAACTTGACTGCCTTATGTCTCTGCCCTAGGGATCTGTGGAACTTTAAACTTAAGAGTCATCATTTAGGGTATGTGGTGGAAGAAATTTCTAAGCAGGAAAGCATTCAAAAGGTGGCATGGCTGCTTCTAATAACCTATACTCATTCATGGGATCAAAGGAATGACTTAAAGTTGGAACTTATATTTGAAAGGGAAGCAGAGCATAAAAGTTTGGAAAATTCACAGTTTGGCCATGTGGCAAAGAATGAAGTTTTTTCAGGAGATGAATTCAAGCAGACTGTGGAGCAATCACTTGCTAGAGAGATTTGCATAACTAAAAAGGAGCCAAGTGCTGATAGCCAAGAAAATGAGAAAAAGCCTGCAAAAGCAATTAAGAGATCTAAGAGGCATCCCCTCTCATCACAGGCCTGGAGACCTAGGAAGAAATAATTGTTTTGAGGGCCAGGCCAAGGACCTCACTGTCCTGAACAGCCTCAGGACACTGCTCCCCATATCCTAGACATGTCAGATCCATCTGTGACTCCAAGGCCCCAGGTACACCTCGAGTTGCCACTTTGGAGAATGCAAGCCATATACCTTGCTGGATTCCAAATAATATAAGCCTGCAGGTGTACAGAGTGCAAGAGTGATGAATTTTTAGCAATCTTGGTCTAGATTTCAGAGAATGTATGGAAAAGCCTGAGTGTCCAGGCAGAAGCCTCTTGAAGGGGCAGAGCCCTTACAGAGAACCTCCACTAGGGCAGTGTAGAAGGGAAAATATGGGTTTGGAGTTGCCACATAGAATTGCCCCTGGGACACTGCCTGGTGGAACTTTGGGAAAAGGCCCACCATCTAATTGAGAATGATGGATCCCCCAGCAGCTTGCCCCCTGCTTCAGGAAAAGCTGCAGGCACTCAACTCCAGCCTGTGACAGTAGCTTCAGTGGCTGCACCCTGCAAAGCCACAGAGGTGAAGCTGTCCAAGGCCTTGGGAGCCCACCCCAGACAAGGTAATTTATTTTTTAAAAAATTCTCAGTTCCGGAGGCTGGGGAGTTCAATACAAAGATGCCAACATCTTGCATGAACCTTCTTGCTGTATCATCCTATGGTGGAAGGCAAGAAGGTAAGAGAGGGCAAGAGTGCAAAAAAGGGTCCAACTCACTTTTATAACAAACCCACTCTCATGATAATGATGATAATGACATTAATCTATTCATCTCTCATCACCTAATCACCTCTTTTAAATACATACATTTAGTATATATATATTTAGTATATTTGCATTTAGTATATGTAGAGAAAGAATGAAACAGAGAGAGACACAATCATATTCTGTTGCCCAATCTAGAGGTCAGTGGCATTATCATAGCTCACTGTAACCTTGAACTCTTAGACTCAAGAGATCTTTCTGCCTCATTGGGTCTCACATCTCAACATTGTTGCAATCTCAAAATTGAAAATTTAGTTTCTAACACATGATATTTGAGGGACAAATTCGAATCATACCATAAGGTCTTATGGTGATTTTATCTTTACTGTTTGGAGAACATCCAGATTTCTTTCTACAGGAACTAAAGCTTCTTACATTTCTCTAAGCAATGTACGACAGCTTTAGTCTCTTCACATTCTCTCCAAATTTTGTTATTTTCATTAAAAATTCATTACTGTTATCTTAAAAGGCATGAAGTTACCTCATTGTGATTTGATTTGCATTTTTCAAATGACTAATTATGATGGCATCTTTTCATGTGCCTGTTAGTCCTTTGTACAGATAGTCCCCAACTTTCAATGGTTTGATTTCTGATTTTTTGACTTTACACTGGTACAAAAGTGATATGCATGTAGTAAAAACTGTGCTTCAAGTATCATACAACCATTCAATTTTCCCTTTCAGTACAGTATTCAATAAACCACCTTAGATATTTAAAACTTTATTATAAAATAGGCTTTGTGTTAAATGATTTTGTGCAACTATATGTTAATGTAAAAGTTTTAAGTACATTTAAGGTAGGCTAGGCTCAACTGTGATGTTTGGTATATTAAATGCATTTTGACTTATGATATTTTCAATTTACAATGTATTTATTGGCCATTATCCCATCATAAGTTGACAAAAATCTAAATATCTCTTTGTATAAAAACAGTTCTTTTCAATTTCAATACCTTTGCCCATTTTTAATTTGGTTGTATGTCTTTTTGCTGTTGAGTTGTACAAGGTCTTTATGTGTTCTGGATGTTAAACCGTTATCAGACATATGACTACAAATATTTACTCCCATTCTGTGAGGTGCCTTTTACTTTCTTGATAATGTCTTTTGATGTACAAACGTTTTACATTTTGGTTAAGTCCAACTTATCTATTTCATATTTTGGTATCATATTTAAGAATTTATTGCCAAATTTAAGGTAATGAAAATTTACCTCTATTTTTCTTCTAAGAGTTTCATGGTTTTAGCTCTTCTGTGTAGCTTGTTGCTCCATTTGTATATGATTTGAGCTCGTTGTCCAATTTCATTATTTTGCAGGTGTATATTCAATCGTTCTAGTACCATTTGCTGAAGAGACTATTATTTACCTGATCGTATAATCTTGGTGCCCTTGTTAAAAATTATTTGGCTATAAATATCTGGGTTTCTTTCTGGTCTGCTAATTTTGTTTCACTGGTTAGGCCCATACGTTTGTCCTAAAGCCAGGACCACACTGTTTTGATTGCTGTAGTTTTGTAGTAAGTTTTGAAATTGGGAAGTATGACTCTTCCAACTTTACTCTTTGTTTTTAAATTTTTGTTTGGTCTATTCAGTACTACTTGAAATCTTATATGATTTGAGGATTGTATTTTTCAATTCTAAAAAAAAGAACATTGTAATTTTGATGGGGATTTCATTGAATCTGTAGATTGTTTTGGGTAGTTTTAACATTTTAATATGAAGTATTTGAATATATAAGTACAAAGTGTCTTTCTATTGATTTATATTTTCTTTAATTAATGCCTGCAGTTATTGTACTGTTCATTTTGTAATTTTTATTGTACAAGTATTTTACCTCCTCAGTTGAATTATTCTTAAGTATTTTATTATTTTGAGTGCTATTATAAATATAATTGTTTAGTTAAATTCCTTTTCAGATAGTTCATTGCTGCTGTATAGAAATATAACTGATTTTAGCATATTGATCTTAAATCTTGCAACTTTGCTGAATTTAGTTGGTCTAGTAGTTTATGTGTGTGTGTATGTGTGTGTTCTTTGTGATTTCCTATATATAGAATCCTGGTATCTGGGAATAGAGAAAGTTTTACTTCTTCCTTTCCAATTTGGAAACATTTTATTTCTTTATGTTGTCTAATTTCTCTGATGAGAATGTTCAGTACAATTTTGAGTAGCAGTGGTGAAATGGGAGTCATTATCTTGCCGACCTCAGTGAAAAATCTTTCCCTCTTTCACCATTGAAAATGATGCTAACTGTGGGTTTTTCATAATGTACTGTGTTATACTGAGAAAGTTTCTTCACTTTCTATATTTTTAAATGGTTGAAAAACAGTCAAAATAATATTTTGTGACATATGAACCTTATATGAAATAAAAAGTTCAATGTTCATACTACGTTTTTATTAGAACCTAGCCATGCTCATTCTTTTTCACAATGTATAAGGCCCCTCAGAGTTAAGTAGTTGTGACAGAGATGATACGGCCCACAAAACCAAAAATATTTGTTTACTTTCCTGGAAAATGTTTGCCAGCTCCTCGTCCAGCCTTTCCAGACCATAAGCTCTATGAAGGCAGGTACTTCTTCTTTTATTTAAACACTGAATCTCTGATACATCATACTTTTTACTGTCTAGTAAATAATACACACTTAATAAGGATTGTTTGAATTAATTGAATCATTCTAAAATCATTGAATCTGGGAAATCTTTAATTTTCTATTACCTACTAGTTCCTACTAGTCCCTATGTGGAACTTAAATAAGCAGAAGAAAACAACAAATAATTTAAAAAAATAGACATTTTATTGAATCAGCACCAGAGTTTAAGGTATAAAGAGGACCGGCATTACATGTATAAATGAAATTATATTTGTGCATGTGTATCTGTGTTTAAAGAGATACACTCATATACACTGTGCTTGGTACACAAGTAAGAATTTGATTTTTAGTTGATTTTCCTTCTTGGAGTTAAAATAACGAAAAACTCTAGCATGCTCTATATCATATCGAGTGGTATTATGTATTTTGATTCATATTTTTATGTAAAATTATCATAATCATGTCTGTTATAGGACTTTTGTGACTATTCCTTGAATAGCAAATATATAGCACCTAGCACAAAGCCTGGACAGAATAATATTGGAAAAGAAACAAAACTACGGATTCAGAATTTAAACATCACTTTGCCGATTTTACTAAATTTCTGAATGCAGGAATGAACAACTTTATATTGTAGATGGATATAACTTAAGATTCTGTCTCATGGATCATTTATCTCATGTCATTCAGGGTAGTGGGACATATTATAATTCTTTGAGGACAGGGGAATCATGTGATACTATAAACAGACAATGTTCCAATACCAAAGAGGGAGAAAGTTTCTGGCCATCCAACTAAGGGTGACCTTGTAATAATGAGTTAGAAACCTCAGTCTTTTGTAAAGGGTAGTATTAGCATGCCTGAGTCACTCTGTTTGTTCAGTACAACATGGAAATATTAGCTTGCCTCTATTTCTTTCAAAGATATGAAATCAGAATCAAATACCTGTGACCATTATTATTGTCAAAAATAACAAACATGTCAGACCCTATGTTAGAGATTGTGAAGTGATAGGAAAGACCGAGAAGGAAGAGAAAGACTGATGACTAGAGGCAGTTGACAGAGCATGATCGTTTGTGTGTGGTGGAGGGTGGTAGGGTACGCTTCCTCTCTCTGCCTCCACGTGGAGCTCAACATTCTTACACAGATAATGCTGGAAATCATGACTTTGTCTTTTCTCTTCCAGATGTCATGCCCCACAGATGTCTGGAAATGGGAATTTGCACCTCAACTTTTTATATTGAGAGACTTTTTAATCCTGCCTGGGCGTGATACCTGAATGTCTCCTGGTCCGTTCGGGACACATCTCTGCTTTATCAGTACAGTGTGGCCAATTACTTATGACAGTGGCCCCAAGCTGCTGAGCTGCGTTCTGAAGATCAATGCCAGGCACTGTTAGAACATTTACCAGTTCCATAGCAAAATTAGAAAAGGTAGAAATAACATAAATTATGTTCTATGTAAAGCTAAATGCCTTTGATTTAAAGATAGCCCTGTAACATGAAGTTATTTTCTCAATATTAAAATGTCCCTTTTGTTCACATCACAGAGGCAAAATAAAAAGTGGTCAAGACTCTGTGAGCACATATCCTCTCTTCTTTGCTTGCCTTCTTCTCTTAACATTCTGCTGGTCTGTAAAATAATTATTCTGGGAAAAAACGATTTAGACATAAGCTACCTTTGGCTGAAGTGGTCATAGTAGTGATGGAACATAATTTAGATTTTTTTTAATGGACAGAGTAAAAATAGGTAGAGAGAGAAGGTGATGTGAGATTTCCATATGGAATGAACAAGGTCAGAAAAGGTACGAAGAAGGCCTACGTTGGTAAAAGAGTGTGTGAGAAGAAAAGACATTCCATTTGAACAGAATTGAAGTCACATGAAGGGTGGAAAATAAAGCTGCAGAGGCAAGTTTGAGTCCAATTGTGAAGGAAAATGACTGCAGAATTTTGCACAAGGAGTGATGTGTTTGACAGAGCTCTTAGAAGATTATTTATCTGGAACTAGTGTTCAAAACTGTTACAGTGAATGCAATGTCAGGGAGGCCAGTTTCAACTCTAAGACAGAAGTCCTAACAAGCATAAGTATTATAATGAGCATAAGAAATCACCTAAGGGAGTACACAAGATAAATTCACAGGCCACCCCAAAAACCACTGCCCCCAAATATCTAGAGATTGGCCATATATAATTTATACATAGGGTCCCCAGGAGACAAAAGTTGAAATTTACAACAAGTAATGCAGGCAGACCCCATCCTGGGGCTATACTTGTAAGAATGATTGCCCCACTAGTGTATAAAGAGCCTCTAGGATATGTGTGTGTGCAAGAGTGTGTGTGTGTGTGTGGAGAGAGAGCGAGAGAGAGCGAGAGAGAGAGAGAGAGAGAGAAAGGAAGAGAAAGGAGAGACTTGGCTCTTAAATAAAAAGGAACAGTGAAACAGTGCACTTGGCAATACATGTCTAATGCAAAAATAATACACATTTTGTCTCCATTTGGACTGCACTTCCAGGTAGAGGTTGTGCTCAATGAAAATCAAGTTGAAAATGTTTCTCTGGTCCCATTTAAAAGGTTATACATAATGAGATTTCTGCCGTTGTGGGAAAGTTAAGAATTCTGGGTGACTTGCCAAATCTTTTGATCGCAAAGAGTGCTTTTAATACACATTGCAAAGCATTTGTCTTTGCAAGGTGTAAAATGCCAAAGCTCAGCTTCCTTTTTTAGTGTCTGATACTCTCCATAGCATCATTTATCTTAAATTTCCCAGCAGTGTTAACTCTTTAAGCTCTGTAGCAACAGAGTTATATGTAGATACACATGACTTCAGTCTAGGGATACGTAGAGTTACCTCTGCAGTTTTACCCACACTTGGGATTCAGAGACTATGACAAGCAGCAGAACAATTTGTCTTTTCAATTAATCAGTACTGTTGTTGAGCACCATATATGTTCTCAGGCCCTTTCTAAGAAACATGGCACATGATCAGTGCTCTCAGAAGAGGAAGTAAAGCCTATGATATTCATAGAATTTCCTAGAAGGGTATATAAGAGACTGGTAATATTGGATGCCTCTGATGAGATAAAGGGGAGGAAGGGAAAGACTCCTTTTCACTATTTAACCTTTAATACCATATGAGTTTATACAATTTGCTTCATTTACCTATTTAAAAATAAAATATAAAATGACAACTTAAAAGTTGATTTGAAGGTAAACATTTATCGGTAGGAAACAACTAAAATGCAACTTCAGAGTGTGTGCCAGATGTTGTTTAGTGTGACATAGATTCTAGGCCCTAGAAAAGGGAAGGAAGAAGAATGAAGACTGGAAATAATTAAGGGTGATTTATCCAGGTCTCTTGCACTGCTTGTAGATTATGAATGAGGTCATGCACACAGGGACCACAGTATTCAAAAAGTCCTGTCATTTTGGGTAGTCCACAAAGGTGACTCAAATATACTCACTAGCATCCTTCTGAAATCTCTGCCCTTGCCCTTTAGGGATGTGTTCTGCCCCACAGTTGGGGCAGAGCCTGGGCAGTGCTTTTTCTGTCCATCTTGCTCCTGCCTGGGGTGCATCTCCACCCACAACACTGCAAGATGTTTAAGCTAAGCGAACACCTCTGCAATTCACTCATTGCTCATCCTGCAAGTGTCACAGCAAAGAATGGCCTTCTAGAACTCCAGCTCTGTGCTACACTTTGTCACCTGGAGTTTCTCAGATTTCACAAGCCCTATCATGAAAACAATTTGTTAACCACCTCTGTACTGTCAATTACAGCTGGTCTGTTCTCTGCATAAGGCTGGTCATGGAATAAATACCAGGCTGTTCTCATCACTGTTCACTCTTTCCTGACCATCTTTTCAGAAGCCCACATATAAATTACTACCATGAATATGGTTTCATGCAAAAATATAACTGGATAGACCAGTTCACCATATATGCAAAACATACTTATATAGTTTCCCACAGTTTCACAAACACTTGTTATATTTTGTCTTTTTGATAATAGCCATTCTAACAGGTGTGAGGAAATATTTCATTGTAGTTTTAATTTGCATTTCCCTGATGATTAGGGATTTTCAGATGCATGGTTTGCAAATATGTTCTCCCAATCTGTGGGTTGTCTCTTCACTCTGGTGATTATTCCCTTTCCTATGCAGCAGCTTTTTAGTTTGCTATAATCCTTTGTCTATTTTTGCTTTTGTTGCCTGTACTTTGGGGTTCATACCCAAAAGCTCCCCCCTAAATTTTCCTTTAGTACTTTTACAGTTTTCAGGTCTTATATTCAAGTCTTTAATCTATCATGAGTTTTTTTTTATATGGTGTGAGATAAGGGTGTAATTTCATTCTTCTGCATGTGGATATCATGTTTTCCCAATACCATGTATTGCAAAGGCTTGAAGACTCATGGTGGGAATATAAATTAGTACAGCTATTATGGAAAACATCACAGTAGTCACTTCTTATGCATAAGTGTAAACAAACCTACTGCACTGCCAGTCATATAAAAGTCTAGCACATATGATTATGTACAGCACATAATACTTGATAATGATAATAAATTACTATGCTGCTAGTTTATAGAGTTACTATACTATAATTTTTATCATTATTTTAGAGTGTACTCCTGTTTATTTTTTGAAAGCTAACTCTAAAACAGCCTCAGCTATGTCCTTCAGAAGGCCTTAAGAGGAAGGCATTATTGTCATAGGAGATGACAGCTCCATGTATGTTATTGCCCCTGAAGACCTTTCAGTGGAAAAAGATGTAGAGGTGGAAGACAGTGATATTGATGATCCTGACCCTGCAAGCAGAGCATAAAAGTTTTAAAAATGTGTAGCCTGACAACACCATAGAAAAGAAAAACCCATTTTCTAGGGAGAAATTCAAGCCAGCTGCAGAAATTTGCATAGATAAATAATAGTCACCAAGATAATAGGAAAAATGCCTCCAGGGCATGTCAGAGAACTTCACAGCAGCCCTTCTCATCACAGGCCTGGAGGGAAAAATGCTTTCATGAACTGCCCCCAGGGCCCCCTTGCTCTGTGCAGCTCTGGGACATGGTGCCCTGCAGCTCAGTTGCTTTAGCTCCAGCCATGGCTAAAAGGGGCCAAGGTACAGCTCAGGCCATTGCTTCAGAGGGTGAAAGCCCTAAGCCTTGGCAGCTTCCATGTGGTGTTGGTCTTGTGGGTGCACAGAAGACAAGAATTGAGGTTTGGGAACCTCCACCTACATTTCAGAGGATGCATGGAAACACCTGGATGTCCAGACAGAAGTTTGCTGCAATGGTGGAGCCCTCATGGAGAACTGCTAGGGCAGTGTGAAAGGGAAATTTGGGGTTGGAGCCCCCACACAGAATGGTAGATCCACCGTTCTGCTTGCACTGTGCACCTGAAAAAGCTGCAAGCACTCAACACCAACCCGTGAAAAGCAGCTGGGAGTGGGGCTGTAGCCCACAAAATCACAAGGGCAGAGCTGCTCAAGGCCATGGAAGCCCACCTCTTGTATCAGTGTGACCTGGTTATGAGACATGGAGTCAAAAGAGATCATTTTGGAACTTTAAGGTTTAATTACTGCCCTGTTGGGTTTTGGACTTATATGGGGCCGGTGGCCCCTTTGCTTTGGCCAATTTCTCCCATTTGGAGTGGGTGTATTTGCCCAATGCCTATACCCACATTTTATCTAGGAAGTGACTCACTTGCTTTTGATTTGCAGGATCATAGGCAAAGGGACTTGCTTTGTCTCAGATGAGACCTTGGACTTGGATTTTTGGGTGAATGCTGGAATGAGTTGAGACTTTTGGGGACTGGTGGAAGGATATAATTGTGTTTTGAAATGTGAGGACATTTGGGAGAGGCCAGGGAAGGAATGATATTGCTTGGCTGTCTCCCCATCTAAATCTCATTTTGAATTATAGTTCCCATCATCCCTTTGTGTCATGGGAGGGATGGGGGGAGGTAATTGAATCATGGGGGTGATTACTGCCATGCTATTCTTGTGATAGTGAGTAAGTTCTCATGAGATCTGATGGTTTTATAAGCGGCCTCCCCCTTCACTCATTTATCATTCTCTCTTCTACCACCTTGTGAATAAGGATGTGTTTGCTTCCCCTTATCCCATGATTGTAAGTTTCCTGAGGCATCCCCAGCCTTGCATAACTGTGAGTCAATTAAACCTTTTTCCTTTATAAATCACCCGGTCTCAGGTATGTCCTTATAGCAGTGTGAGAATGGACTAATACAGTGCCTAAAGCCAATAATGCTGCAATTCTCAAGTATATTTTAAGTGTTCTCATTTCAAATAAATAAGTCTATGAGGTAATACATATGTTAGTTATCTTGATTTAGCCACTCTACAATGGGTTTCTGTTTTAAAACATCACATTTTACATAACAAATTACACATTTTTTAATGTTAATCAACAATTGAAGAAGAAAGGAAGAATTAGGTTGGAGCAAAAGCAATTACAGATTTTGCCATTAAAAGTTAGTAATTGTGGTTTTTGCAAGGGAGAGAAAGAAAAGAAAGAAAAAAAAAAGAAAGAAAGAAAGAAAGAAAGAAAGAAAGAAAGAAAGAAAGAAAGAAAGAAAGAAAGAAAAGAGAAAGAAAGAAAAGAAAGAAAGAAAGAAAGAAAGAAAGAAAGAAAGAAAGAAAGAAAGAAAGAAAGAAAGAAAGAAAAAGAAAGAAAAAGAAAGAAAGAAAGAAAGAAAGAAAGAAAGAAAGAAAGAAAGAAAGAAAGAAAGAAAGAAAGAAAGAAAGAAAGGAAGGAAGGAAGGAAGGAAGGAAGGAAGGAAGGAAGGAAGGGAAGAGAGAAGGAAGGAGAGAAGGAAGGAGAAATAAGAAAGAAAACTCTTGAGTCAAACAAACATCTCATAGTAGTTTGATGGAAGAAACATTAATTAGTTTCTACCTTTGTAGAAACTCCTGGTAGATCTAAAGCCTAAATAGCTCTGTAAATTTTGTAGTAAATGCTCTTTGCTGAAGTGTGTACAAGGACTCAGTCAGGAAGTGTTGGGTATAAATGGCAGAAGTTGCCATGAGAGATATAAGAGGAAGATTTACAGAAAGAATAAAAATTTACATTCTTAGCGGCTGTTCTGTTGATAGCTTGTAATAGTCTCCTAGGAGGTTTACCTTGCATGTCTGGTATCTTCAGAACAAATAGCCTTAGCTTGCACTGACCTTGATATTGTTATGAATATCAGGGCAAAACTTGGAAAAACATCTCTAATGTATTAGATGCCATCCTGCAAAATGCAGCTTCTGGAATAAAGGTCTTCTCTATCTGTCTGTTTACTGTGTACTGGAGACATGCCAGGCTATAGAAGCCAGCCAACATAAATATGTAGATCATTCTGCCTTTGAACAAGTTGATATCCAAGTTTGGAATTCTTTTCCATTAATATTTGCAATAACTTGTAAATTTTACAAGGATGAGATGCAGAAAGTTATTTAAATATTTGAGGTAATGTTATATATGGAATCAGTAAAGACAACTTCTTAGGGTAGACATACTTCAAAAGATAATGACATCAAGTAATTATATTGGACCCAGCAAGGTATCCACTAATTTTCAACCTGATTTCTTTATTTGATTAGTAGATGACTTTGGAAAAAACAATTTATTGTGTCTCCTCTCCCAATTTATAAATTCAGAAAGTTGACCTAAATGACCAAATAGGTTCCTTTCAGCTTTAAAATTCCATGATTCAATGAATGCAAATGGACTAAGACACCTGAAACACTAAACAGGCAAAATTTAGAACGCATAATTCCTTTTAAAAGTGTCATTGAGGAATACATGTATAGCAGTTTGTGCTAAGAAATGCAGGGTGGGTACCTGTGCTACCTAAAGAGGGGAAGGACAATAACTAATTCACAGGGCAAAACAAATTCATAACTTTATAAATAACTCCTTTCTGGCGTTCGGAAAAATAATAAGCAAACAAGTTTATTTTGTCTGTACATACAAAGATGTGCATGCCATTGTGTGAGAATATAGTTTATCTGCTGGCTCACCTAGATTATGCCTGAGCTGTAGTTCTTTCATTCTATCTATGCAGGACAGATTCATGGACTGGTGGATGAGGTAGGATCTAAGGGACAAAAATAATTTACTCCTTACCCAAAACGATTCTCTCTGAATTCTTACATATGTGAATGCATTGAAGACTTTCACAATGCATTTCATCTGTCATTGCAATAACATATCAGCCTCATTTACAGGAATGTGATTATCACATCAGGTTGGCCAAGGATACTGAAGGGCTGAGATATAAGATAGGGGCATAGTGACAAGCGAGAAAGGAATTTAAAAAGTTTCTACTTCTGAGAATGCCCATTTAAAAGACCAAGTGAAAAACTCAGCAGTGGTGTTAAGAATATCAGGCATAGCAGGAGCATTGACAACACAAGGGATTGGTCTGATGTGGGACAGAGGGTATTGGAAAGAAAAAAAGGCAAGGCAAATGCTGTATGATGCAAACTTCATGAATTGAATGCACCCACTTCCCTTAGGGGAAATGTCCATATATCTTACCTTGAATTCTTTTTTTTTTTTTTTTTTTTTTTTTTTTTGAGACAGAGTCTTGCTCTGTTACCCAGGGTGGAGTGCGGTGGCACGATCTCATCTAACAGCTCACCACAACCTCCGCCTCCCCAGTTCAAGTGATTCTCCTGCCTCAGCCTCCTGAGGAGCTGGGACAACAGGTGTGAACCATCATGCTCAGCTAATTTTTGTATTTTTAGTAGAGATGGGGTTTCACCATGTTGGCCAGGATGGTCTCGATCTCTTAACCTCGTGATGTGCCCATCTCAGCCTCCCAAAGTGCTGGGATTACAGGCGTGAGCCACCACACTCGGCCCCCTTGAGTTCTTAGAGTCCTCATTTACTCATATTTTGCTCATTAAAATAGTTTGATTATCTTATTTCCACCAAGGAGATCGAAATGAAAGGATGATACTAGTAAAAGATACAATAGTAACTGTAAGAAGTGGCCCTTAGTATAGTTATTGAAAAAAAGAAGGCAAATTTGTGACAACCAGACATGAAATCTTGGAAAGTCAGGTGGTCTGGACCACTTGTGGGGCTAAAGGGAGATGAGCCACATTAATAATGGGCCAGGTGTCTTTTTTGTTGTTGTTTAAGATATTCTGCTGTGAATAAATGTTAGGAACTCTTTTTCAAGGTTACTTTGCACTGCGCTTCCTTCTCCATTTTCCTTGCCCTCTGAGGCTGCTGTGGAGGTTCTAAAGCTTTCCCTCTACCTACTACGCCCTTGGGATTGGAGTAGAGTGAAGCCATCTGAAAGGAAGATATGCCTTACTGTCCCGTGCAGAGACATTTTACGACAGCTGACTCTACACAATTAATTTCTGCCTACTTGTGAGAACCCACATATATTATGAGAAGATAACAAACATTAACCAACTTTTAAAAAGGCAAACAAATGAGCAAATCTTTACAGCATCAAGAGAGTCAAATCAGTAGAAAGACCCATGGCATTGAATAGAAAAAATATTTGTTTTTCACTGAACTGACAGAAATTTATCTGCAGTTTTGGTTCTATGCAGTCAGGCAAGGAATATTTATTGAGCACCTATTGTACTCACATAACATTGCTTGGGAATGTGAGTTACTCTAATATCTTTTATGCTAAAATTTCTGCAAAAAGAACATAACCTGTTTAAATAAGCAGGGAAAATAAAGGGCATGTGAGAAATAAATTAACATGCATGACTGGAGTTTTAGGGAGAAAATAGCCAATTCCAGATGAGGCAAATAGGAAACGATTCCTGGATATATTGACCTTTGAACTTGGCCTTGAAAAATTGCTAGTTATGGGAATAAGGATACACGATATTTTTACATTAAACATACAACTTAGGTTGTTGGCATTTAGTATTACCCAAATCCACAGGTACATGAATTATGAAAGTATACATTTAAATCAGTAAATGTATTTCTATCTCCTGTCAACCTCAAAAAGCTACACTTAAGTTGATTAATCATTTACACAAAAATTGTATTTTATAATTGAGGAAATCTCATGTGTTCATAGGGTGGCATGGCAGGGACATTGTGGAGCAAAAATGGGAGTAACAAAAATGTAAACATGTAAAAGGAGATTTGCTGCAGGGATGGGTAACATACCTGATTTTCTTGCTGTGTGACATAAGCCTAATAACCTAACCTTTCTGTGCTTTGGGTTAATTACCCATGAGATAGTGCTAGAAAGAAGGAAAAAACATGATTATAAAGAGTTTAGTTGATTTAATAAAATTCCATATACATGAGTAATAATTATTAGAAAGCATGTTTAACTAGATATTGATTAAGTTATAGAGTCATATTTGAAATTGCTTTATAGAAATTGTGTCTCTATTTACACTTGACTCCAATTTGCTTTGTAAACCTACACATTGTTGTAACTGTAAATAAAATAAAGAGATCTCACCAGGAAGATGAAGAATGGATTAGCTGGAAAGCCAAGGTAAAATGTGTCAAGGCTCAGCCAAATGACAATGTAAAGAATAACAAGTTCAACCTTCCTTGAAATATCGAGAGTTACACAATGAATGTGATGGCTCTTTCATTCTGGAGTCAGGAAGAATGGAGGGAGCAGGGCCACATTGTGGTAAAATATCTATGGATCTCACCTAATAGTGAGTCCATTCTGGGCTCTTTGACATAGGGGAAAGGAAAGTGCTAGCTGGGATTAATGGGAAATTCAGTTGTCTCTAGCCATGGATTACCATGGATGCACGTATGAGTCACTAATAGGAAATGCCACAGTAAGTCAGAAAAGGTGTGAACCAAAGTGGGCCATCATCTGAGATCCCTTCTCATTGAGGAGGCAGCCTGATCCCTCACCTATTACGTTTGCTGCTCCTCTCTTAGCACTTTTAATCTGCCTCCCACCATTCTGAAGTTACCCGTGCAGCTCTCTCAAGTGAATCTGGCCATGCATTGAGATCAACTATGTAGAACCCGTGACAGCTTATCTCATGTTCACTGTTCTCTTTATTGCTTCAACCTAATCACACATATTTTCTGTACACTTAACTTGTAGTGTATTATCATGTGACATATTTATGTTGTTTTCTTGTATTGTTACTTAAATCACTAATACACCAGAAGCGTAAAATCATAGAGGAGGTGAAAGACTCCCCAGAGGAAACAGGATATATCATATTCACTTTTATAGTCTACTGGACACAAGGGAAAGGAACATTTCTTAAATATTTCTTCAAAGGTTGAGAGAAGGAATAAATAACTTATTCTTCATCATGTAGCAGTGTGGTCAACTGCTGTGTGTCCCCAACTTCTGTGAGGGACTACATGAAAAGAGTGAGGGTGGCTATACCCCTCAGCCCTGGTTACAGCCTGTGTTTCTGGACCTTGAAGCAGCACTTCACATCATAGTGCTTTTAGTTACACCTTCCATAAAGAAGCTTCAAGTAGCTAAACAGTATCCATATTAATGCCTAATTAATCCTACCTCTGAGCTTACTGATTGGGTATTGCAATGCTCAAAATATGCCCAGAAACAGAGGTCTGCTTTGATATTCTTAACTTTGTGATTATTTCTACTTGATTTATCCTCATATTGACTATTTTAAAATAGCTCTTATTGTGCAGTTTTTACTCATATAAAATATTATATATGTGTATATATGTACACACGTTCATATACACATGTGTATATATACATACATGTTCATATACACACGTGTATATATATTATACATATGTACTGACAATGTTGTATTTCTCCTGAGTCCTGTGATAGATCCTGGAAAATAGGAAAGGTTAAGAAATAACACCACCCTTTTGTCTTCCAGAAAATAGCCCCCTGCAAAGAGTCACCCTTCTTCATATGATTTAGGTAAGACTGACGGACAATACACACACACACGCATATATCTGCATGTATCAAATATGCAAATGCACACACATATATATTATAAAATTCACATAATAAAAAAATAAAGGTTTAAAAAACAGCAAATTCCTCAAAAATAATCACCCAATATTAGGCAGACATTTTGTGTTACATATGAAGGTATGGAGGGAGAAATGCATGAAAGGAAGGAGAAAGAAGAAGGTGAGGGAGAATGGATGAGATATAATGCTGGTTTTATTAATCTGGGGTTCTTTTATATGGATGCAATGTTTTAAATGGAAAGTATTCAATCTCTGTTTACATGAATATAACCAATGAAAACAAGTATGACTAAAATTGCAAGAATAACTGAATTTGTTAAAAAACTTAAAAACATATAATTTTTCCAACAGATTCTGTGACAATTAAGAAAAACAGATTTTTTTAATTCTGTGTTTCAATTTATGGCAGCATCAATTTACTCTACATCTGGAAAGGAAAGGGCACTAACATTCTCACTTGTCATTATACCTCCCCTCTCCCACTTTTACATATGAAGGTGATATTTTTATTCTGATTATTTCAAATGCATTGAGATTTAGAGTAATCACTTTTTTAAACTTTTTAATTTTTCCACAGGTTATTGGGGTACAGGTGGTATTTGGTTACATGAGTATGTTCTTTAGTGGTGATTTGTAAGATTTTGGTGCACCCATCACCCTAGCAGTATATGCTGCACCCTATTTGTGTTTTATCCCTTGCTCCCTTCCCATCCTTCACCCCAATTCCCCAAAGTCCATTGTATCATTCTTACGCATTTGTTTCCTCATAGCTTAGCTCCCACATATCCGTAAGAACAGATGATGTTTGGTTTTCCATTCCTGAGTTACTTCACTTAGAATAATAATCTCCAGTCTCATCCAGGTCACTGCAAATGACATTAATTCATTCCTTTATATGGACAAGTAGTATTCCATCATACATATATATGCAACAGTTTCTTTATCCACTAGTTGGTTGATAGGGATTTGGGTTGGTTCTGTGATTTTGCAATTGTGAATTGTGCTGCTATAAACATTAGTGGGCAAGTATCTTTTTCATGTAATGACTTCTTTCCTTCTGGATAGAAACCAAGTAGTGGGACTGCTGGATCAAATGGTACTTCTACTTTTAGCTCTTTAAGCAACGTCCACACTGTTTTCCATAGTGGCTGTACTAGTTTACATTCCCACCAGCAGTGAGGAAGTGTTTCCTGATCACTGCATCCATGCCAACATCTACTGTTTTTTGATTCTTTGATTATGGTCATTCTTGCAGGAGTGAGGTGGTATCACATTGTGGTTTTGATTTGCATTTCCCTGGCCACTAGTGGTGTTGAGCATTTTTCATATGTTTGTCAGTTATTTGTATTTCTTCTTTCGAGAATTGTCTATTCATGTCTTTAACCCATTTTTTATGGGATTTTTTTTTTTTCTAATTTGTTTGAGTTCACTGTAGATTCTGGATATTAGTCCTTTGTCAGATGTATAGATTGTGAAGATCTTCTCCTACTCTGTGGGTTGTCTGTTTACTCTGCTGACTGTTCCTTTTACCGTGCAAGAGCTCTTTAGTTTAATTAAGTCCCAACTATTTATCTTTGTTTTTATCGCATTTGCTTTTGGGTTCTTGGTCACAAAATCTTTGCCTAAGCCAATGTCTAGAAGGGTTTTTCCAATGTTATCTTCTAGAATTTTTATAGTTTCTTGTCTTTGATTTAAGTTCTTAATCCAACTTGAGTTGATTTTTGTATAAGGTGAGAGATGAGGATCCAGTTTCATTACCCTGTATGTGGCTAGCCAATTATCCCAGCACCATTTGTTGAAAAGGGTGACATTTCCCCACTTTACATTTTTGTTTGCTTTGTCATAGATCAGTTAGCTGTAAGTACTTGGGTTTATTTCTGGGTTCTCTATTCTGCTCCATCGGTCTACATGCCCATTTTTATACAAGTACCACACTGTCTTGGGTACTATAGCCTAATAGTATAGTTTGAAGTCAGGTAATGTGATACCTCCAGATTTGTTCTTTTTGCTTAATCTTGCTTTGGCTATGCCAGCTCTTTTTTGATTCCACAAGAATTATGGAATTGTTTTTACTAATTTTGTGAAGGATGATGGTGGTATTTTGATGGTGATTATGTTGAATTTGTGGATTGCCTTTGGCAGTATGGTCATTTTCACGACTTTGATTCTATCCATCCAGGAGCATGGGATATATTTCCACTTGTTTGTGTCATCTATGATTCCTTTCAGCAGTGTTTTGAAGTTTTCCTTGTAGAGTTCTTTCATGTTCTTAGTTAGGTATATTCCTAAGTATTTAATTTTGTTTGCAGCTATTGTAAAAACAATTGAATTCTTGATTTGATTCTCTGCTTGGCCGCTGTTGGTGTATAGAAGAGCTGCTGATTTGTGTACATTAATCTTATATGCAGAAACTTTGCTAAATTCTTTTATCAGTTCTAAGAGCTTTCTGGAGGAGTCTTTAGGGTTTTGGAGGTAAACGATCATACCGTCAACAAACAGCGACCGTTTGACTTCCTCTTTACAGATTTGAATGCCCTTTATTTCTTTCTCTTGTCTGATTGCTCTGGCTAGGACTTTCAGTACTATGTTGAAGACGAGTGGTGAGAGCGGTCATCCTTGTCTTGTTGAGGTTCTCAGAGGGAATGCTTTCAACTTTTCCCCACTCAGTATTATGTTGGCTGTGGGTTTGTCATAGATGGGTTTTATTACATTGAGGTATGTCCCTTGTATGCTGATTTTGCTGGGCGTTTTAGTCATAAAGGGATGCTGGATTTTATCGAATGCTTTTTCTGCACCTATTGAGATGATCGTGTAATTTTTGTTTTTAATTCTGTTTACGTGGCGTATCACATTTATTGACTTGTGTATGTTAAACCCACCCTGCATCCCTGGTATGAAAGTCACTGGATCATGGTGGATTGCCTTTCTGATATGTTGTTGGATTCAGTTAGCTATTATTTTGTTAAGAATTTAGATGTCAATGTTCATCAGGGATAACTGTCTGTAGTTTTCTTTTTTGGTTATGTCATTTCCTGGTTTTGGTATTGGAGTGATGTGGGCTTCATAGAATGAATTGGGTGCGTCCCTCTTTTTCTATCTTGTGGAATAGTGTCAAACAGATTGGTACCAATTCTTCTTTGAATGTCTGATAGAATTCTGCTGTTAGTCCGTCTGGCCCTGGACTTTTTTTTGTTAGTAATTTTTAAAGTAGCATTTCTATCTCACTGCTTGTTATTGGTCCATTCACTGTATCTAATTTTTCTTGATTTAAGCTAGGAGAGTTGTATTTGATTCATTCTTTAATTTGCTGGAATTTATATTTGGGATATTTTCTTGTTGTTGTTTTCAAGAAAGGCTTATGAGTATTAAACTTTCTGAGTGTCTTCATATTTGAAAACTGCCTGTTGTTGTCCTCCTTGAGTAGATCTTGGCATGTACTATGATAGTATTATACAGTCATATAATATTACTATAATATGTGTGTGTTGTATTTATGTGGACTACTTTATTCCTTCCCATAATATTTGAGACCTGGATGCTTTCCCCTCTAAGCTAGGAGGAGTGAGCTAGCCAAAATCTTTAGAGAGTTTTATTTTGACTCTGGCCCCACTTCAGGCAGCTGGATCCTGTAATTCTAGCACCATGGCTCTATTCAACTCCTCATCTGCCCTTTAGATGTTATCATGTCTGACTGACTTTCCTTGTCCTAGCGGCAGATTCTTTTTACCAGGTTGTTGGGTGCTCACCATTTCTGTAGACTCTATGGGCTATTTGTTCCACCAGATGTGTGGAGCCAGATCATTCATATCCACCAGAGACATGGCTCTTTCTTTCATTCATGCCCCCATTTTGCCCAGTAGTTGTGTCTAAAACATGTCAGTCAAAAGAAGGAATATGTTAGCATGTAGTCAGGTTTTTGTATATTTGAGAATAATCATGAGAATTCTCAATATTGTTACTCCTATTCTATTCCAGAATCTTATGTTTCTTTCTTTTGAGCTCAACTCAGGAACTGTATGGCATTTGACTGTGTCCCTTATTCTGGGGTAGCTGTGAGAGAATTTCTTTGGTGATTTTGCCTATATTTTGGGTCATTTTTTTAACATCACCTTCAGGAGTCTCCCCTGTTGTCTCTGAATCTCCAAGTTTGCCCTGCATATCCAACTCGAAAGTTCTTCATGCTTTCGTGTCAGCCTCCAGTGATGCACGTTTCTTGCAGGACCCATGGGAGCAGTATTTTTTCACTGCCCCTGATACTAGCCCTCCCCTGCCAACAGGACTTCCTTTTCCTGGAGGCTGCCTTTCTCCTAGATTCCTCAACATTGCTAAAGCCCCAAGCATCCAAAAGTACTATTAGGTTATACCTAGTGCTCACAGCCCCTCTGTATACTTACTGAACTTTGTCTCTGGAGAACTAAAGTTGTCCTGCCTACAGTCAGGATCTCATGAAATCCTCCTTCTTTTTTTTTTTTTTTTTTGAGACGGAGTCTCGCTCTGTCGCCCAGGCTGGAGTGCAGTGGCATGATCTCGGCTCACTGCAAGCTCCGCCTCCCGGGTTTACGCCATTCTCCTGGCTCAGCCTCCGAGTAGCTGGGACCACAGGCGCCCGCCACCACGCCCGGCTAGTTTTTTGTATTTTTAGTAGAGACGGGGTTTCACCGTGTTAGCCAGGATGATCTCGATCTCCTGACCTCGTGATCCACCCGCCTCGGCCTCCCAAAGTGCTGGGATTACAGGCTTGAGCCACCGCGCCCGGCCTTGAAATCCTTCTTCAAATCAATGTCTTGAGCTTTCTTTGCAGCCTGCTTTCTCCTTAAACTCAGACCTGATCCATGTGGCTGGATTAGGGGAACAGCCATATTCTCCAACTCTCTATCATTCAATGTCATTATAAGCCTGATGGAGAATGAAGAGGACAGGGATCAGATGTCAGTGCACCAATTCCTTGGAAAGAAACCTACATCTCAGTTTAATAATGTTATGATAACTCTGTGAAAATAATTTATATGTTAGCGTATGTTTGTATGTGTTAAAATCAATACATGTGGCTAAGTCTTTGTGTAAGTCCATATATTTATTTGTGTATAATGAATTTCTTGAAATCATTAATAGGAATGCCAAATGTTTAGACTTTTTCTCCTAAGAAATCCTAAAGCATCATACTGACAGAAAAAGTGCCTGTATCATCACAGTCTTTCTGTGGTGTCTTTTTTATTGTTTTAATGTTAGCCAATTTAATGAATTAAAAATAAGCATAGTTGATTTAATATTTCTTTGCTTACTAGTAAGATTGGGTATTATTACATATGCTTATTGGAGAGTTGTATATCTGACCCTGTCCTTTATCAATTTATTTTGTTGGTGCACTTTTTTTCTTATTTATTTATGTATAAGTATTTCTATCTATCAATCTATCTTTATGTTTTGGTCATAGTATTCATTAGGAAAAGTGAGCATGCATATTTGGGTAAGTTATTTTATGCAGACTAATTTTTTTTTTTTTTTGAGACGGCGTCTTGCTCTGCTGCCCAGGCAGGAGTGCAGTGGCATGATCTCGGCTCACTGCAACCGCCACCTCCCAGGTTCAAGCAATTCTCCTGCCTCAGCTTCCTGAGTAGCTGGGACTAGAGGCATCCACCACCATGCCCAGCTAATTTTTATATTTTTAGTAGAGATGGGATTTCACCATGTTGCCCAGGCTTGTCTCGAACTCTTAATCTCAGGTGATCCACCCGCCTTGGCCTCCCAAAGTACTGGGATTACAGGCATGAGCCCCCGCACCCAGCCTATGTGAACTCATCTTTATAGGTCACCTTTACATCATTCTTATCCCTATGGCCTCTGTCATCATTTTTTGATATTATTATGTTTTGCATTTTGTCTCAATCTCCGCTCTTAAACCTGTGACTTGTCACTTTGAAACCTTGCTTTGCCCTTTGCCTGATGCAATCCTGGACATCCACCCCAATTTCCATTCTCTGCTCAGAAGTCTTTGTATTTGTCTTAATATCTCTGTTGTAAATGATGGGTTTTGTTTTTCTCTGGGTTGATAACCTCTGGGAAGATAACCTCTCTATTCTATCTCCTCTTCCAGTTTGGTACTTTTATCCAATATTAAACCCCATCCCACAGCCCATTTCCTCTCTTTATTCTCTTATTTTCTAGACAGAATCTGACATGTAACATTTACATAAGCAAGTGAACAGTTTTAATGTATTTTGTGCCCTTCCTCTATGTATGAATATTACAAAAACAATGAGACTGCACGCCAAGCAATTTCAGGAATTATAAAACTATGGATGTATGTGAGACAATGCTTGTAAACTTACAATACAGCAATTTTTTTCAGAAGTGAATTAAAAGTTGTCTAAGATAAATTGTCGGTTTCTCCTGCTATAGACATTCCTGACAATTTGCTCATGCTAGAAAGCCAAGAGTCATCCCTTTAAAAATACTACTCATAGGAGACATAGTGTCTTCTATTGTATGTAATTACAATGAATTATTTCATATAATAATATTGGAAAATGATAAAAAATGTTGTATGGCCCCTGTCCCTTGTGTACTGCCCTATCCACATCCATATTGCCTTATAATAAAATGGCAAATGGCTTGTTTGCTTTTTGGTTTGGGTAGGTATGGGCTGAGTTGACATACTCTTGAATTTCATCTATTTTAATCAAATGCTCTACATAAACTTGGCTTCTCTCAGCTGCCTGAGCCCATTACTAAGTTATATATTCCTTTTTCATTGCTCCATCACAGTGCTATAGATTTGAATGACACAAGTCATCTGTGATTGCGCTTGTGAAAGGTTCTATAGCAACTTAAGATATTGTTTTCAGATTGGACCACATTGTGCAACTCATATCCTAGTTCTGCCTTGATTCCCAAAAGGACTTCTTATGTAGATAATAATATATTTGAATAGAAAACATCCAATTCAAAATATTTGCAACACAGTAATTGAATGACTGCAGGTAGAAGATAATTTTCTTATTATTAATCCTGAACAGTTTAGCTCTACAGAATACCTGTACATTTCCAATATGCACTCAGTTTCATGGAATTTTTTCTTCTCCCTGACATCTGGTTATTTAATCTTCTGCCAACATTGTGTCTGTAAAGCATATTTTTCCAGCTATGCCCACTCAGCTTTTAGACTATTGATGTTTTCATAGAGAACAGTGCATGTGTGTCAGATTATAGCTATTGATCTATGTTTGTTTGTTAATGCATACAGATGTTTAGACAGTGTTATGGCTTGTCTGATTGAGGATGTATAAATAAAAGGAGGAAAAAGAAAAAATACTTCTTTTTTATATAAATTTCATTGTTGAGTAGACTGTTTATTTGAATCAAAAATGCATTGGAATCAATGTTTCTTTAGATACGAGTTATCTTTTTCCATTTTTCAGTATCAAATGGGAGTAATAGGATGTAGAGCTATAATAGAGAGAGATTTCTATTTTTCAACAAAATAAATCTTTTTTAACCATATTGTGTCAAATTGTCTTAAAAATAAATTTTCTGTATACTCCAACATATTTCTCCCTATTAAATACTGTCAAAAAAGATTTATTTTTTTAAATTCCCACCTATTAAAGATTCTTTGCTAAAAGTTTTTAAACATAACACTTGGTTGAGTAATTTTGTTTCTAGTCATTTTCCAGTACTGATTGTCTCTACTTATTCTGTGCAATATTTACGATGAAGCTGCAATTTAAATAGCTTTAAAAGTATTAATATTGACCTTTACTTTCATCAAAACTGGCAAAAAGCAATGCACAAACATAATGTTATCATCGTGCAATTTTAGTGTGTGGCAGTCTCAAGGCAGATATAAAGAGAAGTAAAGCATGAGTTACTTGAGAGAATGTAAACATGAAGGCCCATATTTAAGAAAACTAATGATCAAACATCCAAACATACAGTAAGTTGCAATTTGAACTCACCACTTCACAACTACAAGCTTTGGGCTGGGCATGGTGTCTTACACCTGTAATCCCAGCATTTTGAGAGGTTGAGTCAGGATGATTGCTTGAAGCTAGGAATTCAAGACCAGCGTGGGCAGCATAGTGAGACTCTGTCTCCACAAAAAAAAAAAAAAAAAAAAAAAAAAAAAAAATTTAATTAGCAAGATGTGGTAGAGCATGACTAGTCCTAGCTATTAGAGTGGCTGAGGGGGGAGGATTACTTGAGCTCAGGAGTTTGAGGCTACAGTGAGCTCTAATCACTCCCCTACACTCCAGCTTGGGTGACACAGCTTTGGATATTTCACAGAGCTTCCATACCCATGACCTTAAGAAGCATGCTACTGTTGAGAAACATGTGCTTTTTCTGAGAAACACACCTCTTTGACTCAGGGAAGAGACTTACAAAAAGGAAACAAAGTGATTTGCTGAAGACCATATAGCTAATCATTACCACATCAGAACTAGGTCTGAGGTATACCAAACCCAGATTGCCTTGGAAAATGCCTGTTACTCAAACAAGCATCCAGTACGTTCTAGCACAATATAGGAAAAACTATAGTATACCAAAGGCCTGAGTTTAAATCTGGCCCTACCACTTACAAAAGGTTTGACCTTATGCATGTCACTTATTCTCTTCCTTCATGTCTGAATGAATCTTCAAATCTTTAGGCTGTTTTCAAGATTAAATAAGAAATTTTTAGGAGCTTAAATAGTATGCTAAAAACTGAGGATATATCAATGAATAAAACATAATGCCCACTTTCCAGAAGAGCACATTCTTTTGGAAGGGAAAGAAAAGTAAACTAACATTCAGTGAGAGTTTTGATCCATGAATAAAGATCAACACAGGTGTTAAAGGAGCACCTGGAAGAGCACCTGCCCACGTCAGGCCAGGTGGGGCTGAGGATGAGAAAAAGCTTCCTGAGAAGATGGTGCTTGCTTTGATTTTGAACAGATACACAGATGCCATTCAGGAAGGCAAGCAGACATTCCAGGAAGAGGGATCCGCAAGTGCAAAAGAAAGAGGCAGATAAACCATAATAATTTTCAGGAACTGCAAATGATCCCATATATAGTCTCTGGATAGAGAAATGAGAATATTGAGATGAATCATAAACTCTTATAATTATAAACTTTAAAAAATTTATTTTGATGTGTTTGGATTTTATTCCAAAACAAGCATTACCAGTAAAATATTTTGAGTACAGGATTTTCTTTGAAAGATCAGTTTGATGACACCGTAAAGTATTTACAGTATTAAAACTATGTTCAGACCCAAAGAATGTATTGTAGGATAAATACACTTCCTTTGTTTATATTTTTAAATTGTTCTTGAAACCAATAATCTCTATTTTTAATAGTTATCATATATCCCTCCATTTGTTTTTACTTCTTCACTTTGAACAGGCATATGCTCCAGTTGCCCCTTAGGAAAGTGTGTATATGAAGGATACTTGAGACTCTTCGCATCTAAATCTTCATTCAACCTTCAGATTTATTGACTACTTGCCCAGAAGTAAATTCCAGTTGGAAATAGTTTTCTCTTAGATTTTGGAAGTATATCTGCTTGCCTTCCAGATTCTGGTGTTATCGATCTGAAATTTCATGCCTTCTGCTCTGCAATTCTTTGAATGAGACAAATCCTTTCCTCCTGTGGGATCTCCCTTCCATCCCTTCTCCCCCGCATCTCTATTATTCAGAAAATTCATTAAGATGAGTCTTGACTTGAATTTAATGTGTCTTTTCCATCTGGAAATCTATGTCCCTCAGTTCTGGGACATTTCATTTCATTATTACCTTGATAACTCCCCTCTCCACCATTCCTCATTTTCTATTTTCTCTCTTTCTGTGTCTTCCATTAAATATAGGAATTTCTGATTTGACCCTTTGATGATCTTACCTTTGCCTTTCTATTTTCTACGTCTCAATAATTTTGTTCTAGTTTCTAAGAGATTTCCTTAATTTCAGTTCTAACTCTATCCATTTTTATTGTATAATAACTTCTGCATTTTTAAAAATTCTAAGTTATCCTGTTTATACCATTCTATTCTATTTTCATAAATGAGATATTGTCTCTCATCCGCCAAATATAACTTCCCAAGGCAAAGTCTATTCATCAACATATCCTGAGTGCTTGGAACAGTAGCTGTCATAGATGCTTTATGCTCTTGCTTAATGAATATTTGTTGAATGAATGAATAAATGATGCTCGCTGAATCATTCAATTATAGTTTCATTGAAGATTTCTTCGGATTCCTGTTTTGTCTCTATTTCTTTTGGTTTGTTACCTTGTGTGATTTTCTTTGTTGTCTTTCATCTAAAATACTTTACTTAAAGACAAAATAAAACAAATCAATGGTGAACCTTAGATATTATTCATACTTAAGAGTGAGATCCAAATATGTTGATGAGAAACTATGCATGTCATGGGCAGGGCTAGAGTGGCAGACTCTACCACAATATTATATGATGGGGACTTGGCTATCTCATTCTCTTTGTCTTTTCCAATATCTGCACATCTTTTCTCTAGGGCTGAGGAATTTCCTTGTAGAATAATACTTCCAGTCTTCTGCCTAGGGCCAATAGTCCTCACTTTTAGAATTCCGGGAGTTTGTTAAGGGAAAATAGCTACAGAAGTGGGGAATACATATGTGGTTTATTTTGTTTGTTTTTTCAAATCTTTCATTTTTATCAAGGCATCTCCATCCCTCACCTTTGCCCGTCTCTCAGGCAAGTACATTGCTGTGCATCCTCTCTCAAGGGCAAGGTTTCGTTATTCTTCTGAGTGGAAGAGGAGTCTCTTGACAGCATGGACTTTGAGTTGGAAACTTTGTCTCAAACTGTTCATTTGATAAATGCCAAAAAAAGTCCACTCTATTTTCAAACCCAATCTGAAACTCCCAAACTTGACAGTATCTGGTACTTCAATTTCTGACTTTTTTTTTTTCCAGAGTGGATCATATTTCTGTGTTTTATACCATAAAAGTAATTATCTTCTCTAACTCTCCAGTCTGCTAAATCAGTTATTACTCGTATAACTGTTTATTCAAAAGTTTTACTTGTCGTTTTAGTTTGATGTTTCCTCCTGTTAAATTTTCTTTGTTTTTGTTGGCTTATTTTTTTTTGCCAAGTTGCCATTGTAATGGAGTTTCAAGAAAGAAGAGCTATAAATGTATATGCTTTTGTTCCAAAACATACAATTAAATTATTATGAACAGAAGGAGAGATACAGAGAAAGAAAACTGGAAATACCACAATTTCTTAGAACAGTTCTTTTGTAAACAGCAAGCATACCTGTAAATTATTTTTTGTAGCAGAGTCATTAATATTGTAGGTATATTTCAAGTTTCTTTTTCAGTACTACTACTGCAACTTTGGTGTGTTAAAAGAGTGATCACAATACCCAAAAAGAATTGTTTTCTCTTTGTAACCCTTTGCATGTTCTGTGTCCAGCTGAAACTTTCTGGTACTTCTTTTCTTGTTTTAACCTGGGAGACTCTCTCATATACCTTAAATATAGTAAAAATATAATTATATTACACATATGTGCCACTGATAGAATTGTTTTAGGTAGCATAGGTGGCTAAATTGAACGGCAGAAGTCTTCCCAAATAACTCGTCATTCTCTCTACTCCAATTCACTTTCCAATCTCACATTTCCTACTCACAGTTTTTCTACTCACATTTTTGTGCACTTTAGGAATTATTTAACTCTGCTTGTCACATATATTAGATTTATTTATGAAGGTTGAGTGATGGAAAGTGACTTAAAATCAGACAGACCTAGATTTGAACTTGAATTTGGCCTTCCCTGCTAGCCACATGACCTGAAACCAGTTATCTAATGTCTCTAAGCTGCAGTTCTGTAATCCTTAAAATGGGAATAATGTAGTACATACTTCATTAGGCAGTCACGAAGCATAACACATTTGATAAACTGAAAGGGTACAGCTACAGCTTTTTTTATACATATTAATTTGCAAGTGATAAATAGATAAACCATCAAAAGTTAGAAAAGGTATCTATATTTTGATGAGCCTGTGTAAATACTATATTCAAATATTTCAAATTTGAGTAAGTAACTGAGCTGACTGAAAAATCTCTAAAAATAAGTACAAGATAATCAGAAGAAAACCAGAATGAAAAGGAAATCTGAATTTGTCAGGATTGGTCAGGAAGAGTCGTTTAACTAGGATACCTTCTGACCATAAAGTCTGTTGTTGTTGTTGTTTTTTCCCTAGTTCAGGCTAAACATCTTATAATATGAATTTAGTTATGTTTCCTGATTATATCTGGCACCCTGAGTGATATAATAAAAAGTATCAACAATTTTGTCAATCTCTACCCAGTGCCCTTAACAAGCCATGTTCCCCTCAGAAACACAGGGACAATCACAAATACAGCTATTAAGGATTCACATCCTGTGATCTCTAGGTCTTGACCACTTGGAAGTATGCATTGCTCTGGGAATTCAGAGAAGCGAGGGAAATGCAGACTAGAAGATATGAGGCTGCAGATGGGAGGAGGCCTTGAGTAAAGACTGGAAGCATGTCCAAGGTTTGATGGTTTGAGGAGAGTGGGACACTTTAAAGAAGGAGAATAGTTTAATTGAAGACCCAGACAGGGGCATGTGGAGAGACATATAGGAGACTTGTGGTATCAGAGAAAACCACAGCCAAAGTTGGACAACTGGAGTTGGCCCCAAAACATCCAAAACATTTGATCATAAAATAAAAGTTCATAGAAGTGAAGTGACTTATTCAAGGTCACAGAGACAATTAGTAGCCAAGTCATTAATGCAGCCTTTAGTCCAGGCCTCTTTTTGATTCTGTGTGCTAAGGCTCCCACAGAGTTTGAGTCAGCATTCTGGGTATTAGGGCAAATACATAGAGGCACACACATTTGATCAATTTTTATAAGATCGTAAATTCGGAAACCCACACATAGTCAATGCTAGTAACTGTCACCTGGACCTGATGTAAAACCCAGGTCTGAAAATGCAGCCTGAAAATGAGCCTGCTTTAGTCTGGAGTTTTCCATTCACACAGCGAATATAGCCCCCATCTAACAGACACCCTGTACGATATGCACATGAGGTGCATATGGATAATTGCACACTGGTTACATGACTTCTCGCTCAGGCCGTGCTTCCCATGGCATTAAACTGGGCATCACTTAGGCCCACAGTATACCTCGTGAATTGTTTTCTCCTTGCACTGGTCCATGTCCTGTTCCCTTTTGCTCATAATAAGGTAAAGCACCCCAGCACATTTTTGTCTCCTACTTATTCCTGTTTCTGTATTCTACTTCTTAGTTCTAATCTCCATTAAAATAAAGACTAGAAAGGAGAATATCCCCCAAATAATGGGCAGAGTCTTGACATCAGGATTGGCACTCTATACTCAATTGGGCACAAGTCATGACTTGGCTATAACTGGCTGTGTGACCTTGAACAAGTCACTTTACTTCTCTGAACTATACCCAACAGGGCATAAGTCATCATCCACCTTCTTTTTGTTTTCCTGAAATGAGTCACTGTCTTCTCACCTTCCTTATAAGCTCCTGTGTGCAGGAACTGTGCTTTCTGCTTTGTCCTCCAATCCACAAAAACACAAATTGCCCAGCCTAAAATTTGGGCATCTAGCATCTAACAACTGTTGATTGATGGGTGGATTGGTTGAAAGCAGAATGAGTATTACTGGCCAAGTAATTATGTTGATGGACGAAGAGAAAGGAAACAAAATTCATTAATGCACGTATCATTGTAGCCTTCTCCACAGCAGTTTCCCCATTTTTGTGTATCTTGTGTATCCCCAAATCCCCTGGAATGTCTTGTGTGGTTATCCAAGGATATCTTCCCTATACTTTCTTCCCCTCATGTAAACTCTCACCTATCTTTCTTCCCCTGGTACCTCCTGTGCCTTCTTGGGGTTTGAATTCTTAAAAGAGAGCATGTAAACATTCTCCTGCAGCCTGCTGCCTGCCAGAGCCAAAGGCGTTGTCAGCGACAAGCCAGCAGCGGCAGCGTGGTGCTGGGCTGTGTTTTTGCAAGTACAAGACAGAAAATCCATGTAATTACCTCTGAAGCCTGAGAAGCTGTGCCGCCTGACAGAACAGCATGTGTAGGAAGCACTTTGTCAGGCCTCTGCTGACTAATTCCCCACTCCACCTGGGGTTGTGTGTGTGAGTGTTTGTGTAGGCGTGGGTGTGTGTGAACACGCTGGCGTCTGTAAGTCCCACCAGCAGCTCACCGATATTTAACTCCAAGACTCCAGCCCCTCTCTTATTTACTGGCAATCCCAGCACTGCTTTGTCTTAATTCAGAGGAAATATGGGCTTTGGAAGGCCCTCAAGATGGCCTTACAACGTGGCAGGAGGCAGCCTTCTCTTTCCCTGGCATTCAGTGCTGCTGCTCAGAAATAGAGCAAAATCTACTCCCTGCAACAAATTGGCCATAAAGAAGTCCAAAGCCCGGCATTCCTAAAGGTGAGAAAACCAAATCTTCCCGAAGTAGAGTCCCTGCTTCATCCTGAGAAGCTGTAGGACCCAGAACATCTCAACATGTGCTCTTGGATCTTGCAGCCTCATTCATTTAAAGGTGTTGCAAATTAGCTTGAATATCTAGGTCCACTTTCCAGGGGAAACCCAGATTGAGAGGGCAGTCCCATGGAGTCAGAGAAAGAGGAGGGATGCAGTTATTCTTTATCTTGCCTCACTACAGTTATGAACCTTGGACGATTCTTTACCTCTTGCTGACTGATAACCATGTATGATGAGGGAAAATTGAGTGACAGAACTGGTTTCAAAGCATATGGCTGCTAGTGACTATATTGGTGCTTTCCCCACGAAACTGCAACATCTTAAAGTAGAAGGTTTGGTCTTTTATTCTCCATCTCCGTATCACCAGCACATGTAACAGTGTTTGGCATACAGTAAGGACACAATAAATATTTGTCGAATGAATGAAAGAATTAATAAACGAATGCATTAAGACAATTCAGCTTTCTGAGTTTCTTTTTTTTCACGTGTTAAAAAAAGTTCAATAACATTTACTTTCCAAGGTTATAGTGTAGTTGAATGGAATAAAACAGTCATGGGACTCTATAAATAGGCACTACCTATTTCCCTATCTTCACAAACAAACAGCTTAAGGAACATTTTTCCCCCAATTAATGGTTGGCACCCTGAATATGATTCACTCTATGACATGCCTGGAGTTTTGCCATGGACATGTTTGGCATCATGTGGAGAAAGAAATAACCATAAGGGGAAGCTCACACTATTATGTAGAAACTTGTTTCTCCCTGTAGCCTGACAGATAAGTTCCAAAATCTATAAGAATCCCAGTAGGAATCTAGGAAGCAGGCATACAGCTCAGTGGGCAGCCAATGTTAAGACTTGCTGCCAGGCCTTCTGGATCCCTTGGTTGCAAATCCCACTCTCCCCGCAAGCAGAGAGGCTGTGCTTTCAATCCATTCCTTTTCCAATTGCCTCGGACAGAATAATTTGATGAACAGATTTATAATAAAAGATAGGGAGCTGGAGATGAAACCCTTTACTTGAATATTTGCATTTTATGAGTGTACACCTACATGTAAAGAATGGGTCAGTATTAGTGACATTTAAGATATCAGTGGAAAATAAATCTCTGACTGCTTGAGAGGTCCTAAGGAATGGTCTTCCGTACTGTTGTACCCTTCACCGCCCAACACTGTGCCCACTACACATGGGCTATCGATGAACAGTGGGTTTCAGTTTTACTCATGGAGCTGGCTTTGCTCAGATATCAAGTTCTTTGAGTGGGAATATTCGTTGACTTCAAACTATAGCTTTGATACACTTTACTTTTTTGGAAACTTTGTGTTTGGAAAGTATGAGCAGTCATGTGTACACAACATCACTGTTGCTGGATGTAGAAGGTGGCTGTAATCAGCCAAACCAGGCCCCAAGAATTCCCCATAGAATGCCTGCTAATGTTTTGTCAGCTGAGTTTTATATGACTTAAGCAAAAAGACAGAGCCCCATGAGCAGCATGGCTGGAATTATGACAGCTAATAATGATAATAATGAATAATTCATAAATGATCAATCTGTGGTGTTTCCTACGTAGAGATTTCTCTAAAGGACTTGGGCTGAGAGACTTGAGCAGCGAAGCCCTTTCTAAGTGTGCAAGGGTTAAGGAAGAAATAGAGTAAGACTAACAAGAGTTCTTTCTTGACTGGCCCAGGATTTACTGCCAAAGGAAGGGGCTTTGCTTTTCTCTCCTGCCCCTGACCCTCAGGCTACCACCTTGATTAGTAAACCCAATCATTTCTGTCTTGTATATGCTATTGTTTATGTTACCAACTACCCCTTTTGAAAATCTAACCTAAATAAGAGCTTCCATTCCCCCACAGTAAATATTAAAGATTCTCCAATCTCTAATAATAATAAAAGTTCATTAGTAAGAAGACTGCTATGGTGTGACTGTGTCCTCCTAAAATTCACGTGTTAAAACTGAATCACCAAAGTGATAGTATTAAGAGGTGGGGCTTTTAGCACACTTATAAAAGAGGTGGAGACAACTGTTCACCCCTTCCACCGTGTGAGGATACAGCAAGGAAACAGAGCAGCCCTCGACAGACACCAAGTCTGTTGGTACCTTAATCTTGATTTTTCGGTCGCTGGAACTTTGAGACAAATTTCTATTGTTTATTTATTACCCTGTCTCAAGTAGTTTGTAATAGCAGCAAGGATGAACTAAGCACCAAAACTGCGTGGCCCCAAATTTTCAGGGTTTTGTTCTTATGTTAACTTGTAGAAACTCTATTTCTATTATACTTGGCCTAGTTCAAAGAACTGGTGAATAAATTGACTCCCCTTATATCTCTCTTTCTAATAGATATCAGTTTCGTCTTGTTCCAGAAAATTATTTTTCTCTCTCTTGTTTTTGTGACGTTCTTTACATTTGTAAATTCTAAATAGGGTGTGAGATAGGAATTAAACCTACAGCTGAAAATATTAATTATTTCTGTGTGAAGAGTAAGTGGTAGCTTGAGAATTCATGAGAAGAGAATGAAGTAAAAGAAAGCATAGGATGAGAGAAAGTGTTCATGAAATACCTGGGCAGAAACTGGAAAAATAAGGGTCCACATCAACAACAATGATCTGTCTGTATATTAAAAATAAAACACTACACTGAGGTCCACTAATACATGTTACTGGACAGCATAGCAGCATATTCACTTTTTCTATGCCCAAGGAATAAAAACTGACTTGATATGCAGGGCATTAAGAAATTAACAAAAGTAGTTACATAATCATACACATGACAATATGGGAGATGTTGGGGAAAATAGACAATTAATTGTGAAAGGAGTAGTAGTGAGAAAGTATTTTAGTTTAAAGGCCTAAGAAAGTCTGAAGAAACTCAAACCAGATGCTATCTCTGTTTACAAATTCTAAATGCCTGGTTTCACACAAATGCATAAAAAATATGCCCCCACAATAAAACAAGTTCTGTGAAAGTTAAATAGCATAAGCTACTCAGAGTTGACTCCATGTAGGTAGTCAGTCTCCCCTAAATGAACAGGAGAGTGGATGGGAGAGATGACCAGTAACATCAGCTCACTGGACAAGTTTTTCTGAATGCCCTTGAACCTCAAATCAGACTGGGAACTTATGAAGACACAAAGAAAGTGAAGATGTGAGCATTTTCCTTTGTCTGTCACTTGCGGACTATGTGGCCTTGGTCAAATAATATCATTCTGATCTTATTTTCCCTTCTGTAAGGACAGAATAAGCTGGGCGTGGTGGCTCACACCTGTAATCCCAGCACTTTGGGAGGCTGAGACAGGTGGATCAGCTGAGGTCATGAGTTCAAGACCAGCCTGGCCAACATGGTGAAACCCTGTCTCTACTCAAAAAAAAAAAACAAAAACAAAAACACACACACACAAGAGAAAACACAAAAATAGCCAAGCATGGTGGTGTGCACCTGTAATCCCAGTTACTTAGTAGGCTGGCAGGAGAATCACTTGAACGTGGGAGGCAGAGGTTGCAATGAGCCAAGATTGTGCCACTTCATCCCAGCCTGCCTGGGAGACACAGCAAGACTTCATCTCAATAAAAGAAAAAAAAAAAAAAAAAAAAAGACAGAATAATAGTAACTATTCTAAATGCTATCAGTGTCATGAAGTGATTAGATGAGACAGCATATATCAAAGCACTTTTGGATACTTAATTACAATGCACAATTTTTAACAGCTTTCTTGATGTACAACTGACAAAATAAACTGTAAATTTTTAAAAGGTATAATTTCGTAATTTTTGACATATTTGCCCCTGAAACCATCATTCTAATCAAGGTAGTGAACACATTCATCATGTCCAAAGTTATGCTCCTTTGTAACACCTCTTCCCTGTCTTTCCCTCCATGCACCTCCCCAGGCAACCACTAACCTTCCTCATGTCACTGTAGATTAGTTAGCATTTTCCAGAGTTTTATATAAATGGAATCATGTAACATGTTCTCTTTTTTTGTTTGGCTTCTTCTACTCAGCATAATTATTTTGAGATTTTCCCATGTTGTGGGTTACTCATTTTTACTTTATTCATTTTCATTGCTGAGTAGTATTTTACATACTCCACAAATTGTTTATCCATTCACCATTGAAGAAGTTTGGGTTGTCTGCAGTTTTTAGCTATTATAATAAAATGGTTATGAACACTTATGTACAAATAGTTATGTACAACTAATTGAATAAGATTTCTTTTCTCTTTGGTAAATATCTAGAAGTAAAATGGCTGGATCACATAACAGATTATGTTTAGCTTTTTAAAAAACCTGCCAAACTGTTTGCTGAAAAGATTGCACCATTTTACATCCTTACCACCAGCTTCCTTCAAATCCTTGCCGAAACAAAACGTGATTAGCCTTTTAAATTCTAGTCATCGTGTAGATGTGTGGTGGGGTTACCTCACTGGAGTTTTAATTCGCACTACTCTAAGAACTAACAATGTTCTGCATCTCGTGTGCTCATTTGTCATTCATTTTTTTAGTGAAGTATCTGTTTAAATATTTTGCCCATTTATACTGAGTTGCCTTTTTTCTTATTATTGAATTCTGGAATTCTGGATATAAGTGATTTTTCAGAAATAGGATTTGTAAATATTTTCTGCTTTTCTATAGCCTTTTTTTTTCTTAACAGTGTCTTTTGAAGAGTAGGTTCTAATTTTGATAAAGTCAAATTTGCCAGTTTTTTTTTTCTTTTTAGTAAATCGTGCTTTGGTGTCCTATTTAATAAATTTTTGCCTATCCTTAGTCACAAAAAATGTTTCTATATTTTTTCACTAGAAGTCTAATAGCTATAGATTTTATATTTAATTGTTTGATTATTTAATTGTATGATCTATTTTGAGTTGATTTTTCCATACAATGTAAAGTGTAGATTAAAGTTCATTTTGTATGTGCATATTCAGTTTTTCTAAAAACACTTGTTGAAAATACTTTTTCCATAGGAATGCCTTTGCACCTTTGTCAAAAAATTATTCTATGCATATATAGACAAGTCTGTTTGTGAACTCTATTCTCTTCCATTAACTTATTTATCTATTTTATGCTAATACTACACATGCTGTTTTGATTATTATAGTTTTGCAATAATTCTGAAAATCCTATGATGTCAGTTCATTGACCTGTTTCCCTTCTTCAGAGGTGTTTTAACTATTGTGTTACATTTCTGTATGAATTTTAGAATTCGCTTTTCATTTAGCAGTAACTAACATCTTAATAATAGTGAATATTCTGGCCTATGAAAAAGATATATTTCTTTATTTAACTAATTCTTTATCTCAACATTTTCTTTTAGTTTTAAGGATATATGTCTTTCATATTGTTTGCCCAATGAATCTCGGAAGATTTTACAGTTTTGAATTCTTGTGACTTTTTTTAAAGTTCTTATTGTTTATGGCTAGTACATATAAATATAATATATCTCTGTATTATAATCCTGCATCCTGCATTCTCTCTAACTTAACTTATTACTACCAGTAGCATTTTGGTAGATCTCATCAGATTTTCTACATAAATGATCAGTTAAACATCTTTCTTTCCCTTCTATCCTTACATTGAAATAATTTTTGTCAAAATTAGGTAATAGATTTGGTCAAATACTTTTTCCCTTTGATTCTGTTTAGCAGAGCATGTGATTTTTTTTCAATTTGTCAATATAATTAGTAGCATTAATTGCTTTTTCATTGGTAAATAAATCCCACATTCCTGGGATAAATGTCTCTTAATCATTATATACTATCCTATGTGTGTATTGCTGAATTCAAAATGTCAATATTTTGTTTAAATTTTTTGCATCTAGTCACATGAAGAATATTGGTTTGTAGTTTTTTTATTAATAAGCCTTTATATATTTTTTATATCAAGGTAATATTGAAATTAATATCTACTGAAAGAGTGTGAGTGGAGTTGATATTATGTCACACTTAAATGTTTGTCCAATACATCTAAGTTGTTGAATTATTAGGCAAAATGTTGTTGTTAATATTTTATCAACACTTCTTAATATCTATAGAATCTGTAGTGATGCCACATGTCTCATTTCTGTTATTGGTAAATTGTACCTTTTCTCTTTTTTTCCTGATCAATCTGGCTAGAGTTTTACCAACTTAGTTGGTGTTTTCAAAGACCCAGCTCCTGGTATTATTTATTTTCTTTTGGTTACATTTAAAAAATATTTCACTGATTTGCACCTTACACTTTATTGTTTACACTCTTGTTTTTATTTTGGGTTTCATTTGTTCTTTATTATCTAGCTTCTTATGGTAGAAGCTGTGCTCATATATTTGAGAACTTTTATCTTTTCTGAAAAGATGTTTAGTGCTGTAAATTCTGATCCTGCATGTATTTAATGATATCCTACTAATGTTTTAATTCATTCTCTTCTGTTTTTATTCAACCTCAAATATTGTCATAATTCAATTTAGATTTTATTTTGCCTCATGGATTCTTTAGAATTGTGTTATTTAGTTTTCAAATATTTTGGGATTTTTCAAAGCCCTGTTACTGATTTCAAATTTAATTCCATTGACGGAAAATACATTAGATATTTTAAAATATATCAAGGTGTATTTTATAGCCCAGAATATAGATATTTTAAAATATATCAAGATGTATTTTATAGTCCAGAATATAGTCTACATCAGCAGATGTTCTATAAGTAATTTAGAAGAATACATATTCTCCCAGTGGCAAGAGATGTGTTCTATCAATATCAGTTATACTGAGGTGATTCATTTCTGTTCAAATTATCTGTATTTTATTAATTTTCTGCCTACTAGTTCTATCATCATTAAAAGAGGGACATTAACATCATATTCTGTAATTGTGGACTTATCAATTTCTTATTTTTTAAATCTGCTTTTGCTTTGTATGTTTTGACACACTGTTCTGAAGGGCACATTTAGTATTGTTATATCCTCCTGATACATTGAACCCTGTATCGGAGATGACTTTCATTTTCTCTGATATTACACTTCGGCCTTGATATCTATTTTGTCCTATGTTAATGTATCCTTTCCAGCTTTCTTTTAATTGATATTAGCATGGAATTTCTTTTTCTATACATGTTCTGTCATTATATTTATATTATGTTTATATTATTCTCATCATGATATTTACATTATTATTTTTGTAGGCAGCATTCATTGAGATTTGCCTTTTAACCTGTTTAACAATCTATGCTTTTGAATTGGTGAATTTAGATTATTTACACTTAATGTGACCATTGGTATGGTTATTTTAAATCTGTCATCTTGTTATTTGTTCTTTTTTTGTTTGTTTCAGTTTTTTTTTGATACTCCTTTTGCTTTTTCCCTGGCTTCTTTTGGCTTAATTGAGATTTTTTTCTTATTTCATTTTCCCTCCTTTGTAGGCTTATTACTAGTAACTTTCAATATTGTTGCCTTAGTTGTTGCTTAAGAGTTTACAATATGTACCTTCAGCTTATTATAGACTAACTTCAAGTGATAATATACCACTTCAGGGATAGTAAAATAATCTTAAGCATTAGACTTCCATTTCTCTTTTCTTGGCCTTTGTGCTATTGTTATCAAACATTTTGTTTTTATATATATTATAAGCCCCAAACTACAATTTTTTTATTTAAGCAGTAAATTGTTTTTAAAGACATTTAAATAATAGAAAAAATTGCATGTTTATCAATACAGGTATTATTTTGGGTGCTCGTTTTTTTGTATAGATTTATATTTTCATGTAGTATTTTCTATCTGCTTAAATCACTATCTTTAAAATGTCTTGTAGTGTGAATCTTCTGATGATGAATTGTTTAAACATTTATATATCTGAAAAAAGTCTTTATTTCACTTTTAATTTTTAAAAGACATTTTTCACATGGTATAGAATTCTAGGCAGTGTTTTTGTTTGTTTCCTGTTTTGATTATTTAATAACTTTACTCCACTGTCTGTTCCTTTGCATTATTTTTAGATGAGATATTTGCTATTTGTTATCATCCTTATCTTCGTTGCTCTACATGTCTTCTTTGGCTAAAGGATTTATCTTCATTTCTGATTTTCAACAATTTGATTATGATGTGCTTTGTTATTTTTTTATTCATGTACCTTTTTACAAAGTAAATGTTAATATGTATATTTAAGGTATACAACATGATTCTATATGCAAATAGTAAAAAACAACTATAATGAAGTGCATTAGCATATCCATCATCCCTCACATAGTTACCCATTTTTGTATCAAGAGCAGCTAAAATCTATTCATTTATCATGACTCCCACATATAGGATAATTTGATTACCTATGGTCTTCATATGATAGATCTCTAGACTTCTTCCTACATTATCTGCTACTTGGTATTCTCTGATCTACATCTTCGTGTTTCTTTTGCTGGAGATTTCTGTATTAATAACTTTTATCAGATCTGGACAATTTTTATCCATTTTTTTGTGTCCCTTCTCTCTCTCTCTCCTCTCCTTTGAGGATGCCAATTATATCTGTAATAGAATTTCTGCATGTTTAATCTCTTTATGATTAATTTCAGACATTTCCCATTACTGTGTCTTCCAGTTCACTGTTTCCTTTATATTTTATAAGATGTCATAAGATCCATCCAATAAACTTTTCATCTCAGATATCTAAGTTTTCATCTCTAGAAATTTGATTTGAACCATTTTGTAATATGTTCCGTGTCTTTCATCAGTTTTTGAAGATAATTATCTTATTGCCCTTTTCCAATGGTTTTTTTACATCTGCATTAGTCCCGAGTTGATTTTGGTTATTGATTGTTCTCATAATGTATCCTATTTGCACATCCCTTTGAATGCTTAGCAATTTTTTTATTGGCTAGCAGATATTGTGAATTTTACCTTGTTAAGTACTGGACACTTTTGCATTTCTATAAATATATTAGAACTTTGTTTTTTGATGTTGTTATGTTACTTGAAAAACTGACTCATCCTTTTAGGTCTTGCTTCTGTTTTTCTTAGGTGGGTATAGAGTAGTGCTTCATATAGAGCTAATTATTCTTATTACTGAGGCAAATCTTTCCTTAGTATTATTCCCAATGTCTTATGGATTATGAGTTTTTCCAGTAGAGCTGGAGAAAACAGATTATTCCTTGTCCTAGGTGAGTGCCAGCCTGTGTTAATTTTTTGGATAGTTATTTCCCTTGTCTTTCCATTTATTTGCTGATCAATATTATGCTGAGTACTTGAGAGTGATTATTTGCAGATAATCGGGGTTCTCTGTCTGCATACCTCTGTCCTTTTTCAGCGTTCTGTCTAATGAGCTCTAGCTCCCTCGGCCTCTCAAGATTCTCAGCTCTGTGTGTACAACTCAGGAATTTATCTGCTTTCTGCTTCATTTCCCTCTCCCTGATGTCATCCTCTAAAAACACTCTCTAGGCAGTAAATTTGGATAAGTATAGTCGTACCTCCTTTATTTTCAATCACTCAGGGATCATTATATTTCATTGCCTTACGTCCAGTGACTTGAAAACAAATTTTTGCACATACCTAGTCCATTTTTTACATTTGTTTGGTTATTTCATGTATTAGGTTAAGTCCAGCCCCTGTTACTCCATCTGCACAGAAGCAGATGTCCCTGAGGTAAAGTATTATTATTTAGAAAATTATTACGACTTAAAAATGTAAAGAATTTTTAAAGAACATGATAGTAACAAATGAGATGAATAGACATAAAAATAGACACATAAGTAGATATAAATTTATTATTTTCAAAATATGCTAATGCATCTAAAGCAACCAGCGGGGCAAGAAAAATGGAGATGAGTAAAGAAGGGTTTTCTGTTTTTTGTTTTTGTTTTTGTTTTTTGTTTTTTGAGACGGAGTCTCGCTCTGTCACCCAGGCTGGAGTACAGAGGCACTATCTCGGCTCACTGCAAGCTCCACCTCCCGGGTTCACGCCATTCTCCTGCCTCAGCCTCCCGAGTAGCTGGGACTACAGGCGCCCGCCACCACACCTGGCTAAATTTTTTGTATTTTTAGTAGAGACCGGGTTTCACTGTGTTAACCAGGATGGTCTTGATCTCCTGACCTCATAATCCACCCGTCTTGGCCTCCCAAAGTGCTGGAATTAAAGGCGTGAGCCACCGCGCCCAGCCAGGTTTTCTGTTTTAAATTTTCCTCCATCCTAAGTCTCATTATGTTTGTTATTATCTTTTTTATTCAGTAGAACTCATCAAATAATTGTCCTTGACCAAAAAAAATCCACTATATGAAATGCTTTGAAAAGAATTGACTTTCTTAGTATAATATTAGCTGCCTTTAATAAACTACCTCTACTTGATTTTGCACATTTGAGCTGATCACAGAGTTCACTCATCCTAAGCACTTGCATTTTTTCCAATATATTTGTCTGTTTCAGGCTTCTTTGTGTCTACTTATAATACATCTTTATGTTAGACGTATTCTGTAGGATTTTACTCCTACTTGCTTCCTTTTCTAATGAGATACTACTCATTGGACCACCCTGAAGTTTTTGTGACTTATACTGTGACTTACTTACTCCCACTGTGACTTACTTACTCCCACAGTATAAGTTTTTATGACTTATACTGTGACTTACTTACTCCCTGTAAGCCATAGCAGAATGCATCACTTCTTCTTTCACGATCTCTGTGTCCTACACCTACTACTTCCATGAAACTCAAACAATGCATTGCTTTTTTATCCTCCTTACTACACAGCAACTCTGTCAGATTTATTATTATAATCCACATATGTGTAGCACATTATCTGATGCATAAATATTCAACCACACTTTCTTAAATGAATGGCAGCACATACGCACAAATTAATAGTACCAAGTGTGTGAGGGTTTGTATGCACTATATTCTGTGAGACCCAAAGCCATGCTCCATCCTCTTTCTGACATGGGTTCCATTTCCGCCTGAAACTATGACCAAACACCCAGGCAACAATAGGGGGGAGGATCCTAACTTTAGAGACTCTTCCATGGTTTCTCTTTATTTATTTATTATTTGTTTGTTTTTATAATATGTTGATTTGATCTTGGACTCAGAGTTTCAATGGTACCCTGAATCATGTCCTGCCCTTTGAGTTTTAATTTTCTCCTTCTGTGTTAGTACAGAATTCAAGGAAGCATTAATTGATTTTGACAAGTGGTAAAACTGAGTGGGTACGTCAAGGAGAAAGATTATGCCCTGAGATGAAGGAATGAGGCAACATCACCTTCCAATGCTCCTGCACATTTTTGCCTAAGCGTTTTTTAAATCTCAGCCTGCCAGGCGGTTGTAAGTGGTCTCAATTAATCGAGATTTCTGAAGCTAAAAATCAATTTCTTTTTTAAAAATTCACATTAAGAATCAAGATTATTTTATTATTATACAGAATGAATTCATCAAATAGAAACCTATTCACTCACCCAGCACAAGGAAGACTCAAAGTAAGAACAAGGAAAAAATAATGGAGATATGATTTAACTATGGCAATGCCATCAGTCAGATGTTGGTAGTACCGGTTCACTCACGCTTTCCAATCAGACTGAGGTGCCCTTTCTTTCCTTATTGTGTAAATAAGTTCCACTCATCCCTCATGGGCCCTGTCTTCCAGGAAGCCTTCCTTGTTGTTCCCTGTTTTCTTCCAAATTAGCTTAGCATTTTCATTCTGAAACACTTAGTCTTGTGCTAACTTGCAAATCTTACATCATTGTATAGCATCCTGTCATATACTGTGCTGGCTCTTCTTGGGACAGAATCTTGTGTTTTTCTTCAAAAGTTTCCACAGTGACTGGCAAAAAATGAAGCATACAGGAAGTGTGTTGGTGAAGACTTGTTAATTACTGCTTTATAGCTTGGTTGATTAGACATGGGCATTTGTGAGCTTATTTTTTTTAGCATTTCTTCCTATACCCATGTTCTCCAGGGGCATGCGTACAGAAACTAGTGAAGAGCACTATGAAAACATATTTTTTCTAACTTTGAGGAATGGGTCAATAATGTCTTAGGAAGACTATGGAGTGTGTACCCTCACTCTCTTCCCACCAACTGATTCCATGTGTGACATACTGAGCCCCCGAGCATACAGTCAGTCAGTCTTTCAAAACAGCAAGCCATCAAGTTTGCTGTTTGTTAAACTCGTACAAGAGCTTTTATCTTAATGTCACCCATGAGGCAATCGACTGTATTTTGAGAAAATATTACACTTAATGACCTCTGATGCCCTTTTAATGTTCTCAAATTTTATTGAGCAATATATAAGAGAAAGAAAAAAAGTCTATCAGAACTGCTGGAGAGTTCTATTCATAAGCAAGATATTTGTCCAGAATATTGAAGCAACAACAATAATAACAAATGTAGAAGACAACAGGTCCACTAATTGGGGAGAAGAAGTGAGTAAGCAATACATATCAGGAAATAATTATAGTCCAACATTGTGCTGTAAATGAAAATTATTGTCATTAATAACAGCAATCTAGTTCTAAGGAAGCTGATCATTGAAGACAAAGAAGTTTGTAGCTAACATTACCTCTTCCTCAGTCATTGTCATGAGGATTTAGGCATTTAGGGTTAGAAAAATCTATGCAAGCTATTCTCTTATGGGAAAATTTCTTTGGCTTATAGACTTTTTTTATTGTTGTTTCTGGATACTGAAGCAAATTGTTCTATGACTGTATCTGTGTTAAGCTTTTGCTAAGGTTTCAATGTGTCTTCTGAAGTTCTGTGCTGGGAACTTGATTCTCAATGCAGCAGTGTTGGGTGGTGTAGCCTAAAGGGAGATGCTTGGGTCATGGGGACACTGCCTTAAATAGATAGACAATGCCATTTTTATTGTGGGAGTGGGTTCTTTATAAAAGTGTGAGTTTGGTCCCTTCTTGCCCTCTTCCTCTTACCTTCTTTTGTCTTTCTACCTTCAACCATGGATTGACACACCAGGAAGGCCCTTACCTTGGACTTCCCAGCTTTCAGAACTGTAAGCCAAATACATTTTTTATTATAATTTATCCAATCTGTTGTATTCTGTTGTAACATCACAAAATGAACTAAAACATCATATGTGCCATTGTAAAAGGACCATACTAGCAAAATTCTGTTCTGTGGTCAGCCTACTCTGAGGACTGGTTAACATTTCATGTACAAGTTGACTGTACAGGTTACAGACCTCTGTTCTTACATTGAGTTCCATACTGTTGGCTCTCCCAGGATTGACAGTTATATGCTGAGCCTTGCCCTATTTACATCACTGTCCCTAGCATTGCAAATTCTGTTATAACACGCTAACATGAGAAGCACAGTGGATGTCTGCAAAGAAATGTGAGGCATGGATACCATTTCAAGATTTCCACACATACCTGTTCACAGAAAGACTCATTATACCATGCTTTTCATATCTAAAAATGAGGAAACCATTTAGCCAGAAGATAAACTCTTAAAATATTTCTTTCATGTGGTTATGAAGGTTCTGTACCTATCTACCCACATTCTTGTGCTCCTTTGACTTTATGAGGTAATTTTAAAATGAGATGTGAACGACACCCTTTACACAGTGTTATCTAAGTGTCACCTCCTCCAATTGGGGAAGAATATTGCATATTCTCCCATTCTGTTAACTGCAAGCCTGTCTTGAAGTCATACTTGAACTTTTTTCATTAATATAGTTGCTGCCACATCTGGCTTCTGTAAGGCACACTGTGAGGTCTGATGTCAACTCACAGGTCTGGGAGGGAAGACAGGTTACCAAATCACCCCTGATAGACATGCCAATAAACCAGGCTGCAGTTGGATAAGGAGTAATTAAGGGAAAGGTTCTGTCTTCTTTAGGCACCGTGTGCTATTGGATTCAGAAGCTGGTGGCTGGGGAACTGAATGTCTCGTTCATGTCTCAGTGAGTTGGATTTGGGAAAGAGTCTCTCACCTCCATCTCATCAGAAGCTGCTTTACTCCAACCCCCTTGGGGTCAGCAACCAGACTGGAAACAAAATAATGAGGAAACCTTCTCTGTGTCCAGGTGGTAGAGAAAAACTGAAGGATGGGACTGCCAATCTTAAACTTCAATTTTATTTTCCTTTTATCCACAAACCACTCGCACTTAACTTTCTTTATCTGTAAATCCTCTTTTGTTTCTCATTTTGTTTTCTTGTTTTCTGCTCTCCAGTTAGTGTTATATGAAGGCAGAAGAGGTAGTTGCCCATATGCTCTAATTTTATGGTACTAGACAACACCTCTTCCAAATACCATGTCTTAAAAACTGGTGTCCAGTCCCTAAATCTGTTTCTCTCATTAGAAAGTCATTAAGAGGGTTGAATGAACCCCGAAAGAAGATATCACATACCAAATATAGTTCTGGTTTTAAGAAAAACAATAAGTTAGAGAGGCTAATTTTGGTTAAATAGATTCAAGATCTGTCTACAGTTTCAGCTGAACACTGGATGGTGAGTGGTCTAAGACAGTCCTTTTATCACAGAATCAGTAGAGATATAGAAGTTTCTCTGAGATACTGCCTTGGTTACTGGAGGTCGGAATGTTGGATGACCTATTGAAGTTCCCAATTCATCTTTCCACTTCAAATGGGGCAGCCTTAAGCTTATCTGTCTTAAAACTTCAGCTTCATTTACATTTTCTCCTAATGAAATGATCCCACTACTAAATACTGTTTCAACTTTTTTCCCCTAGTGTTTCTGTAGTACTATGTTCTTATGAAGAGAATGTTTAATAATGTGATGAATATATTCTAGTTGCTACTAAAGCAAAGTCAATTTTGTAGGATCTCTGCTTGTAGCTTCAATTTTGTTATTGAGGTCAAAGGAGGTTAAATTTTTTCATAGCAGAACTATTCTATGCACCCAATGATTTCACCCCTTGACCAAATTCACACTATAAAACAATTTTTTTTAAACTTGGTCAGGCATTTTGGTAAGTAGAAAAGTAAGGTGAAATTTTATTATTTTCAAGAGGTATGTTTATATTCCTTGTGTAGGCTCAACCCTAAAAGAATATTATTTGATGGAGATAATAAAAAAATCTTGGAGAAAACAAAATACTTGAATGGTTTCTGCTAGAGCACATTGCTACAGCAATTCTACACATGAATGCCACCAGTTTCAGCTTCTAAATGTCCTAGCCACCCTGGAGAGTCCAACACTGGACGTGCTACCATGCATTTAACACCTGTTTAATGAATGCATGTTGGCTGAATGCATAAATGATGCTGCTGAGTCTCTGATTGTGGGTCCTGATGGGATACTCTGTGGATGCACAGAGGGTCAGCAAAATGACTGTTTTCTCATCTAGATCTCTGTTCCCAGTGATGACCTCTTTCAGAAAGACTGGTTTCAAAAATAACCTTCTATAAACACTAATAATATTGCGGTAAAGCACAGCAGTACTAGTCACATGGATATCTATTATATTATTTTTTGAAACACGCATATCATTATGTAAACTCTTTTGTGAGAATGACATATCTCATACACACACACATACACATTGACATTCTGTACTTCTGAAAGAAATGAATTGGCATATAGTGGTCAGCCTAGGTCCAGTTTGTATTAAGTGGAGACTAGAATGCTTTATCTCAAAGATAATGAGCAAGAACTTTCATGCATCAAACTTGGCATTTTGTTTGGATATCATGGGCAGTAATTGGTACAGGGTGAAAACAAGAACACTGGGGGTAATGACATGAATATTCTGCTACAAGCATTTTCTACTTATCTCTTTGTGAGACTCATGGAAGTTCCCACTGAAAGACAAATATTTGTTTCAAGTATACTTCTCCAGTTCTAGTTTCTTTATTCATACCTTTTATTGTTCTATTCCAGCAATTCTGAATTTTCTCTTCTCCTAGATCATAGCATTTTCCCTCTTGCTTCTCTGCCTTTGGATATGAAATTTCCTCTTTTGGGGATTCTTTTCCCAACCTATTTACCTAGCAAAATCCTGCTATTCCAGAAGCCAGTCCTAATGTCACTTCTGCAGAGCCTCCCCTGACTTCCCATGTAGCTTTAGATCTGCCCTTTCCAGCTTCCACTGCAGCATTCATCCCACGGACCATCACGCAGTCAAATGCCATATGCTACCTCTCCCTCTTCATGAGATTGCCAATTTCTCAAGGGTGAAGCTCAAGATCCTCTCATTTTGCTGCCATAGTGACTAGTCCCATATATCACCTTACTCAAAGTAGATGGCCAATATATGTTCACAGAAAAGAGGAACCAAGGAAAGGAAAAAAATTAAAAATATGAAAGCAGAAAAATGAAGAGAGAAAGAGAAAGGAAATTTTTCACAGACGAATCCATTTAGCTGCTGTCATTATGGTGTAAGTAAGTCATGCAAATAAATATTTCTACATATGTCAGAGAGTTGTGGAGCTATTTCAGATGTTCAGGAAATGAAGACAGAAGTCCAGAATATGAAGCATTGTCAGAGAGAAGGATCCTGAGTGACTAGGAACAACCTGATTGAGAGTGGGGGTGTGACAGGTTTATAAATGTCAAAAATGAGAGTGGAACATTGGAAAGCAAGGATGGAGTGGAAAGGACGACTCTTCCTGCACAGTGCTGTTCAGGGCCACCCCATGTTGTAGAGAATGCGGCATCATAGCCTCATATCACCTCGGCTCCCTCAAATCCTACATCTAATTTAACGTGGGATAAAAGTCATCTAATGTCAGTGGAAGCATGGAGAATAGGACAGAGGAGAGAGATGTCTATAATTGGTGAAGACTTTTTCCCAACCTGTTTACCTGGCAAAATCCTGCTATTCCAGGAGCCAGTCCAAATGTCGCTTCTGGAGAGCCTCCCCTGTTGTTTTGATACACACAAGTGCTAACCTGAAGAATTTTAAGAACAATATTTAAGTGTAACGTCAGGGCTGTTAGTGTAAGTAAACTCATATCAGAGGAAAACGTTGCAGGCATGAAGGATGGAGTTTTGTCAAAGGCCCAGAGAGAAGGACCCACACCAAATCACATTAAAACACCCTCATACAAGTAACCCTACCAGCCTCCTTATACCTAAAACTGCTGTGAGAAATGTACCTGTTTCTTTCTTATAACACTGAGAGAGTAAAAACGCTAACAACTAGAGGGAAAAAAGCATGGTGCCCAAGATTCACACTCATGTGTGAAAGACTGAATGTCGGTCACATACTTTTCCAGATCCAGAAGTTGGTTCAAAGCACTGTGCTCCAGGTGCAGGAAATGGTACATGACTGAGGAAGGAGAGCAACTAGAATCCAGAGGCTGAGAGCATCAAAGTCAAGTACGACTAACTCAGCAACGCTGCTGGTCATTCACTGTGTCTGTGCAGGGTTGGGGTGTGATGATAATTGTGGCATAGAAGCTGGAATGATCTCTGGGTCTAAAATTCTTTGTACAGTTAAGGAAACTAAGGTTAAATAGGAACATGGGATTCTTTGCTCTAACCATACTTGGTTAATGACCCCTAGGGCTAGATATTTATCTTTTGACTCCTAGTCCATTGCCCTTTGATTTAATCATGATTTCTTCCATAGTAGTATCCATAATCTGAAATTGAACCTTGGGTGATAAAAATACAAATTAGGAAGGTTCTAAATTTTATTATAGTTTTCATCATTTAAAACTTAAGAAAAAACAATGCAAAACAAAAATATATCCCATGAGGTTATATGAGATACAGATAATAAATTGCAATTTTTAAAAAATGTACAATTGACTTTTAATCTGTAGCCTACAGCAACGGAGAAAATGCAAGGGAAAAATGGACACAATAATCAACTGGAATTGAAAAAGCTTCCATTTGTCTTTTCAGTGTTCTGTTATTTCTGGGTCAAGTTGCATGATTTGGAAGTCTCCCTGCTTTCCTAGCATGCCTGCTGTTTATGTAAGTTAAGCCTTTAAACGCTTTATTTTCTTTTTCCTAGGAAGTATGGATAGGTAGACGCAGGAAGAAGGGTCTTAAAAGCATGACTTATTCCTTGAAGATCTGCAAAGAATATCAGATTATCTTCACTGAACACATAATACAGGCCTGGGAGACCTACATTTGCAGGTGGTAGAACCAACGGAAAAACCTAATCAGAAATCAATTCTACAAACAGGAGGAGATGTTTCTTTTTGTCTGACTCAATTATGTGGGAAGGAAGAGACAAAGTGTGGGAATGGGCTGGGGATAATATATCAGTAGAGATTAAGACATTAATACCCACAATGGGTCACATGATTTTTCTCTTTGAGCTCTCAAATGTAGAAAAATGAAACTTTGAATCAAGAAGATTTTTAGAAGCAGTCTAAACGAAGATCTTTCATTAACAGAAAAATCAGAAACCCAGTCAAGTGAACTACCAATTAAATAAACAGCACACAATCAGTTGATGCATAGAAATAGTGTTTGCCTCAGTGAACTGATCTGGACTCAAGCCCTTTAAAAGAGACAACCTGAGGCTGCTCTGGATCTGCTATAGAGCAAATAAAGTTTTATCTCCATGTTATTATTACTAGTTCCACTTCGAGCAGAAACAAAATCTGTTTATAAATGTCTCCAGCTACGTTGAAGGTTGGTAAAAGCTAAATTCTCAACTTCTTATATTAATCAAACAAATCTATTAACATATTGGTTGCTTTTGTAAAGATTATCATGATCCTGCAGTAACCAATGCTATATTTAAAATGTTTCCCAGCTCAGAAGAACCTAAGAGTTAGAGATATTTATTTCAGAGGGAACAATTACTCACTATATCTAACAAGGATTCTAAGTATCTTCTTTGCCACTGGACAAAGGGAGAGAGATTTTGGAAGTAAAAAAATTCTGGGTTAGGTGACAAAACTTGGCCATCCTTGGCCATAGAGAAAAGAGCAGCCATTGGCTCAAACTATTCAATGCTTTCTAGGTTCCAAATGGAATGGTAAATGGGGTATATTTGAAGCATTAGGAGTTCTTCCAATAGCAATGGCGCTCCCTTTCTTTACTTTGGTCTGCCATTGACTGGTGTACAATGACACATAAGATATTACATCTTTCATGGTTTCTGCCAAACTAAATCAAATAAAAAGAAGGTCGTGAACATACTTTTTAAATGCTAAATTTTTGATCAAATATTAATTATTTCAGGTTTTAAAAGGAAGTGAAATCAATGTACCCATTAGAGGCCTGGATTTAACATTAAGGAAATCTGGAGGTGCAGTATCTCACAACTGCTAGCCACCATGGCCTTCAGAGGACAACCTGTAATTACATCACTCCACCAGGAGATTAATTAAAAATGAGGACTGCCAGAGTGTCTAACACTATCAATTGTGTACAAATTACTGCAGTATTGTATGTTAATTGTTTGTAGAACATGAATGCATAGCTTGTTAATATAAATAATGCACAATACGACCAGGTGCGGTGACTCACACCTATAATCCCAGCACTTTGGGAGTCTCCAATGCAGGTGGATCACTTGAGGTCAGGAGTTCGAAACCAGCCTGGCCAACATGGTAAAATCCTGTCTCTACTAAAAAACATACAAAGATTAGCTGGGCATAGTGGTGGATGCCTATAATCCCACCTACTCAGGAGGCTGAGGCAGGAGAATCACTTGAACCTGGGAGGCAGAGGTTGTAGTGAGACAAGATCATGTCACTGCGCTCCAGCCTGGGCAACAGAGTAAGACTCCGCCACAGAATAATAACAATAATAATAATAATAATAATAATGCACAATATGGAAGCATATCTTTAGTTCACATATACCCTTTATAATTACTTCTCTCTGAAAACTACATCTGACTCTGATCACATGAGAACACAACACAACACTCACAAGTGATAGTGAGCATTATGAAATACGCTCTATGAAAACAGAACAATAAAACCACCTGAAAGATCACTATGTTCTTGGCACTATAAAATTTGTCGTGGAGGAGAAGCATAAGAAAAAAATCATGATCTCTGCCCCCAGTCTATACTACAAAGCAGATTAAAATAAAATAAAATAATGCCAATACCAGTTCTACCATGAATCAGAGAAAAGAAAGTTGAGATAATAAGAAGTTAATCTGGAGAGGAGACATAAAATATGGAGTATAAATTAATTCTTGAAATCTGGATATAGAGTTTCTGTGAGCTACAGGAAGAGTCAGAGAAAAGTGTTTTAGCAGAGGGAATATTTTGAGTAGAGCAAGAAAGAGAGGAGGAGGAGGAGCTAATGATACTGGAGGAGAGTGAGTTAAGAACTTCGCTGGAGCAGAGTGTAGATAAAATGGAGACAGTCCATAAAGAGTTTTTGCCTACCACAGGTCTTAAGTTCGGTTCTCCAGGAAACAGGCTCTGAGATGAAAACTCGTGTACAATTTAGGTAGTTCTCTTGAGAATACCTGTGACAGTATGAAGGAAGCTGAATAAGTGAAAGCTGGTTGATGGTCTCTCCTTTGTGTGTGTGTGTGTTTTTTTAATTATTATTTTTATTCTCTTTTTTTTTTTCCTTTTTTTTTTTTTTGACAGAGTCTCACTCCGTTGCCCAGACTGGAGTGAAGTGGCGCCATCTTGGCTCACTGTAACCTCCGCCTACCTGGTTCAAGCGACTCTTTTGCCTCAGCCCCATAAGTAGCTGGGAATACAGGCGCCTGCCATCACACCTGGCTAATATTTTTGTAATTTTAGTAGAGACAGGGTTTTACCATGTTGGTCAGGCTGGTCTTGAACTCCTGACCTTAGGTGGTCCACCTACCTCGGCCTCCCAAAGTGCTAGGATTACAGGCATGAGCCGCATGCCCGACCTCTCATTTGTTGTTAATCATTCAAATGTTAAACTATACTTACTGGCAGAGGGTATTTTATATTTGTTTTCAATAAAGTCTTCAAATGAATCAATAGTGGGCCACACACACATACACACAAATATCTAAATAAAAATAAATAAACTACAAAGTTTTACCAGGAGAAACAAGTTCTGTCCCCTTATAGGAGGCAGGAGAAAACTATTTTGTTCATTATAAAAATATCTCAAATTCCAGTTTTCTTTAAATATTCATGCAGAGATAAGAAAAAAAAATAATGCATTTTCAAAATGCCCAACTTAAAAAAAAATTTAAAAACATCCTTCACTGCACCAAGTCATAACGAGGCATACCCAGCAAATGCTGCACAGTTAATGTTGCTCATGGACCCCCGTGGAGCGGAAGGATTTTACTAGAACTGTATGAAGTGCCTTGAAATTAATTTTCCTATAATAGAAACTACTTAAAAGAATTATCTTGCTGTGCAGCAAATCACTTCATGTGTCAGATTTATGCTTTCATCTGGAATTTTCTTAACGGAGGCAAAGGCAACAAAGAGATGGTTTGGATGAACTTAAAATCAGAGTCTACCCAAGCCCCGAGCTTTGTTCTTGGGTTTAAAAGACTTCAGAAATGTTGAGACCTGAAGAAATGCAAGACTGTTGTGGATAATTTCAGGCGAATGGAACTTCTAATATACACCATTTTCTTAAAATGAAGGTACTAAGGCTGTAGGAAGGAGACAGAGAGTTGGTCAATGGTGTACAACACACATACTTACACAAATGGACACACACATACACACAGCCATACACCTATCTGTTGAGGTGTACGTAGACATGTCTCTTGTTTAGGGATTTTTCTCAATTAATTATACAGTTTAAGATCTGTATTAGTGTGGCTGGGCTAGGCTTTAGGACAATAACAAACCAACTCAAACTTAACACACTAAAAGCTCACTTCTCATTTGCTTCACAGGTAGATGCAATTTGGCGGGCCTTGCTGAGTGGTCCCACTACGCCCAGATACTGACTCAGAGAACCAGCATGAGGTTCTACCATCTCAAAGACCCATGCTTCCAGTAGTACTGATGGAGGAAAGAGAAACCAGATAGAATGGGAAGATCAAGCAGCATGTTTTAAGACAATGGGAAATGATGTCTATTCCTTCTGCCATTTGCTAGAACTAGTCACAAGGTGCTAAAGTAAATACATGTGATACCATGAAATAGAATTTTGTATTTTTTCCAGGAAGAAGGAAAAGGATTGCCGAGTATCCAGTCAGTCCCTGCAACAGAATGAAATTCATTACTCCTCCACCTGACATCAATAACATTATCCACACCTTATACTGGATTCTACAGTCTGTTTCGCCCTATGGGAGATTCTAAAGATACAGCAGGGAGGATTAACTTTCCAGAAGAAGTTTACATTCTAGTGGTGCATAGAGAGAATATGCTGTAATGAAGGTAAGAGTCCATTCATCAAAAAATCTGAATAAACAATTCAGAGAAATATATGAGCAGGAACATGGAAGCATGGCTGTGACTGCGGTGAGGGAACAGTATGGTAAAAGATGATACGAGAGTGGAATAAAGGATGAGCAACAGAGGATGTAAAGACAGAGGCAGATTCCAAGCAAGCATATCAAAGCAACAATAACCACAGATTGTGAGGGTGTGGTATGTGCCTATGCCTAGCAAGAATAGACAACAGATATACTCAGATCCTACTAAATTGTCCTTTTACATTTTTTTTTGACAAATATTTTGGACCCCCTTCCTGACCTGAAGAATGGAGCAGGAATTAGATCATCAACGGCAAATTTTGGAGAAGCCTCTAGACTAATGCTCTCAGTAGTCCCCTGAAAGATATCGTTGTCTCCTTCTTTAGAGCCAAGATGAGCTCTAGGATGATTAACTTTGGCAATAAGTATTCATTGGGTACCTGCCATGAACCATGCCCTACATTTCCTTCTGGATCAAAGTCATAATACTCTTAGGGAATGTGAAAAGGATCTTAAAACAGTCTTAGGATTGAAATCCAAGGCTTGATTGCATTCAACCATAAAATATGGGAATCTAGAAAAGAGAAGAGTCAACAAAATATGGAGAAATGGAAAGGAAATCAATGTTGGGAGAAAAATGTAAAAAGTGAAAGACGCAAAGATTTAGGAAGAAATATCCTTGAAGTAAGAAGTAAACATGATTGAAAACCCAGTTTTTCAATCTTCCGTGCCATAGTTTATGAGAATACTGCATAATAATACTGAGGGCTTGTAAGCAAACAGCCTTGGAACCCATGAAGTGCCAAGGGAGAATCATGGATTAGCAGAGATTGTTCCTTCTTGCTCCAACACATCACTAGAGACACCACTCACTCAAAATCACTGACTGCAATCGTGAAGGAAATGAGGTGTGTATGTGTTTGTTATGAGGTCTGATTTCCAGGCCCTGACTAAGCATTGTTGCTGAGAAACAAATGGACAGCTTGTTACTTTGTGTCTCTTCAGTTAAGCCATTTTTTTTTCAGCATGCTTAAATCAAGTACCAGATAAGTCTCCCTGATCAAAGTGCAAAGGTGAACTGATGTGTCAGAAGAAGGGGTGCAATCTGCAGCACTTCTGTTTAACAGACCCAAGAGGAAAAATAAGCAACAGCGATGGCACCAGAAGAGGAAGATTCCTCAAAGCCAAGCTCAATGCATAATGATCATACTGTTTACTATTCATTATCATCCCTTCCACTCTTTCTTGGTTGAGATTGAGTACTAGTTGGAGTTTTGATCTCTAGATTTTAGCTTCCTATGTAATGAATCATTTTCAGGAAGGCTTTAAGGAAATATTCAGCAATTGAAATATCTGAAAAAAAAAATACTTCTGTTCTCTTTGTTTTAATTATAGGGCTCACAATGTGGAAAATATTCACTATCAGGTTGTATAGTGAGATGGTGACCATTGTGCTCAAATTTGTCTGCAACACATCTTGCCATGGCTGGAAGAGACAACCCTCTTTTTTATTCAGTTTTGTTCCAGGCAGACCTTCTCTCTCTTTAGTTTGTATGAGTAGGATATTTTAGCTCATTCTGGAATCTAACTCTGGAAAATTCATCTCAATCCCTTGATCAACATACATCTTACTCATCCTGGTAGGCAATTTCTTCTTGACTCTGTAGAAAGATATGCTTTAAGGAGCTGAGTAACAAGACTTTAACTTCTGTGGGCCGAGATTCCTAACCAGAATCCCAGTTTAGTACCTCTGATCTGTAAACCATGTCTATGCAGTCTTCTATTTCTAAACTCTCCTTATTCTAGATTTGTATTTCTTATTTGAAATTACTTTTTTATCTAACCCGTTTTAATATGGGCCCCTCATTTTCAACCTAAAGAGATGAGTTTAGGGAATTGTCTATGATTTGTCAATGAGGTTTAAGAAAGCAGATACTATATTTGTGAGTTCTAATACCTAAAAGTAGGTGATATGTATACTTGACAGCAAACCAGTGCTGGTCATTATAAATTCTAGAGAAGAACAATTATAAAGTCTATCAGTTTCTAGTCAACCCTCTATTCTCCAAGTTTATTGTATTTCTAGTCAATGAAAACCTTCTGCCTGATTTGAGGAGTTAGCCTGTGAAAATATTTGCTGAACCTGGTTCCCTGGTGGGAAATACAATCCACTAGAATCAAATGTATTCATGAAACATAAACACATTTTCATTATCTGTAGCTTATAATCAAAGCAAAGTTTCTTGCTTTGACAAACATCCTATTCACTTTGGAAATAAAAGTGAAGCACAATTTTTCCATTTATTAATTGTGCATCCCTTCTGCAAACATTAGCTACCAACTTGCAGTTGAATCTTAAGTCAATCTCTAGCCCTAAAAGGCACTGCTCAGTTTCCAAACTCTTAGGCTTCACATTCAGAGTGGGCTATAATCTTGGCAAGATGCATTTTTCCCATCAACATCCATAATGTTTCCCCAGGTAGGAATTTGTCAACGGAGGAATTTGTAAAGTCACCATCTTCACAGAGGCCCTAGAGAATGAATTTAGCTGATGTGTGTAAAGACCTCTGAAGGTGAAAAATGGGGCAGGATAATGCCAGAGGGACTTTCTTGGCAGCGTTGGGGAATCGTCCATGAATTAAACAGCAGCAGTTCTCATATGACCGAGAGAGAGGGCTGTTTTCTGAAAGAATTACCAGACATCATACGTGAAGATCAAGAAGCAGTTGTTTAGATGAGATACCTTTATAAAGGCCCATATCTACTCATTTCAAATTTTAAAATGTTTTAAAGCAAGAAGGAGATATAAAACCTTGAAACTTAACAAACAAAAATAATTAAAAGACCCAAAGCAAGAGATTGCAAACCTTTGAAGATATTAATCCTCAATTCGAAAGGGAGAAAAGGATTACTCACAGTCTTACAACAAGATGTCCCATCTATAGAAAACTACTTCAGCCCTAGAAACCTTGCTCTGTTACATAAATTATTTTGTAAAATTAGAAAAAGAAAATTCTATCTAAACCTATCTCTGATGTTATTGTTTTTCTTTTGGCGTAGATGTCTTCTAAATATTAGACAATGGGCAAATAGGGAAACTTTTTATACTGTGAAATACATATATATATATACAGATTTTTTTTCAATCAGTAAGCTTAGTAGTTTATAAATAGGAAAAGTATGAGATTCAATGGAAATATCCATATTTTGGCATCGTTTATTGGCACTAGGACATATTTTAATAGGAAATATTATGTCAACCTATCAGTAATTAATGAAGAAGTAAATAAATAAACATTGCCTCATTCTTTTCCTTTGAGCACTAATTTGGAACTTTTGGTGGCTTAACCTACCAAAACTCCTCCAGTCTCTGTATTAATTAATTAATTCTGCAGCAGGCAAATTCTTTTAAATACAACACTTCAATTCTAGTTGCAAAGCTCTCAGTTTCTTTTTATTTCCTAGAGAATAAACTCTTATGCATAAATTCTTAGCATGCTATTAACACTTTCTACAATCAAACAAATCCATCTTCCCTTTTACTCCCTTTGCAATTGCTACATAAATCTGGATTTGGTGCTCCAACAAGCCCTGCGTTACCTGACTTCCCTTCCTTGCTTCGTACCTACTTCACCTGCCTGTACATATTCGTTCCCATTTTAAACAATCCTTCAAGGCCCAGATGAAGAGTTCCTTTCTCTAAGCAGTACTCTCAGTTTACTGTGATGTAACCACAAACTCTTGGTCCTGTGAAACGATATGAGCCATTGTTTTTACAATAGAACATAGCTTGCCTTGTGACATCATGTACAGATATCTTCTATTGTTAACAATTTATTAAGTTTACGTTCATAGTTCGTTACTCCAAAATGCTGGTGAGTAACTCACAATTAAGAATAGCTTCTTTTTTTCCCACCTCTCTTTCCTCTTTGTTCATTTACAACTACAAAGGACTTTGTACATAATCAATACTCAAAAAATATCTATTAATTAAGAAGTCTTATGAACTCCAGTTCCCACTCTGGTCTTCATTTTGATCATTTACATGTGAATATTTAGGAGAATGACAGAGCCTTTGAGTGATTCCAATTTCATCATTTTTTGGCTGTTGTGTTTTTTGTTTATGTTATCCTTCCTTTTAAATCCAACTTTTGAAAGTGGTCATTTCCTGCCTAGTGTTGATCACAATGTAATTTTGAATAAAGCACATTCTCTAGGGTCCTTTGAGCTCCCAAGTAAAAAGCATAATGTAATGCAAAATTTGTACTCTTATATACGTATTCCATTGCTTATCAAGTAAAATCCAAATGATTCACCTATTAGAGTTGCAAACATGATTCTTACTAGAATAGTTTTCTCATAAGACACATCCACAATTTAACAGATTTAATCATCTGACAGTTTCTCCAGATGTTCTAGATCCTTTTTGTTTTTGTTTCATTTGATTTTATTCAATTAAACCTTTCTGTCTTCTTTTTCTTCTTTGGTGTCCAGTCCTTTATCTGCCAATAGTAAAAGTTTTCAGGATCATGGTCCTATAGAACCTTATGTGAAGCTTATACATGTGTCATGTCAACGTTACACGGAATCCATGGAGCATCTTTCTTTTATTCACAATGGTGGGGAACCAGTGTAGTCACATTTAGTTTTCAGCTTATTCCACGCTATGCTAGTGAGCTAAGAACCCTGAGGCAAACTGGTCTTTGCAGTAGCTGAGTTCCTTCAGATCCTTAATTTTATAGATTGAAGACTTATAACTACTAGTTGTGAGTACCTCACTACATTGACCTAATAGTAAACAAGTGTAATACAGCACATAAATATTTGAAATCCAGTCTTAAATGAAAAAATATGTATTCTATAATGAATACTTAATTAGGACTGCAAACTGAATATAAGGAATGGAGCCCCTACTGCTTCTGAGACAAAGCAGAGTAAAATGAATTACCATCATGCAGGGAATGATATTAATAGTGTCCAGCTTTATAAATGAATCCAATTTTAAGCCACTTTAGTTGCTATCATACTGAGAAAGAGTGCAACATGTCTAACATATCATTTCCTTTCTGGAAAATGACAAGATTCAAACAGAAAACAATTTTAACTTGCTGATGTTTGTCTGCATTAAATATTTCTAATTATTGAGCACTCACAGTCAAACATCATTCGGAAACAAACGTCAGTGCTCTTTTCAGCATCAGCATGTTGAGAAGAGCCATCTTTTTTATTCTCCCCTTTACAAAAGAAACAAAGTAGTTGAAGGATTGTTTGGGTGACTTTACAGCATCAGTAATTGTTGGTTTACTCCATTGAGTCTATCTCAGGGAAACAGTTGATGTTTTACTATATGTGGCAGCTTAGGTTTATGTGCTGTGTTTGTTATTCATATTATTTACAGGTGGGTGAATTCACCAGGAAGTAATATAGCAAAGAAAGATGCCAGATTAGCCCAGGAAATACCATTTCCGCCTGGTAGGAGCAGTGGCCATTCTGGTGATTATTGTAGTAATCGGGATGATAACTAAACTATATAAATTGAACCTAAAATAAATCTATTTTTCAGAACTTAGCTTTTGGGGGGTGGGGGGAATGGAGTTTTTCTTTTGTTGCCTAGACTGGAGTGCAATGGCACGATCTCTGCTCATCGCAACCTCTGCCTTAAAGGTTCAAGCGATTCTCCTGCCTCAGCCTCCCAAGTAGCTGGGCTTACAGGTGACCACCACCATGGCCAGCTAATTTTTGTATTTTTAGTAGAGACGGGTTTTCACCATGTTGGCCAGGATGGTCTTGAACTCCTGACCTCGTAATCTGCCCACCTTGGCCTCCCAAAGTGCTGGGATTACAGGTGTGAGCCACCGTTCCCAGCCCAGAACTTCTAATTATGACAAGCTGTTCACCTACTATTGAGATTCTCTATTGTATGCTCAGCCTGTGCTAGTCACTGGATTAAATAGAGTTGGCAATAATGGTATTCCAAATTTGGAATTTAAGTCTTGCTCGGCAGAAAAGATCAACATATATGAAAAGTATTGCTCAACTCCACATGATACAAAAATCCTAAATAAGGTGGTTAAGAACGCCATGTAAGGAAGGGAGAATGAGCCTCAGCTAAGAGGCATCTGTTCCACTGCTGAGACAGGAGGATAGCTCATTTTTTTTAGAAGTCCCTCATTGTGTTTAACCAGAGCAGGGGCTCAAGGGCTTTGCTCAGTTTGGAAACACTCCCCTTCTCTAAGTAGTCTTCCATGGTTGTTTCTAGGCAACAACCATACTCTCAAAGGCTTTATACGGGAAGGAAATAGTAAAGAGGAGACAGGGTCAAACTCCTTGGGATCTGTGCAGCAACCTGAACTTAGGGTAGTGCTCAAGGTCCTCTTTCTGAACTATGGCAGGGCTGGAGGAGAGATGTCCTATTGCCTTAACTACCAACTCTCATCCAATTGGTAACCTCATTCATGGCTATGTCCTTCCAGGCTGAAATCAAGGCCCATACATGCTCTAGGATATAATAGTATATGAATATATTTCTTTATATATTACATGTAATATATATATTACATAGTTTTATATATGTGTGTGTGTGTGCATGTGTAACTAATATCAGTCAGATGAAACACAAATTTAGGTCAGCCAAATGTCCACCCAGGCTACCCATCAACAAACTCTGCCTCTGTAGATTATCTAGACCCACATTTTCCCTCAAGCTTTGACTATCAGGAAAAAGTAGATGTATCATTAGGTTAAGGGAACAGGAAGTCCTCAAGCACATTTAATTAAACCACCAAACTCCAAGGCACTAAGACAGTGGATAGATGGATGGATGAATGGATACATGGATAGACTGATGGATACATGGGCAGATGAATGGATGGATGGAGAAATAGGACAAATGGATTAATGTCTTCCTGGATTGTCTTTTCCTGAGCTTTGCTTTCTCTTCTCTAGCTACTGTGAAAATGTGAAACCTGAGATTTCTCTTGCTTGAGAAGCTCTTTAGTTATTAAAAGAACGACTCTTCAATTTTATGACTACCTTGAATATCTTAGGCAAAAAAAAAAAAAAAAACAGACGATAATGACAATTACCATTTATTGAAGACAATGTAAGTCCCAGGCTCTATGCTGATGGTTTCATTTGTATTTATTCATTTATTGTTCACAATAATTCCATGAAGTAGGTCATATTTTTCATGTAATACCTACTTTTTCAGTAAGAAAACTAAAAAAAAAAAAAAAAATGTTCAGTCAGGTGCCTAAGTCATGTAGCTAGGAAGCATTTGATCAGAGTTTTGAACCCAGAAAACGATGACCTTTGAGAACTTGCTCTTAATTGCGGAGGAATTAGGCTCTTCATGATGCTAACAAGAGGCTGAAAACAATACCTATAGGAGGACCTTATATATTCTCACTTCTACTTCTTTTTCATTGTTTCACAAAGCATGCTCCCCCAAAACTTCACAAAATGCTGAATGATTTTGCCCCTCTCTGCAAATGAGCTCTGGAGGGAGTCAGCCAGCCTGGATAAGATTGTAATCGCACAGATACGTCTTGTTTGGGGAAAAAGCACAGTGTCAGGAGGGAAGAATGGATGCTCTCCATCCATGGGCGACACCCCTTCCACTTCATGATATACGGACACCAAAGACACCGTATATCATGGTGACATGCACTTAAACTTAAAGCTGGTCCAAGCGCTTCTGTGCTCCCCAGGGAAGCTGCCATAAGCTGTGATCTATGGAGAGGGCCCAGGGCTGCTCTCTGCTTGAGTTTGTTCTGTTTAGAGAAGTCCTCCAAATACAATTATTGACTTCACTACGAAGAGACATTTCTTGGAAAAAAAGTAAGTGATATGCCTCAGAAAAGGAAGGAATATGAAAAGGGAATCTGGTCTTTCTAGAAGTGGTTGCCTAAAATAAAGTGATATGTTGTAATAGAAATAAGTTAGACTGGGAATCAAATCACCCAGTTTCTAGTGGTTTTCTCACATCAACTTCAGTGACTCTGAACAAGTCATTTTACACTGTGGGTCTCTGTTCTTTCACATGTAAAGTAAAGCAGTAAAATTAAATGTGTTCTTTATTGTTTCTCAAAGTTGTCTAGAAAAGGAATTTCATTGTTACTGAAAATTAAAGTTCATTTTGTATCCTTTTTGGTATCTTTCCTGTCTAGTACAAGGCAGGCAGAGAGGTGTGTAATAAATATTTGTTGAATTAGGAGACAGGAAAGTTTGCTTACGGCTGCACGGAAAACAGGAGCCATAGGACCCGACCTTCAGTCTGAAATACACATTTGATAAATCTGCCTCAATTTTTCACTGGACTTACTAGAGTTATTTTTATGAAAAGCCAACAAACAAACACAATATCTTATATTGTGCTTAAACATAATGATAAAAATGAGATTCTTGCCGTTCCCTAGTGATGGCCTGGAACCATTGTTATTTCATCAGGGATTGATCATTATTGTTTGGGTAAAGATATTACTGCAAAAGGCAAAAACATTATTTTTCACAAGTCAGACCAATAAAAATGCTAGAGCTGTAACTATATATATATGCATAGCTAGTGTGAAAATGTGAAACCTGAGATAGCTCTTGCTTGAGAAGCTCTTTAGTTATTAAAAGAACGACTCTTCAGTTTTATGATTACCTTGAATATCTTAGGCAAAAAAAAAAAAAAAAAAAAAAAAAGACGATAATGACAATTACCATATATTGAAGACAATGTAAGTCCCAGTCTCTATGCTGAGGGTTTCATTTGTATTTATTCATTTATTGTTCACAATAATTCCATGAAGTAGGTAATATTTTTCATATAATACCCACTTTTGCAGTAAGATAACTAAAATATATATATACAAAGTCCTGGATTTCACTGGAGAAGAATGTAATTAAAATAGCTGTTCATCTTACCAGTTCTATTTTATTTAAAAAAAAATGACTGGAAGGCCAAGACGGGCGTATCACGAGGTCAGGAGATCGAGACCATCCTGGCTAACACGGTGAAACCCCGTCTCTACTAAAAAATACAAAAAAAAAAAAAAACTAGCCAGGCAAGGTGGCAGGTGCCTGTAGTCCCAGCTACTCAGGAGGCTGAGGCAGGAGAATGGCGTAAATCCGGGAGGCGGAGCTTGCAGTGAGCTGAGATCTGGCCAATGCACTCTAGCCTGGGTGACAGAGCGAGACTCCGTCTCAAAAAAAAAAAAAAAAAAAAAAAAAAGATGATGCAATTTAGAATGTAATTTTAAGTTTTAGTTTAAAAATGTGGTTCAATTCTACAAGGCAGGCACACTAATTTTTATAAAATTTAAAATTTTGCTCAATATATAAAAATGTTCTACATCATAACGTGTCTCATAACAAAGTAGGTTTTTTAAAAAACAAATAACCTTTTTGATGGTTTTATAGATGATAGAAATGCTTGTTCTTTGGTGTTGTAAAGAAATAGCACTTGAACATAAATTTAGTTTCTACTGCTGTGTCCGGTTTCTGTTGGCTGGAACGGGACTTCACATTCTGTATTTGTCTTGATGGGCTAGCAACTTAGAACTTTTTAAAAGAGGCAAAGGCAGAGGAGAACAAACGAAGGAGGAAGTAACTTGTGGAATGCTGAGAAAAGTAAAAACACTTTCAAATAAGGAAGACGAACAGGCTATGAGTTACTGCTTGCTTGGACTAGTATAAGCATAACAGGGCAAATATTTAGGCTAAATTGTGGGGGCTAAGAACATAAAGTACGTTGATTTCATTATTATGGCCAGCAGATATTTAAGAATGTTAGCACAGGTCTTTGAGTAAATTTTGGTTCTAAGTTACTATTTATTCCTAATTAGACAGGGAGGCAAGTCTTTCAAGAGGACCCTCTACTTTAGTTTTTACACAGAGTTTTTGTTTACTGCTAAACTACCCTTATTTACGAATCCCCAAAACCATCTACAATGTTTTGTTTTGTTTGGAGATGGAGTCTCAGTCTGTCACTAGGCCGGAGTGCAGTGGTGCAATCTTGGCTCACTGCAACCTCCACCTCCCAGGTTTCAAGGGATTCTGCTGTCTCAGCCTCCCAAGTAGCTGGGACTACAGGCCCACGCCAGCACGCCTGGCTAATTTTGTATTTTTAGTAGAGACTGGGTTTCACCATGTTGGCCAGGATGGTTTCAATCTCTTGACCTCGTGACCCACCCCCCCACCCCCCGGCCTCCCAAAGTGCTGGGATTACAGGCGTGAGTCACCGCACGCGGCTTACATGGGTTTTAAAGCAGCTGGTGATTTGGTGTAACATCCCTGAATTCTGTACCTTACTCTTAAGAAGACTTGGTTATTAAGTGCATTTGTACTATTGAAGCATTGAAGGTCACATTTGGGATATTTCAGACCAGCTCCGTTCAATGAAACTATGATGTGAGACACATATAATTTAAAATTTTCAAGACACCACATTTTAAAAGTAAAAATAAACTGGTAAAATTACTTAACTCTCTCTCTATATATACTATTTTAATTCCAACATGTAATTTATATAAAAATATCAATAAAATATATGACATTATGTTTTCCACTTGAAGTCTTCAAAATACAGTGTGCTTTTCACATTGCACAGTACATTTCCGTTCAGACCTACCTCACTCTATGTCCTTAGCAGCCTCATGGAGTCTCATAAAGCCCAGTGTTGCTTCAAATAACAGCTTCTAATGCGAGAAATGCTAGAGTCTGATTTGTTCGTTTATTTGCTGTTTTTTAAAATTTGTTTTATTTGACCTATTTGTTTTACATATTAGGCCAATTCTGAGATTTTGTCAGTATAATATAAGTTTTGGTTATTTTTTCCTTAGTGCATATAATTCTGTAGCTGTCCCTTTTACAATCTTTATCATCCCATTTTTGACAAAGGATTTCCAACAATGGCAGACACAGAATTAGAAGAAAAGCAGAGAACAAAGGGTCTGCTACTATACTGAATGATTAATCTCTCTCTCACACACACACATACACACATGCACGCATGCTTGCATACACACACATACACAAACGTACTACTCTCCAATTCTCTGATGAGTGGCAGAGTAGTTTAAAATTGCCACAGAATCCAGGGATTTCTATCAGTTCAGGATACCACAAGGCTATGGTAACATCAGTGAATGTTTTATGAATATCTACTACATGGACGGCCTTGTGCAGACAGTAAGCAACCTCAAGAGGGGACTTACTAAAATGCTTTTAGAGGTCCATTGGGAGACAGAATTTTTTGCTGGATAATTGGTGAGAAAAGAGTCACATTCAGTGCCTATGAATCTAAAACTGGGCTGTACATTCATTGGTAATTCGGAAATTCCAGGCAGCTAAGAGGTCTGATCTAGTACTTTGTAACCATATGTACTTTCCACTTTGTGTGACACTGCCAATGAAATGGTCTCCTGGATCCTGCTAACATCCCTTTTACATAGGCATACTGGGATCGAATGTATCTATTGGCAACTCAGAAAGCCAGAATACAAAGAAGTTTGGTAACTTACTCAAGGTCCCATCCAGGAGATGTGAGATCAGAACCATGGGGCTCTGGCTGCCATTCATTTACTTTGTGTAAACTCTACTTCTGTAATCATCTTTGAAATATTTGTCAGTGGGGAAAGAACTTAGAAGTTTATTAGGATTTAATTAGTTAATAAGCTTAAGAAAACACAATGTTTCCTCTGCTATTTCTCCAGACCAGATACCCCCTCTTAAGTGAATCTTAACTGAGCACCACTCTCTTGTTGAAAGTGTCTCCTCCTTTGGGGGATCTTTCTGTTAACTCCTTCCCTGCTAGAGAGGCTGTGATAATACTTTACTGGACACTCGCACATGAGTTAGTTAAAACTGCCCCACCCTCTCCTCCTCTGGGCTGAGTCTGCACTGAAAACAAGCTTCTCCCTACAGCAGTACACACGGTGTTTGTCATGTAGTGAAGTTCAATCCCAGCATGGTTTGACTGACACTGATTAGGAGTATGGGGAGCTCAGACTTCCACTTTCCCATGACCTTCTGGTGCACTCGGCATGAACTTCCCTGTTCCCTACCAGTCAGTTCACTGTCCCAACATACTTGTGTTTGGCTTCTCCAAGGGCATTTCGTGGAACTCCTTGCTTCTCCTGCTTTCAATGCAGCAGGTAAATGAACATCACACTCAATTTCAGCATCAGACCCATCCACACCTCTTCATTGCCCTCACCGTGAGATTCCTCTTCCAGCTCCCAATATTGTACTATGATAGGGCTGCTTATACAGATACTTGATGTGCTTGTCTAAAGGTGGATGCCTTAAACACACAGTGCCTATATTTCAACTCAGCATTTGGCCACACTTCTTAGATTATTTTGTATACATATGTACTAGCTTGTCGCTGGCTGAAGGATGAGATCAACACACCAGCATTAACCTGAAGAGAGGTCTGCTGTGGCCTGACACTAAGCTCTGCCCATGGCCTTGACCTGTTCATCATTTTCATCACTTTATCATTTGCAGATTGAATCATCATTTGAAATGTGTTTCAGAAATGTCATTGTCCCGGAGAGCCGGTATTGCTTGGAGTTGAATAGTAGCAGTTAGGTGCAGAAATGCAACCAGAAGTGCACATACTGAATCTGGACATGAACATTTCAGTGGTTTCCAATTGACTGGAAACTTGTTCCCACAAAGTATATCAGCTCAAACACGAAGAAGTAAACAGACTGCCCAGCAGGCAGATATACCTGGACATTCTTTAGATGGACAAGCCAAATCCTTTATGAGCATACCTTGGAGCTGGCTTCTCCACCAATTTTCTACATTTTAATTAGTGATGTTGTCTTCCATACAGCTCCCCAGTCAGATACCTGAGTGTCATCCTCATCTCTCTCTTTTCCCTACTTTCAGCTTGTCACCTGACCTTCTCAATGTCTCACAAATCTACCACAAACATCAGAAAATGACAGAATCAGGGCAACAAGTACAGTTCGAATAAGCTCTAAGTATGAACCAGATAACTCATCCACCTCCACTTACCTGGATTCAGAAATGCAGTATTATGGAATGTCATCACTGCAGGGACCATTCCTATTAAGCGACCTAGCCTTTCCAAACACCTTTGGGTTATGTAATAATACAAGTAAAAACAGACTTGAGGATCAACTAAAAATCTAACACATATTTCTAGTGCCTCTGAGATTTGTAAAAATATTTGTAAACAGGAAATTATATGAGGGATTTTGAACAACCCTCAACCCAATTAAAGGTTAGAGGGAGCTCCTGCATCTCAGAGGTTTGCATTTGGGAGTTCGTATCACAGTAAGAACCACCAAGTAGAACTTTTCCTCTCTGGTTGTTACCCGCTTGTTGGGTTCCAATGTATGGCTTGGGGCTGAGGGGAAAGCACAGCAATACAGAGAGGCCTAGGGGCCATAACACAGTTGAGCTGTACAGACCTCACAACAACTCAGACAGCCAAAGCACTGGAAAAGAAAATGGCCTGAGGAGGTGATAGAGAATATCTGAGCCCTGGTGTCCAGAGAGAGTAGAAAGGGATTTGGATACATCCCAGATCTAAGTTTCCCGAGGCCTTTGTCTCTGTCGCCCAGTTTGTGGGGACTTGGATAGGCAGCAGTCATACTTCATGTGGCGTAATGAACAATGTAGGCTGAGGGACAGTTGGCAAAGCCTTGGCAGAGTTTTTGATGCTTATTTGAAAACCTTTACTCCTAACTTGGATCTGCTCTTCTCACTCCTGTAAAACGGATGAGCTTGACACACATCCAGCTTCTCTCCACAAATGCAGTTAGTTCCACAGGGAGACCAGGGCCCACAATCATTGAAGGATCTACCACCGGAAGGCATTAGAGAGCCTCGTCTCCTGCAGTCAGAGATATGAAACAATGACAAACCCCCTTTTACCTCTAGTAAATGGGGGTTAATTCTGTTAAGTTGCTGCTTAACAGAATTACAGCTGATTCCTGGATGTTCTGAAGAACAAGGCCCACAGCCCCACTGTAGTACTTCCTGCACTGAGGCTAAAAATAATTCACCAACTTCACTGGGGTTCAAAACAAGGGTCCCCTCCACCTGAATGCATGACGTCACACAGCAGCTTCCACGGAAGACCTTGGACAGGAGGTCCCAGACCAGGAAGGCCTCGCTGGAATCTGAATGTCCACTTCTCTGGCAGTCCGTGACCTTTTCTCCAAATAATGCTTTAAAGCACCTGAGCCAAAATGCATAGAATTACCAAAGAGACCTATTATTTTTGAAATGTATCCACAAACACCTTTTTCTCTCCACAAACATTTTAGGAGCTTCAGAACTACTGCGAGGGTCCATGGTAATCAAATAGTTTGAGGTAAAAAGAAAAATAAACTCTGTATACAGCTGAAATCAGGGCTCGTCTACTCCTGCAATAACCATACACAGCCCTGCCAGTATGCACAAGAGAAAGAATCCTTGAAGCTGTCTCTGCATTCTAAAGTCACCAAGAGTCGGAGTGGGAAGACACTCGCATCTGTAAATGAACAATAGAGTCCTCCTGGGGGTGAAATCCTAATCTGTAAGAGTTCAAGCTGACCACTGAGGGCCACATGGCTGACACATGAGAGGAAACAAGAGGAGAGGCAAATAGATATTTTAATGTAGGACCTCACTGCCTTTGTGACACAAATGGAAAAAAAGGGGAGTTTTGGAAGGCTTGGGAAAAATAGCTTCCACGGCTGACGCTGGGTATCAGGTAATTGCTTAGATCAAGTATTATGCTAGGAGGTCCAGTTCCCCACCCCATCCTGTCTATCCCTCTGTGGGTGGACACTAATAATGAATAATCCCTCGTGGGAGAGGCAGTAACCAACAGTTACACCTATCTTGAATTTTCTATAGGGAACCATCTCAAACTGTTGGTATGATCTATTACTTTGCTCATACTGCAACTTAGTCCTAAGTTTATATTTCTTGAGTCCTGTGGTCTTGCAATTGCTTTTAAGACCATAAAGTCCTCTAAAAAAAAATCTGCTGACCCTCTGTTTTTATGTATTTAGTTAGTTGCATTTCATGTATGTCCTGATGTGGTATTAGAGCCACTCAAAATAGGAATCATAAAAACCTTCCTTTATATTAGGACAGGTAATTTCATTTTCCTAAAATGAAAGCCAGTCCCTTTACTGTAACCCCCAGCACACACATATTCCTGAATTCTGGCTTTGCTATGAATTGGAGTGCTCTAAGGGAGCTGCCATCTACAAAACCATAAACCCATAAACAAACTCTCTGAACACCGAGGATAAGCTTTTTGTTATTCTCCTTTTTTTCTGTAGGTTTGGCTATTGAATTGCAATGACCACTGTTTCTTTTAAATGCACTTTATGCTGCTTCCCATAACTGCTTATTTTTATCATCTCTTTTCACTGATAGAAGCTTCCAAAATCACTGCTTCGGCCCGTCCCTCGGTTGCCTCTCCCACAGTGAAGCACGGTGATTTCTCACAGTACCTGCTCAGGGAGTTGGAATAAGGAGCTATTACAGCTTCAATTGGAAACTGTGGAAAAATCAGAAGAAGTCATTCTCAGATAGTTAACTGCATTTGGTCCGAGATTAAACTGCATGAAATGGAGCATTTGGGTCGTTGGATAGATGTGACAAATAGCAAAATATAATAAATAGACTCTAGACTTCCCATCCAAAACCTACTAAACAAAAGAAGTACTTTGCATGGCTGACACAGACACCCAGATAGGTTTTTATTTCTAAATATTGTGATTAATCTTTCAGTGTCCAAGCTTTGGAGAGGACCCAAAACATCACTGCCCAGTGAACTTCTGTAAACTCACATCTTCATTAAGGGTGATATCATTTATATATTGCAGATTCATTTACCCTTAAACCATCCAATTGTCCTTTTATGGGATGTGTTTAGGGCCCCTAAAGCTCTGAGCTATTTTAATGAGCCATCTCAGGCTTCTGTTTCTTTGTGAAAATAATAGAATGCAATTGCCTATAGGCTACTTTCTTAACTGCCAGCTAATGTGGTTGTGTTTTAGTTTCAGAGACCACACAGGTTGGGTCATGAGCCTACTCTTTGACTCATCTTTCTAAATTACTCCATACCTGGAAAAAAAATTGGGGCACCTCTTCCATAAACTCTACTAAGTAATAGAGAGTGAGACAGGCGCCTTGGTTACATGACCCAGTCTCAGTCATATTTCTGTGTTGGATTGGTCCCTTGATGAGAGAGTTTGAATACCCAATGGTCCCTCATACTCAGCTTCTATACTCCACTGAGGTCACTGACTTCCTCTGATGCAGTACCACCTCCTCCTTTGTCTCTCCCTCTGGCAATCTGTTATGAACTATTCCTTTTGCTCCTTCAGGAAGTTTCTTGGGATGTCCACATAGTCCTGTGCACATCTCCTACTATCAACTGGTCAAGCCCATGGAAAATCTAAGCATTTCTGCCCCACACCAGCCCCCACCACATACATATGAAAAAAAAAATGACATTTAAAATGTGAATCTTGGTGTCAAGTCCTGGCTTGCCTGACCATGAACTGTATACTGTTAAAGAATACCAGCTGGGATCTGGGACAAATCTGTGGGTCTTGCATATCAGCACAGGTCCAACAGAGATGGGGAAGAGAAGTCAGCCTCAGCCTGGTAGATTCGTATCCTCCATCCTTCCAACATGACAATATAGATGAAAAGAAACCTCATGATCCCCTTTATCCATAAAGAGGACAAGGAAGAGAGACACAAGGAGAAAATGCTATGAAAATTACCTTCATCATTTTTTTAGCCTCCAGATGTCTTTTTAAGCTATTTTTCTGTATCTTCTGAGGCCGAAAGAGCTATATTCACTTAGCTGCATTCCAGCCTTATAGTGGATACTGAGGTCTAATATTGCTTATATTTTAATAGACAATAAATGCCATCTCTTTGACTGTGCTGTGAGTTGCCCGCAGAGTAGCCCTAACCCACTCTCTAGGCAATAAAGAATCTGATGTGGGGCTGCACAACCCAAATAACAGAGGAAACACAGAGGGAAGGAAAGTGCAGAGTGCTCCAGAAGAAATCCTGTGTTTAAGGAGTGGCGGAATAATGTGTGCAGGAGACTGCTGGAGATAAGTTGCACAATCCAAAAATTCTGATGGAACCAGTAAAGCTGTGTGGAAATAAAATTGTGCAGACTGTAAAATGTTTGGGATCCTCCCCCACCCTCCTTGTCCCGTTTCTGGCCCTGGAAATGCCCAGAGTCTTTTAGCCAGGCTCTACTGGCATGCCCTCTCTTCAGCCCTCGCATCTACAGTTGACCCATATTAATTGGCAAGAACAGAGTAAAAGTGCCACTATATTTGCCTACTATATTTTCTGTGACCTATTGGTTATACCAACATAGATATTTAAGTAAGTAAAATGTCAGGGTGGAGTTCTCTCTCCATCCCACACCATCTGTGACATTGGGAAGTCACTTAGCAGCAAGGATGAAATCCCTATTACCTTATCTGTGAAATAGGATGATAGTAATACCTACCTCATTGGGTTATTGTAAGGATTAAAGGAGATAATATGAATGCTTAGAAGAGTTTCTCACACATCTTAAGCCCTCAATAAATGTTAGCTGCCATCATTATTTTTATTAAACGATTATGGTTTAATATGTAACACTTCCCAAGGGAATTTTAAAGGATTTCAATTCTTGAACCCAAAGTATTGGGTTTCAGTGATGGAATTCCAAACACCTTTAAAAGCCTATGAGGCTACAAAATCAGGGCTTTGTGTGTGTGTGTGTGTGTGATCATCAAATTATAATCTGTCTGTCCATGTTTAAGTTTACTGATGGATCCATGTCTGAGGTTAATTTATTTTTTTTAATTTCATCTCTAAACTAAAGAGTTTCCAGTTTTCAACATGATTTGAGAACGTGGGGACTTGGAAGGCATAGCTTTGAGCAGCATTGGCCTATAAATGAATGCACTGAGGCATGTTACGAAGGCAGGCTCTGCATCTCAGGAAGGGGCATTAATTCATTTTTATGCAAGAAAGTCCATTTCCCATTATTAATGAATATTTTTAATCCTGAAAATATCACTCAGACTTAGTCACACATCACTGAACCCATTTTGTTTAAAAATTAAAAAAAAAAAATCATTTTGACTGAGGTTAATCCTTGCTTTTAGATTTTCTTTTGAAACAAAGAAAGTATAGTGTTCTTAATAAAGGCAACTATCAATCTTTGAACTAAGTATCTTTAAAATGGTCATAAATAAATTCCAGTGTCCTATTTTTAGTTTACACATCAAACATCTATATTGATGTCTACCATGGTGTCATTTGTTTATACATTAATTTGTTTATAAATTCATTCATTCTCAGCACACATTTGGTATGGTAAGGGCTACCAAAAGAGGTAAACACTACAAAACAGCAAAGAAAAGCCTCATAGAGATACTTAAAACTGGGAATAATCGAAAATATTAATGAAAAAGAATCAGTATAAAAGTAATATCGAGATTGATTAAAGCCATTGTTGATGTAGAAAGGGATCCTTGGAACTACAAGGAGGAAGAAAAACATAATAGAGTATAAAAAAACTAAGTATTTTTTGTATGCAAATATACCATATATGACAGCAAAACTCAAACAACAGATTAGGAAAGATACAGATGAGAAACAGTTTAATGTTTTTAACACACATACAATTCCTATAAACCTATAAGAAAACCTATAAGAAAAAGATCTACCTTAATGTTATGTTTAAAACATTTGTACCAAGGTGATAACATTGTTTTGTTATTTCTAGCCGTGGTTCAAAGTGTTTGCACCCTGTACTCTGTAATGACAGAATAAGCACGGGAGATGGAACATGAGGTAGGGAGAAGAAATCATGGTCCAGTTCAGATGCTCAAGAGCATGTAGCTATTGATCTGTTTTCAAAATGACTGATTTTTTTAAAATAAAAACATTGCTCCTTTCATTAATCACCAATCAAAACTTTCATCTGTTAGGACCATTCATGATTTCTTTCACAATCATCAGAGTATTGTTTCACCCAGCAGCACAAATCAAGTTTCATATGAAAGAAAATAGGTACCTCCCTTCATGTTGTCAAACGCTCTCTCTCACAAGAGAACTTCCCTTTTCATAAAAGTATATACTGTGCTTCTTCTACTTGCCCTAAATATGAATTAGAGATGTGTCTGTTTTACTAAGCTCACTTTTATTTATTTTTTATAATTTCAAGTTATATTTAAGATCCAGGGGAAATGTGTGCAGGTTTGTTACGTGAGTATATTGTGTGATGGTGAGGTTTGGAGTACGAATCCTTTGTGTGCTTACTCAGTGCATTAGTCAGGTACATCATGCTGTGAATTCACCTGATCACCAGCTAAACAAATACAAGGAGAAAATTAGTACACTACTGGCCTATAAGAAATATTAGAAATGAGGTATAGGAGAGGCAAAAGGAAATTGCACAACTTTGGCCCAGACTATGAGTCTTGCCCTTCCCCAAATCTGACTTCTCTTACCCCATTACCAAGTTCTAATAGCTGTCTGAGGAATGGTGACTTATGGCCAAGGAGAAACTAACTGTCAATGCTGTCGGATGTTTGGAAAACATAAAAATTCTCCTTGTATTTGTGTAGTCATCATTTTCCAATTTCCTGTGATCCAAGTTATTTACGAGCTTTTTAGTGTGGCCAGCACGGGGCTGAGTACAGCCCCTAGAAAAATGTGGTTATAGACCTTGATGCCTGCTGGTTAAAAATACACGGGGCTCTTATAAATACACAGACACTGCCTCTGGTCACTCACAGGGCTATTATCCAGACGCATCCCTGCCTTACCTTGAGGATGTTGTTCTCAGATTACAGACTTTACTGTCCTTTCTCTGACCGTGTAGAAAATAAAAGAAAAAGGCAGAAGGAAATGAAAAGAGAGCAACCATTAGTAGTTCATGACGGGCACAGGAAGAATAGAAGACCAGGGGATGAGAGATGGGGCCAGGGGGGACGAGGTCGGAGAGCAGTCAGGTTCAGTGGAGGAGAGTATGAAGCCATGGGTAGCTCTGGCCATACAATCAAAGAAAATGTAAGTGCATCTGGGGAGAGGAGGAGAGTAAGTCAATCATAGTAAATGTGAAATGTATGAAACACCTCCACTTCCCACTCTATGCTCTAAAGTATATTTGAAGTACATTTTTTTTTCTTTCCTACTTTACACTCATTTTCATCTTGAAGAAAATCAATTTTAAAGTAAAATAATAGAAAACCCAAATTTGGTACAGGACTGTGGAGTCTAAAGTTTTAACGTTTATAAGAAATGGCAGCACCAGGTCTTGTCTTATGCATGTGAAAGTCATGGAGCTCAGGGTTTTGGAACCCTGGCCTTTACCCAGCATAGCCAGGAGCTCTGAGCACAGTGCAGGCTTGGCTGGTTTATGATTCTCAGAGCAAGCATTGCCCAAGTGGAGCTGTTCTTCAAAAGTTCAATTTACAAAGGGATAAATATTTTGGTAAAGAGAAAACACAAAATTTCTTAATTAAATCTACTATATTCTGGATACAGTCCTAGACATTAAGGATGAACTACCATGAACACTCAGCAGACAGGAAACTTACCTTCATATGGCATAGATTCTATTGGGAAAAATGGTTGCTGAACTTTGGTGGTAAGTGCTATAAAGAAATCGCTGCAGGGTGGGCAGACAAGTATTGATGAGGGATGTTACTATATATACGGTAGTCAGGGAAGCCTCTTCCAGTTGGGTGACATTGGAGCAGAGATCTGAATAAAATAGGGACAAAAACTTGTGGTATTAAATGAGTCCTGCAAGCAAGACTCTTCTTCAGATTCAAGTTCAGAGATATGAATTAAGAAATGGAAATTAAGAGATGGGAAATGTACCAGTCAGCATTCGAGCAAGAAGGATATGCCACCCTTTAAAGGGTAGTCAAAGTCGAAGTGGTTTAATGAAGAGATAATTAGCAAAGGTGTAATGGGTTAAGATAACCAGCAAAGTGTTGACCATCACAGGACTAACAACAGGGGAAGCCACATCACCCTTAGACCTGGAGATCTGGGTAGGGAGAGCAGTTATCAGTCTGATCAAGAGAGAGAATTAGAAATGGATAGAGAAAGAGAGCGAGAGACAGATAGACAGCAGAATAGAAGTTGTGGCCTTCAGAACAAGAATGTAACTGTCCTAGTCTGTGCTATAACAAAATGCCACAGACTGGGCAATTAATAAATAAAAGAAATGTATTTGTCACAGTTCTGGATGACGGGGAGTCCAAGGTTAAGGCATCAGCATTTGGTTTCTGGTTTCTGTTCCTCATAGATGATGCTGTCTAGGTGTCCTCACGTGGCAGAAGGGGCAAATATGGTATCCCTACATAGCAGAAGGTACAAGAGCAAAAAAAGGGCCTAATTTCCTCCATCCCTTTCGTAAGGCATTCTTCCATTCATAATAGCAGATTTCTCATGACCTAATCACTTCCCCAAAGCCCACCTCTTATACCGCCACAATGGGGATTAAGTTTCAATACCTGAATTTGGGAGAACATTCAGACCATAGCCATAACTACTGCCAAGTGGTAGCCTTGCAGGAAAATAGTGGTAGTAAAACCTCAACCTCGCCTTTCTCCTATCCTCTGATCTTATGCTGGTGCCTCCCATAGGTCAAAGCCAAATGGAAACCAGTAGGCAGAGAAGCCCTGGACACAGAGCAAAGGTGAAAGTTAGAGTGTAGGTAAGAAAGCCAAATGGAAAATATCCAGCATGAACAATGACTAAAGCCTGTAGCATTCAATACAAAACATTTGATACTTATAATGCTGATATTAAGGAACTGGAGGTATACAGATTCTGATGAAGAGGATATATGTGTGTCTTGGATCACTGGGAAGAAGGGAACCAAGGCTGAAAGGGAACACTGAGAGGAAGTACAGAAAGAGTAGTAACAGAAACCCAAAGCACACATCATTTTCTCCGCTCACAATGGTTTCTAGAGCTGGCTGTCTGAGGTGAGGGGAAGGTGGATAGAGACCACGACACTATAAGCTGTGTTATTTCCAGCTGCCTCTGAAGCCTTGGATTTTATCTCTGATCTGCAGTGTGCTGTCATGTTCGTAATAATAGCAGCAGAGATAAGCACTTTTGAAATAGATCGCTGTGAAGATGAATATACTGGATGGCTTCATAGCACCTTTTCCAGTTGCAACTTTCATGTTAACTAATGCAACATTTCCTTTATTTAAAATGCACTGAGATATTCAAACTAAGAAAAAAATTCCTCTTACCTGGACTTCGATTAAAGTAATGGGTACATTTAATCTATTTCCCCTAGTTAGAGCAATTCAATTTAAAAAGAAACTTGGTTACCCCAAATTAAATGACTGTCTCTAATTGAAGTATACAGGTACAGTTTAATTTAGCCCTATAGCAGTGACCTCAAGCAGAACTCTTAATAGTTTGTCCTACTGATTTATGAAAAATTCTTGTCATCTAAGTGGTAATATCACTGGACCTACTTAGGAAGCACATGTGTTTTCGCAAATGAAGAGTGAGTCATATAACCCAGGCAGGCCCCAGACCTTCATTTTGCCAGATGAAAAAGTAACCCAATCCTAAATCTGTATCAAGTATGTACTGTGTATCAGGAGAAGAAACTAGAGCTCAAGGATTTTAACCCTAATTGGCTCTATTAGTGACAACCGGGGAGAGGAACTTGGAGAATCTTTGTCCTAGACTTGGATTTTTTGCATTGCCCTGAACTCCCTTCAGATTTCACAGTACACTTCCGTTCCTGAATAGATTAGTGGGCAAGAGACATTGCCCCACAGGGGTCAGCTAGGTGATATAAATGTGTCTCTCAAAAAATAAACGGCAAAAATGGTGTGGCTTGTGATAAACTGAAGAGGATAAGCTTCTCATTAAAGTATGTATATCCAATTTAAAAAATAAAACAAAAAGCACATTGTCGCTGAAGCATATCTGTGGGCTGGATTCAGCCTGAGACCTGCCAGGAGGTCCACCTTGAAAATTAGGCTTCTTAGAAAATAATTCTTTCTCCACAATTGTGCGTAATCCTAACTGAAACCTTTCTCTACTTCCCTTCCTACAGTATTTTATTTCTTGTTTAAATGACTTCATGTTTCTCACCACTAAAATCCTTTGTTGATATTAGCAACTTTTAAGCATAAGTCATTTTCAAAATGGCTGCCCACACACTGACAGAAAGAGAAAGGTAGGATTGATTTTAAGTATTTACATGGGATTCCAAAGTGTTTCTGATATTTACAATAAATTGAAATACCCATAAGAGTAGAGCCCAGGAGAAAACTTATTACTTTCTGTACTTCCTGAAGCAAAAAATATATTAAACATCCCATAGTGCTGTCAAGTGCCAAATATTCAGGTCTATGTCAGAGGTGTCCAATGTTTTCGCTTCCCCAGGATACATTGGAAGAAGAAGAATTATCTTAGGCCACACATAAAATACACTAATGATAGCTGATGAGCTAAAGCAAAAAATTGCAAAAAGGTCTCATAATGTTTTTAAGAAAGTTTATAAATTTGTATTGGGCCACATTCAAAGTCATTCTAAGCCACATGCAACCCACGGACCATGGGTTGGACATGCTTGTTCTATGTGTTCCACAGGAAGGAGTAGCAACTTCTGGAAGAAAACAAAGCCAAACCTTGTAACCATGCTGAGAAATGATTCCGCATGATTTCATATTTCTCCACTGAGCCTGTCTGTGCTAGAGTTTTATATTTGAGAAATATGGCTAAAATATGTTATAATTAGAAGTTATTGAGATAATAAAATCTGTAAATAGCTATAACTACAGCCTTACCTCTCTTGAAAGTTGTAGCCATTTTCTATGTCTAATAGAATGATCCACTGTAACATGGAGAGAATCAAATATTCCATAGACATTGACTGTCACAAAAATAAATTGAATAAATGAGCAGTTGAAGTTTATAGATTATGTCTAAGGGACTTGTCTTTAAGTCATACACATAAATACACACACAGAACTATTCCTCAATAACTCTGGAAATATTTAATCCTTAATTTATGCCAACTGAAAATTTAGGCAGGGAATGAAGATCTAATAATGTATAAAATTCCATCCTTGAATACTTTTAGGCAGTTTTTCAGTGCAAATGCTTTGGATGTCTCATATCAACATCTGCATTTTCATATTTCCATGCATACAAAGTATGTGTTGAGTAACATGATATTTACAATAAATTTGAATACCCAGAAGAGAGTGCACATACTGCCTGCTATGAACATGGGAGAAATGGTTCTCTGTTTTATCTTCAAAATGTTCATAAATTAGTTAGGGAAAGAAGACTTGAACATAATAAAATTACTAAATTTATGAGTTTAATTGTTGAGTTAATAGTATAAAAAATAAGTGCTATTGTTCCAATATTGTCCCCTGGAGGGGGATAAGATTGTCCCATGGAAGAAATACTTAGTCTTGTTGTACACTAGGTATTTCATCATTTATTTAAGAAGCATATGTTGAATTCCCATGCTCCAGGCAGTGGGTTTTTTGCTTTGTGGTGACAGTACAAAAAAACCGACAGTTTCCGTCTTTAGGAATAAAGGAAGTTATATACTCATCTTGAAATATGGGTATCACGTGGTTAAGTGGAAAGGGGATGGGGAGTACACTCCAGAATTATGGAAGCAGGTCACACATGTGGGAATGAATGAGTTGGACTTGGAGAAGAGCCTGGCTGAAGAATTTATTATTAAGATGGGTAAGAGATATGTTTATCGACAGTCACAGCCATATTACAGAAGATCTCCTTAAATTTGATATTTTTCCCATTGAAAGCCACTGTTTACTTTATCAGAACTTGTTTGAAGTCTATGTCTTACTCCTTTGCCTTTACCTCAGTAATCTAAGGCAAAATAATGGTGATACTGTTGATAATGACTATTGATATCGATACATATAGTACCTTTTTCATTTCTTTATCTCATCTTGTCATCTAAATAAGCCTGGGGAAAATGGATAGCACTGTTATTACTTTCTTTGAATTAGGGGGGAAAAGACAAACAGAAAACAAAAAGAAGTTCACCTTTGGTGACTTAGACATGGGGCCGTGCACAGATAGCCAGACTCCTAGCCTAAGACTCTTGGAGCAAAAAACAAAAATTGTAAGTGTGTTAAAAACACATATATTGTAAGTATCAATGATTAAAAAAAAAACAAATTTCAAAGTTTAAACTAAAAGTCTTCATTTTATATATTTTTAATCATCTCTACTGTATAAGTAACTGCTGTACTCTGGAAAGTCAGAGTCTATCCAAGCAGCAGCCTTATTTTACCCCAGAAGCAGGCATAGTGCACTGTTTATTCTGAAAACCTATACTTGAATCCCATAATCTCCCTTCATTACTTGGTTAGCCTGTCTCCGTGGGTTGACACAATATGTGTGAGTACTGGGAGAGAAGGTTACCAACTAGAAAAATCCCTTGATCATTATCCGAGTTCGATATGGCCTAGAACCTAATCGATCACTTTTTAAAACAATCCAACTAATATAGTGAGAGATGGGGATTGGAGGAAGAGTCCATTTAATGACAAATAACTAGCCCTGTCTCAACTCTGCTACTGGATTGAAGTAGGGATTTATTGAAATATGTATGTGAAATTATAAATAATTTTCAATGAAGAAAGAATGATAGGATGAACTGGAAATCCATACTCCTAGCCCTCTCCAAGGAAATGGGAGGATTCTGATTTCCAAATAATATAATCAAAAGTGGCATCACTACTCCTAGAGGGAAAAGAAAGCTGGTTAAAGATGCTAAGAGCCAAATTCTCTATACGATGAAGGTTTTTTTTTAATCTTTCTTTTCTTGCTTTATTGGGAGGGTCAATATCAAAATCATGCTAATAGGGGAATATATTTTAATCAAATATTATGTATTCTGAGAAAACCCAGTGTTTATATCTTGAGTAAATGAAAATCAACCATTGATTTTTCTAATATAGAAACTGATTTTAAGTTATAACACCTCCCCTACTTTTATGAGTAGAAATCTCAAGGCTGTAGAACCTAATTTCACCACCTTGCAAATCTCTCCATTATTGTTTGAGACAATTTTATGAAGTTTGTCCAACAATAAAATCCCAAGTTTATAAAATCCCAGAAAAGTTTTCCTCTTTTATGGGAAGAAGTAGAATTTTCTCTGGGGGAGAGGGTGTGGACTTGAAAGAAAGGCCTGTGTGCAAAAGAAAAAGGGAGGGAGAGAAAAGGAAAGAGGGAAGGATGAAAAGTGGAAAGGGAAGAGGGAGAGAGAGAAAAGAAAACTCATCAGTAGGAAGCCTGAGAAAGACTTGATTCTCTGAGTCCACCATCAGTCCTGCCCCAAGCTGCTAAAGAGTTTCCTAGAAAAGAGGAGTACCTTTCTACTTCTAGTCACACATCCAAAGATACTGTATACTACTTTTATTAACAACATTAAATATGAAGTTGTAATCTGTGAGCAGCAATGAGAGATCTAGTTGCAAACTGAGTCATGGTTTGTCGGTAATTATATTGTAGGATCATATTTGTGTTTCATATTCAATAGATTTAAAATTTTGATACATCCAACAAATAGCAGACTATCAGGAATAGACTATTGCCAACTATTTTCACTGGAGACCAAAATGAAAAACAGAATTCTGAATCATATAATTTCAATAAATGATGAGTCTGATGGAATTAATGCATAGAATGATACATTTATTCATTTTATTCTCAGTGAAAATATATATAATTTATCCACTGAACATCAGAAGATTCTTACTAAAGAGAGTCAGTATATACACTGAAGCACTGCACAATTAGATCCTCCAAAGAGGATAGGAATCATAGCTAACAAATACTGTGTGTGCTAGGTACTGGTCTAAGATCATTCCACGAATTTATTCACTTAAGTGGGGTGGAGGTGGGGGGCTCAGTTGTTACTTCCATTTTACACATGAGTAAATGAGGTGTGGAGAGATTAGTCCACTTGACAAATGTGATATAGGTAGTAAGTGGGTGATGCTACATTTACTGTAGATCCTCTGGCAACCTAAGCATCCTAGATGCACAATGATCTTTCTGCTAATTGAGACCCAGAGCTTCCAGTGAGGCATCCGAGAAAGATGAGATCTGGAACTCCACATCTTGACAAATTCTCCAGCTGGTTCTAGCAGAGCCAACACAATGATATGGGTATTAATGTCCACTGAACCTGGACCCATCCACCATAGCTATACCATAGAACAGGAAGTGTTGTTCTTATGTTTGTCTTCACGCATCATCTAGCATGGATATGCCTGCAGTTAATATTTTTAGTTTATTAAATGGATAAATCAGTCAAACCACTGATTGGATCAGATATTTAGGCAGCTGGACTTGGCCTAAAGCTAATCTCTGAGGTGCTCACAGGACCAGGGTCTGGCAACTCCTTAATCACTCATATAATTTTCTGTGGAATATTGTAGAGGAAGACAACTTTCCACATTTTTTTTTTCCTTTCACTTTTCCTAATTTCATCCTAAGTGTTTTGCAATGATCTTATTGTCACCGTATCACTTAGCCCAAGAAAGCCACACAGACTTCACGATTGTTTTGTTTTGTTTTGTTTTTCTTTAGAATGTAGTAAGCTTATTGACTTGTAGACTAGCTGGATTTCCATAGGTAATCTTTTGCAAGACTTGTATTAGCATGTCATCCACATAGGGATCCATTTAGAATCATCATGAATAGATTTGCTAGAGCTTATGTTTTTTCAGTCTTTGGAATTATATCCTCGGAAAACAGAAAACACATTCTCTCCTGCTGTATGAAATATGCAGGAGACTACTTTGGGTTACAATGCTCTTTTGCATTTGCACAGATGCTGAAAAGCAAATTCTCAGCTGGTCGGTCTCACTCAGAAGGTGTGCTTCACTAATAACTGTGTATGGGGGAGCATTGCCAACTCAAAATATAACAAGTTAAACAGCATGTTTTATTAGCATTATTCTTAATGCTAATGTAATGTCTATCCACGAAGGCTGCATTGTTAGATTGTTAGTACAGTAGATTGTAATGACAAAAGGAATTAGATGGGTTTTCTATGTTAAATCAATCATTAAGCAGTGCTATAATTATTTGCTGTGGGGAACGCTCTTTTTTCTATTGTAAAATTGACACAGTCTATGAAAGTAATTGCTGTGTTTTCATCCTAGGGCCCTTTAAGATTAGAGTCTGGGAGGAAGATGTGGCACTTCTAATCCTTCTGACATTTCAGAGGGACTATCCTGGCAGGAATAATATCACATCACCGTGTAATTAATCAGTGCATTTTCCTGTGGTCTGTGAAACCCATGTTTCCCTCTGTATTTGAGAGACAGAAAGGTGGCATGTTCGAACCTTCTGTAGCTTTAATTATAATGTGATGTTGGGTCCAATTATATTCTTGGCCAATTTGACCTTTTCAGGTTGCATATTCAGACCATTTCACTTATTTGGGGGTTTGAAGATTTTAGGCATCAATGTATGTGGGTTTGAAATCATTGGATACCTGTTTCCTTCATTTCCCTGTGAATAAGAAAGTCTTAAAGAATCTAAGCTGGTAATGATGACATTACATTAGAAAAGAGAAACCTTTATTAGAGAAAATGGCATGCCTTCATCTCACAGATAAGGCCAACATAGCAGGAACCTTTGTTAAAGTGCAATTGCTCTCTTCTCTCTTCTCTCCTTTCCTCTCCTCTCCTCTCCTCTCCTCTTCTCTCTCTCTCTTTCTCTCATGTGTGTGTGTCTGTCTGTCCCTGTCTCTCTGTCTCTCATTCTATAATAAATGTAAACAACTTATGTACCTATGTGTGGGAATGTGATAAAATAATCTATATTTACTCTATGGGTAATTTGCCTTTGAGATAGGTGCACCAAACTATGTGTGGTTTTGATGTTGCATGGAATTATCATTAGTATTTATATCAACAAAAATGAAAGAGAGACTTATTTGCAGGGTAATGGAGCAGATACTGTGAGAGATGCACAAGAAAAGGATACAATTTCTTTTATCCCAGTCCCCCAAGAAAAACACACAGCAACTAGTAGCTAGAAAAGAAAATATGATAGGATCATAGAAGTTAAACAAATGTGAATTCAGAGAAGAATAAAATATCATGCACATAGGATATTTGAAGATGGATTCCTGGAAGAAGTGAGATCTTCATTTGGACCTTATTTTGTAGAAAATGAGGAACTCATGTAAGTTTTTAAGTAGTCTTACTATGTGAGAAGTAGTGATTTAGTGAAATTAATGTGGAGTCATTGTTTGAGTAGGAGAGGAAACACAGGAAATAAAGGGAGCCCGCTGGTAGATTACCTGCTATGAACGGTTTCCATCTTATTAGTGTAGGGCTATATGGTGTCCCTTGGATCATGGGAATAGTTAAGTCTGGAATAATGAAATTAATATATATTGAGATCTAAGGGCAAGCACTTCAAGGAGATGCAGGAAGCATTCTGAGTGTCCATCATTAGAAAACTTTCCAGAACATTAAAGTTCACGTGGTGAATGAATGGTATATGTAAGCATTGAGTGTGTGTATATGTGTGTGTGTGTTTGTAAATCTGACACTGTAACTTTCATGTATTTTATTTTATCCTTCCAACTCTGTCAAGTGGTTAATATTAACCTCATTTTATAAATTGGGATACTGGGATCCATTTGTTCAGGCCAAATAAATGAAACAAAACAAAGTGACAGAAAAAGTACTCAAACCCAGGCCTTCTGACTCCATATATTTTATTTTTTCCACTCACAATTTCCAGGCTACAAGTCAGGAAAGGGAAATTTATTAAGTCTCTACATGCAAATGTGAAACTTTTGTAGTTAGTTATTTTTCAAATCTGTGCTAATGAGATAGATTGGGAAGCAAAAATATGGGCTTAATTGCAGTTCACAGGGTGAAAATGCACTGTGACTGCAAAAGGTTCTTGTCTGTGGCAGGTGCTACTTAACGATTCATCATCTATTAAGGCGAGACCGTGGAAAAATACAATAAGGCTGTGATTTTCAAGAATCATAATTCAATTTTTCAAGGAAACAGAATAGATAGCATGGACTTTATGAGAAATTCAGAAAATATTTATGACTCTTTATTTGGTTGTCTTTTATTTATTTGGTTGTTTTTCACTTTGCTGTCTCCTCCCTTAACCTTCTCACAGTCAGGGATTTTCAGTGTATGTATATTCATATGCTCACCAAAGGAGGCCTGACTTGCCCTCCCAAGGGCAGGCCTTTGTTCTAGCAGGTCTTTGATGTCCCCTGTACTGGGTGCTTCCCTGTCTGTCCTTAGTTCTCTTTGTTTCAGGCCCCTGATTTCCTCAGTTCCACTCCCCACCTCAAATCTAAGCTTATTAGTCTCTCGGCTGCAGTTTCAGCCACACCCAGGGCAGGAGACATGAGCCTCAGGACCTCCCCCTCCCCTGATGGTGGTCTTCAAGATAATATCATCATTACAGCAAGGTCAACCTAGTGAACAAAAATCTAACCTCTTTATTTTCACAGGATTCCTCAAGTCCCAGCTAAACCTTACCTTACAACATCCTGGATCTAGGAATGGAGCTCCTGACCTTAACCACCAAGGCCTGATGCTCTTTATGGTCTTCATTCATAGACTGACCTTTTGCTTTAGTCCATGTCTATTATGTGAGGAAAGGATTTGGTTCTTTGTTTTTTTTTCCAAACTGTTTTCTTGGGGACTGGAAAATGTCTCATAAAACTCCTTACTGGCACAATGAACAAGACACTGCACACACATGAAAATTTTCATTAAAGAGCTGCAAAGAGAAGAGATATTGACCCTGAGACCCCTGGTTTTACCAAGAAGATCAGCAAGTGAAGAAAGCAAGCCAAAATACCTTTTACATGATTTCAAATGTCATGCAATAAAACACCAGTCCTCAAATTTACAAGAACAATTACAAAGTAATACCTATGATGAAATGCAATGGAATTAACGAAGAAGACTGAGTATGGGTAATTGTTGTAAAAGCCAGTCTATCAATGAAGAGATGTCTCTTGTGGCCTTATGATCAAGATGTGCCTTTATCTGAGTAGTATGACCAAGTGGAGGTCTAATATCTGAAAAAGCAAAATGGAAAAATAATAAAAATAAAAAAGAATGGTGGTGGTTTATTATCACATTTTCTTCCAAATTTCAATTCACTTTTCACTTTTAATTCACCATTTAAATCAGGTAAATTCACTCTGCAAATATAATCAAGGGATGTTCATATCGTATTAATAGATTGCTTTAGTTTTTTAGTTCTCACAACTTAATTATTTAGAGCCCAATTCCCTTATTCAACGTTAGCATATTAAGGCAAAATCTAATTTGCAGTAAGCAGCTTGAGGCCACAGAATCACAAAAAAGAGTAGATGGAGGCAGGTGAATACGTTGAATTTTTTATCTTGTCAGTACATCTAAGAAGCTGATGGATGTAGTCTTGTGTCTTTCAGCATTTCAGTTGAGTAAAGCAGAGTAGATATTTAGCAGGGATGCTTGCATTTTAAGAATATTTAGTAGTTCCCCTTCTGAATAGGGGGCAATGTCTGTCACTGGGCCAAACATAAATTAGATATGAACAACAAATAAAGGAGAAAATAATTAGGCAAGTAAAAATAATGAGTAAAATTTTGTCACATAGAAGATGACTGGTAAATAAACATTTCCAGGCCATTTCTTCTCTAGTAGGGTTGAATGTATCTAATCTACTCATGACACCCTCCCTGTTCATACTGCTGTATGTTTCTACCTCAGAATATATTCTTAGACTGAGGTGGAGACAGCTAAACTAAGTAAAACGTAAATTAAGACAAATTAGAAAAGATTTATTCAGAACACCTATTACGGGCCGGCCATTTGCCGGACGCTGTAGTTGACAATAACTGGAAGAGAATCCTCATCCTCAGCAGGAATCCTGGTTTCTCCCCTCAGTGCTGTTGGTGTTTAGATAATCACTAATTCTACCTCCCACCACCCCACACATTAAACACCTGTACAACAATGTGTCAGTGTGGAGTCAAGAACTGCTTTGAATCTTTACATAAAACCTTGAATTGCCAGAAGACTTAAACATAGAAGCAATGAGGTTAACATTTAGGGAAAGTTTGTTCTCAACTGCTAAGTGACTGGAGAGGCTGTGGCTGGGCAGTAACAGTGGAGTAACCTTTGCATTTGGATTTGAAGGGAGGAATGTAGAGGGAAGTTCAGCTTGAAACTCTCCCAAATGCTTTATGAAGCCATATGAGTTTGGTGATTACAAAAATAACGTTCACATATAATGATTGTCTCCTCTTAAAATGAGATCTGAGTGCTAGTTTGAAGCTCCAGTGATGGGTAATTCAGTGGAAGCTGCCTTTGGCAACTTGCAAAGAACTGTCTGAGGATACAGCTTTGCTATTTCTTAATAATATTTGTCTTTAAGGAGAAGAAATGAGTCATGGTCAAATTTCACAAGTCCATGCCTTAGACTGATTGAATCATCCACTATGCCCAGCTTCTAGCCTCCTCTAAGTCAGTTTAATTGAAAAGAAATTCAGATTTTGAGTGAGTCTAAAACAGATCATTAATGGGAAGGCTGAGAGAGAGAGATTTGAAAGCAGCTTTTATATTTCTATTACAAGAAAGTTTACAGTCAGCAAGTACTATGTTTAAATAACCCTATTACATGTTAAGGGAAGTGGCCATGGTGGTTCCAGCAAAGGGTTCACTGAACTAACAAAACACATCTCTATCCAAACTCACAGGCTTCAAAAGCATATGCTCATTCATAGACTCCACTGTGGAACACCAGAACCAGTAATGACTCTGAAGACAGACAGTCATCACTTTAAATCTCTACTCTCCTCTTTGTCATTTATTATCTATGTAACCTTGGACATGTCTATTCAATTGTGTTAGTTTCAGAATGCGTATCTGTTGCAGGGCTGCCATGTTTATCAAGTGCAGTTTTATACTTACCTATTTAGCACAGTGCCTCAAATAGGGTAACCTCTCGACAAATGTTGGTTACCATTATTATTATTATTATTTTATCAGACATTATTACCATTGCTTCTTTCTTCCTTGCAGGCAAAACTATATTTCTCTGAAGTGCCCAATCCTCTCCAATGTGACTTAGATAATTCTCTATAATATAAGCAGCTTGGAGTCCCAGTGTTTTTGCCAGAGACTAATTTAGAGTTTGCCAATGGACTGTCTCTGACCAATGAAGAAGTGAGGGCTAGTCTCCTGGGAGCTTCTTTGAAAGGTTCCCTCACTCCGCAAAAGAACACGAGGAAGAAATACTTGCTCTTTTGGATGTTGTGTTAATGTATAGGGCACCTAAACTGATATTGCCATGGGTAACAAGGAAGGACATTAGGCAAAGGCAAAGACAACATGTAGAGAAAGATACTAAAAGACAGAAGCCACTCCAGTCCGGGTGACAGAGCGAGACTCCATCTCAAAAAAAAGACAGAAGCAACCCAGATTCAAATGTCATCATGAAGCCACTGAATTAGCCTAGCAATGGACCTCAGTGCATAACTATTATTGAGATACTTCATTTTCTTTATTGGGTAAGCTAATTTAAGGCATTTTTTCAGCATTCTGAATCTTAAAGCATCCTAAATGATTCATTATTAAATAAATATTATAGTTTTCTCCAGGCCCCAACCCTTTTATCATACAAACAGACATCTGTAGACGTGTGTATAAATGCACACATGCAAAGGAAAAAGGGTGACATACAGAACAGCATGCCAGCTTAATATCTGGCCCTACTAAATGGTAAGTCTACTAAGAAAAATCTGTTTTATTTTATTTGTCTGGGATTGGCTAAGAGTCTTATACGGTAATTAATCGTGGGTTGTACGAAGATGAAAAAGGCAGTCTTTTCTCTCAAATGACTTATAATCAAGCAAAGAGCATAAGTGTATACACAACTGTCATGCAAGACTGTGTGTAGTCTGTACCTTAGGAGAGGTATAAGATTGAGAAAGGGAACATTGCAAGGGGTGGCTTATGATCTCTGACCAAGAAGGCACCATTTGTATCACAAACAATATCCATTTATGTTCCATTTACTTGGCATTATAATTAGTACCTCTAGTCTAATAAAAATGTTGCCCCCTCTTAGGATGGTCACCAACATCTATTTCTTGTTTCCTCTCTGATGCTCATTTTTCTTGAAGTCCATTTAATATTTACCAATTCCAGAATAGAAATACCAGCTTTCACCACCAGACATTCTTCTTACATCTATTGTTTTTGGCATAGACTGAGTTTTGAGATTCAAAAGCCTTCTCTTTCTACTTTGATTTTTAAAAATCTATTTTAAAACTAAAAAAATTGAGAATTGACTTTGACTTTTTTGTTGTTATTTATGACTCCGCTGTGACCTCCCATCCCTGAGGCAGAAAATCTAGACTGCCCTGGCTACTACAAGAAATGGAAGAGGGCTGGGTAAGGATTACGAACATAAAAGAAATTTCATGGAATAACAAAAACACATAGGTTGATACAAATACCATCTCTCTACAAATGAAAAAAAAAAAAAAAACTAGAGACAGAAGGAATTCTAAAGAAAAATGAGTAAAGTCACAGAAGGGGAGGAGTGAATTTTCTGTGACAATCTGGGATGTGTCAGTAATATACAGGCTCATTTTAGGCAACTTTCTCCATAACAGTTGCTGAGTGAAATATGAACTTGCTGTGCCTTCGTTTCATTCAACAATACATCAGATAAAAATACTGGGAAGTCAACTTGGCAGAAACTGTGATAGATTCTAGTACATAAGCAAGGGTCATGTGAGACCATCCCAAAGTCCTAAGCAGAATGCTCTAATTGAATCCAGTTGAGAAGACAGAGATGAAAGGTAAGATCAGAAGGACATAGTTGTTCTCTAAAAAGGCAGTTTTATTTTAAGACTGAAGTTTTTAGATTTTAATCAACAACTGACCAGACCACTAACATATCTAAATGTATGCACCCTCCTCCTCAGGGTCCATACCTGAGAAATACCATCTCTTGTATCATGGCCCATATCTAAGTCAGCTTTTTCAGGGTTTTTTGAATGCAGTTGTTTTTCCTCAGCTTTCTTTACTTCAAGATAGAGACTTCCCTCAGAACACATTCCAGTTCTCTCTCCCAGGCTGCCACAGCTCTTTAAGCAGACATTTGAAGAACTGTCAGAATCAAGGGACAAAGAGCAGAAAGGGCAGACAAGGGAAGCAGAAGGCAATGCAAAAAAATGGGAAGTGCTGCAGTGGCTGGCCATTGTGCCAATTTCATGCTTTCACACCTTTGAATGAGTGTTCAAAGTGTTTCATTTTGGGAGCCTCAGACAGTGGAGCACTGATTGCAATGGCTTCAGGCATTTCAGGGCACAGCTGGCCACTCGGCCACCCCCGTGTCCAGGGCAGTTTTCTGAAAATAAGGGAAATAAAATATAGGTTATTTTCAGCTCTGATAGGTGGACCTCACTGTGAACAACTGCAGGATCAGTGCTGTTTTTTCCCTTTCTTTCATTTTCTTTTTTTTTTTTTCAAACACAGACCATGCCACATCATCTTTGAGAAATATGATTTTTTTTCACATAGTATGGAAGAAATAGCAGGAAAGAGAGATACCATTTAAGATAAATAATAACAAATTCTGAGCCTGGGTTATCCCAGTGGTCTAGCCAGTCCCAAATTCTGTCTGAGAGAGAGAGAAAAAAAAACAAAACAAAACACTGAGGACGGGGCAGAGAAACATTCTATAAATAGTTGTTGATATAATACACTTACTAAAAAAAAACTTTTAAATGAATGCTTTTATAAAAAATTATTTATTAAACATAATTAAAACTTTTTATTAGAATTCTTTTAATGTTTAGCCATATTACCTTTAGAATAGTGCAGTGATAAAAAATGTCCCCATATTATCCCTTCTTCTCTATTCTCTCTTGGAAAGCTAAATGTCGGAAGACCTGAATACTAGACCTAGTTCTGCTGTTTACTGCTTGTGTTATGCTGGCAAGTCATTCACTTTCTCCAGGACTTCAATTTCTTGATACACAAAGTGAGGACTAAAATATCTGTTTTTCTTGTAACATAAAGTCAAATAATTAGTTAAAACTTAAAGAATCTTAGAGTTCATGTAGTTATTATTTTACAGATCAGAAAGTTACCAATTCACACATGGTTGGCAGCGTGTTCATAATGATCATCCAGCTGTCCTAATTACTAAGGTGTGCTGTACCCACTATTATTTTCATTTTTGCTTCACATAAATCTTCCATTTCTATAAATCTAGTCCACTCATCCCTACCTCAACCACTGATACCCTAGCCCTTCTATGTTCCCAAAAATGGCCACCATCTTGGAATGCCCTCACATGTTCAATAATATCTACTGTGCTTCATGAGCACAGGAAGGATATCCTCATCACCGCAGCCTTCCTTGACCACAGTGGCAAACACAGGTGCTTCTCCCCCTGAACCTCATAGCACCTAATAGATCCATAATTTACTGATGCTTAAGTCATCAATCTACACATCCAATGAATAATACATATACCTTAGTCATGAGAGGAACCGGACTGATGCTGATTTATGTCCTCAGCAACTGAAATTGTGTCTTAAGTCACAATTTCCTTATATGTGAAAGTGGAAAAATAATAGTGCTTATTTCGTAGGACTTTTGTAGAGATTACATTTTATGTAATCTATTTCAACATACAGCAGCGCTTGACCCATGGTACCTTCTATATTACCTTGATAACTATATTATTTGTGATTGTTGATGATGATTATAATGATGATGGTGATAATATCTCAGGGTGATGAAAATTTGTCTTCTAGATGAGTGCTGACCAATCCCCAAACACTATACCTGATGGGACTTACCAGAAAGTAAACCACTAATTAAGGTAAGGGCTCCTTCATCCTTGTTTAAAGAAAATTATGTTCCTTAGTTCCATGAATGCTTAAGATTGCCTGAGTTTCTTGGCACCAAACTAAAAATACAATATAAGGTAAATTTCTAGAACAACTAAGCCTTAATTGCCTCACCTTATGGTTCTGATTTCTTATAACATTGGTTCATAGATAATAAGAGTTGATGATCGATGACATTTCTGGATCTTTTTAAAACTTTTAATGATAGAGTGGGTATATAGGCTTCTTTTTCCATCTGAGAAGACATTGGTACCAGAGATATCTTTCCTGTCCCTAGAATTTCTCTAAACTTTAAACACTAAATTGGCAGCCATAAATCATGTACCTTGTCATTATTGGGGATCCCCACCAATGAAAGATGGCATAAAAAGCTTTCTCAACTGAAATTCAGGGTATCAACATATTTTTATAACTTTGCTTCTGAGTGTGTGGCAGACAAATCATTTATTCTGAGTTGCAATTTTTTCATCTTCAATATTCCTAAGTCCAACTTGACTTAAGAATTTAAGTTTAAAATTCTAACAAAACAATGGTTTTTGGATAAAGGTTAGCATATAAATTTCCCACCGAATTTGGGCCAACTTTACATTGCTTAATCCCACAAGTGTTTCTATTAATGGACCAGTATTTCTGTAGCATTAACCCCAGGCTCACAATTAAAATTCCACAATATAAAATTTTACAAAAAATAAGGAGAAAATATATAGAATCTTAGTGGCCCCACTCTATATCTATAGAGCATGACTAAGCAATCTCGTGTGCCTAGCCCCAGTTAGACAATTCGTTCAACACAATGTAGCTGACAACATACAGGAAGCCTACAAATTATTGATTGTGCATAAGAGCAACAGGGAAAGAAGGACACAGGCTTCCTCAGAGTGTATTTCATTGGACAGGAAAGAATTCACATATGGGAAAATATAGATAGTACCTATCTCCCTTCTCTTTCTTCACATTGTAAATAGATCTTACAACCATAAGTTATGTCAAGTTAGGGCATTGGCATAAAATAGTGTGACGTTTTCGTATCATGTTATAGTGAGGTCATTTGAAGAACTGGTATATTAGTACATAGTTAACATTTTTGCATTCCTTGCAAATAATCATTGATCTCTGTAGATACTTACTCTGAACATCTATAGCCAATATTACTTTGCATCAACTTCCATCTCTATCACTAACTTTGACTAGGTTCGGCTAGCCAACCTTCAGATTTTAAAAATCTCAGTGCTCTTTTCGAGTTCAGAAATTCACTAAATGCTTTTCCTACAACCAGGAACACTTAATCTATAACTCTCTTAAGAAAAAATTTTAGTACTTTATAGTTATGGGTTTCTGTATACTACCTCCCCAACATACTATACTATATGAACTTTTAGGATATGTAATGTTTATTATTTTATCTGTATATTCTCTAATATCTACCATAGGATCTGACACAAAAGATGACCTTATGTCTTGATTTGCCTAAGATGGTTCTGATTTATGCCTATGGTCCTAGCATGATTATAAATAGCAAAACCTTTCATGCATAAAAGAGCCCCCATTGGATGATAAATTATTTGTTCAACCTGCTTATACATATATATTCCTAATAAATAGTTGTAAATGATGAGTCCCCAGTGTAATAACCCCTCTCTTGACTGAATTATGTGTCAATACTCATCTTCTACTTTATAAGGTAATCATACAGCTCCAGAGAGCAGTAGTATCTGATGAGAGTAGTCAGGAATTACTTTAGGAATTATACAAATTTCAAGTTTGATGTGAATTTGGAAGCCATTTTTTAAAAATTCAAAGCAGGGATTCTGCTACATAATCCCACAAAGATGGCTCTCACACACACACTCTCTCTCTCTATATATATATATAAATACCTTGTTTATGAATTTAATACAATTACATGTGCCTGGCAGGCATTGTCCTAAGTGCTGAAATGCAGTGGTGATTGTCAGGCCTCTGAGCCCAAGTCAAGCCACCGCATCCCCTGTGATTTGCACATATATGCCCAGATGGCCTGAAGTAACTGAAGAATCACAAAAGAAGTGAAAAAGGCCCTGCCCCGCCTTAACTGATGACATTCCACCACAAAAGAAGTGAAAATGGCCGGTCCTTGCCTTAAGTGATGACATCTTGTGAAATTCCTTTTCCTGGCTCATCCTGGCTCAAAAAGCTCCCCCACTGAGCACCTTGTAACCCCCACTTCTGCTCGCCAGAGAACAACCCCCCTTTGACTGTAATTTTCCTTTACCTACCCAAATCCTATAAAACGGCCCCACCCTTATCTCCCTTCACTGACTTCTCTTTTCAGAGTCAGCCCACCTGCACCCAGGTGATTAAAAAGCTTTATTGGTCACACAAAGCTTGTTTGGTGATCTCTTCACATGGACGTGCATGACAGTGACTAGAGCAGTTGTGTTGCTTGAATGTATACAGTGTATAACTTAGTGGAGGAGGCAAACGTTTCCCAGAAAAATCAAACACATAAACTGTTAGGCAGGAATCTAGACCCAATATGGCAGCGTTACCTGGCGTAGCAGGCCTTTTGTTAAAGACTCCCTTCACCCTTGTACACACCCGCAGACTTACATACAACAGAGGTTCCAGCTGGGCAACCACACTCCCCCATGACCTGCAGCTCACCTGCATTCCACAAGTTCGTAAACAGCAGTTTCAGTTAAGAGTTTCCAAAGACCCCTTCCTCATGACCCTTACTCAACTCCTGCCCTAGTAGTTTCAAGACCTCCCTGTTTCAAAGGCCCTGTTTGCACAACCAGCTTCCCTACCTCTCGGGCTATAAAAAGCCCCTACCCTCCTCCCTCAGCGCAACTTCCTCGGCCCGCAGCTTTGGACCAAGGAACCTTGCCCACGAGTCCTACTAAAGGCTATTCTCACTGCCATTTGCCTTGTGTCTTCGTTCCCGGTTTGGCTCCAGCCTCAGTTTACCTTTACATAAACATCTGATGGAATTGTAATACTTAATGGAAAAGTGTCAAGGTGCCATAAAATCAAATACCAAGGTCTAACATAAATGAGAGTGGCAAAGGGTCAATTAAGGCCTCTCAGGGAAAGTAGCATTGATGCTTCAACTTGAATGATGAGTAGGGCAAGGTTTGCAGAGTGTGGAGGAACAGTGTTCCTGGTTGTAGGAAAAGCATGTAGTGAATTTCTGAACTCGAAAAGAGCACTGAGATTTCTTAAATCTGAAGGTTGGCTAGCCAAACCTAGTCAAAGTTAGTGATAGAGATGGAGGTTGATGCAAGGTATTATTGGGAGAGGGAGGACAAGACCAAATTATGTAGATGTGAGATCACTCTTCCTTGTATCAGCAATTTTGTCTCAATCTTGGTTAAGTTCCTAGACCTAGAAACTATGCATACAGATACAACACTCATTTATAGTTTACAACATTTCTTTACCTTTAGTGGGGTGTGTGTGTGTGTGTGTTTTAACATTTAAATATTCATTCACTGAAAGGGGGTGAGGGTGGAGGCAGGGAACTAAGAGTAGAAGAGGGGAGTGAAAAGGAAAACCAGATTCATTATTTCAAAGAAAACTACTCCAATCAGTGGGACTGTCTACTCATTCCTTGCTTTTCTTCTTCTTTTTTTAATTAAAACAGGCATTTACATGCTAATTGGATCTTTATTCCTTGAGAGTCCCTCTGCTCTTGTAAAGTCTTCCTCTTCTGAAGCATTTAATCCCCAGCTTGAAACATCACTGTTGATTGCAGTGGAAAGACTGTGATGTCACAAATGGGGGATTATGACTTCACAGGGGAAATAAGAGAGCAAGACAGATAATTTGAAGAGACCGAGATCTTTTATTTATGAGAATGTCTCTATTAATCAAAAGGGGAGAGAAATACCAAACATATAGAAAATGACAGCAGAATTGTAGCTAAATAAAATGTTCTTCAAAATTATCCTGGCAATGTCACTTTCTCTTTAGAGGATTCCTGAGAAATGCTATTACAGAGGATAGGTTTGAGATCCAAATGTCCCTATACTTAGCACTTGAGAAATACTTAGCCCTGGGGCAATCAAAAGTATAATCAGACCACAAAGCAAAGTCCAACACGGTGTGCTAAAAAGTAGAGTGCAATGTTGTTACTCATGGTTCTTGTGCAATGTTCTTCAGTTGGGTACTTAGAAGAACTCTCTTCATTTCCTTGAGCCCATGACATAATCTAGCTTTGAACACGTGTAACCACTATCCGCAGGTACTTTTTTTCTCTCAAAAGAACAGCTATTTCCAACCCCAACATTATATTTTTTTGATCAAGTTAAAGTTTCAATTTAGATAACTGTACAACTTTAAAATTAAATTATGGCTGTTAATAACAGATGTTACTATTTATTGAATTACAGATATGTTGCAAAGTGCTTCAATAAATTATGTGGTTGTCTTTTCTAACTTCACACTTTTGGTGCCAACTTGATTGTAATACCCATGCTCGTGGCTATAGATGTACCCCAACCTCAGCCAGTGTTTCTCAAAGTGCTGTTAGTGGACTGTGAGCATCAGAATGGCTTAGGGATTTTGTTATAAATGGAGATTCACAGCCCCTAACCACTGGAGATGCCTGGATGCACCCTGTATGAGGCCAAGTAATCTGCATTAGTAACAAGAGTCCAAGATGGTACTTATGCACACTGAAAAATTGAGAACCATAGCCTTAAGCTTATTATGAAGCAGTGGGAAAATCACCTGAGACGAGGAAGTCCTGTGTAGCTAAAAACTGAATGTAGATGTAGGGAATTGCCCTCCTAGGTGAGTACTCAGCTTCTCCTCACTCCACCCATTACAAACTTGGTCTTCCAATTTCTTCTTGTCCCACAAACACTTTTGTTTCCCACTAAATCTCGCCATCATCTTTAAGAATATCTTTCATGGGCCTTAGTTTAGAGCTTAGTCTTTATGGGGCTTTACTCATAGTACTGACAAATTTTCTCTCCATAAAGATAGAACATCTATGCTATTTTTTTCCGTAATTGGTTTTAAATGAGGTATTCATGAGTGTCCTGGTTGATTAGTTTTAACCAAGTGAATAGACTCATGTAGTCATCTGCTACAAAAAATAAACAGAATACCACCAGTACCCTGTAAGTCTTTCTTTTGTACCTTTCAGTCAGTATCTTATCAGGGTAATTACCTTGATTTCTGTTTCTGAGATTTATAAAAAGTGAATGATACAATATGTACTCTTTAGAATGTAGCTTCTTATGCTCAAAATGATGTTTGTGATCTCACCTATGTTGTTGCATATAACAATATGTACTTTCTTCTCATTTTATTAAATGAATATACCTCGTGTGTTAATCTATTTTCCTGTTGATTGACATTTGTGTTGATTACAATTTTTGGCTACAATAGTGATATTATGAATATTCTAACATGTCTTTTAGCTAAAACGTGTATATTCTATGTTACATATGTCAGGGTGAAATACGCTTAGCTTTAGTACTAACTGCTAATTTAATATGCATTTTAGTTACTAGTGTGTTATATGCATTTTTTCTTTTTGGTTACAATTGTTTTATGAATGATTAATGCATACTTTTCTCCATTTTCAGAGATTTTATTAATAAAAAACTGTTTTTAAGACATTAAACCTCTGTTACATATTAGCAATTACACTTCATGTTTTTTGTGCATTATTTTATTAATATTTTGATATTTTACTGCATATATTTACAAAAAATAACCAACCAAACTGCAAGCATGGTTTAAGTTAATGGAGGCATGTAAATATAATGTGCAGTGGGTTTGTTATCTCAATATCACAAACATTTTTTTGGTATATTGATTTTTCATTTTAGTTCACTTGCACGTATGTGAGAAAAGTTTGTATATAATATGTGTATATACATATTTAACATTAAAATTTGTATCTGTAAATAATAAATGTGTATATGTAACATTTAATTTTATCTACATTTAAAAATTTAAATCTATTATCCCTCCAAACATTATTTGGGTGTGACTTCTATCAGGATCTTTCTTAAATGAATATTGCAAATATGCTCTAAAAATGCTGTCAATTTGCAGTATTACATTATAATTCCCACTGCACTATTTTATAAGTATCAGATAAAATCAAGTTTTTAAAATTTGACATTTTTTAAGTGAAAATTGGTCTTAAAAATTGGTCTTATTGAAGTATATCCATAGAAACATAAAAAAATTAATGCACATAGAACTGTATATACTAACAGGGATGTCATTGTCCTTGCACCATTGCTGCATTTCATCTTTCTTCAAAATGATTATCATATATCATATTATTGACTATTTCTGAACTCAAATCTTTGTCCATTCTTTTTCCTTATTGTCTCTTTCTGACAAATATACTCTTTAAGTATGGAACCTTTATGTTTTGATATTCAGTGGTTCCATTCACCAGTCATATCCTCTTTTTTCCTAAATATACCTAAATATTTTCAATTGTTTCTTTATTATTATAAATTTTAAAGTTGATTTTCCAAGCTTTAACACTTAAAATAGGGTTTTTAGTTTGTTTTTAATAAATTTATAAATTGGTTTTTGGTGAATTAGCATGATTATACTATTAAACGTTTCCATATAAAAAATATGTTGGCCATGCACGGTGGCTCACCCCTATAATCCCAGCACTTTGGGAGGCCAAGGTGGTCGGATTGCCTGAGCTCAGGAGTTAGTGACCAGCCTGGGCAACACGGTAAAACCCCATCTATATTAAAAGTACAAAAAATTAGCTGGGCATGGTGGTGAGCACCTGTAGTCCCAGCTACTCGGGAGGCTGAGGCAGGAGAATTGCTTGAACCCAGGAGGTGGAGGCTGCAGTGAGCCAAGATCACGCCACTGCACTCCAGCCTGGGCAACGGAGTGAGACTCCATCTCAAAAAAAAAGAAAAGAAAAAAAAATGCCTCTCAGTTTTTCTCTTCTCTCTCTTTTCCTTTTCCAGGGATTTTATAGCTTTTAATGTGTAGATTACAAATTATTCTTGCTAAATTTTTATTTCAGGACTTCTTTTTTCTTGTTTTTGCTATTGTGAATGGTATCATAGTATCTCTGTTTCCTTTCATTTATTCTTTGATTGCTCTTAAAATTTCTTTATTTGGTTTAAGTTAATGCAAATGTCTCTAGTTTTCTTTTCAGATTTCATGTAAAACTTTTGAAAATCTAATAGCTGGATGCCATTTATAGATATTCTCATACTAAAATAGTATTTACAGATCTTTTTAAAGTAGTACATGATTATGGATTTTGAAAAACGTTTTTGAAATACTTTTAAATTAGCTGTAAAGTTACAAACATAATAGAGTTTCTGTATACTCTGCCTTCATTTTCAGCTAATGTTACCATCTTACATAACCATAGCAAAATTGTCAAACTACGTAATTAACCTTGCTGCAATGCATTAACTAAAGACTTTATTTGGAATTCACTTTTTTCAATCATGTCTATTTTCTGCTCCAGGGTCCCAAATTTCATTTAGTAGTCTAGTTTCCTTAGTCTTCACCTATCTGATATTTTCTCAACCTTTTCTTATTTTTATCACTTTGACAGTTTTAATATTGGCCAAGTATTTTGCAAATGACCTTTCAATTTGAGTTTGATGCTTTCTTATGATTAGGCTAAGATAACAGTTTTTTTTGAAATACAACAGAAATACCAGTTTAAAGTAGTATCTGCCGGGTTTCTTCCCCATGAAGTGATTGCTTTTCCCTTTTCACACCTATTCATTGTGACAAGTCTCTAAGTGAAGTCCACATTTCAGAAGAGGGGAATTAAATCATCTCCCCACCCCAGGGGAGAATAGCTACATATATTATTTGCAATTATTCCATAAGGATGTTTTGTCCCTTCTTCCTCATTTCCTGTTTTATGATATCATTTGCAAATTTGAATTTGAACTCCAGAATATTTATTTCATACTTTGGGTTATAACTTAACAGCATTTTGTTGCTGTTATACACATTTTGTTGCTCAAATCATTCCAACTTTGGCCATTGTTGGCTCATGTGCCCTTTTGACAATATCCATTCTCTAATTTATTTTTTTTAGTAGTTCCTTGCTTTCAAATACCATAAGATACTTTGGACTCATCCTGCATTTTCTCTGCACATCAGCACACTCTAAGATAAGACATTTCTCCAAGGAGCCCTGATGTTCTTTTTACTGGAGACTGGTATTTTGAAATCAAGACTATTTGGGTTTCAGTTTTTTCAGACTCACTCATTTAAGAGACATAGTACAGTTTACATATATACTATATATAATAACTATAGAAATATATCATTCACACATATTTATAAATTATAAAAATAAGATACACAAAATTATAAATTTATAAATTACATATATAAATTACCCCACATATCAATAAATTATATAAAATTTATCATAATTTAACTCTGTTTATGTATTTGTATGTCTGCAGATAAATGTGTTTATATATGCTCATATATGTATGTATGTTCATATATATGCCTATAAATATATACACATTTGTATTTACATGCATGTATACATGTACGTGTAATGTGTATGTGTATGTATTCATTACATACACATATCAATATTTGTTGAATATATCTGTATATCTCTTAAAATAGAAACTAGTTCATACTGACATCTGTAGTTCAGCATCACAAAATTCATTCTAGCCTTCCCGCTCTCTTATTTGTTACTTCTTTCCCTGTCACAAAGAAAGCTGGATCCTATTATCTACAATTTATTTACTTCATTATTCAACCATATATATATATATATATATATATAAAACATGTAACCATATATGTACACATATATACATATATACACAACCATATATATTATAGACTCATTACGTGTGTGTGTGTGTGTGTGTGTGTATATATATGTATGTAATGGAGTCTCAGGACTGCTAATTTTACCCCCATAAGAAATAAATTAGATACTAGAGTATGGTGTTTATCCACAGTTTCTTTGACCTAAGCCTTACATCAAAAAGAATGTTTCTCACGTTATTTAGGTCAGCTCTGTTATTCTATACCACCTTTTGTGACATTAAGGCACACATTTGTTATATAGTTAGATCTATCTTGGGATTCCTCCAAGATTCTGGTTGACTTATTTTTATGGTAAAGTTTGGTATATGATAAAGTTTCTTTTTCTTCAGATTTACATTTTTATGGGCTTTGATAAACGCATAGAGCTATGTATCTACCAATCTAGGACTAAAGATAATGGTTATACTACACTAAGAGCTCACCTTTATAGCCCCTTTGTATTTAATCACTTTCAAGTTTCAAAACTCCTCACAAATACATATCTATTTTCTAAACCTACAACTATGTTCTTTTCATAATGTCACATAAATTTAATTAATTATGTAATATGTATGATATGTAAGCTTTTTTCACTTTGCAAAATCCATTTAAGTTTCATCCATGTTGTTGCATAAATCAATAGTTCATTCCTTTTTATTGCTGAGTATTATTTCCACTTATGTATATATCACAGTTTATTATCTATTCAGCTCTTAAAGAAAATCTTGGTTGTTTCAGGTTTTTGGTAATTATTAATAAAATTACTCTTAATATTTGCGTATAAGTTTTTGTATGAACATGTTTTTGTTTCATTTAGGTAAATGCCTAAGGGGTGAGATTGCTGAATCTTATGGTAAGTGTATGGTGAACTTTTTAAAAAAATCATTCTAAACTCTCTTCCAAAGTGATTATAACATTTCTTCTTCTCATCATTGACAAAGGACAGTTCTCAGTACTTGGGAGATAAACTGTTAGCCTTAACAGCTGGTATGACCATTTTTAAAAATTTTAGGAAATTGTATATTATTCTACTTTTAATTTGGATTTCTCTAATGACAGATGATACTCTACAATGTTATACATGCTTATTGGCCATCCATATTTCTGCTTCAGTGAAGTGTCTATTCAGATAGTTTTCCATTTTTTATTAGATTGTTTTCTTATTGACAAGTTTTAGAACTCCTTTCTATATTTTGGATACAAGTTCTTTATTCAATATGCAATATATAAATATTCTTACAAGACTCTAGCTTGTGATTTTATTCTGTTATAGTGCTTTTCTTGAATTATTATTCAGAAATTTAGATAAATTCCAGGGTATCCATTGTGTGCTTTTTATTTTTTTTTTAATTTATAAACAGCATTTTTGGTGACATGTCTAAAAACTCATTGCCAAACTCAAGATGAAACATATTTTACCTATGTTTCATCTATTTTCATAGTTTTGATTTAATATTTTGGTCAGTAGTTGCATTTTGAGATAATTTTTGGGTAAGGTCTGAGGTAAATATCAAGGTTCATTATTTTACATATGAAGGTCTTATTTCTCTAACACCATTTCTTGTAAAGACTATTCTGTCTCCACTGAATTTCTTTTGAATCTTTGTCAAAAATCAGTTTACTCTCCCTGTGTAAATCTATTGCTGGGTTTTCTATCCTGTTCCATTAATCTATAGCTATCCTTTCTACACTATTGATTTTTGCAACTTTACAGTAAGAACTAAAATAATGTAGTATGAATTCTCCAAATTTTGTTCTTCTTTTTTACAATAGTTTTGGCTACTTTACTGACTTTGGCATTCCATACAAATTTTAGAATCAGCTTGTCAATATCTATATAAAAGCTTTTTGGGATTTTTGATCACAGTAGTGGTGAATCTATAGATCGAACTGGGAACATCTTAATATTGAATTTTCAAATCTATGAACACAGTATATCTTTCATTAGTATGTATAGATTTTAGTACAAAGATGCTGCAAGTATTCTGTTAAATTTATATCTAAATACTTCTCTTTCTATAGTTTTTATGTAAATGATATTGGAGTTTGATATGGTTTGGCTGTGTCCCCATCCAAATCTCATCTTGAATTAGAGTTCCCATAACCCCATGTGTTGTGGGTGGGACCCAGTAGGAAGTGACTGGCTAATGGGGACAGTTTCCCCCATGTTGCTTTCATGATAGTGAGTGAGTTCTCCCAAGATCTAAAGGGTTCTGTTTTGTTTTGTTTTTTTTGATGGAGTTTTGCTCTTGTTACCCAGGCTGGAATGCAATGGTGCCATCTCAACCTCTGCCTTCCAGGTTCGAGCAATCCTCCTGCCTCAGCCTCCCGAGTAGCTGAGATTACAGCATGCACCACCACACCCAGCTAATTTTGTATCTTTAGTAAAGACGGGGTTTTTCCCTGTTGGTCAGGCTAGTCTCGAACTCCCAACCTCAGATGATCCACCTGCCTCGGCCTCCCAAAGTGCTGGGATTACAGATGTGAGCCTCTGCACCCGGCCAATCTGAAGGTTTCATAAGTGTCTGACATTTCCCCTGTTTGTACTTCTCCTTCCTGCCACATTGAGAAGAAGGTGCCTTGCTTCCCCTTCACCTTCCACCATGATTCTGAGTTTCCTGAGGCCTCCCCAGCCATGCTTAACTGTGATTCAATTAAACCTCTTTCCTTTGTAAATATTCCAGTCTTGGGCATTTCCTTATAGCAAGGTGAAAACAGACCAATAAAGTAAATTGTAAATTGGTACTGAGGTTATGGGGTATTGCTATAAGATACCCGAGTATGTGGAAGCAACTTTGGAACTGGGTAATAGGCAGAGATTGGAACAGTTAGGGGGACTCAGAAGACAGGAAGAAGTGGGAAAGTTTGGAACTTCCTAGAGACTTGTTGAATGGCTGTGACCAAAATGCTGATAGTGATGTGGACAATAAAGTCCAGGCTGAGGTGGTCTCATATGGAGATAAGGAACTTTTTGGAAACTGGAGTAAAGGTCTCTCTTGCTGTGTTTTAGCAAAGAGACTGGCAGCATTTTGCACCCCCTGCCCTAGAGATCTGTGGAACTTTGAACTTGAGAGAGATGATTTAAGGTATCTGGCAGAAGAAATCTCTAAGTACCAAAGCATTCAAGAGGAAGAAGAGCATAAAAGTTTGGAAAATTTGCAGCCAGATGATGAAGTAGAAAATAAAAACCCATTTTCTGAGGCCAGCTGAAGGGATTTGCATAAATAGCGAAGAGCCAAATGTTAATTCCCAAGACAATGGGGAAAATGTCTCCAGGGCATGTCAGAGACCTTCGTAGCAGTCCTCCCATCTCAGGCCCAGATACCTACAAGGGAAAATGGCTTCCTGTGCCTGGCCCAGGATCCCCCTGCTCTATGCAGCCTCAGGACATGGCACCCTGTGTCCCAGCTGCTTCAGCTCCAGCCATTGCTAAAAGGGACCATGGTACTGCTGGACGATTGCTTCAGAGGGTGCAATCCCCAAGCCTTGGTGGCTTCATGTGGTGTTGAGACTGTGGGTACACAGCAGTCAAGAACTGAGGTTTGGGATTCTCCACCTAGATTTCAGGGGATGTAAGGAGATGTCTGGATGTCTAGGCTCAAGTTCAATGCAGGGGTTAATGATTAAGATGGTGGACAGGAGGCAGGACTAGCTTGCAACTGCCACTTGGATGGACAGAGAAGCATGTGGAAGCTCATACCGTGAACTTTTGTTCCAAGAACTACTGTAGGAACATACCAGGGAAGCCAAGATAATCCATAGACCCTTTGAAGGAACTGGATCACCACTAAGCTCCTTGAGATGTCGAAAACCTATGAATCTGCTTGTTTTCTCAATGGGGAGGGTCAATGGTCGGGGCAAGTTCTCAGCCCTGGTCACCGACTGCCTGGAAATAGCCTCGGTGCTGTTGCAGGGCCAGAGTGGGAGTAGGATTGGCTCGAAGACTGAGGGCTGCATGGGACTGATGTCTTCATGGGAGCAAGGTGAGGTGTGCAACTGCTAGCTTTCCTTCACTTGCTTGGTGACCTTTATGACTTAGCAGAGGTATCCATAATACTCCTGGAAATATAACTTCATTGGACTGGGAGCCACACCCCATCCCCCACGAAAGCCACAGCAAGCCCTGCCCAAGGAGAGGCTGAACTCAGACATGTGTATATCTACCCCTACCTGTGGTCTTTCTCTACCTGCCCTGATAGCCAAAGACAAATGTCATAATCTCTTTCAAGCTCTATGGCCCTTCCCACCACATGAACACTTAACCAGGTGTCCCTAGGGCAAGTTTTCATCCTCCCTATAGGACCATAGCTGACGCACTTTTGAAAGCGCCACCTTCTGGCTGCAGGTCAGCCAACAAAAACCCACTGCACTAAACAAAAACACAACCAAGGACCCTCACGGAGTCCTCTTCACTCCCCTGCTACCTCACCAGAGCAAATGCTTATACCTAAGCTGCAAGACCTGAAGATGGCTCACATTACAGGACTCTTTGCAGATGCTCCCCAGTGCCAGCCCAGAGCCCAGTAGCTCTGCTGTTTGGCTAGACCCAGAAGAGTAAAAACAATCGCTACAGTTCAGCTCTCAGGAAGCCCCATTCCTAGGGGAAGGGTGAGAACACCACAACAAGGGAGGACCTTGTCAGACAAAATAATCCGAACAGCAGCCCTTGAATCTCAGATCTTCCCTCTGACAATGTCTACCCAAATACGAAAGAACCAGAAAAACAATTCTGGTAAAATGATAAAACAATGTTCTTTAACACCCCTACAAGATCATACCAGTTCACCAGCAATGAATCCAAACCAAGACGAAATCTATGAATTGCCAGAACAAGAATTCAGAAGGTCGATCATAAAGCTAATCAAAGAGGCACCAGAGAAAGGTAAAGTCAACTTATAGAAATCAAAAACATGATACAGAATATGAAAGGAAAATTATTCAATGAAATAGATAGCAGAAATCAAAAAATAATTACAACTTCTGGAAATCAAGGACACACTTAGAGAAATGCAAAGTGCACTGGAAAGTCTCAGCAATAGAATTGAAGAAGCATATGAAAGAACCTCAGAGCTCAAAGACAAGGCTTTCAAATTAACACAATTCATCAAAGACAGAGAAAAGAATTTTTAAAAAATGAACAAAGCCCCCAAGAAGTTTGGGACTATGTTAAACATTCCAACCTAAGAATAACTGGTGTTCCAAAGAAAGAAGAGAAAGCTAAAAGTATGGAAAACATATTTGAGGAAATAATCACGGAAAACTTACCTGGCCTTGCTAGAGATCTAGTCATCCATATGCAAAAAGCTCAAAGAGCACCTGGGAAAATCATTACATAAAATCATCACCTAGGCACGTAGTCACCAGATTGTCTAAAGTCAAGATGAAGAAAAGAATCTTAAGAGCTTGAGGTAAAATCATCTGGTAAGCTACAAAGGAAAATCTATCAGATTAACAGCAGATTTCTCGGCAGAAACTCTACAAGCTAGAAGGGATTGGGGCCCTATTATCAGCCTCTTTAAAGAAAACAATTATCAGTCAAGAATTTTGTATCCAGTGAAATTAAGCTTCATAAATGAAGGAAGATACAATCTTTTCCAAATAAACAAATGCTGAGAGAATTAACCACCAAGCCAGCACTACGAGAACTGGTAAAAGAAGCTCTAAATGTTTAAACAAATCTTCAAAATACACCAAAATAGAATCTCCTTAAAGCATAAATCTCATACGACCTATACAGCAAAAATACAACGAAAAAAAAAAAGAAAAAAAAAAAACCCCAAGGTATTCTGGCAATGAATTGCATAATGAATAGAATAGTACCTCACATCTCAATACTAACATTGAATGTAAATGGCCTAAATGCTCCACTTAAGGATACAGAATAGCAGAATGGATAAGAATTTACCAACCAAGTTTTCTGCTGTCTTCAGGAGACTCGCCTAATACATAAGGTCTCACATAAACTTAAGGTAAAGGGGTAGAAAAGATATTTTATGCAAATGGACACCAAAAGTGAGCCAAAGTAGTTATTCTTATATCAGACAAACTTTAAAGCAACAACAGTTAAAATAGACAAAGAAGGACATTATATATTGATAAAAGGACTAGTCCAAAAGGAAAATATCACAATTCTAAATATATATGCACTTACAACTGGAGCTCACAAATTAGTACCAGACCTAAGAAATGAGATAGATGTCAAGAAAATAATAGTGGGGGACTTTAATACTCTACTGACAGTACTAAGGTCATTAAGACAGGAAGCAAACAAAGAAACAATGGACTTAAACTATACCCTACAACAAATAGACTTAACAGATATTTACAGAACATTATGTCCAACAATTGCAGACCATATATTCTATTCATCAGCACATGGAACATTATCCAAGATAGATCGTATCATGGGCCACAAAACAAGTCTCAGCAAAATTTTAAAAAATTGAAATTATGTGAAGTACTCTCTCTGATCACAGTGGAATAAAATTGGAAATCAACTCTGAAAGGAAAACTCAAAACCATGCAAATAAATGAAAATTAAATAATCTGCTTCTGAATGATTGTTGGTTCAACAATAAAAATCAAGATGGAAATTTAAAAATTATTTGAACTGAGTTATTGTAATGACACAACCTATCAAAACCTCTGGAATACAGCAAAAGTGGTGTTAAGAGGAAAGTTTATAGCATTAAATGCCTACATAAAAAAGTCTGAAAGAGTACAAACAGACAATCTAAGGTCACTTCTCAGAGAACTGGAGAAAGAAAAACAATTTAAACCCAAACCCAGCAGAAAAAAAAGAAATAACAAAGGTCAGGGCAGAATTAATGAAATTGAAACAAAGAAAACAATACAAAAGATAAATGAAATAAAAAGCTCATTATTTGAAAAGATAAATAAAATTGATAGACCATTAGTGAGATTAACCAAGGAAAGAAGAGAGAAGATCCAAATAAGCTCAATTAGAAATGAAACAGGAGATTTTACAATTGATACCACAGAAATACAAAAGATTATTCAAGGCTACTATGAACACCTCTACAGGCATAAACTAGAAAGCCTAGAGGAGATGAATAAATTCCTGGACATATACAACTCTCCTAGATTAAACCAGGAAGATATAGAATCTCCGAACAGACCAATAGCAAGCAGTGAGAATGAAATGCTAATAAAAAAAATTACCAAAGAAAAGTCCAGGAATTCTATCAGACATTCAAAGAATTGGTACAAACTCTATTGACACTATTCCAAAAAATAGGGAAAGAAAGAATTCTCCCTATAACATTCTGTGAAGCCAGTATCATTCTGATACCAAAACCAGGAAAGGACACAACAACAACAAAAATAAATAAATAAAAAAACACGACAGACCAATATCCCTGATAAACACAGATGCAAAAATCATCAACAAAATACTAGTGAACCGAATTCAACAGCATAGCAAAAAGATAATCCACTATGATCAAGTGGGCTTCATACTAGGGATGCAGGATGGGTTTAACATATGTAAGTCAATAAATGGGATACACCACATAAACAGAATTAAAAATAAAAATCACACGATCATCTCAATAGATGCAGAAAATTCATTTGACAGACTCCAGCATCACTTTATGATTCAAACCTTCAGCAAAATCAACAAAGAAGAGACATAAGTTAATAAAAGCCATCTGCAATAAACCCACAGCCAATATTATACTAAATGAGGAAAACTTGAAAGCATTCCCTCTAAGAACTGGAGCAAGGATGCCCACTTTCACCACTTCTATTCAACATAGTACTGGAATCCTAGCCAGAGCAATCAGACAAGAGAAAGAAATAAAGGGCATCAAAATCCATAAAGAGGAAGTAAAACTGTCACTATTTGCTGATGATATGATCATATACCTAGAAAACCCTAAAGACTCATCCAAAAAGCTTCTAGAACTGATAAATGAATCCAGCAAACATCAAGATACAAAATTAATGTACACAAATCAGCAGCTGTGCTATACACCAACAGCGACCAAGCTGAGACTCAAATCAAGAACTCCACCCCTTATCCCACACTTTTTAGAGGTCCTGTTCTTTTTTCATTCTTCTTTTGTATAGCTTTCTGTTTGAATTAGCAATATCTTTTGACCTATCTTTGTGGTCTCACATCCTTTTCTTGGATGTGTCAAATGTACTCATAACATTGAAGAAATTTTTTCACTTACTGTAAATTTTGAATTCAAACATTTATATTTGATGTTTTCTTATAGGTTCTATCTCTCTGCTGAGACTGTTTATCTGATTTTGCATGTTGATGCCTTTTCTTTTACAACTTATTATTCTCTTATTAATCTTAGTTACTTTAAATGCCCTGCTTGATAGTTCCAATATCTTGCCATATCTGAGTCTTGTTCTAATGTTTATCTCTTTAGAATGTGTGTTTTTCTTGCCTTTTTGTATATCTCATAATGCTTGGAATTCAGCATATTTTTCCTTCTGTTAGATCTTTAGTGTGGGTGTTTTTGATAATATAGTTAGGGGTTGGGCTTTATTTGACATTTATTGTTGCCCTGGATACATTCGGAATACCAGAGTCTTCAAATTTCTGTACTGATACTTTTCTTTTCTTTCTTTCTTTCCTTTTTTTTCTTTTTTTGACCACCAGGTTTGGAATCTTCCCTTTTTACTGCTCTTCAAAGGAAGTGTGTTTCTTCCATTTCTCCCAGGTGTACTACACTGTGATTTTTACTTTATACTTATTAGCATGATAGTGGGAGTACAGGAGTGAGCATGTTATCTGATACTCTGTTTGAACCTTCATCTTAGGCAGGCACTGTGAACTTGCTCTTGGGGGTGTGGTCTTCAAAAAATTGCTGCCTCTCTTCCACATGTAATGTTGAATGTAACATTTGTTCTGCTCCACTTACAAGGAAAAAGATTTTTTTTATTCCTCTGTTTCCCCATATCCTTGCCCCAGCTGCAGTGTATTACCTACAGTACCCCCAGACTACAATTGTGCTGCATTTCCCATCCCCCAGAAGGATTAGGCAATTTTTCCTTCATGACAATAGAGGAGATAGGTCTGGGAATTTTCATTGGTTGGCTCCATTCCTCAGCTCAATTGTATCTACTGTGGAGTTCCACCAGTGCCATTAGGCTACAAGTGTTGATGCCGTTTTCTGTCCAGATTAATGCTTTTATTCTTTTTTTTTTTTTTTTTTTTTTTTTTTTTGAGACGGAGTCTTGCTCTGTCGCCCAGGCTGGAGTGCAGTGGCGCGATATCGGCTCACTGCAAGCTCCACCTCCCAGGTTCACGCCATTCTCCCGCCTCAGCCTCCGAGTAGCTGGGACTACAGGCGCCCGCCACCACGCCCGGCTAATTTTTTTGTATTTTTAGTAGAGACGGGGTTTCATCATGTTAGCCAGGATGGTCTCGATCTCCTGACCTCGTGATCCACCCGCCTCGGCCTCCCAAAGTGCTGGGATTACAGGCTTGAGCCACCGCGCCCGGCCAATGCTTTTATTCTTTAAAGATGTAGGTGGTGGGCTTTGGCAGTGAGAGGGTTTTCTCAGAATTCTCTCAAATCTTTTCCATTGGTACTTGATGGTGTTTCTGGAGTACAACTCTGCAGTGTGTGAACTCCCATATATCTATGAGAGGTTCCACACTCCCACAGTGGGCCAAGGTTTACTTTTAGCAATCCTTTCCAAATGTCTACTTAAATTCAGTTACAAGCTTGTATGTTGTTAGGTGGAATCTGACCCAAGTAAAAAAAAAAAATGCCCAGATTTTCATCCTCCTCTCAGGGGCCTATCTCTCTCTGTCATGTTTGCTATTTACCCTGTAACCTCAGTTCACTAATGATCCTAATAAAAGTCATTAATGTACTGTTTGTCCAGCTTTGTTCTTGTTACAAAGGTGAGAATGGTGCTATTTCACAGCTTTTTATGTCCGTGAGATGAACCCAAGTTCCCAAGATTGTGCTTTTACTTTAACTAATTGAAAATTCCTGCTGTTCACCACCAAAAAAAAGTCACTTAAAGGTTTATGTGTATCTATGACTGTATGCTGAATATTAACTTTTAAAATGACAGTTTTGAATGTTTTATCATTCTCTCCAGATTATTTTTCTTGGACTTGCCTTTCCAAATTCATTGCAGCAGTATGAGTTCTTGGCTTTGATAAACTTTGACAGATGGACAATGCAGTGGGACAAAGAAAATAAAAGCTTAAAATAGTCTTCATTTTAACAAAACCCACGGGCAATTGAAAAACTAGTTTCAATAGGGATATTCATCACCCGAGACCCTTCCTAAAAATAATAATTCAACATAGAACCACCTCAAAGTAGATCATACAAAGTGTATTAGGAAGGGTTATCTAGAGGGAAAGCACATATATATATACCCATATACCATATATATATATATACACACACACACCCCCAATATACCGTATAACCAATATACCATATATATCTATATATCTATATATATCTATGTGTGTGTGTGTATGTGTGTGTGTGTGTGTGTATATATATATATCAGGCTGAGGAGCAAGGAGAGCCAGTCCAAGTTCCAAAACTGAAGAACGTGGAGTCTGATGTTCAAGGGCAGGAAGCATCCAGCATGGGAGATAGATGTAGTCTGGGAGGCTAGGCCAGTCTTTCTTTTCACATTTTTCTTCCTGCTTATATTCTAGTTATGCTGGCAGCTGATTCGATGGTGCCCACCCAGATTAAGGGTGGGTCTGCCTTTCCCAACCCACTGACTCAAATGTTAATCTCCTTTGGCAACTACCCATCACAAGTCTCACTTGAACCCATATACATCTCCTGAAATCATACATAATCTTCAAATAAAGACAGTAATAAGGTCATAATTATGCCTAACATAATACAACTATCCTTCATACAACCGGAAACGCACCAATCCCCAACCCAAATACTGTTACATAAAGTTAGCAATACCTAAATGTTCATGTTAAGTTAATAAATCTTACGTCACATCATAAAGGAGAAAGGAAATAAAATGAAGATATTTCTTAGTACAAGTATATATATGCACAATCATGTTTTTAACAGAATAAGGAGGAAATATTCATGACAAATCTTCATTCCTGAAGATTCTGGGTCAGGACCCTGATGCAGAGCATACACCACCTTCTGGAGAACTTTGCCCCAACCCTGCAAACTATTGTCACCTAGTTGGCGTAATTGTGAATTCAAAACGTCATTTGAAAATTCTGTCAATCCAGCTGCTTTAGGATGATGGGGAACATGGTAAGACCAGTGAATTTCATGAACGTGAACCCACTGCCGTACTTCTTTAGCCATAAGTGAGTGCCTTGGTCAGAAGCAATGCTGCCTGGAATACTATGACAGTGGACAAGGCATTCCACGAGTCCATGGGTGGTAGTCTTGGCAGAAGCATTGCGTGCAGGATAGGAAAACCCATATCCAGAGTAAACGTCTTTTCCAGTGCAGACAAACCTCTGCCTTTTCCATGATGGAAGAAGTCCAATATAATCAACTTGCCACCAGGTAACTGGCTGATCACCCCGAGGAATGGTGCCATACAAAGGGGCTCAGTGTTGGTCTCTGCTGCTGGCAAACTGGGCACTCAGCAGTGGCCATAGCCAGGTCAGCCTGGGTGAGTGTAAGTCCATGTCACTGAACCACCATCTCTGCCACCATGGCCACTTTGTTCATGGGCCCTTTGGGCAATGACAGAAGTGGCTGGGGAAAGAGGTTGAGTGGTGTCCACAGAACGGGTCATCCTATCCACTTGATTATTAGAATCCTTCTCTGCTGAGGTCACCTGTTGGTGAGCACTCATGTGGGATACAAATATACTCACAGTTTTTGACCACTCAGAGAGGTCTATCCACATACCTCTTCCCCAGATTTCTTTGTCACCAATTATCCAAGCATGCTTGTTCCAAGTCCTTGACCATCCAACCAAACCATTGACTACAGCCCATGAATTAATATATAAATGCACATCTAGCCATTTCTCCTTCCATGGAAAGTGCAAAACCAGGTGCACTGCTTAAAGTGCTGCCCACTGGGAAGATTTCCCTTCACTGCTGTCCTTCAGGGATGTCCTGGAAAGGGGCTGTAGTGCTGCAGCTGTTCACTTTCGGTGGTGCCTGCATATCGTGCAGAACCATCTGTGAACCAGGCCCTAGTCTTGTCTTCTTCTGTCAATTGAACATAGGGAACTCCCCATGAGGCCATTGGTGCAGGCTGGAGGAGAGAAGGCAGGGTGGCAGGAGTGGAGACCATCGGCATTTGAGCCACTTCCTTATGTAACTTACTTTTGCCTTCAAGAACTGCTCGAGCCCAATCACATATATACCACTTCCATTTGATGATGGAATGCTGCTGTGTACAACCCGCTTTATGACTAGATGGGTCCAAAAGCACCCAGTTCATGATAGGCAGTTCAGGTTGCATGGTGACATGATGACCTATAGTCAAACATTCAGTTTCCACCAAAACCCAGTAGCAGGCCAAGAAATGTCTCTCAAAAGGAGAGTAGTTATCTTCAGAAGATGGCAGGGCTTTGCTTCAAAATCCTAGAGTCCTCTGCTTTGATTCACCTATGCGGGCCTGCCAAAGGCTCCAAACAGCAATCCTATCTGCCACTGAAGCCTCAAGCACCATTGGATCTGTGGGATCATGTGGCCCAAGTGGCAGGGCAACTTGCATAGCAGCCTGGATCTGTTGCAGAGCCTTCTCCTGTTATGGAACCCACTCAAAACTGGAAGCCTTTCAGGTCACTCAATAAATAGGTCAGGTAACACACCCAAATAAGGAATGTGTTACCTCCAAAATCCAAATAGTCCTACTTGGCATCGTGCCTCTTTCTTGTTGTAAGAGGGGTCAAATGCAGCAACTTATCCTTCACTTAGGAGGAATATCTCAACAGGCCCCACACCACTGGACCCCTAGAAATTTTACTGAGGTAGAAGTTTCCTGAATTTTAGTTGGATTTATTTCCCATTTATTTAGTTGGATTTATTTCCCACCCTCTTAGAATGTGTGTGTGCGCATATGTGTGTGTGTGTGTGTGTGTGTGTGTGTGTGTGTGTGTGTGTGTAAAATACAGATTGTTATAATTCTGGTGAACTTAACTGAACCATTTTCAATCCTGGGAACATTTCTTTTGTCTCTAATTCAAGGAACTAAATAAAAACAGATTCAAAACCTAATCCTAATTGGAATCAAACTACTGCATTTTAAGTCAAAGTTGTGGAGGTAAATGAACAACCATATGAGAACAAGAAAAGGCTATTATTCAGAGTTTGCGATAGCAAAGGAATCTTCCACCCCACCACATCACTAGCATTTTGACAGAAACATAAGGGTAGGCAGAAAAATGAGAAAGCCTTCTAGTGGACAACGGGAAGGGTTCAGACATGCTCGGACTGAAAGCTGTTTGCATGGAGAAAGCTGTTGGCAAGCAAACCAGCAGCAAGACATCCTATGTGACTGGTTAAGGGTGCATATTTGATTTTCCTTTGCTTTTTCTAAATTGGAAGTAGGGACACAAATTATGGAAGTTGTCAGTTATTAATCAAGTCCTGGTCACGTTGGACCAATTGTTATAGAGTTAATTGTTGGCTTCCTGGGTTGGTTTCCTATGTCAACTGCTGCAGGTTGTGGGTCTGAGATCTCTTTTTATTGTATGATCTGGTGATCGTCTCTTTGTATATTCAGTCTTTCAGTGGCAAAGAGAGTAGGGCCTCAGTAGTCTAGAGCTTATCTATTCAAAATCACCTCCAAACCAAGACACAGCCCCAGATATACATTGCTGCACTGACCTCATGTGAGAAAGCAATAAAAGAAGGAAATACATCTCAAAAGAAGACTAACTACCATAGAATCAATAACTTGTACTCACCCCTTTTATGTAACTAAAGTCTCATTCAACTAAAACATATTTCAAAATTAAACTTGAGCTGGAGTCATCCACAATCATCCCCTGTCTCTTTGCTTAGGGCTTGGTGTTTAGGGAAAAGTCTCAGGAAGCGCTAGAGAAGTATAAGGATCTTCAACCCACATTAATGACAATGCTGTGTTAGAGATGTCCTTCACAAATTCAGTTACATATTACCTAAATTAGGAACTTTCCCAAATATTTTAATCCAGCATTGTGGAATTCATGAGTAAATTTGGAAACGATCAATCATCTTACATTCGTACTCTATAAAAAATTGTTGGAAACTCATTATTTTCAGTATTCGATGTGGCTTAATGGACAAAAATACTGCAATAAGACTACACAGGTTAACAAAAATATTACATACCATAATTTTCTTAATGTAATATTAACTGTACATTATGATATGAGTCTTTGAATATTAGTTAAAAATATAATTCTTCATTAATACATGTGGAACGTGCAAACTGTTTCAAAGTAATCGGTTTCCAGGGGTTAAAGAATATACTCATTATTTTATAGTAAAATAGTGAAAAACCACTTGACAAATGAATTTTTGGGTCCCTTCTGATTCTATGATTTTATGCTTTTGCAGACTTGTGGTTAAAATTTTGTTTTCAAAAAATGACATAAAGAGAATCATTTTTAGTGGAATTTGTTTAATGTAACTAGAAAATACCAGTTATAACCAAAGAAATATTGTCAAACCAAATATATACATTTCAATTTGAATTTGTAAAATTGAATTTCTAATAAATATGAATTAAAAATATATTTTTCAAAGGAAAAGACAGTAGTATAAAATAAATTATTAAATATTATAATAAAATAAATTATAAAATGTTTTTTATAAAATAACATGATATATATTTTTTCTTTATTTCTTCTAAAAAACGAAACAGGATACATGTGCAGAACAGGCATGTTTGTTACATAGGTATACATGTGCCATGGTGGTTTCCTGCACCTATTGACCCATCCTCTAAGTTCCCTCCCCTCACCCCCAACCCCACAACAGGACTTGGTGTGTGTTGTTCCCCTCTCTGTGTCCATGCTGGGGAGGATGTGGAGAAATCGAATGCTTCTGCACTCTTGGTGAGAATATAAATTAGTTCAACCATTGGGGAAGACAGTATGGTGATTCCTCAAGGATCTAGAACCAGAAATACCATTTGAACCAAGAATCCCATTACTGGGTATATAAATACATAAAATTTTTTGGCCAACTTTCATTCAGAGATTTATTTTAATGAGTATTCATGTTAGTCAGTGTTCTCTAGAGGGACAGAAGTAATATATATATATATAAAGAGAAGTTTACTAAGTATTAACTCACACAGTCACAAGGTCCCACAATAGGTCATCTGCAAGTTGAGGAACAAGGAAAGCCCGCATGAGTACCAAAAGTGAAGAACTTAGAGCCTGATGTTCCAGGGCAGGAAGTATCCAGCACAGGAGAAAGATGTAGGCTGGGAGGCTAGGCCAGTCTATTCTTTTCACATTTTTCTGCCTGCTTTATATTCTAGACTCACTGGCAGCTGATTATGTGGTGCCTACTCAGATAAAAGGTAGGTCTGCCTTTCCCAGCCCACTGACTCATATATTAATTTCCTTTGGCAACACCCTCACTGATATACCCAGAATCAATACTTTGCATTTCTTTCTTTTCTTTTCTTTTCTTTTTTCTTTTCTTTTCTTGGTTAGAAGGAGTCTCCTTCTGTTGCCCAGGCTGGAGTGCAGTGAAGCAATCTTGGCTCACTGCAAGCTCCACCTCCTGGGTTCATGCCATTCCCTGCCTCAGCCTCCCAAGTAGCTGGGACTACAGGCGCCCACCACTGCACTTGGCTAATTTTTGTATTTTTAGTAGAGACGGGGTTTCACTTTGTTAGCCAGGATGGTCTTGATCTCCTGACTTTTTGATCTGCCCGCCTTGGCCTCCCAAAGTGCTGGAATTACAGGAGTGAGCCACCGCACCCGGCTCCCTTTGCATCTTTCAATGCAATCAAGTTGACACTCAGTATTAACCATCATAGTGTTTAAGGGCTTTTTAAATTATTTTTTATTTTTGTTGTTTTTTGTTTTCAGCTTTTTTGCATTATAAAATGGTTGCTTTAAAGAGCTTATGAATTGTCACCCCCCCAATATTTAAACATCACTCTTGGACTGAATTTTTCTAGTTAGTGTACTCATTAAACTTTTTGCTTTAAAAATGCATAGGGATAATCTGTGACCCTCCCTCCACTGCACTCAGAATTGAAAGATCATTCTCTTTTCTGGATAGGGATCTGTTTGACCACTTGGCACGGTCAAAGGACATCTGTTACAGACCCTGGAGCATAAAAGGGGAAGAACTTTAGAGAAACCATTGGCAGGAAGATTTTCAGGCTTTATGCCACTGCCTCCTATCATGGCCCCAAATTACATAATGAAACTGCACTAAATGGTAGCTTTTACAAGTTAGAAGAATGGAAAATATAACCTGCAAATTTCTACTCCTGTTATTTAATTACAAAAGTTGCATGTAACTTTTGAAAGCACATCAGAAAATATGCAAAGCTTAAGAGAATTGATTTTGCATATGCATGTCCCTTTTCCACTGTAAGATCAAATAAAATGCCTTCACTGAGTAAAATGACACATTTCCAGACACCAACTGCAATATAGAATTGTACAATTTTATTCCATCTCCACATGGTTACAAATATCTTAACTAAAAACCTTCAAGAAACAAAATTCCCAAATATAATGGATCAAGTACTACATAAACATTGATCACTTTGATTCTGCTAGCTCTGAAGACGTCCTCAATGAAACTCATAATTTGGTGCATGAACTGTGGTCCTAGGCGACTTTGTACATATGATTTCAAAATATAATAATTCAAGGTGATCTTGTCATTGATTCATTATAGGGAACAAGGAGTTATTAAGTGATATAACCTGTTGGTGTGTATTTTACTCTGTTCATATAAACCAGTGAAGCAAGATCAATTTGTTTCTCGGTTGAATTAGTTTTCTTGTGGGCACCTCAAGCACACATTCAAGAACAGCTTCCAAGAAACAAATTTATTTTCCTGAAATGATGGTCTTTATTGGCAACATCTAGTTCTTTTAATTTTACAGTTGGTTTCCCAGTTATGATCTGTTTTCATGAAGCATGAGAAAAATCCTAGAACAGTTAAATGTGCTTACCATATAGTTTATGAATTAGTTGCTTCTTCAAATTGGCAAAAGACATAGAATAAGACTGCACTCTCAGTAACTCAGTCCTCCTTTTCCTGACTCTCCATGAACAGTACAATTATTTTGCCTGCACGCATCGCAGCTTGGTCATGGCAGGTACGAACTTGTCGCTGGCATATATGTATATGTGTGTATATCTGTGTGTATACACACACACACACACACACACACATACACAGAGAGAGAGAGAGAGAGAGAAGTAAATGAAGTTTTGGAGAATCTCCAGCTCTGACTCTACTTCATTAATTCTTTCATCATGTGTCTTAGAGATGTCAAGTAAGTCCCTTAAGCCTTGGAGACCTAATCTGTAACACAAACAAACAAGAGACTTATTTTTGGCCAATCAACTTCCACGTGTGTTGTGAGGCTTGAGCAACTCAGAACTAGAAATAGGCTTTGAAAAGGTAGAGTATACACTGCACATTTAAGGGAGTATTTTTCTGTCTTGTCTTACATCATCAGATACAGCTGATGAAACTAAGATACATATGCCATATTTAGTGTTTCTAACAAAGGAAAAATGTCTTTTGGGGGGCACCTTTTGCTGTATTTGAAGGAAGGAAGAAACACGGGTGCATTTTAAATGACTCTTCCGCTCTGCCCAGAAGGGCTTGCTCAGCCAGGGAGGGACTGCCATTAGTGAGTAAGTGAGAAGTGACATGTTCTGTCTCTCCAAGGGTTTCTTCATGTCCACTTTGGTAGCTCTCATTACACTGCCTGAATCCATTAAGACAGAAACAAGGTTTCACCATAAAATGTTTTTGTGACTAAAGAGGACATGCAGCTCTTTAATCAGTGACAGAACATCTCCTCTGACAAGACTGAGTGATACAGTGTGCTCCAGTCCCACCTTTGCTCCCGAGAGAGAATATCCCTTACAAGGACAGACAATATTCTCATTAAATTGCCTTTGGCTGATCTATCAATGCTCCAGTGAAAACAATTATTCTGAATATATTTAATGTAAATATCTATGTCAAATGAAATCTTACTTTGTATTGTGTGGATATCTCGTCCATGATAATTCAGTCAACGTTTTGAAATTTTGGAAGCGATTATCAGTTGGTGTGGGATTTTCCACGGGTCTAGGTGACACTAGAGTACGAGCAAGGAGAAGGAGAACCCTGCCTAGTCTCCAAATAATAAAATAAAAATGAATCATAATATTTTTATATTATTTTATAATATAAATATATTGTATTATAGAGTATATATTTTCTTTATGAAATACATAAAAATAGTAACATAATAAAAATTTAAAAAACGAAGTGGTAGGGGAGGCATGGGAGTGTAATGCCTGCTGTCTCTTCTCTTAGCAACAGTGTCAAATGGGATCTAAAGTGATTCTGTAGCCTGAGACCTTAAAGCAAATGTGGCCTGCAGTATGTAGCTTACTTCAACCTATTTTTAAAGATACGTGTGTGGCTGAACGTGGGTCAGTGTGACATATGACATGAGTAAAGAGTTATTTATAGAAGGGACCATTCTCTAGGAAAATATCCCATTAGCTGAGTTGGCTTCCATATACAGTATATGCTAAATCTGGAGACATTGAAAGCTGAATGAATGTAAAAATGAAGTGGACTTTAGAGTTTCTCTGTTCTAACTGGATGAGAGGTAGACAAGAAACATGGTGTCCAGAGAACTGAAATGCCTTGCTCAGAGTTGCACCAAGACTTAGTCTAAAACCCAGACCACTGACTCTCACATCCATTCTATGGATATTACAAACCACACCAAAACCATCAACAATTTATTTTGGAAATAGGCCATTACCGTAGGTAGCTATGGCTCATTGCTGGAAATAATTTGCCATTAATTGACAAATGTTTCTGCTCTGGTATACCCCAATCTTCATAACTATAGAAACAAATATGTCTTTCTTTTCCTCTTCCCAAATATTTCTCAAGAACTCAAGGGAACTGTAAGTATGCCCCTAAATTGGCCGTCTGTCTCTAGGGTGGAGGTTCCCAAGGTTAGTCCTGGTTAATAGATATTGTGCTGGCATGTTACACCTTCTGCTCCCAGCTGTGAACTCTCTGAGTGTATCTCAAAGCTGAGAAACTCTCGAAGAGTTTCAGAACCATCTACCATCGTATCTCTCCATATCAGGTCACTGTCTCCAAGCCCAGAGGCTGGGCAATGGCAAAATATTATCCCATGCTCTCAATTGCACTTCATTCCCCTCAGTCAGTCAACAAGAAAAATTCATTATGTGTAACTGCCGTGCAAATAGAAGTCTAAATGGGCCAAACAACCTGCAGATGAAAGGTTCTGATTCTCAGCTGGGGGCTCAGACAGAGCTCCCTGTGACTTAGTGACATTTCCAGCTGCCCTCACAAGTCACACATGGCCTTTGACTCATCCTCTCCCTATCTAGCACACACACGACACAGCCTGACTCAGCTACCTAGCTAGATTTGTTTCCACCGAAAATTTCTTTCTCTTCCTCATCTAACCATGCGCAAAGAAGAATTTAAAAGATTTGGATTTTGAGTTTCTGGGTGTTCTCTACACTGACAAATATTTAACTGTTTTTTCTCCAATATAAACAATTCTGTAGATCGTGTTCTGAATGTAGATTAATGGAGAACTTTGCCCAGTATAATTTTACCTATGAGCAAGACCAGGGGCATGGTCCAAAGCAGAAAGCCTACCAGTCCCAATATTGACTGCTCATGGTAAGTCTTGAGCTCTCCCAGTGAGTTCTGGACTTGAAAATGTCATGATTCCTCAGTGTCCTAATCAATCCTCATTGCACACTCAGAGAATCCATGCTATAAATACATATTTTTATCTCAGTAGGGGTCAGACTAATTTTATTGATTAGATATAGTAATATTTAGCTTCATAGAATGGAGACTTTCTTGATGTAGAATGGAGACTTTCTTGATGTGGGATGGAGAAAAGTCCAAGGATAACACATGCTTCTGTATAGGCTCACTCACACCACAACTTTTACTTGTTTTTCTGATACCAGGCCATGAACTTTCCTTTGAGGAAATACACACTTGAAATTAACTCTACCCCATGCTATTACTATTTAAATTTTTTCCTCTCAATATTCACTTCAGTTTATTTTGCTTTCACCGTGTATAGACACTTCAGAAATGACACCCATAAAATATAATGCTGCTTTCTCAAAATTGTGGTGTCTTTGAACGTACAAGGCCATAAATAAGCTCAGTGGTTAAACTTCTATGTTTCAAACTTCCGCCTCTTTATCTCTGTCACTGCAAAGGTCTATCTGGTCTGTCTTCCCTTGTGCCTATGATAAAATGCTTATGTACTAGTAATCAGTCTTGCATTCTCCCCTCCTTACCATCCATTTAGTTTTAGTTTTCCAGTTTCAGGCAACCACTACTTTGGGAGCTGTGATATGCCTGCCTTTTGTGTGCTCCCATGGCTTCTAGAAATTAGTGTTGAAGGAGCACAGTGACTGAATGGTGTCTTCCCAGGTCTGCCTGATGCTTGCCCCCACTTTATTAGCAGGCCACCTTAATCCCACACATTTCTGATTTACCTACTTACGGGATGAATATAATTGCTCTTCAGTCCTTTTTCTTGACACTTTTCGCTAAACCCAATGAGTGGCCCAATTAGTTTAATCTTCTTTAATATCCATCATTCTCATTTCTTCCTGGTTTTACTCATTTCTTCTACTTGATCAACACAGCTCATGAATGCCCATATCTTGCAGACTCCTGCAGCTGCAAAGCCTCTGTCACTTTCTATATTTATCTTTAGTTTTCCTTTTGTCCTGTTTTAACACATTAGTCAGTGTCTAATATTGCAAGGGCAAATGAAAAATAGATGTAATACTTTAACCTTTACCTTTCAATGTTCAATAATTAAAGTGTTCATATAAGGCTGTTTCCCTATAAACCCTTTTTCTTTTCAATTCTATGTTTTATTATTATTAAAAAAAGAGAAAGCTATATACAGAAACTTGCATTTTCTTAGCTAGAGGGCAGCTAAGTACTCTTGGAGTATTCTCTTAATAAGAACTGCAACGACTCCCATTTTTAAGGATGTGATCTTTCTTCAATAATGAAGCATTTTCCAAGCATCACATTGTTTAAAATCACATCATCACAATTATCTGAACAAGAAAGTAGGCAAGACTTTTGTAACTCAAAACCCAGAAGTGGTAACAGGTAATCAAATGTCTGTTGACTCAATGGAAACAAAAGCCAGGGTATCTCCTTGTCTTGTGAAAACCTTGCATATTTCATAAAGTACAGAGTAGGGAAACAATAAACATATTTTACTTAATTTCCTGAATATATAAATAGAATACACACTACAAATAGCTAGAGTATCTGAATGATTAATTGACTTTCTGCATATTTGCAGAGTGAGTATTAAGGGTTACAGTACTATTTTCTTCAAATCCTTACCATCTTTTTCTTTAACTTTTCACATTTTTCATAACTGAAATATATCTAAAACTATGTGACTAATTGAGTCAATAGCAAATTGTACTTATGGCCGGCCATTCTCCATAATTTTTCAAGAGAAAATAAGATGCATTGACTTAGAGATTTTCAACCACTTAGGTCAAATGTTTTCTCTCTAATCTTCTTTACAGGACACAATTTGCCAATTATTCTATCCTGTAGTATTTCCCCTCTCCAGTTGTTTCAAATTACAAAATAATGATTTTCCTAATAAAGTGACTAGGCTATTAAAAGCTGTAACAGTATTTTCTCTTTCTATGAGTTTTCCCAAACTGCTATGACACTTTTTAAAATAGTAATTTAAACATTTAAAAAATAACAGCTTTCTGTTTTGCAAAGCAACTATAACACTTACATGTTGGTAGTGAGAGTGGAAAACAACACAACTAGTTAGGAATAGTGTGTTTGACAGTTTCTTATAAAGGTAAATTTCTATCTATTCCATGAACTATCAATACTACTTCTAGTTATGTTATAATTATAAAAGGTAAGTAAAAATATGTGTCCATGCAAAAAATTGTGTCAAAATATTCATAGCAGCTTTATTCAGAATAGCAACAGAGTGTATATATAAAGGGTGGTATATTCATTCAATGGAACGTTAACCTGGCTATACAAAGACTGAACTACTGTTACAATTACATAGGTGAATCTCAAAAGCATGAGGAAGAAAATAAGACACAAATAATGACATACTATACGTTTGCTTTATATGAAGTTATAGAATAGGTGCAGCTAATTGATGTTGTTAGAAACCAGAATAAGAGTTGTCTCAGTATGGGGTTGTGACGTAAGAACTGACTGAGAAGGAAGCAGTAGCAAATATTCTAGGGTAATGAAAATGTTTTCTATCTTCATAAGGTTTGTATTGGTCCATTTTCATACTTTTATAAGAACTACCTGAGACTGGGTAATTTATAAAGAGAAAAGGTTTAATTGATTCACAGTTCCACTGCGACTGGGGAGGCCTCAGGAAACTTACAATCATGGAAGAGGAGGAAGAGGAAGCAAGACTTGTATTACATGGCAGCAGGAAAAAGGGAAAGAGAACACAAGGCCAAGTGCTATACTTTTTAACCATCAGATCTCATGAGAATTCACTCACTATCATGAGAACAGCAAGGGAAAATCTTCCCCCAGGATCCAATCACCTCCCACCAGGCCCCTCCTCCAACACATGGAGATTACAATTCAAGATGAGATTTGGGTGGTGACATAGAGCCAAACCATATCAAGGGTATTGGTCATAGCAGCTTATTTAACCTATGAGATCTGTCAAATTTCATCTAACTCTATCTACACCGAAAATCCCTGGTTTTCACTGTATATAAACTACACCCAAGTTTTTTGAAAAAGTGACTTACTCATCATATAAAATATTATGGGATCTTTAGGAAAAAACTCTGAAAAGGAAAGAAAAAAGTCATCAGGGTGATTTAATATTGTTTAATAAAATTAAAACCAAAATCTAAAATAATTTAAGTAAGCTAAAACCAAATAATAGGAATAAAAGCCAGGTATATCAATTATCTTTTAGAATAATCAAAGATAATACTGTAACATAGGTTTTAGGTGAATAAGAATATTAAGAGGAAAGTTGTTCAGATAGAAAGATACAGAATTACATACAGAACTAAATACAGTTGGATTTAAGTACTTTAGAATGTTTTCTTTAGGTATCCTCTTTATTAGAAAGAAAATGAAGCGGTTCTCACCCGACCTCCCAAACTAAGCACTTTCCTTTCATCCAAGACTGCTTCAGCCCTGCCTGCATGCATGCATCAGAAGTCACTCCTCAGGCTGCATTCCCCAGTGACAGTAGGAGGGTCAGTTTTTTGCCTCTTTTCCCTCTTTGTCAAGAGTTAGTCCGATGTTTGTTAACTGTTTTCATGATGAGTTAATTTGACCTAAAATGTTAATAGATTCTAATAACTTAGTATGTGGTTAGATTTCAGTACGTAGTCTCATGGGTCATGGGAAGAGAGGAGAGATCACAGATAACGTATAACAAGATGTTTGTACTTGTTAGTGACTTAGATAGACATCAATTTTCCAAGCTTCAGATCAGTACTTACGAAGTTTCCTTAATCATCCTGTAGGGTAAATGGTACTTTGGAATTAAAATAATTTAGGAAGATAAAATTAAACGAAGCAACATAACACTGTTCTACTTGAAACAAAGACTCACTGAATGAAATCATTCTCTTTAGGTAGATTTAAAGAAGTGTATGACTATGGACTCAGATATATACTGATAGAGGTATTTAAGGTAAGTTCAACGTGTGCAATTACTGTTTGAAGTTTGAGTTGTTGGAGTGGTTTCTTTCCAATTTTATGCATGTCTCCTAGTTTTGGAATAAAGTTTTGTCAACTCATAACAGCACCATTTGTGAGTTGTTGTGGACCACAAGCTCCTATTGGTAGTAGCATACAGCCAATGAGTTTTAAGTGAAAAGTTGGATTAACTATTGCTCAATGATGGTGTTTACTTCCTGGATTAAACTAGGATTGTAATAAAATTTACGTCTATTTCAAAATCATAATTTTAGTACAGTGTTTGGGAATCACCAGACAAGATTATGCCAAGTATTGCTCAGGCACTTCAATTTCAGTATCTTACTGGTCTACATTTTCCCCAGATGAAAGTCATGATCATAATGTGGAACACACTGTATTAGTTATCTATTGTACCATAAGAAATTACCCCCAAGTTCTGTTACATAAAGCAACAAACATTTATTCTCTTGCAGATTCTGTGGATGAATAATTCAGAAACGTTCCAGTTGGATGGACTGACTCAGGTCTCTCATGATGCTGCAGCCAAGGTGTTTGCAAGCATTGCCATAAACTGAAAACTTGACTGGGGCTAAAGAATTTTCTTCTATAATGGCTCATTCACGTGGCTGTTGTTGGGAGGCCTCAGTTTCTCACCATGTGAACTTCTCCATGGTGCTCCTTGGGTGTCTTCATGACAAGGCAGTTGGCTTTCTCCTGAGCAAGTGATCTAAGAGAGAGCGAGGAAGAAGCCTCAATGCCTTTTATGGCTTTGTCCCAAAAATCATGCATTGTTACTTCTGCCACATTCTATTAACTAGAAGGTAGTCAGTAAGTACAGCCTACACTATAGGAGAGAGACATTAGGTTGCACTTTTTGAAGAGAAGAATGCGTGGACATATTTTAATATCAGCACACAATGAGTGCCTTCAAACCTCAGTAAATTTCTGGCCCCTGTTTAAAAAAAAAAAAGGAGGGGCAGTTTACTCTGTAGAGTTTCAGTAATAAAGCACTGGTTTCAACAACAAGGCATTAGCATGTGGGGGGCATAAAAAAAGGAAAATCATTTCCAAAACTGATGATGGAATGAAGCAAGTGAAACTGGAAATGTAAAGAGGCACTTGCCTTGGATGCAAGTTAAGGGGGTAAAAAATGCAAAATGGTTGTTTTGCATTAATTTTGCCTGATTTAAAAAATGTTGCATTAGAATATTATTTGTCCTCATTACTGAGCTTTTTACCCACCCCCCCACCCTTTACAGGTTGCACTTGAGACGAGTGTCTCACTTCCTTTGTTTGTATCACCCTAGTCACACCCCGCTCTCTTTCTACTTTATATATTGGTTGCTCAGGACAGTTATTTCTAGCTTTCTGAAATTAGTAGATCAACAGTATGCTGGAAGCAGACTAGGAGTAGCACAGAATAGTGGGAAACTGCCTGGCTTGATGTAAGGTGGCTTGGGTACCAGTCAAGTCTTCTCTAATTAGCTGTGGAACTTTAATAATATTTCACCTAAAAGTGTCTCAGTTTCTTGGTGATAAATTTGAAGAGGCCAAACTAGATATTTTCTAAGGCCCAGTAAAGGCTTAACATTTTAACAGCATATAGCCTTAGAGTACCAGATGATATTTTCCCTTCCCTTACATCCGTCATCTGTAGCTAGAGACCTGAAATCCATTACTCTTCAGAGTAAAGCTAATGCCTTTCTTATGTGCTTGTTGTTTTTAATTTTAATTTGGAATTATGCTTTTTGCAATCATTTGCCCAATCTCGCTCTGGGGTAGTCATCAGGGCATGATGCAGCATTGGTATCATTTTCTATTTTCATTAAGGTGCCCTGAGGACTTCCAGCATTAGATGCCAACAAATTTAAATTATTAATTTTATTACAACAAGAGTTCTATAACAGCAGAGTTACTGAATGCTTTCTAAATTGGTTTTTAACTAGAAAAATAAAGAGATAGAATATGGACACTTGGGAAATAATAAGAAAAGTGAGACAGCGCTGCTATTGATTTAAAGTCAGGTAAGGGGATATTTCTTTTAACTTCAATATTCACAAATCATTGGACTTGGATAAGATACTAATGAGAGTACTGAACAGCCTCATAGGTATGAAATAATGAAGAAATCAAGTAATAAACCCAAAAACTGTGGTACTGACATGTAAGAATGTAAAAACTGATCTCACTAATTGATATTCTTTTAATTGATTCCACTTCTTAATTAAAAAACTATTTTTAATATGCCTAGCTAAAAGCCTACTGTAAGCAGCAGATACGTAATCAGAGACAAGGGGTGAATTTTCCATTTCTGAATGATCTTGGGTAAATCACAAAAATCAATTTAAAACTGTCTTCGCCTGAAAAATGGGGACATTAACACCCCCACACAGGGATTTTCTATGTGTGGCTCAAATAAGGTATTGTGCATAGAAGCAATTTGTAAACTGTAAAATACTCTGTACATATGAAGAATTTATAAATTTATACATATTCGTCACTTCCAATTAATATTACTGGGAGTCTTCTGATGATATTAGGGATGAAAGAACAGTGGAATTCTAAGGTGACTGTATCCATCCAGTGACTCAGACCTGACCCTGAAAAATACAGGCGTACATAAATTTCACACCTCAGAGTGATGGCCTTTGTAATAAATTATAGTATCCCAGAATATTTTACCAATTCTTGTCAGTATGTGTGTTTGTTAGGTTCTTAAATAAGGAGAATCTTGGCTGGTAGACATAGTAACAAACAAGTTCTTAAAATTCATTAGGGTTATCCTGTGCCCCATCTGCCAAATCAGCCACCCTTATGCTCCCTATTCAGTTCTGTTTTATCAACCCCTACAGTGGATCACTCTAAGGGTGGAAAGAGGCTCAGCTGAAGAGCCAGTCTAGGATGAGACTGGAGCCATATCTTGTGCAGATTTAAGAAATCTGTGTTGGCCCCGTGGTTGAGGAAAACCTCTGGGGTTCTCTCTTGAGGTCTAACAGGAGCTTAGAACTATTTTCTTTGCCAGAAATTGGGCAAGGCTAACCCAATGCCCCAAACCTAAACATCCTTTTGAGGAGGAATCCAGAAGCCTAATGGCTCCTCTAAAAAATTTGGCTAGTGTGGGAGGTTATAGAGCCATAATCTGAAAGTTAAACCCAGGTATCAGTTTGGCAGAATCATCCATGAGTGATATAGGAGGTAGAAGCCATGAAGACTCCAAGAGTAGGGGTTGGGATAAAGAGTCAGTAGCCAAGAACTGGTAGAGGAAGAAATGCAAACCAGTCACATGGCGAATGTCACCTCCTTACATTTCCTTTCATCATGAAGAGATTCTGAATAAAAATAGTGAGAATCAGAGCCATTCCTTGAAAAATGAGAAAAACCAGTAAATGCTGAAGTGGTATTCTGATAGTATGCTGGAATATTTTGTTTGTTGGTGCTAATGATTCAGGCCCCAGATAGAGCAAAAGAACACAAAGTCACCCTATTCATTGCTCCTGTAGACCTAGACCAGGAGCTGCTAATGGGGAAACTCATTTCTCTAGCACAACACTGCAAGGAGAGTATAACTAAGAGCAAAAGTAATGTTTTGATGGCATAATTGCTTAACCGAATATCACATAAGAAAAACATTGGGTCCATATATCTGTTTATGAACTAAAATCTGAGGAGCCATTTTTATTTTCAGCATCCTTTTTCTCCTAGAATCTTGTTAGACAGAAATGAATGTCAGAGCACTGTTTGGAATAATAGAATAACTATGCTTTATTGAAGGCTAATTGTGTGCCAGGCTCTGTGCTAACTGTTTTCCATTTATGAGCTTATTTAAGTTTCAGTTAAACGATATGCAGTAAGTAGTATAATTTCCATTTTATTGATGAGAAAAATCGAGGATTCCAGATAGTAAGTGGCAGAGTGGGACTTGAACACAGTTTTATTACAAGCCCTGCTTTACAGCATCACATTCTACTGTTTTGTTCTGGGATTTACAGAGGAAACTTGGTGACTGTGTGCTTTTACCAAGTGTGTGTAGTTTTTCTGATGGTGGAAAGTGGGAGGCGAGTTTCTTCTGGTGGAGGGACCAGCTGGTTGGGTTCTTCATATGAGCTGGTCTATAAATTAGAGGAAGGAAACCAGATCAAGAGTGAAGAGGACACACAGCACTCACCTACTTTCCAAGAGTAAACTTTGAAGTAACTTCTCTGAGGAGGACTAAGAAAAAGATCAAGTTAACTACCTTTGTTTGCACCTTTGTCCTTCCCATGCTGTAATTCTCTTCTGAGAGCACTCTGAATCTTCAGTAAAGATGTGCCTTGATGTCTGACAGGCAGGACAGATGGAAGCCAAGGAGAAAACACAGGCAAAGGGGTACTGAGCAAGCCTAGCTACATTTCCAGGAAAGAAAGTGGTGCTGAGAGCTCAAGAGGACTCCAGGAGGTCTTCCACATCCACAGAAAAATCCAACACTTATGAGTACAGGAGATGGCTCATAGGAAGAGGAAATGAAACTCAATTTCCAGGTTAATTAAGGGTTCCTTTTGATAGAGCTCAGAATACTGAAGTTATATTCAAACAGCTCAAGAAGTTACTCTCTGATCACAGTTTGCTGTTGGCATGCTGCTGACTTCTGAGCATCTATTATCTGTTCTTAAAGGAGAAAGGGACAGTAGCATCCCCTGTAGCTGACTACTTTATTGATTTCCTTCCATAGCTTTAATGCACAACTTCAGTTTTTATGATGACTGCTGAAAGATCTTTCCATATCTCCTACTCATGGAAATGCCCATCTGCCTACATTCCATCATTTCTAGCAAGATTTGACACAAGTTTGTCACTAATAACAAGTTCTTTTTCCTTACTTTCCCCAACCCTAGACTGAACATCTGCCTTATTCACTGGCAAGATTAATATATCCCACTTGAGCAAATGCAATATGCTCTCTTGGTGTCACTTTTAGAGATAGGATTTAACTTGCCAGTGGTGATAATCGTGTAATATTATACCAAGAAGACATACATTCCATACTGATCTAGATATCATGCAAACCTTCATATCAAAGCTCATGCCACTGACCACTGTCAATGACACACTGGGAGTGACAGTGGGTGTCTTTATCCTGCATGTAAGAAAAATATATGCATAATTGTCTTTGTAAGACAAAGAAAAATTTTCCATCCTTATTTCTCTTGTAGTTATCTGTGGATATTTTTATAATATGTGATTTCATACTCAATGTATCTCACAGATATCATGGTCCCAGTGTCTAACACAGTGCAAGGGAAACTATAGGCCCTCAAGGGGTATTGGTTGAATGCATAAATTAACCTTATAAGAGACTTCTTATATATTAAACAAGCTACAGTTACTCTACCACAAATCTTATTTACAAAATTTTTTTCTTTCTCGAAGAATTTTAGAGTATTACTTGATTATTAGAGAAATCATATTTCTAGATTCTGAAATGTAAGTCTGACTCCACAAACTATTAGGCATCAACATCTAAAAAATAGAAAGATTCTCCTAAAGTTAAAGTTCATACAATCAGTATTGAGGTGGGGACCCAGAAGATGGTTTTTAAATACAATAAATTGATTTTTTCCAGCTTTTAATTTCTCACAGTTTCTATTAAATGAAATAAAGCATCCGTAACCTAGGAATGATGGGTAACATTCAAAGCTGATATCCCAGATGATTCTGCAGTGACAGACTTCCCCTGCCTATTGAAATCTTAAGGTTGTCTAACCCCAAAATTCTAGACTATGAAAAGTTGTACTGTAACTTTAAATTCAGGCTATAGAAATAAAAGCAAACAATCTTTGGGAAGCTAAACTAAGGTATAAGCATTTTCCAAAATTCCCGATTTCATCTATTTTAGAAAGAGACCACTCCTGGGAGAAACACAAGTTACATGGTATTGCTCTTCTCACATGAACCATCTCCACAACCAGTGTGCCCTGAATCCCAATGCTTGGCCAACCCCATCACTAGTAATCAACCATCATCCCAAGACGCGAACATAATCAGAAGCTAAATCAAATAAATATGTCTTACTCTCTGTTCTGACGTCGGCCAAGTTCCATTTCTGGTGGAAGGCCAAGGGGAACAAGTGCCAAAGGCATATGGCTGTGGGCACCATTGAGCCAGAAAGATGTCAACACATTGGAAAGGATTCAGAGAAAAGTGGCGGGGGTGATTAAGGGGCTGAGGAATTTACTTATGAGGGAGATTAAGAGAACTAAGTGTGTATACATTGGCTAAGCAATATATGGGAGGCGGTGGAACTGGAGATAATTTGAAGTGTCGACAAGTCCATACGAGGAATCAGTGGCATGGGAGCCAGAGGAAATACTGAGGCTTGGGAAAAAGAGGAGCAGGAAATAAGCACAAAAGCCAGACTCCAGTTGTCATAAAAATGTTTTATGAGCATGCTGATTTAAAATGCGAGCATTTTACAGCATCACATGTAGAATACTCATAGTTAAAAAGGAGACGAAAAGAACATGAAAGCAAGCCAGGTGGGCCTGGGACATGAAGCATAAAAAACAAAGTATGTCTTCCCCCTTTCTTCCCCTGTGGGGTCATGATTACTAAGAAAATGCCTGCTACCCACTTCCAACTATCTGGCATTCTCCAGCCGTATCATAAGGACTATTGGACCAAAGATCAACCCTTTCCTTGTGTCTTCTCCTTCCAGGACTTCATCATCCCTGACTCCTTTCCACAGTGAGGTGATTGATATATCGTGAGTGCTCAATATGCAGTAAACTATAAATTTGTTAACAACTTTGTTAAAACATAATTTACATATAATGTATCACACAATTCACTCATTTAAACTGTACAAATCCACAACTTTTAGTATCTCCTAGCATTGTGCATTCATTGCCATTATTAATTTTATAATATTCTAACTTTAAAGAGAAATCTCATACCAATTAGCCATCATCCCTCAATCCTCACAAAAAAGTAAGTCTAAGTATAAAACATAGACCTTGCCAAAGTCCATTTAAAAATGAAAAAGATTACACAAAAATGATAAACATGCAATTAATAATTTGATAAGGATTCAGGAGGTAGCTTATAAATATGGGTGAATTGCTTTTTCTCCATATTTGAAGGCTTCACAGCTTCCGTTGCACAGCGAATTAACAATCTCAATCCTTTCATTCTTCAGCCATAGAAAAATGGTGTATTAGGTTCTCTAGAGGGACAGAACTAATAGGATATACATATATGTAGTTTGTTAAGTATTAACTCACATGATCACAAGTTCTCACAATACGCTGTCTGCAAACTGAGGAGCAAGGAGAGCCAGTTCGAGTCTCAAAACTGAAGAACTTGGGGTCCGATGTTCGAAGGCAGGAAGTATCCAGCAAGGGAGAATGATGTACGCTGGGAGGCTAGGCTAGTCTCTCCTTTCCATGTTTTTCTGACTGCTTTATATCCACTGGCGGCTGATTAGATTGTGTCCATGAGATTAAGGGTGGATCTGCCTTTCCCAGCCCACTGACTCAAATTTAATATCTTTTTGGCAACACCCTCACAGACACACCCAGGATCAATACTTCGTATCCTTCAATCCAATCAAGTTGACACTCAGTATTAACCATCACAAACAGTAATCTATTTTCTGTCTCTGTAGAGTTGCCTATTCTGTCCATTTCATAAATGTGGAATCATGTAACATGTGGTCTTTTGTAACTGGCTGCTTTAAATTAGCATAATGTTTTCAAAGTTCATCTGTGTTATAGCATGAAACAGTATGTCCTTCCTTTTTCTGGCCAGATAACATTTTATTGTATGGATATGCCACATTTTATTTATCCACTTATCAGTTAATGGATATATATTATTAATAGCAAAAATCACATAATTTTTCTCCTCTTGAAAATACCGAGGTTTTCACTTAATCACAGGATTTACAATGGCATTAGAAGCTGATTTCATCACCTCTCTCAGGAAAGAGATATACTTTCTATAAATGAAAGAAATGAGTGATATTAGAATTTGATGTTCCAGGTTTGGTTTGCCTGGAAGTACATTTGTGCATTTAGTTCCATGTCCAATGACTTGAATATATTGTACTTCCAGTTATGTAACTTCTAAGGAACATATGCACACTGTCTCTTAATAGCTCTTACCCTTCAGTCCTTCCCATAAAAATTAAACAGATTACTCTAGCAGAGGTTGGTACAGTCTTCCCACTCGTCTAACAACAATGAAGTGAGCTGCCGTTTGCCTTCTCTTAGAGCAGATTTCCTTCTAAGAAAGTAGTGGGATGGGATGTTTTGGAGTGAAGTGGCTTAAATCCACACTCCAACTCTTAATAGTGGTGTGACTGAGAAAGTTATTTAAAATCCCGAAGACCTGGTTCACTTATGGTGGCAAAGAAACTTCAACTATTGTAATTAAGCAAAGCAAATGACATACAGAATTTCCTGGCACATACTAAAGGCTCAATAATATTACTTGATTTTTAACAATATGTGATCCTACAAAGAGTAGAGGATTGGGAAGCATATGTAGGCAGGAAAAGGCTTACGGTGAATTAGGACAATATTTGATAATACCTCCAGTAAATAAAAACATTACAGCAGCTATCATTTAATAGACCTACATATGCCTGACACTGTTCCCCAGCTCTATTCGTATATTAACCCTTGCAATAATTCTACAAACTAGGTACCAGTATTACCTTCCTGTATTAACAGAAGAGCTTGCTGAAGGTCACTTAGCTTGTCAGAAGGTCCCTCTGCAAGTGACTGGGACAGGCATGCTTTCACTGAAGGATACATTCAGGTTTGGGGTGTATGTAGCAATTTGTTCTTGAAGGTCAACATTTTAACTTACATTGTTAATTTTAAGCATATTGTTTTAAGTTACTGCTCTTTTTTCTCTGTGATAACTTCAACTTTTACAACTCTCTCTTTCACCATGTTAAAGCCTAAGAAAAGACCTTGGTAAAAATTGAGCTGTTCATCTCTTTCAGAGTTGTCTTTTGTATGCCATCTTTCATTGCTATAAACTCGCAAAGCGAAGCAGGTGGTGAGGATAAAAATATTTTAGTATTCACATTTCTAGCCAAAAGTCACCTACATTTCATTTGAGGCAAATAGGAAACAAGCAAAAATACCTCCCTTCTATTCCTGCCTCATTTATGCCCAACAGCCTAGTCAGATCCTGATCCTCCATTTCTGAATTATTGCCACATATCCTACACACCCACGGAGTCTGTTACCTTAAGTCCTTCCTATACACTGCTACCAGCCAGAAGAGCCTTTGTATAAGACATTACCACTGTTAGTTGAAAAATCATTTTTTCTTTTCTTCTTCTATTTTTTTTTTCTTTTTAGAGACAGGGTCTTATTCTGTTGCCTAAGCTCAAGTGAACACAGCTCATAGCAACCCCAATTTCCTGGGCTGAAGCAATCCTCCTGCCTCAGCCTCCTGAGTATCTGGTACCAGAGGTACATGCCACCATGCCCAGGTAATGTTTTCATTTTTTTTTTTTTTTGGTAGAGATGAGATATCGCCCTGTTTCCCAAGCTGGTCTTGAATTTTGGTCTCAAGCATTCCTCCTGCCTCAGCATCCTGAAGTGCTGGTATGACAGTCATGAGCCACCACGCCTAGTCAAGAACCTTAAATGCACACCTTCTGTCAAAGAGATCCAATTTCAAACTTCTGTATTTTACCTTGCCCTATCCAAACTTCTGTACTTTACCTCCCCCAGTGTATTCCTCTGTCTCAGATATATAAATCTTATCACCGTATTCTGAACATAGTCACCCTAACATCTATTCTTTAGGCTTTCCCACTGTATGTGTACGTACACATACACACATACCCACACATGCACAAATGTGAGGTCGTAGAGAGAATGGTAACAGATAGTAAATATCTGTTCTTGCCTCTTCCTCTCTTCAGCTCTATAGGTAAGTCTTCTGTAACTTCCTCAGCCTGGAATACTCTCTGCTTAAATCACTGCCATAATTGTTGTCATGCTGCTTAGTATTTCACTATTCTTTAATTGTGAATTGTCTCTATGATGTATAAGTTGAGGACATGTGTTAAGCTCTATTTCAGAAACTAGGCTGAGTGTGCAACAGTTATTCAATACCTTTTACCTAATTGATTTATTCATCAAATCCAAATCAATGGCTTGAAATTAAATATTGTTTCTATTCTGCAGCCTTCCATGATTTGAATACTTCTCTTGTGATCCCCGTAGTGTTGTGTGTTGTATATCTACCACTACAGATAGAATTCTACAATCTAGTTATTGTAATAAAGCTATTTTCTCCAAATAGAATACGCACTTCTTGAAGGCAGGGGCCTCACTCACTCATCTTGTATCCCCAGGGCCTTGTTACCTAATAATTAATAAGTTGCTCCTTCAACCTTTTAAATTCAACTTAATTAAAAGTGCAGAACTATGAAAGAAAAGGATTAAATGTGTTGAAATGGGTCCAGGGGTGAAGAAGTTGGAGTGGCTCAGACGTACAGGGTGCTTCTTCTTTTCATACATTGCATTAGATTTGCTCTTTTTCCAGGACCTACTGTGCCAAATCAGGCTTGTGATTAAGATCAAGTCTACCGGGAAATCAGCAGAGAGATGGAGAGCATTTGAAAAGGGCCTTGCTGTCCAAAGTGTGCAACTCTGGCAAACAGCTGTTATGGTTCTATTGTTTTATTTTTGCTTCCTTTAAAGGGCAAGGTTGGAAAAATCAGGGAATTTATAAAAAGAATTTCAGTATAAAGAGAACACTTCAGGAATCATTCTCTCTTGAAACAAAGTGAGTTTCCAGCTGCACAGAATGTTCCATAAGGTGGCTGCACCAGCCTCGGGAACTGCTTAGACCAAAATCACCTTTTCCAGACATAAAAGACCTATTCTGCCCTCGGGCAGGACTTCAAATATACTGACACTATTTTAGAGAAGACTGCTTTCAGACCCATTTAGAGCATCTCAAAGAATATGTCTCCCATTCCCTGGAGAACCAAAAGTGTTTCCTCTTTGGATCAAAGAATATTAGGGCTGGAAAAGACCTTAGAGGTAATCTGGTTTAAATGTCTTTTCTTTTTGTCCTTTTTCTTTTTCTTTTCCTTCTTTTTTTTTCCAAAAGAAAACCAGAGAAAGAAAGAAAGAACAAAACAAAACACAACCCCATATTACAGACGGAAGACTAAGATATCAAGTTAAGTTCATTTCTGCCACACCTCAGAGCCTCTACTCATATTTCTATAAAATTGCAAACCAACATCCACTCAGACAGTGCTATTAAGGCAAAATGCTATATAATATTGTGTCTAAGCTACTTTTTAAAAGAAAAAAACGTGTTGTGTAAACAGAAGCTCCTGAATTTCTTTATTCCATTTGCATATATAGAGGATGACAAAGTTGAAGCCTATACTTAAAATTCCATGTTTGTGCATCCAAGCCTGTGTGTGTGTGTGTGTGTGTTATACCCACAAATGGTTATCTTGTGGGATTGGTGAGGTAAAAGGTAATGTATTGGTGAGGAAGAGAAGTGGACTTGATATTTAACTAAGAAGGCAACCCAGTATCTAGTGATTTAAGACAACTTGCAGAAGAGAAAGGCAACCTCGAACACTGGAACTAAGGAAGGGACCACAGAAGCATTCTTGGAAAGTGATATCCCTAGACTGACACTCCTGGAGAAGAGCAAGAAGTAATGCTGCAGCTAAGGCTGGATTCACAGAGCCAGCACATCAGTCAAATTACTAATGCAACTGCCTGCTTGGGTTCCACTTATCTTGTCTGTGATTCTTTGTCCAAAAATGTACGCTAACTCGAACCAGTAACATTAAGATGCTCTTAAAACAATTGGTCATATAAGAAAAATTCTGTGGAAAACATAAAGGGATAGTTAAATAGAAGGTATCAGCTATTTTGACTTCAAGGATAACATCTTCATAATGTAAAAGTGTTTCTCCATGTATAGATCTAGCAATAACTGGTATAGATTGGTCCAAAAATAGACCACACAGAAAACCGTGTAATGAGAAAAAAGGAATACTTAAGAACATACATATCTCATTAAAAACGTGAACTGTTAGTAATGGTTGGGCATCTATTCAAGCCCTGGCTCTCACCCTGCCCAATTTGGCTTTGGAGTGACCCTCTTTCTAATTAGAGGCAGACATTAGAAAATACTGATAAAGGTCCAAATCTGTGTGTGAGTAGAAGTCTTTTCATCTCTCAGTCAAATCAATATTTTATTTTTGAACTTCCTGAAGTCCATAAATTCTTGAAATTTTATGATTTAGTCATAAAATGAAGCATGGCTTAACACCATTGCCAAAGAAATTCATACAAAAAGAGCTCATTTGGGGACCCCAGTTGTAAGGACATAACTGAGCACACCTCTGGTATCTGTGGTGCTCGAAGCTTCTTTGATTTAAACCAATCACACTGTGTCTTCAGCTCAGCCCACTTTATAACTTTAATTAAACAAAATTAAAATTAATTATTTATGGAAACAATTAGATGAATTAGCTAAGGTGACCTTATACTTATTTACATTTTTTGTTCTCTGTAAGGTGCCACCAGTATACCCAACACGAATGGTTTAGCTTGAACAGTGCTGAATAACAACAAAGTTCTTGCCCCAAGGTGCTTTCCTTCTATAAATGAGTCAGTAAAAGTTTATAACTCAAGCTGTAGCTGGCAGAATTGCTACTTCCAAACTAAGACAGTATCAATGGCAAATTCTCAGCAAGAGATAGAATTGAAATGTGATTCTCTAGAGTCTAACTAAAGGATTAATTCAGTAATTGACGTGGGTTTTATGAATATTTACAGACAAAAAAATATGAAGCTCCTCTGAACTCTAGAGCTAACACAGTTCTATAAAGCAACTTCAGTTTATGCCGTCAATTCAACCTGGTATAGCCACTGGATAGTTACTAGCAGATTCTTACTTCATGTTTTGGATTGCTTAGTTTTTCACCATGCAAACCTGAGGAATTTCTTACATTTCCTTGGCAAATATTTCTTTAAAATTACTTATGGACCAAAAACCACATGACTAGTGTACAATGGAAACTAAAATAGGTCTGAAAAGAATGCATTTTAGAAAGAATTCGATAATGTCTGTTGCAAAAAAGTAAGGCAGAAGTGCTGCATCAACTCAGACTGAGCATTCTGAGTGGCATAACATAATGGTTGCAGGCAGGACTCACTGAGAGGCAGAGCAAGTGGACAAAGTTAGAAGACTCATGGGTCAATTTTCATCATGCTCATGGGTCAATGCTTTAATCATTTATGTTGCGCTACTAGAGAAATATCTAAAGGTGGGATCAAGAGAGCAGTTCTGTATATGGGTTGGAAATTGGTAGCTAAATCTGGTCAGATATTTTTCACTCTCATAATAATGACAATAGCTACCATTTATTTTAATTTTTGCCTGGGAACTCATATCCACTGAATATTTACCTGTAGGAGTCTGAGTTTGGCTAAACTGGCATGGCCTCACAGACTATTCACTTTTGCTTTTCCTAGTTGACCAAGACCAAGTTTGTACCACTTTAACATAAAGTCTAACTTGAAGTGTTTTAAATAACCCAGGCACACAAAATTTGGACCACAATTGACAAACTCACATAAGGGTGAACTTGATATTACAAATCCTTGGGAGAGATTTTTACCCATCTTCAATCTAGCATCCAAATGAAACTGGGAGAGTATTTTTGCTATACTTTTCTGTAGGCTGGTTCTATTTATAATCCTTTGGGGTTCTAGTTTTATACAGAAGACTCCTTTTAGGCCACCTTTGATCCATAGGTTCTAGGTAATGTCTCCTCTTTACTCCTTTCTTCACAAGGTCAAAATGGAAACTGAGGTTACCAAGCTTGACTTTGGTCAGACCTTGGCATTTGTGAGCAAACTTACGTCACTGGAGTCCAGGTTTCATTTGAATTTTGGCCTCTGAACTTATCTTAATTTCCCACCAGCTAAGTAATGCATTTGAAAATGATGTTTAAAATATCTATGGGTGTATTGTATTCTGAAATTCTAGTTGTTTTAGGTGGGGTAGTTGTTCAGAGTATCTTATCTGTCATGGGGACAGAAAAAAACCGTGATATTTTATTTGCTATTGATTATTTTCCAAACATTTGCTATGTGATTTACATCCATGATGTTATCCAATCCTTCAAGCATCTGCTGTAGTAGATGTTTTTATCATTGTTTCCAGAAGAGGAGCCTGAGGTTTGAAGAGATAAGTAATTACCCAAGGCAACAGAACTATTAGAGTCTATTACTTCATATTTGAGCTCACAGCTGCTTATCTTATGTCTGTAACAACTGTAGGCATTGAGTCATTCCGACACTTAGGTAATTTTACCACCTATACTTTTGTCTTTTTTTTTCCCCCTCCAAAATGTGTTTTCTTTACTTCCCCAAACTTCTTGATCATAAGTCTTTTCTTATCTCAGTAAACCACACCACCACTCTTCCTCCAGTTGCTTAGGCTAAAACCATAGAGTCATTCTTGCTTTTTGTTTTTTAAATCAGCATTATAGCTGTCCCTCTGGTCCAGGGCACTATCACAGGTTGCCTAGATGTCCACAGGAGTACCATTACATTTATCCTTTCTTTCACTAGAACATTTACAGTACATTTTCACCAAGCAGCTAGGCTAGCCTTCTTAAAAAGTGAATCGTACATCACTTTCTTCATTGAGAAACGACATGTTTTCCATCTTCAAGTAATAACTCACCTCTTGGCCATGGCCTTTAAGACACTATGTAGCCTGGCCCTACTATTTCTCCAACTTCATCTTGTAATACTTTCTTCTTGATTCAGTACTTTCTAGTCTCACTGCTTCCTCTCCGTTTCTCAAACATGCAAAGCCTGTTCATGTTCTAGAGTCTTGTACTTACTCAATTGACATATGTTTTACTCAGAGCTTTGCATATCTAATTCTTTCTTGTCCACCATGTCTCAGGTCAAATATCACCCTCAATTGAAATAATCCCTTCCTCTGTACCTATTATATTCTTGTGCTCAATTTTTATCTTGCAATTTCTCTCTAAAGTTATTCATTTATTTATAAATCTACGTTCTTGTGTTTCCTTCACCAAAGTTCAACTGCATGAGAGTCAGGGCCTTGTTAATCTCATTTAAACCACATTAATAAGGGCTGCCCAAAATGTGCTACTCAATGAATTTATTTTTGAATAAATTAGCCTATGGAATTGGATCATGCCTGAGTAGCACTTTCCATGATCATAGTTCACCAATTTGGACCACTCTGAGCATGGGATCCAAAGAGTTGCATCATTGTTCACCTGTGAGTCTTGGCCAGGAAGTAGGGTGGAGCGTAGATAAATAAAGCTGCAAGAAAGAGCAAAGATACATGCCAGAGAAGGGCATTGATGAAGTCCAAAAACATTATTCCACAGATGTGATCAAGGAATCAGAATGTCAGAAGAAGGAAGCCACTGCAGCTCCAACTGGCTCTTATTAAGCACAAAGCTGATGACTGAACACTGGAAACATGAGCCACTCCTTCAGCACTCATTGGTGGGTCTATTTCTTGACACCCATGATGTTAGAGACTTAACACTTACATGCTGTTTCAGGTAAACTTCAACTTTCCAGCCGTACTAACCAGGAATGGCAGCCAAAACAGCAGGAAGACGTCTGACCTCACTTCTGCCTTCCAAATCCCTCTCCAGTGCCTTGCATTCAAATAACTTAGTTTTCCCTGGAACTTTAGCTTTAAGGAAATCTGGAATATATCATATGTAAGTTTTTGGACTCTATAATATAGAAGGCACAACAGAAGGAAGAAGGAACAGGTGCTGGATACCTATTAACCACGAAACAGCACACCTCGACATCATTAGAGATGATTCACAAAACCCTGTGTTCCCAGTATAACTTCTTGAAGAAACTGAGCTGGGCCAGACTCCAAACATCTGTCATTCACCACAGAGCTACCAGTCATTGTGCTATATTCTGAAGTTATAGTGAGCCAGTGCATATGATCCATTCATGCACACAAGTTAAACTGACATATGGATTTATACTTCTGAATAATTGAAAATGGCTTTATCATTCTCAAAAAAAAAAAAAAGTGGATCACTGATTATTTTAGGCAGAACACCCCTAACTTTAGGCTCTTCTTCATTAGTGTCTCCATAGGAGGGAAGGTTGCTTTCTAGAGTCAGTATGGGACAAATGTCATACTGAACCTCAAATAACATGTCATTAATGACCTAATCATTTTTTATATGAGTGAGACCAACCACTCTTTCCATACTTACTGGACTTCCCCTAGGTCATCACATCCCAAGGAACCCCAAAGACCTTGGGCTATCCCATAAGGAAACTAAAGATATCTACAGAGGTTAGAGAATATATTTTCCACCTTTAATGGTATGAAAAGAACTCAAAGCAGTTTCTTCCTTTGTAATGTTAGGGGGCTTTTCAGAAATTAGCTCTTTCGCATTTAAAATTTATTAAGTATAAACACGTGTAGCAGCTGTCTTCCTTACAATTAAGGAAAATCAGGTTGTGTTTTGGAAGCAAACTTTGTTGAAATTTGTTCTCAATTTTATTGGTTTCTTCCAAGCCAATAAAAAAATTAGAAATGTTAATGTCTTCAAAGTCGACCCCATCCAGTAACCCTATTGTTTACTTCTTAATCTTCCCTTTCCATTTTCTTCTATGTTGTCTCCATTATTATTCAAGTAAATTAACTGGTGATTAACTCCTTTGTGGATACTTTGTCAAATCTTGCATTGTCTTTCCAAGCTGTGGTTATAAAAATAGACACTAGACTGCTGAAGCTCTCTTGAAGATAGCCATTTGATCAGGGCACAAGGGCAAAAGCCTCGAGGAACACCTGGTTTTCTACCTGCAAATCTGGCATGCAAATATTACAAACATGAGCAATAAATGTATCCACCAAAACAGGCTCACACACCCTGGCCACCTATACACACTGACACATAAAAAATGAAGATTCTTCTTTTACTTTATCTCCTGCCTCTTCTTCCTTCTTCTTACCTACTAGTTAAAAAGCAAAAATGGGCCAGGCACAGTGGATCATACCTGTAATCCCAGAACTCTGGGAGGCCAAGGTGGACGGATCACTTGAGCCCAGGTGTTCGAGACCAGCCTGGGCAACATGAAGAAAGCCCTCTGCAGAAGATACAAAAAATTAGCCAGGTGTGGTGACATGCACCTGTGGTCCCAGCTACTCAGGAGCCCCCTGCTTGCCAAAGAAGACTCATATAAGGTATTTTGTTTTACTAGCACTTTTTACATCCGATAAGAAGTAGAATATTTATTGATGCCTATGAAAGAATTAATCTGAATGATTATAAGTGATATAAAATATTTCTGCTTCTCAAATACATTATCTTAATATGCATTTGCATATCAATTGATATTACATATGCACATATATTCTTCCTTGTAAAGTGTGAGAGTGTGTGTGTGTGCGTAAACCTTCATTTTATTGAAAAAATACACCTGATTCAGTGCCCACTGAAAGCAGAAAACCAATCCTGTGCTGAAGGCTCCAGGACACCGACTTCCCTCCTCTGAATGGATGGGTTGTTGGGTAAGCTAACATACAGGGTTTCAATACAATACCAGGGCAGAATTTCTGGTGCAGAAGATAAGTGAGTCCCTGAATTGTGTGGGACTTCTGGAAGGTAAAGTCTTTCAGGGCAACATGAGACTGGATGTGGCCTTAGAGGACTGGTCAGATTTAGTTGGGCAGTGACAATCTGGATATTAAAAGGAACAGATTATTGTTAAAACTAATAATCTGAATGTGAAAAGGAAGGGAGATTATTAGACTCTGTTTACAAAACTCTCTTGGAAGCTTTGTGAATAGGGTCTAATATTCTCCCTTCTGTTAACCCAATACCCATAGTAAACCTCTAAGCTAATATGAATTGTGTTCTTTATTCACAAATATCACATTGTCAGGTACTTTTGCTGGCCAAGAGGTACTGAGTGTGCTGTCCAAACTAGCCCTGTTTGATTTGTGCACAGAAGAATCTTCTCAGAGATTGTGGCCAGATGGGTCACCGTAAGCTGCTTCTCCATCCGTGTCTCAGTCCCAGGACATTTTTGTTTCTTGGCCTCTGAATCTCAAGGAAACAGGGGCACCTTCTGGCAGCTAATACAGAGTGGTAATCAGCAGTAGACAGGCCCAGCTGCCAGGTGGTACATACTACAGAGCAGCATGGCCAGTGGAAGTCATAGTGCCACACATGGAACTTTAATTTCAGTTTTAGTAGTCACATTTAAAACTATTTCAAAAATAGGTAGAACGCATTTTATAAATTATATATATATATAAAATTACATATATGTATATATATGTGTGTATATATATAATTATATATATATATAAATTACATATATGTGTGTGTATATAATTTACAGCTGGGTGCCATGGCTCACACTTGTAATCGCAGCACTTTGGGAGGCTGAGGCAGGTGGGTCACTTGAGGCCAGAAGTTCGAGACCATCCTGGCCAACATGGTGAAATCTCGTCTCTACTAAAATTACAAAAATTAACTGGGCTTGGTGGTACACACCTGTGGTCCCAGCTACAAAGGAGGCTGAGGCATGAAAATCACTTGAACCCAGAAAGGGGAGGTTGGCGTAAGCCAAGATCATGCCACTGCACTCCAGCCTGGCTGACAGAGCAAGACTCTGTCTCAAAAAAAAAAAAAATATATATATATATATATACACACACACACACACACACACATATAATACATATATAATTCAGCCCAATGTATCCAAATACTATATTATTTCAATGTGGAATTAATATAAAATTATTAATTTGATTTTTTTAATAAAAATTCCTTGGAGTCCAGTCTATTCATACTTATACCACATCTCAATTGCAACTAGCCACATTTCAAATCCTCAGTAGCTCAGGAACACAGCAGTGTTTTATCAAACTTAAGCAAGCCAAGGCCTTGTGTTAAAGAAAAAATACATATGTAATAAATATAAATATTAATCATAAATATATATATATATATGTCATAGACTTTCACTATTACCAAACTAGGTACAAATTTCATATGTCTAGCTCATATACAATTGTAAAATAAAAGGAAAGTTAAATACAAAGCAAAATGCAAATTAACATTAATTCAACATGATAGATGATATTTTGCTTAAACTAAATCATCTCTGTGCAAAATAAAATGGCAAGTTTAGGTTTGATCCACTGCAAATCTTCCTTCCCCCAGGAAAATGCTAGAAATTCAGTCTTTTCTTAAAATGAATTTCTCATTTAAAGTCTCTGTTCTCTTCTCATTAACAAAAATCAAAGTACCAATACATAACAGCAACACTCCTCAATTTCAGAACCAATGTGATCAAAAATATAAATGCAAAGGAGGGGGCTGAAATCACTCAGATCTCTACTAATCATACATAATTACTGTTGAAGATTTTCAAATACTTATTTACCCTCTACCTCCACCTTTAAATTGGTATCCTTTAAAACAAGTGTACCTACTTTTTTCACTTAATGTAGCATTATAAAAATAATTCACTTTTTTCATAGTTTCCATAGTGGTTGTATCATATCAGATCCAGGACCTATCTCTGGTATCAGCATTGGATCTCACTGCTGAATATACTTTGTCATCCTCGCCATCTCTGTTGTGTTACATGCTAATGAAGATATTGCCCACTCCCTCTCTGCCCATCCTTCTTGAAACTCTTTTCTGATTCCTGAGCACCTTAGTTCTACTCAGTCTCATCTGCTTTCCAGTTGCTAAGTGCCTGCCTCTTCTTGGAATCCTGCAGTAAGTCATTCCTGGAGGTGACAGCAGCCCGCCTCTTTTCTCCCTGCCACCTTTTTATTTATTACTATTCTTTAAGTTGTAGGGTACATGTGCACAACGTGCAGGTTTGTTACATATGTATACATGTGCCATGTTGGTGTGCTGCACACATTAACTAGTCATTTACATTAGGCATATCTCCTAATGCTATCCCTCCACCCTCCCCCTACCCCACAACAGGCCCTGGTGTGTGATGTTCCCTTTCCTGTGTCCAAGTGTTCTCATTGTTTGATTCCCACCTATGACAGAACATGCAATGTTTGGTGTTCTGTTCTTGTGATAGTTTGCTGAGAAAGATGGTTTCCAGCTGCATCCATGTCCCTACAAAGGACATGAACTCATCCTTTTTTATGGCTGCATAGTATTCCACAGTGTATATGTGCCACATATTCTTAATCTAGTCTGTCATTGATGGATATTTGGGTTGGTTCCAAGTCTCTGCGATTGTGAATAGTGCCGCAGTAAACATACGTGTGCATGTCTCTTTATAGCAGCATGATTAATAATCCTTTGGGTATATACCCAGTAATGGGATGGCTGGGTAAAATGGTATTTCTAGTTCTAGATCCTTGAGGAATCACCACACTGTCGTCCACAATGGTTGAACTAGTTTACAGTCCCACCAACAGCGTAAAAGTGTTCCTATTTCTCCACATCCTCTCTAGCATCTGTTGTTTCCTAACTTTTTAATGATTGCCATTCTAACTGGTGTGAGATGGTATCTCATTGTTGTTTTGATTTGCATTTCTCCAATGGCCAGTGATGATGAGCATTTTTTCATGTGTCTGTTGGCTGCATAAATGTCTTCTTTTGGGAAGTGCCTGTTCATATACTTCACCCACTTTTTCATGGTTTTTTTTTTTTTTTCTTATAAATTTGTTTGAGTTCTTTGTAGGTTCTGGATATTAGCCCTTTGTCAGATGAGTAGATTGCAAAAATTTTCTCCCATTCTGTAGTTTGCCAGTTCACTCTGATGGTAGTTTCTTTTGCTGTGCAGAAGCTCTTTAGTTTAATTAGATCCCATTTGTCAATTTTGACTTTTGTTGCCATCGCTTTTAGTGGTTTAGACATGAAGCCCTTGCCCATGCCTATGTCCTGAATGGTATTGCCTAGGTTTTCCTCTGGGGTTTTTATGGTTTTGGGTCTAACATTTAAGTCTCTAATCCATCTTGAATTAATTTTTGTATAAGGTGTAAGGAAGGGATCCAGTTTCAGCTTTCTACATATGGCTAGCCAGTTTTCCCAGCACCATTTATTAAATAGGGAATCCTTTCCCCATTTCTTGTTTTTCTCAGGTTTGTCAAAGATCAGATGGCTGTAGATGTGTAGTATTATTTCTGAGGACTCTGTTCTGTTCCATTGGTCTATATTTCTGTTTTGGCACCAGTATCATGCTGTTTTGGTTACTGTAGCCCTGTAGTATAGTTTGAAGTCAGGTAACGTGATGCCTCCAGCTTTGTTCTTTTGGCTTAGGATTGTCTTGGCAATGCAGGCTCTTTTTTGGTTCCATATGAACCTTAAAGTAGTTTTTTCCAATTCTGTGAAGAAAGTCATTGGTAGCTTGATGGGGATAGCATTGAATCTATAAATCACCTTGGGCAGTATGGCCATTTTCACAATATTGATTCTTCCTATCCATGAGCATAGAAAGTTCTTCCATTTGTTTGCATCCTCTTATTTCATTGAGCAGTGGTTTCTAGTTCTCCTTGAAGAGGTCCTTTACATCCCTTGTAAGTTGGATTCCTAGGTATTTTATTTTATTTGAAGCAATTGTGAATGGGAATTCGTTCATGATTTGACTCTCTGTTTATGTTATTGATGTATAAGAATGTTTATGATTTTTGCACATTGATTTTGTATCCTGAGACTTTGCTGAAGTTGCTTATCACCTTAAGGAGATTTTGGGCTGAGACAATGGGGTTTTCTAAATATACAATCATGTCATCTGCAAACAGGGACAATTTGACTTCCTCTTTTCCTCTTTGAATACCCTTTATTTCTTTCTCTTGTCTTATTGCCCTGGCCAGAACTTCTAATACTATGTTGAATAGGAGTGGTGAGAGAGGGCATCCCTGTCTTGTGCCAGTTTTCAAAGGGAATGCTTCCAGTTTTTGCCCATTCAGTATGATATTGACTGTGGATTTGTCATAAATAGCTCTTATTATTTTGAGATACACTCCATCAATACCGAATTTATTGAGAGTTTTTAGCATGGAGGGCTGCTGAATTTTGTCAAAGGCCTTTTCTGCATGTATTGAGATAATCATGTAGTTTTTGTCTTTGGTTCTGTTTATATGCTGGATTACATTTATTGATTTGCATATGTTGAACCAGCCTTGCATCCCAGGGATGAAGTCCACTTGATCATGGTGGATAAACTTTTTGATGTGCTACTGGATTCGGTTTGCCAGTATTTTATTGAGGATGTCTGCATCAATGTTCATCAGGGATATTGGTCTGTAATTCTCTTTTTTTGTTGTTGTGTCTCTGCCAGGCTTTGGTATCAGGATGATGTTGGCCCCATAAAATGAGTTGGGGAGGATTCCCTCTTTTTCTATTGATTGGAAGAGTTTCAGAAGGAATGGTACCAACTCCTCCTTGTACCTCTGGTAGCATTTGGCTGTGAATCCATCTGGTCCTGGACTTTTTTTGGTTGGCAGGCTATAAAGTATTGCCTCAATTTCAGAGTCTGTTTTTGGTCTATTCAGGGATTCAACTTCTTTCAGGTTTAGTCTTGGGAGGGTGTGTATGTACAAGAATTTATCCATTTCTTCTAAGTTTTCTAGTTTATTTGGGTAGAGGTGTTTATAAGTATTCTCTGACGGTAGTTTGTATTTCTGTGGGGTCGGTGGTGATAACCCCTTTTATCATTTTTTATTGCGTCTCTTTGATTCTTCTCTCTTTTCTTCCTATTAGTTTTGCTAGCGGTTTATCAATTTTGTTGATCTTTTCAAAAAAACAGCTACTGGATTCATTGATTTTTTGGAGGGTTTTTTGTGTCTCTATCTCCTTCAGTTCTGCTCTGATCTTTGTTATTTCTTGCCTTCTGCTAGCTTTTGAATGTGTTTGTTCTTGCTTCACTAGTTGTTTTAATTGTGATATTAGGGTGTCAATTTTAGATCTTTCCTGCTTTCTCTTGTGGGCATTTAGTGCTATAAATTTCCCTCTACACACTGCTTTAAATGTGTCCCAGAGATTCTGGTATGTTGTATCTTTGTTCTCATTGGTTTCAAAGAACATCTTTATTTCTGCCTTCATTTTGTTATGTACCCAGTAGTCATTCAGGAGCAGGTTGTTCAGTTTCCATGTAGTTGAGTGGTTCTGAGTGAGTTTCTTAATCCTGAATTCTAGTTTGATTGCACTGTGGTCTGAGAGACAGTTCGTTATAATTTGTTCTTTTACATTTGCTGAGGAGTGCTTTACTTCCAACTATATGGTCAATTTTGGAGTAAGTGCTATGTGGTGCTGAGAAGAATGTACACTCTTAAACTCACCCACATCTGGGGCTTCGGCTAACACTGCTATGCTGGGAAAGCCATTCCTTCTCTTCCAGGTTCTAGCTTAACTTTTCCTATACCCTACAAAACATGTCTACTAATTCACTTCTCCAAGAAGCTAAATTCTAAACTGGGTTCATTTTTGCTGCCCCAGTACCTCCTCATCACAAAATTCCCTATATCCTTCTTTTTGTTTGTTATTGTTGTTGTGTTTTTGCCTAGGTATGGTTTTATTTGCATTTTCTTTTTTAAAAACAGTTTCCACTTTTATTATAGATAAACAGGTACATGTGCATGTTTGTTATGTAGTTATATTATGTGACTGAGGTTTGGGGTACAAATGATCTCATCACCCAGGAAGTGAGCATGGTAGCTAATAGGTGATTATTCAGCCCACTTCCCCATATTCCGCTCCCCTGAATAGTAGTCCCCAGAGCCTATTTTTCTCATTTTTATGTCTACATGTATTTAATGTTTAGCTCCTACTTATAAGTGACGCCATGTGGTATTTGATTTTCTGTTCTCACATCAAGTCACTTAGGATAATGGCCTCCATCTGCATCCATGTTGCTTCAAAGAACATGATTTCTTTCTTTTTTATGGCTGTGTAGTATTCCATGGTGTATATATACCACATTTTCTCAATCCAATCCACTGTTGAGAGGCACTTAGGTTGATTCCATGACTTTGCTATTGTGAAGAGTGCTGCAAGGGGCATATGAGAGCAATTGTCTTTTTAATAGAATGAATTATTTTCCTTTGGGTATATACCCAGTAGCAGGATTGCTGGGCCAAATGGTAGTTCTTTTTTAAGTACTTTGAGCAATCTCCAAACTACTTTCAATAGTGGCTGAACTGGTTTGCGCTCCCACCACCAGTGTACAAGTGTTCCCCTTTCTCTGCAGCCTCACCACCATCTATTATTTTTTGACTATTCAATAATTGCCGTTCTGATTTGAGATGGCATGAGATGGCTGGATATATTTTCTCTCTCTCTTTTTTTTTTTTTTTTTGGTTTAGATAGAGTGTTGCTCTGTTGCTCAGGCTCCAGACTATAGGGCTATAGTGCTGTGGCACAGTTATGGCTCACTGCAGCTTTGACCACACAGGCTCAACTGATCCTCTAATCTCAGCCTCCTGATAACTGTGACCAGAAACCCGTGCCACAACACCTGGCTAAGTTCTTAATTTTTTTCTTTGTAGAGATGGAGTCTCACTATATTGTCTAGGCTGATTTAAAATTCCTGATTTCAAGTGATCCTCCTGCCTTGGCCTCTCAAAGTGCTGAGATTACAGGTGTAAGCCACCATGTCTGGTCACCCATTGTAGATATTTTATTTCTGATCTCAGAACACATTTCTACTGTCACCCAGTAACAGAGAGCAACTTTAGATTTGGTGGATATGAATATGTCTCCTTTCCCACACTTTAAATTTACAACTTAAAGATTTAAAATTTTGATGTTCAAGGATTGTATTTTAGTTACATGAAATATCCAACTATATTCATAGTCAATATTAAATCAATATACAAATTTTAAAATGACTTTAAGAAATTGGCATTCCTTGGCACAAATGCCTTCATCCAACAATTGATAAGAAGAACACTGTGCCAAGAATTGGTAGCAACTAAAAAGCGATACATGGCAAGGGCGTGGAAAGGCCCCCAGTGTAGGGTGACCAGAGATGCGGAAGGGGGACTCTTGGGTATCCAGATAGGGGGCTGTAGGCACTAGAATCACAGAATCTGAGAGCCTGAAGGACCATTTAATTCACATCCCAGGTAGTCTCATTGTACACAGGAGAAAATGATCACAAATTTGGAAAATGATCTCCTTTTACTACTTCATTACACTGAGAGTCTCCTTACCGACATAATTCCAAGTTGTACTTACATCAAAATCATCTGTCTTGAGAAATCAGTTTAGTTATGCAGGATTTTTTAATCTTTAGTTGATCAGATTGAATCCATAACCAAGTCCCTATTGCTTAAAGGCCTCTCAGAAAGGAAAACTTGGCAATGACCACAGATAAACTTCTGTAAAAGTAATTAACATCTATTTAGTACTTTGCTATTTTTCATTTGAAAGGCATAGCAATCTTTGGAGAAGGTCAGGCAATTATTATTATCTTATTTTACCAATGAGAAAATTAAGACCCACTTTCCTTATGTGGCCAAATGTCATAGCAGGGCCAGCAGTAAATCCAGTTCTTCAAATGCCTGGGCCAGTGCTTATTCTAGTATTTATTGCTCATTCATTTACTGTTTTCTCAATGATTAGACCTGCTTGCAAATATCTGTCATATGCAACATTGCAAGTACCAGATATTATCTCCTCTACTGCAATATATTCTAAATTAAGTTTCTGGCCTGTATTTTTCTTTAGAAAGTTTCCATTCTGATGCTTGTAGAATATGTTCCTGTCCCTTAACTTGAGCTCACTTAGAAATAATAATCTTTTAAAGAAAGCGTTTGTTCAATACAAATGAATCAAATTATAATTTTTTCATTATTTTTCTTCCCACTCTCTTCAACTTCTATTGTGGATTTCTGAGCAGTTTATCTACAACTTAGAGCTTACATTAAACAGGCTTGTGTTTCAGGGCTCTAAGAGCATTTCCTCTGGGTGTAGTTATAGCTTCAATATGATCAATTAAAAGTAAGAAACCTACACTTATGAGACACGATGCCTAAAGATGATTTTGGAATAAATAAAACTTTGGAATTCTTATCTCAAGGAGGAGACTCACAGATTTTGTTCCTGTTATTGTTGCAGATTTTCAGCTTTCTATTTTATAACATAGGGAGCAGCTGAAGTAAAACATGTTTTTATTTTCATCTTTAACTTGCATATATTAACAAATGAAAGGCAGATCAAGCTGCAAGAGTAGTTCAAGTTCTTTCTTTCTCCCTTCCCCCAACTGCATTTTAGGAACTTACAGTAGGGCTACCAGATTTTTTTCCCTAGCAAATCTAGGGACACATATTTGCATATCAGTTTGCATGTGTTTGAATTTAATTTGCATAAATCTGCATACTAAATACAAAAGCCTCAACTGCAAGTATATAAAGTAAAATAAAATTGATTAATTACTGCAACCCACTATAGTTGTATCCAATTCCATTAATCTGGTTGTTCTGGAAGACTTGTAGTCAATAGTGGCCTGAAGGCTAGGCAGCCAGCTTCCCAGCTGTTCCCTAAAGTAGGGCCAGCTCCATGAGCAATGAATTGCAGGAAATGGGAGGATCAGAGTTAAAACTGTTCCTGGAAAGAGACATACATTCCTCCCACCCACACACACCCACAAAGTTTTATTTTGCGCTAAAGATCAAATTAGAGTCTGGTACTGAGCTAGGTATGGACATGGATTTTATGGTCTTATATATCAATAAACAGTGAATGAAATAAAGCCTCTTCCAGTCCCACAGAAATCACTTAACCCTGAACCAGTCCACTCACAGATATATGGCAACTCACCAGGGAGACTTAGGGAGAATACACTGCCACTACCATCAAAGCCTCCAACCCACTGATCCCAGCCTTGCCAGTCTGGTCTCACATCCCTTCCAACGCAACATCACTAACCCCTAGTCCCAGTGAATTCTCCTTTTCTTACTCTCTTCCCAAATTCTTTTCTGACTTGTCCCTTCCTTTACGCTAGCTGCTTTTCCTGTCTTTCATCACCAAAGTTAGAACTTTAAGGCTTAGTCTATCCATATCTTTACAAATCAATCCAAAAACCAGTATGATAATAGCTATGAGAAAAACCTTTTATTCCTATTTCAGTGCATATGTCTTCTCTTCCTGGACCTCAGTGGCCTCTATTCTGAGTATGACTCACCTGAGGCTTCAATGTGCCTTGTGATTAAATTTATCTCATATGCGTATGACTTAGCTGCATACAAAGTTGCAAGGTTTTGTGCAATAAATATTACACATTTAAAATCTCTATAAGCATACATAATAATTTTATGGGCATACCAGAGGATCGCTGCATTTGTGCTGGTTTAATATTTATTATTGAAATGAAGAGTATTATACAACTTAAAATGAAGAATGATGTGAAGAGACTAAGATATGAAATCAGTAAGTGTGAGTTCTTTAATGTGGGTCCTATTTGAAGTTTTTATCTTTGGCTTGTGTGACCTTAACAGTCGGTAGAACTAGCTAAAATGTTCTTTGCCATCCACTGAGGAAAGTGAATTTCAGTCAGTGTTTTATTTAATCCCCACAACAGCCTGATGGCAGAGTGACCATTTTTAATCAACATTTTGTAGATTAGAAAACCGAGATATTAGGTGATTTGTCACCATTCAGTCTTCCAGGTAATTTGTCCCAGTTCTCCCTTCTAGGTTGCAGTAGAGGTAAGACTTATACCTCGTAAGTCAGACACCAAATACTCTGTTTCAAACCACCAAACTAAACTGCTTCTCACTTAAATGTTTTTGCTTTAGCTTCCTCATCTGAAAGTGCATATAATGACTTCAACCTCATATAGTATGTGACTCAAATAAAATCATATAGAGGAAAGAACTTTGTGAGCTATAAAGAGATGCTAGTTATGTTTATGATTATTATTGACAAAGATTCTCTTCTCGTCTGCTCATTTTATATCTAGCATTTCCAGAAATCTTGAAAATTGTGACTTGCCATTTTTGCTTTGATTCAAAAGAACCCTCCAAACTGGTCACTTGTCAGACTGATGGGAATGCATTTTGACACCACTAGGACACATAGCTGAGGTCACTTCTCTCAGTTTCTCCAATTACACAGCTTGCTTCGAGGAGCTGAATCAACCATGAATGTCATCCCACTCCACACTGGCCAGCGAAGTACTATCTCTTTGGCCCTTGGCATTTAACCATGTTGAATTATGAATGTGTTTTCAATCACATCATTTGCCTACAAGCTGGTTAGGATGAAGGCAGTGCCTTTTTTTGGAATTAGATTTATAAAGTGGACTATGCAATTTTTAAAGTAAAGTTTATTCAGAAAGGTCTGTTATCTCAAAATTTGCCAGATTACAGGAAATGACATTGACTACTAGATGAGCTTGCAGAGAAGTTTTCTGCAGAGCCTGTGGCCTTTTTTAACATTAAAACAAAACTGACCAGCCAGGCCAGAGTGCGTCCTGCATAATCAGATAGCTGATTTGTTTGTCTCTCTCCTTATACAAAGTACTCCAGGGAAACTTACGTTTAGGTTTTGCTTGAAATGAGACCCTTCCTTAGATGAATATGAATGTTATCTTATAATTAAAGAGGAAAATATTCTCTTCTTCCCAACATGTAAAGAGGTTCTTGGGGACAGAATGTTGATGAATGAAACTCCAGGTAAATGTTATTTTATTCACTGTTGTCCTTTCTGGTTGAGAAGCCAGAAAAAGGTGGAAAATAGAGGCAGATCCCATATACATACTGATAGAAATTCACAGGTTTTTATGAAGCTCCTCAGGGTTGGACAAAGTTTCTTTCTTACATTAAAAAAAAAAAAAAGAGTTAGAGATAATTATAGGTATTTTTAAAGGATGACTTCAGTGTCTCCACTCCAATAGGCCCAGTTCTTTTTAATGGTTCAACAAGTAGATAAAAAGCTGAGATTATATCACTTTCCCAAGAATAAAGACTTATATTAGATATTGTGTTCTGTGTTGTGAAAAATAATATGTTGCATTGAGCATTTCAGAGAACCCTCTATTTACGTTATCAAAGAAGATATATAAATGGCCAATAAACACATGAAAAGTTGTTCAACATTACTAGTTTTTAGGGAAATGCACATTAAAACTACAATGAGAAACCACCTTACACTTACTAGAATAGCTATAATCCAAAGACAATAAAAATCATTGGTGAGGATATGGAGAAACAGGAACTCTTATACATTATCACGCCATTACTCTGAGACTCAGAGTGGTTCATTTAGGAGTCATCGCCTCAAAAGAAAGGTTTCATATAGGACTCGCTACATGCGTGTTATGAAAGAGTGACCACTCCAGATCTCTCCTTGAACTGAAAACAATATCAAATAATTAAAGAGGTGGAGCAAGACTTCTCTCCTACATTCGGCTTCCAGAGACAATTATTCCTATGAAGCAAAGAAGAGAACAAAGCCTCAAACATGAAACAAAAACCAAAATGAGTTCTAGTTTAATGGCTTTGGTAACTATATAGCTTAGTTTTCAGCCCAGGGAACTAAATTTTATGCCAAGTCGTTAAAAGACAAAGTTCAAAACAGATACCTATTAAAACGCTGAAAAAATATAAGGTGATGTACAAATATAAGATAACATCATATTGTTAAAAATATTATACCACATATTCTTAACATAAATATAGAACATAGTATAAAGCCTTATGTGTAGCATAAATTGGTTTAATTTTCTTCTCACTATATTGGAAGTAAAAAACCCCGATTGCTTTAAAATTCCATAAGCTCTTGGTAGGATGTCATTGAAAGTTACCCTTAAGTTAAGTGGTTAGAGAAAATGATATAAAAACCTCTTTAACCTAATCAAGCCACTTCAGCATTTAGAGTAGACTTTCAAAAATGAAAACATTTTTGACATTTTTGATGAGTGTTTGGCCATTCAACATTTTCTAATATTGAGAAAGAAAATGATTAGTTTAAGACTCTGCAGCCAATTGAAATGTTAGCACCCCACAAACTGGAAACAAAATACAGGTGGTACTTCTATTTAGAGAAAGCTAGCATATGGAAATTCAGGCTTATAGAGAAGACACAAATTAAATATGATAATTTTCATTAAAAAATATTCATGTAACAAGAGTATTTTCCTTAGGGACCCCCCTAAATACCGTGATCTGTGAGCTGATTTAAACGTGACTCAATTTATATACCAATTTTCAACAGCATGTTCACTATGGAAAGTTTTTGTACTCACATAATGACATATGCCCAGCCAGACATTAATCCTCAGAACCTAACACAGTGCTTGGGGCATGCAGCAAATACTCAATGTTTGCTAGGCAAATGAATAAATGAATGAATGAATGAATGAATGAATGATTATATAATCAGAGATCTCAATTATATAAATACCCATTAAAGATATTTTGAGTGCTCCATATTGAGTGCAATTAGCATGAAAAGTGTGCAGGATGATGATGTCTGCAGACTGGAAAATACTTTTTAGAATTTTAAAACAATATTGTATAGTAGGTTCTCAATATTGAGTAAATAAACTAATGAATTTACTTAATAAGTACATTTCCACTATCAATTTGTGACTAAGGACAAATCATAATGTGGCATGTAAAAAAAAATAAAGTCATTCTACAACCAACAGACCAATTACAAGTGTCTCTCAGCTGCTTTGTTTGATGCTGAACCTGAAGTATAACAGACCATTACTTGGGGCATCTTTCGTTCATTCTCTTATCCTAAGCTTTACACAGTTTGGTTATTACTACTACTGTTAATAAAAGCCAGCTTTTCAGCTCTTTATTTTCCTTTATTACCCTTCAGACATAAACAAAACATCTCAAACTTCTCCTTTTCCTTTGCAACATTCAAGTCAATTCTCCAGTGAATTGAGAATGCTACCTGGCAGCCACTCTACAGCATCTGGCTTTCTCTGGAGAGTTGCAGATTTTGAGCCTCTTACGGTCATCTTCACTGACCTGAAGCCACAGATGTCTAAATCCTGGGTGAGGAAGCCCTTTGCTAACTCACATTGAAGTGGGTCAGTTTAGCACAGGAAGAAAGTTCTCCAACCAGTAGCCTCCACCATCATATTAACCCTACTAATTCTTCTGGGTGAGAAAATTTTTCTGCTTAAACATCTTCATGTTGTCTCAGATTCCCCCGTATTTTTGCACCCCCTTTCTCTCCCTTCACCCTGGCTATCTTAAAAAAATTCTTCCATTTTCCTATCAGCACTTTTCTATCTAACAACTGAAACCAGTCAATAGCTTACATGGAAATGGGTTTTTAATTCAATGAGGGCAAGGTTAGAGAGGAATCACAAATAAAGAAAAAATGGGTATCCATGGTAGATAATAGACTGAGGCACTTCTCAAGGAAAGTTGGGCCAGGGAAGGACCCAGAGATCTGGGCTAACGCTCTGCCCTCCAATCAGGCTAGGATGCTCCTCCCTGAAGGATAAAGGATGAAGGCATGCCTTGCATTCCAAGGAGAGGGCTGGTGGGGGACAGGCCAACCGTAAGAGGCTCAAAATCTGCAACTCTCCAGAGAAAGCCAGATGCTGTAGAGTGGCTGTCACGTAGCATTGCTGTCTACTGCTTCCTTCAGCCCTGAGTCTGCTCTTGCTGCAACTCTACTAGAGCCTTCAGACATGAAACACTTCTCTCCCTAGCAATTCTAGGGAATCACATTTCACCATCTGAGGATGTGCAATGTGGATCTGCCAACCATCCTTTGCAGAAGAGCACCTCCACATTCTCCATAGAAGGTGGCTAGAATTATAGTCTCCACATTCTCCATAAAAGGTGTGCTTCTGCAACAGATCACTGGTGGATCCACATTGCCCAGCAGCTTCCATCCCAGAGGGTGGCACAACTCCTGCCGTGGTAGTGGTTGAAATATAATTCAGCAAGAAGGGCCACTAAGTCTCTTCATTCCTTAATACTTGCCAGTTTTAGTCCCTTCTGCCTATCTGTTACTCCCCTGCCACCTTGCAAAGCCCTGCTCACTTAGCCTCTTTCTACTCCTTAGTCTTTGTCACATGTTAAGGCCCAGCTCAAGTCCACCCTTTTTAAAAGACCATCTAGACCTTATCCTTGATTTTCCTCATACCACTCATGCTCACTTTGGATTAGATCATGATCAGACATTGTATTGGAATGTACTATTACTTAATGCATCTAAATGTGTCTTCCCACGAACATCCTCTAGTCTTTGAACACAAAGCTTATGCAGCATGGAGTGTATTTTTCCTTGTCACTCCCTGGGAACTCTACACGGTACCTAAATAACTCCTTTTACTCATTAGCTACTATAGGTGCCTCCCTTTGCTCACAAGTTCTCCTTCCAGCTTCTGAATTTTGAAATGTATACTGCCTTCTCCTGCATTACTTGATGGCTGAATTCATGGCTGCACGGCTTTGATGGCTGATTTGGGAGATGTCATTTCAAGTGAGTTTCAGTTTCCTCATTTATAAAATGAGGAGATTGTATGAGATACACTCTAAGGTTGGTTTTGCTCTATGAGATTGTGGTTTACTTCTCTCTTTTCCACACAAAGATATTGGAGTCTCTCAAATTTGCAAAACCAGCAATGGTTTGAAGATTAACCTGGGAGAAATTGAGATTAGTCCCATCTCCAGAACTCTTAGCAACTCTTTAGTTGGTTGTAATTAACAGCAGCATTCTGAATAAACTATCTCTGAGATACACAAGCTAAGTTTATAATTTTATCATAGCTATCCATCTTTACTTCTAATACACATTTTGAGAATTTATAGCATCAAATGATCAGGTTCTAGCTGTATAAAATGCAAGGCAGATTCTTATTCACTAAATATTACAGGACATATCTAGTCAATAGAAACTATTCTTAAGATACTACTAAAATGACAACATAATTTGCTAAGGATAAGGAAATTCTAATGTCTCAGATATATAAGGACCTAGTAAAAATATAAACCAAAATAATAACAAACACTTACTTCACAGAGTGAATGGGCAAATAGCATGAATACAGTGCCGTTAAGGTGTGATATTAGCTCTAAACCTCAAACTGTTTCCTTAAAAGTCACTTCTTTGGGTATTGTATATGTTTAGTTGTGCACCTTCTCTCACCGTGCCAATTTTGAGCAACTTATTAATGGGAATCCATGTGCTACATATATCTTCTGATAAATTAAAACAATAAAGGTTATAAAACATAATTACTCTCCTTTTAAAGGATTGTACAAGGACTGAAACATCCAAATTAATATAGTGTCATTCCTCTCTTAGAGGCTAGTTACATATTCTACTGATCCATTTTCTATCATTTAAATAATTTTAGGAGCTAATTTTGAAAGACTGTTGTTCAAGATATCCAGTTATATCTATTTCTGGCCAAACGTATTATTTACCTACAGTATGATCAAGTGTTTCACCAACATCATTTCCATGGTTGCTTACAGATCTAAAACTCAGTATCTCTCTGCTTGGCACCAAGTAATTCCTGAGCGTTGACTTCTTCTAAGATTTAAAAATAAATTAGGGTGGGGAGTAGATAAGGGGTTTGGAACACATGCTTTCTATAGTAAAGACGGATTTGAAGGAAAAGTATTCACATGGGTGAAGAAGTTCTTGTGTGTTTATTAAAAACAACAGTGAAATTCACTATGTATAAAAAATTACATTACAATACGATCCAAATTCCTACTTCAAATAGAACAAAATGGACTGGATGCACAGTAGGTATTTCAGTGCTTGTTCATTGAACAAATACATAAATGAAGAAAAAGATATGTAACCTTGGAATGATATATTTTGCCAGTATTGTCCTTTCCTTAAAAAAAAAAAGAGCTTTAGTTCTTGTGGGTAAAACATAGTAGTTACAAATTATTATTGACTATTGAGAATGTGCTGCACTCTAGCCAGGGTGGGTGTAAAAGAAACAACTCATTGGAGAGGCTTTCTTTGATCTGCACAAGTTTTATTATTATTACTATTAAAAGACAAATGGAATGGAATTTAATTGAAGACATAACCAACCAGATGTGCAGAAACAGATAAACGAAACCAATGTGAAAAGCTGTATTTATTAAAAAAAAAACAAACTCTACAACCATAAAATATAATCCAATTTTGAATTTTGAAAGACTGGAAGTCAGAAAATCAGAGAGGACTTTAAGTATATAAGGAAGAGTTTTTTTTTTTTTTTTTTTTTTTTTGAGATGGAGTCTCGCTCTGTTGCCCAGGCAGGAAGAGTTTATAATGTTTTGTCAGTAATACCAATAACTTAGAACACTTTTCTAATTTCAATCTACCTTCATCTAGTTTGCTTCTAGTACTTTGCATAACCTATGTATATATAGGTACACATATAAGCTATTAACTAGTCATTTTGAGCTGCATAAACACGTACGTGATTCAAAGTAAATAAAAATCCTACTGTCCTTCAAATGGAACTTTGGGCTTACAATATCAGAAATTACTTTCATTTTTCTGTTTCACTTTCTTGTGTAGGAAATATGGTTTACTTTGAGAAGCCAGAACTACTTGGTTTCTTTTGCTGGCCATTTTCTTCATGCAGAAACATTTTATGAGAGGCTAGCATATGACGATATTTAGGGAACAGAGAAAACATAATGTGGACTCTGGTTTAGTGAACAGCTCAAGGTGAGGGCAATCCAGCATTCATTGAGCACTTTTTAATATGTGCTGGGTGAAATGTTAGGCCTTCTACACATGCCTTCATATTTAAAACTCAAAACCACATTGCAAGAAAGGCAGACAATATCCTCATTTTGCAGATCAGAAAACTGAAGCTTAGAAAATTCTCATCTCACTGACTTTACATAGTTCTTTTAATGGAACATTGAAGTTTACATCCACGTCCCCCTGGCTCCATAGTACTTGTTCTTCTGTGACCAAGTAGAGTTACTATATTCCTCAAACGAGAAATGGAAACAATAACCTAGCCTGTCTTCTTACACTGTTGACTTTAAGAATTAGTGTATTCATGCACATTTAAATAATATATATTGTCCGGAGTATTTTCTAAAATTGAAGTCTTTCTTTCATATTTTTATATCATTAGACTAACAAGTATTAATAATAAATGTGAGCTTTCCAGTAATTCCCACGTGTGGTTCTGCAGCGTTCCCAGTGAGGAGTTGGGCTAGCAGCAAGGCCTAGTAGGCAGCTCCTGTGTCTAGCTTTAGCCCCCAAAGCAATAAGAGATATCTACAGAAAAGGTCAGGCTGGCGTACTGTAAGTACTCACGAAGAAATGCACAGCAACACTTCCCCCTTTTATTAGATATTCTAATTGCCTTCTATACTCCTGTTTAAGAAATTATTTTATTTCCCTTCATCATCTCTGAAAACCTCTATCCCATCAAAACCATTAAACAATCTACTCCCTTATTTAGGATGCCTGACGCTAAAATACCTCCAGCCCCACACAATCATTTTATTGGGCTTGTGCTGTTCTAAAATGCTTTGACCATTTTGAGGACTACTGTGCTATGTTTGTCATGGCATTAAACTCATTTAAGAAAATTCTGTTATATACAAGATATGGGTCCAAATCCACTGTGAAAGCAAGTGCTCGTACAGTAATATAATCTGTAAAGACTTGAGATTCACATCTCTTTGTAGAAAAAAAATGTGTCTGGGACAATTCTATTAGGACTTCTGTCTCAGAAGAGCCACATGTGCATTCTCATCATGGCTAAACTTCTACCATGCTACATGTGTATCTAAAGATTTACATGTGTTTTTAATTCAGAGAAACTGAACAAGATCAGCACCTATCAATGGGACATTATATAACACAGACAGGAATTATTTTGTAGACTGATAACTCAGAAGACTGAAGCAAAGATAAAACAGAAATAGAATAACGTCATATTTTATGGTCACTTATGCCCACATGCCCCAGGCTGCCCAGGCATCCTCTGTAGGTGCTCACATCCTCCTTAATGGAACAGATTTTATGGCTCTATCCCTTGGTTTTGGACTTAGAGAATCTCATGTATCTTTCAAGTTTCAATATTCAGTTTCTAGTACACGATCCATCCTAGTCCTTACTTTGTAAAAACAAATGCCAGAAAAAAATTAATTCTACAACAAGCAATAAAGAGAACAATGAGAATCAAAGAAAGATAGAAAATGGCAGTAATTGAATTATCTCTATGACATATTTAACTCATTTTTTTTCCCGTGTCTTGTGAAGGTTTCATTAAACAGGTCATCATACCTGTCCATGCTACCGATAGAACCTGTGTAGAGAGAGGTCACAGGAGCTCCTATTGTAGCAATATGAAGCTGAGACACAGAGGAGGGTGAGTCCAACCCTCACCAGGGCCCACACCTCTCAGTTAGTGGCAGAATCTGGACAGTGGCCCTTCCTTCTAGCCAGCCCATTTGCCTTCCCACGTGAAACCCTCATGGCCTTCCTAGATTTTAGCACATCAAAAGGTGAGGTCACCTGGCCTCTGTTTCCCAGTGTAAGGAAAAACTCAGCATCCCTCTGTGAGGAGTGAGATATCCCTGTGTCTCAAGGCCATCCATGCATCGGAGAAACACTGAATTCCTTGGAAAATGTAAATACTACATGTTGGGAGAGAAACGCACCTCTGACCAGGCAGCCAGGTGACCACTGCAACATTCTGGGAGGGCAGATTGGTCTCAGCACAGGTGGGTGCTGCTGTGGCCCTTCCTCCCTGAAAGCACATGGAGGAGGTCAGCCCATCCTGAGCACTTTGCCGCATCTGCTTGAGGTGGGCTCAGAGAGGCTGCCTGTCTGAGTGTTAAGCAGATAAGGTTGGGGGCAGATTAATGGGGGAACAGTAAGGGGGACAGATTATTGGGGAGCATTCTGTTCCTGTGGTGAGAGGAACTGATGGGAAGGGAGTGGAGAGTAAAGGAGGATATAGTTGACCTACTGGCCCCAGTTGACCAGAGCCAGACCAGGGCCGCCTAGAAATATTATGGATCTGCCAGGACAAAAGAGGTAGTGGAATCCATGATTGTTCTGAAACGAAACAAAGTTTCAACTATTTCCTAAAAAGAACAAAAGCTCCGCACCCACTTGCTCACTTTCAAGCACTTTCCAGCTTTGCCTAGACTTTCTTGCATCTGCAGCCAGCCCATTTGCTTATTCCCATGAAACCTTGGCAACCAATATACTCATTATTTGTTTATTTTGCACCAAGACCAAAACCAAATAACCTAAAAAGGTTTGTTTTGTTTTGTTGTAGTTGACTGGGATTTATACTTTTTCTCTCCATTCTTTCCCTCTTTATTCCACCCTCTGTGTCTTCCTTTCCCTTCTCCTCTCCAAACTTTATCTCCACCTTTCTTCCTATTTTCCTCTTCCTTGTTTTCTTCCTTTCCCTTGATTCTTGGATATCTCACAGTATGAGTGACCTGGAATAGACAATAGACAAAGTAACATCTTTCATGGCTCCTTTTATTTTTTTATTTCTCCATCTCATCTGCAAACTCTATGGCTATGAGCCCAAGTGAGTTTAAAGAGGGCTTCACCAGTTTAGACAATAAAAATAAAAAGCTATTTTTTCTGTAACCTATGTCCTCAGCAATCCAACTGTAACTTTGCTGACTTCCAACTGTTTTTAATTTTCTTTGCCAATTGTCATGAGTGTGTGTCTGAGAGTATGTGTATGTGTGTATGTACTTGAATAAGTGTGTGTACATATGTGTGTGCATGTGTATGTGTGTGCACACATGTGTAATGTGACTGTTGACATAACTAGGATGATTTATTTCCAGGGCATTCCTCTCTTCACCCCTGAGAAAAGTTAACCCATAATAGATACAGAAAACACTTGATTACTGATTTTTTTTTCTCATTAATCATTTTCCATCCTCTTCTTAAATTACTGTGTTAGAAGGGGTTTATTTTGTTGCCTTTGGAGCTGAGGAGTACCATTCAAATCTTTCGCAGGAAGAACAAACCCCAAGCCTTTGCCTTAAATAACTGGCTGCCAGGAAGGAAGGAAATTAATGCATTGTCCTTTGGATATCACTCCCTTAAATGGTTAAACGCCACCAGCTCTCTAGAGGTTTTTGGAATAAAATGAAATGATAGACCGGAATGTGCCTTAAAAGAAATGTACAAGTTCTTTCTTCAGTCTCAATCTTTGCATCTGTTAGGGACTGAAGGCACATTTGGGCAATGAATAAATTATCTTTCTGTTCACATCAGTGGCTCTTAACTATTTATTAGTTTTGCATCCTTATGAGACATTTATAAAATCAAAATATAATTAAAACTAACATTTATTTATAGATTACTATTTGCTAGGCACTGTTTTAATTACTTTCCACATATTAACTCATAGGACTCGTCACAGCAAATCTACTATTCCCATTTTACAGTTGAGAACACTGAACAAAGCACCTGGTAAGTCACCAGCCCAAAGTCACCCAGCTGGTAAAGTGTGGGGCTGTAATTTAAACTATACATTCACCTTCAAAACCTTGTCTCTTAACCACTCAATTACCATCACAGGTGTAAGCTACAGTGTTCCACATCAAATAAATACAACATGTTGACCCAATTTCAGAGGGATCACGGAATTCTTGAAATGCAACCTTGGATCCTTTGTTAATAATTCATATTTAGACTGAGCTAACTCTAAGTAATGCCTTAGTAAGTTTGCTTTTGCTTTTGTGGTAACAACAGAAAACATTCTGCTAATGCATTTTTAGTATCTAAAAAGATAGGAGAGGAAAAACAAAACAAAACAAAAACAAATAAAAAAACAAACACAGGTGAAGAACCATCTAGGCCAAACTTTGTACATATTATACTTTTGATGAAATTGAGGCTGGCACTATTCTGAAATAAAGACTTAGAGCTTCTTCGCCCAAAAGCAAAACTTATCTAAATAGAATATGAGTATGCATATGTGTGTGTGTACAACTTAAAGGGGAACCATGAGAACCATATTTCCAGCAAATGCCATCTACTTTCCTCTCAGGACAAGGTAGGATGTGAAGGGCAGGTGCTCCACAGTGAAAGGCAGGGTGAGGAAGACGTCAGTGTGGTTGTTTGCATCTGCTCCTTCCTGGGAAAGAAGCCATAAAAGAAAACACTGCTACCCTTTGAAAGTAGCGGATCTTGTCCTCTCTCCAGAAAGATGTCTGCCAGTCTGGGAAACTCAAAAAGGAAGTCTGACTTGTACCCTCCGTTCTCTTTTCTGTTCTGTGCGGTAGTCCTTTCATCCTGCCCTAAAGTGCTGTATTATTTCTCACTTTAATTAAACCTGTCCTCAAAGTCAGACCTTTCAAAAGAATGCAACCCGGCTGCTGCTCCTGTCTGCCCAAAACACCCTGGTGTGTCTTTAGCATTGACCTCTAGAAGACAAGGACTTGCCAATTAGCCTGGCACACTAAAGTCAGGTGGGTGGGGGAGCTGAAATGCCACACAGCTAGCCCTCTCCAAGCCCAACTTTTCTCTGCCCTTGGAGGAAAGAATGAAGATATGTTGCCAGGGTTTGGGAGACAGAATGAAAGAAGATCAAGTTTAGGTGTGACCTAGTATCATCGAGCAGGGACTTTGTTTACTGCTATTCAACCAGCACTTAACACAGAGTCTGGCTAATGGTAAGCGCTCAATAAATCTTCGTTGAATAATTCTACACATATTTTCCCAAGAGACTAGTGGCTTTTGTCTGTTAATGGTTTTGCTCCATTGGCTTTCTTTTCATTGAAGGCCAATCCCCTTTGCTTTGTTAGGGATGAAGGGGAATTGGAAGGGGTGAAAGATGGGTATTCTGTGCATTTAGATCTTCCTTAAAATTTGCATGCTTATTAAAAAAAAAGACTTAGAGCATTGATAAGTGTTAAAATGTGGAATGACTGAGTGAAATAATAAACATTATTTAAATCACACACACAGCTGTCCTCTCCTACTAACTTCTCTCTTCTGAATATCCTTTACCTATGATTATACTCATCATCTCTCATCAAACCTCAAACTTGTCTATTTTTTAAATAAAGTTTTATTTTGATATAATTTTAAACTTGCAAAAATGTTACAAGAATAGCACAAGGAATTTATATATGCTTTTAATCAAATTCATGATTCATTTACATTTTGACTTTTATATTCTCTCAGATCTGACCATTGTGAGCCTCTTCAAGGTCACTTTCATGTCATTTTGAAACATTTTCCAGGTGTTTTGAGTATTTCCTTACTCTCTGATGCAATACAATATTCAAGTTTTATCTTGTATTTTTCCTGCCCCAACCTTTGAATTAGAATTTTTCTCCTGTTAGATTTTTTTCTATTTAATGGAGAATGGAATTTAGAAATCCAAATCTAGTGCTAAGTGTGCTCATTACTACTGAAACGCCGTTGCTTCTAGACCCTGGCCTTTTCAGTGGTCATAGCTACAGCTATGTGTATGATGCACATACATGAAGGTGCACACACACATCTATTTCTGTATTTATTTGTATAATTATATTTCTACATACATTAAAACGTAAATTCATACTGATATCTAGAAATTCCAATCTATCATTACAAAGTGCATTTGTTTGCTCTTCCCATATTAACTCCTCTCTTCCATTACTTCAAGATATTTACTTTGTTTCTCAATTCTAGAACACAGAAAGTAGATGATAAATTTTTTAAATCTCACAGCAAAAAACCAACCTACAAACTAGACCTCGATACAGATGTTACAGATATTTTGCTGTGAGATCCTTAACTTATAATAAGCTCAGCAAGACATAACCCTATCGTAAATCGAGGAGTATACTGCTTTACCACCACTGTAATGTCAAAAAAAATCCTAAATAAAACCATTGTGAATTGGAGATTGTCTATATTTGTGTGTGTGTGTGTGTGTGTGTGTAGTTTTGTTTTTATATAACATTAACAGAGGAAAGCACAAACTTAAGTGTACAATTTGATGTTTTGATGAATACGTATACCAGTATAACATATACCCCTAACAAAATACAGAGCATCTCCATCACCTTAGAAATTTCCTTCATGCCCATTTCTGTTGAATCACTCACCAAGAGAAAACCACTTTTCTGATTTGTTTTAATCATAGATTAATTTTAAGAACTTCATAAAAGTTAAATTTATAATGCAAGACTCCTCTGTTTATAAGATTGTCTCTTTACTTTTTAAATGGTATCCTTTGAATTATAAATATTTTAAATTTAGATAAAGTATAATTTTATTTTTTTCTTTTGTTACATGTGCTTTTGATGTTATATCTAAGAAGGCTTACAAAATCAAAGGGAGAAATGATGCACTCCTATTTTTTTTTCTTTTAAGAGTTTTATCATTTTAGCTATTCCATTTAGCTCTATGATGCATTTTGAGTTACTTTTTGTATATGATGTGAGCTCCAACTTAAGATTTTGCATTTGGATATCCAGACTTCCAGCACCAGTTGTAAAAAGGAATATTCTTCTCCATTAAATTATCTTGGTATACTCATTGAAAATTAGTTGGCATTAATGTGATAATTTATTTTTGAAAGTTCAGTTCTGTCCTATTAATATAAATATCTGTCCTTATGCCAGTATCGTACTGTCTTGTTTGTTGTAGCTTTGTAGTATATTTTCAAACTGAAATGTTTTCTTTATTCAAGATTGTTACGACTATTCTGAGATCTTTGCATTTCCATATTAATTTTAGAATTAGTCTATCAATTTCTTTAAAAATGCAGCTGAGATATTGATAGGGATTTGGAAAAAATTTTCATATTAATAATTTAAGCCTTTCAAGTTCATGTAAACAGGATGTCCTTTGATTTATTTAGCTTTTCTTTATTTCAACAGTGTTTTGTAGTTTTCAATATACGTCTTTTGCCTCTTTTGTTAAATTTATTCCTAAGTATTTTCTTTCTTTTATTTTAAATAAAATTGTTTTCTTTTTATTTAGAGAGGTATTGCTACCATTCAAAGAACAATTGATTTTTATATATTGTTCCTTTATCTTTTAACCTTGCTAAACTGGTTTACTAGTTTTAGTAGTTCATTTATAAAAGTACTTAAGATTTTCTAAGAAAAAGATTATGTCATTTGAGAATAAAGATAATTTTGCTTCTTGCCTTCTACTCTGAATGCCTTCAATTTCTTTTTCTTGCTTAATTACCCTCAGCAAAACTTTCAATACAGTGTTAAATACAAGTAAGTAGGGTGGGCATCTTGGTCCTCCTGTTCCTGATCCGAAAAGAAATATTTAAGTCTTTTATCAGTAAACATGATGGTAGCTGTGAGATTTTCATTGATGGCCTTTATCAAATTTAGGAGGTTCCCTTATATTATTAGTTTGTTAAATACTTTTTACAAGAAAAGGTGTTAGATTTTGTCAGATGCTCTATTGTTTCCATTGAGACGACATGGTATATTACATTGACTTACATGTAATTGATTTATTTATAATTGTTGTCTCCTCCAGATGAATTCTTTTATCATTATAAATTGTATTTCTATTAACAATGTTTGTCCTAAACTCAATTTTGTCTGGTATTAATATAACCACTCAAGCTCTCTTTTGATTATTGTTTGCAAGGTATATATTTTTTCATTTTTTACTTTCAACTTGTGTCTCTGAATCTAAAATATATCTATTGTAGTCAATATATATTTAAGTCATACACATTTACCCATTCTGCCAATCACTGCTTTTTAATTGACGTGGTTAGTCCATTTGTGTAAAAATTACTAACAAGATAGGATGTATGTCTGTTAATTTCCTGTTTGTTTTCTATTTTTCTTATGTTACATTTGTTATCTCATAACTGCTTTTTGTGTTGGATAGATATATTATAGTGTACGAATTCCCCCTTTCTTTGTTCTATATATAGTTGCTGTGAATATTCATCTATATGTCATTTAATGGACACATGTTTCATTTGTTTTGGGTAAATACCTTAGAGTAGAATTTCTTGTTTATGGAATACATACATGTTGAACCTAACTAAAGCCACCAAAACTTTTGGCAAAGTTCTTGTACAACTCTGAATTCCAAACAGTAAAGTATAGGTCTTTGTTTTGCTGTATAACCTTGATGCCTTTTGATGCTGTCGATTATTTTTTTTTTTAAATCTTAGCCATTATAGTGAGATTACTGTAGTGTCTACTTGTAGTTTTATTTTCTGTTTTCCTAATAAGTAATAACACTAAGAATTTTTTAATGTCTTTATTAACCATGTATATATTTTGTTTCTGAAGTGTCTGCATCTTTCATCTTTTATGGGATTATTTTTCTTTTAATGTTTGAGTTGTAAGAGTTTCTAAATATAATATGAATCAGTATCTTTTGTTAATATATGACTTGGGTGAGCAGAGAGTGTAGAGAGGAAGGGTGGGTGACAGACACTTCAAAGACTTGATAGGGAACTGCAGTGCTTAAAGTTTTGAGTCAGAAAATGGGAAAGTAATAATACCATTGGCCCCTTATCTCTCATTTGTTTCTGGGACTTCAAATGCATCTATATTAAACTGTGTGCTATTGTCCCATAGGCCACTGAAACAGTATTAATTTTATTTTTTAATTTGCTGTCCTCTATTCTGAGATAATTTATATATATATATTACATATATATATATAACACACATATATATATATAAAATCAATGATCCTTTCTTATGCTGTCTTCAGTATAGTATCAAGTCCATCAGTGCAATTTTTGTTTCAAACACTTTATATCTATAATATTAACATAGCTCGTTTTTATCATTTTTATTTCTCTTCCGATATTTCCTACCTCTTAGTTTATCAATTCATCATCGGGTTCCTTTGTTTAAGGTAGCTGACAGCTTTCCACAGCAGCTAAATTTTCATATGCAATTCTGATTAAAACAATGGCTTAAAGGAGCTTTAGGGTGCTCCCCAATTTCACATCAAGCATTGTGAATTCATGGTAGAATATGTTGCCAGTCTACCATAATACACTTCCTGTTACATGACCAAAAATGAGCAAGAAAGAATGAAAGAGTGAAGGATGAAGGGGAAAAGAGGAAGGAAGGAAAGAAAGAAGGGAGGCAGGGAGAAAGGAGGGAGGAAAGAAGGAAGGAAGGGAAGGAAGGGAAGGAAGGGAGGGAAGGGAGGGAAGGGAGGGAAGCATATGATACCATCTAAAAAAGTAAAAGTATACTAGAGAGATAACTCATATACCTCTTAAGCACCAAAAACTAAGTTTCTTTATAACTTGGTTCCTGACTTCAATTATGCCTCTGCTCAAATGAAATATCTAAAATAGAAAACTCAGAGCATTATGGTCCTTTCACTCTTTATTTTTACCAACACTAGATAAATTATCCAGTGATTAGTTGTTTATATTGCTTGTCACTATCTACTTGAATGTAAGCTTTATTAATACAACAACATTTTTTAAAAACTCTCTTTTTACTTTTAATGAACCCCAATATCAGAGACATTTCAGTATATTTCAATGTGACTTTTTGTAAATTAAACTCACACTATTTTTGAATTTATACCCTGTACTGAAGTCTCATTTAACTACCTGCCTTCACCGTTTTTTTTTTTTTTAACCTCCTGTATCTATGGCAATTTCTTACTTATCCTTTGAATTCCTCCTTAACTTTTCCTCAGTTAAGTATCTATAGAACTTTGTTTGATGTTCCTCTTTGGCATATGCCATTTTTTGACTACTTTTATGTATTTTTCTATTCGCCATTATGCTCTAGGGAGGATGTCTTGCTGATCTTTATGTGTCTATAGCATCTGGAAAAATTTAGTTCTCATAGTAGGGGCTTTATAAACTTAATCCAAATCTTGTTCTGAATGAATTGCAGTTTTTTTAGATTATAGGTGGGATTAATCAGCATCATACAAGATGTCTATGTGGAACTAGTGGATGAAAAAATATAATCACTGGATTGATGGAGGATGAAAATGAAGGCCCTCCTGCTAGCCAATAGGAACCTCATAACTCAAGGTACAGAAAGGGCATGACATTTTCAAGGAAGGTAAAAAGGTTGCAATGACCTAAAAAAAGTGCAGAGGTCATGTTTTGTTGCTAGAGTTTCTCGGGAGCATAGATTACTGAAACAAAAACAAAAATAACAGCAAATCTCCCTCATAGATTCTGCGTTCACACTCTTGGGTTTAGGACCTGTCCTTTTTTGCGGTGTGAGCCCTCTTTGGATTGGAAACATCAGTTTCTCTTGGTAAAGTGATAAAGACTCTGGAATTCAGTTCTACCAAACCAGACCTTGCAAAAAATGAATAGAGAAAAAGAGCCTGGCAGCATATAATTGAAAGGGAGGGAGGTGAATCAGACATTGTATGTCCTAAGGAATCACACATAGTGTAAGCAGTTCACTGATCTGTATCAACACATTAATGATTTATGTAGCTTTTAATTTACAACACAGACATATCTAAAATAATCAGGTAGAAGTAGGCATTAAAAATTCACTGCATGGGTCATAAAATGATTAGTTATTCAAGTGACTTCAGATTTGTATTTCATTAAGGAATAATTTTAATTTACTTTTAAACAGTTTATATACAGAGATTTAAGAACTCTTGCAAGACGATTATGCATACTCCAGCTTTTATGTATCCAATATATTTGAGACACTTGCATCTCCTTTTTTTCTCCTTGCAGGCAGTATTAATTTGTTTCAGAGCACACATCCAAAAAATATGACCCATAATTTAGTGAAAACAACTTTAATTTACAGAAAATGCTTGACATTTATTTCATTATTATTTCTATTATGTACTATTTATGTGGATTTGGGGCTGGAAGGGGGTCTCTTTCTGCTCTAACTGTGAAATTAAATTATCTAAACATCCCTAAGTCTTCTGGTCATTCAAGGTAAATACTCAACCTCTTACGTCACAATTATCAACACTGTATTATATAAGATTATTATTAAGAGACCTCTGAAATCATTCGCTCCAACTTGCTCATTTATAGATTAAGGTTAAGTGGCTTGTTTAAACACTCACACATAAATGGAACTCACGTATCCCACTTCCTAGCCTAATATACGTTTCCTCTTTTCTTTAGGTTCATTAGCCCCATCTTAGCTGTTGAAATTGTTTCTACTGTTTAAATAGCCAACTTACCGGTTCACTGTGACTGTTTATTTTCTGCCTCCTTTCTGATCAAATTCTGCTGCAATCTGTAAAAACATAACCAGGCTAGGGGCAGTTTAACTTGAAATTAATCTTATCTAGGCTATTAAGCACCTAGTTCCTCCAGTTTCTGCAATTCTATCACAATAAACATTTTGAGATGCCACCCTCAACTCCAAAAACTAACACAATTCTATAAAAAAGCTTAGCCATTATCAAACTTATCTGGAAGGCAATGTAGCTCACCATGTCAGTGGCATCTCTGTCCTCAACCTTTTTTTTTTTTTAAATCTTTTTTTTTAAAGCCAGTTCTTTATTCACTTCCATGCTCTATCCTAGATCTCCTTAGCTCTTGCCTTCAATGGATGGCTGTCATGTGGAACTTTATTGAGGGCCTTCTAAAGCTCACGATAAATCAGGCTGCATGCATTGACGCTGTCAACCTTGTCTATAACCTTCTCAAAGTCAAAGAAGTTTGGCAGATTCTTGCTCTTGCCTAGATGAGGTTTTTCTCCGTCTCTCTGTAGATAAGCCTTGTACCTTACACACTGAACAAAGTTTCTATTTTTGACCCGTTATAAATGCCAAGTTAAATGATCCAGTGAACATTTACTTAAAATATGTAACTTGTGATACATAAGTTATCCATGCCAGGCTAATGTTCTCTTTCTTTGTCTGTCAACTCTCATATTACTTCTAAAATCTCCTGCTTCAGACCCCTATTTTGTCCTTAAAAATTAAGGATAGCAAATGACAATTTAAACATTGAGTTATACATTAGCACGTTCCACGATGTGCCAAATATCCTAAAACCAGACTTGAAAGTCTCACAGCAGTTATTGCTATCTCTCCACTTTTGCCATCTGGAGCTCATCATGCCGACGTCAGTGATCATTCTGTGAAGAGTTCTGGGACTCTATTCTAGTGAAAAAGATGCTAAAACTAACTTTTGCATAAGCTTTTAGAAATGATCTTTTATCTCAAGTCTGGCCCTGTTTCTCACTTTTCTATCTTCTAGAGGTTTCCCTCTGTAGGCCTAAACTCAGCCTAATTTCTAGGACCTTCTGCAATCTGTATGTTATGTCCTACCTGATCCCAAACAAGATCCCTTACTCTTGTCTAAATAACCACTTTCTCCAACCAAACTTCGTACTTCATTATTTTGACTCCTTTGATTAAGTTGTTCTCTCTCTGTAAGTCCCTTGGCACAATTTTCTTTCCATGAAATTCCTACTCATTCTTTAGGACCCACCTAAAGTCTCTAGCCGTGCCCTTAGCTGTCCTTGACATGCCTGCCTGTGCTCATTCCAGAGATTCTGTGCTCTTATTGTCTCATTACACCCAAAGTTCCAGGATGAGAAAGACTGTGTCTCACCATCCAGGTGTCTCTAGAACACTGTCCCAAGTGCCTTGCACTTTACAGGCGCTCAGAAAGTATTTTTAGAATAGAATAGCATTGAATTGACTCTGTTCCCATATTCACTTGGCTGATATATGTGCTACTTTATGTCTTCCACTGAATTGTGTGTATGCACACACATGTATATGTGCAAAAGCACATGTTTATATCCTGTGTCCACTTCTAATTTATACTCTCATCCAGGTCAGCTGCCAGGCCTTAAACTATTTTATATTAACTTCTGTGACTGGCTCAGTATGCTGCTGCACGTAGTGATGTTTAATAAATACCACTTGATTGGTGTATCAAGGGGTGATATTCAAAATATTTAACAATTATAAGGGCCGCTGAACCACTCAGAATGGATGTTGGCCATAAACATTCAATAAAGTTGCACATAGGCATACTGGCTCAGTATCAGCTCTGGCTGTGTCCTATAAATAAAAAGAGAGCCTATGTATAGATTAATGTAGGTCCAAGATGTACATAGTCAAAATAAATTTAGACCAGTAAATACTTTTAATATGCTGGAAAATGTGATTGATTACACAAGTCTACAGTTAATATTATTTTGTCTTTGTAGTCTAGGAATAGACTAAACTCTTCCTGTTTCTATAATACAAATTTTCTTTCTATTCTTTATAATAAGGAAATTGAACATGGAAGGAAAACACTAAATTTAAGGCAACATCAGAGAGGTAATTTGGCCATTCTCTGAGCTGTTAGAATTACCCAACTAGCTTCCACGTAGCCTCTGATCCTGGAATGCACTAGGAATATGTTAATACTATGAATATTCAGTTTCCATTAAGGAAATTTGCTCAATTTTCCTAAAATCTCTTAGTGTTGAAATCCCCTCATAATGGGAAACCAGGGAGGCCTTGTTGGTTTTTGTCCTAAGCTATAATAGAGATTTGTAATCCTACCCCATGCAGTTCATTGTAAATGAGCTAAATCTGTGTGGAGAAACTGAAAAACAACTCTGAGAGACCAAATACCGATGCAAACGCCAGAGTAAAAATGAAATTTTTTATAGAGGTGGAAGCAAGAAAGAGATGGGTTCAGAGATGAGGAAGCTGACAGGAAAGACCCAGGCAAAGTGGCCAGGTCATATCCCTGGAGCATCTCTTATTCTATTCATATTTGTCTGTGAGGCCTCTAGGGGTGATCCGTATCCACGGAAGTCACGCGCCTTCAGTTACTTGAATCCCAAAATATAAATGCATTCATCCCTTCTTATGTATTTCCTTCAATAAATATTCTTCAGTTCTTACCAAGATCCAGGCCCTGTACTAAGCAATGGGAGCTCTGAGAGAGCAAGTCAGACAAGCTTCTGACCTCAAGGACTTTAGTAATATGGGGAAGGTTGGGGGAGAGAACAATAAAGGATTATAATCAGTGCTAAATAAACAAATAGAGCGAAGGCATGGAAAAGTTACTGTTCTTAGAGAACCATATCAGCTACGGTTATCTGAAGAGTCACCTTAAAGCACAGAGAAAGGGAACGTTGAAAGCACATGGAGGTGGGGTATCCCAGGAAGAGACCACAGCAAGTATTAAGAGCTTCAAACTGGGGATGAGCTAGCTGGTCATGTTAATCAGATATATGTCCAAATATTACCAATGGTTGCTATATGAAGAAAGGACTGATATGTTCAAGAATAGATGTAAGGTGACTAGTTAGAAAACTGGTTTGATAGCCTGGTGGGAGACCATGAGAGCTTCAGTCTGGGTTTGGAGATGGGTAGGGAGTGAGGTTTCAGGGAAGTGGGCAGATTCAGAATATGTTTGAAGTGCAGAGTCAAGAGTACTTGCCCATCTATTGGAATTGGCAAAGGTGAGGGTTGTTATTTTTAAGTTACTTGTTTCACAAAATCTACTGAATGAATAGTTCAATCTACTTACCTTCTCATGTTTAAATAACAATGAATGTCTACTACATTTTCATCTCTACATTTTAAAAAAGTCATTGAGGCCCTTGAGATACTTAGAAATCATTTGAGGGACCACAGTATGGAAAGTTAAACTTCTATGAAAACTTAGGGATTCTTCATTCTGATTGCATATTAAAATCACTCGGAAACTTTTTAAAAAAATGTTTGTTCCAGGGAGCCAGGCAAGGCCAATTCAGTCAGGATCTGGGTGACCCCAATAGTGTGGAGCCATGAATGACAGCTACTAATTTAGAGGGACTGGGTTACCAACCAGCCAACTGAGAAGTACTTAATATCTATTTACATCTTATACTGTAGTAGATATACAATGGGCAATCTGCCTCATAGGAAAGGTCCTGTTCTACTTGTTGAGACAAAAACTACCAAATTATTTACTTACAGTAGAAGGCAGGGCTGATATGCATCACTTACATTAGTACTTACATATATTTTCTCTCGACAAAGACAATATCAAGAAATTGCTCTGAAAATTTATATGGAATTTCCAAAAATGCTGTTTATGTGCCAGATATTTGGAGAAATATACTCTGGATAAAAATTGTATCACATTTACTAGAATATTCTCTATGCTAACCAATTATTATTCAGTAGGAGGGATTTATTCTTTGAGAAACACCCAGGTCATTTTAGAGGCAAATCTGGAAAACTTGGGTAAAACTAATTTTGGGGAAGAATGACTTTGATGTAATAAGATAGCTGTTTCTTTTGTGGATCATAACACAGTTTCAAGTTCATTTTCATAGAGATACTGAATACATTTTGTAGAGGGCCACATCTTTGGAATGAAACACAAGTCTTTCCCATGTGATTATTTTGAAGGACAACACTCATCTAAATACAAGTTTGATCTACATCTTTAAAAATAATCAATGGCAATACTGTATATTTATATCTTGTACTGGTCAGTATTGAATATCACTATGGTTTCAGTGCAGAAGCACTGAAATGAGAATTATGTCCTGAAACCACAGTGATATTCAAATTAATAACAATACTAAATGTATTGTTCTCCAACCAGGTTTTTGTTGGTCTTGTTGAAAAGTTGAAAATCAACAAGAATTTGTTTAATAGGTAATCTAATAATATTAATAATCCTGGATCATTATCATTTCCAATCATCTCCCTTATGAGGAGCAGACCCTGAACCAGGTGCCTTCTGAGAAGCCCCATCTAGTGCTGGGAATCTGTGAATGATCTTTTTCTAGTCTACATGAACGATGTCACGGTGTGACCTTTCTTATTTCCTTGGTTCTTGGTGCATAGATCCTTTATCTGGTTATTGATTTCATAATCAGTCAATAAAAATGCTGATGAGCATTTTATTTTCCATTTTCTTCCAATTTCTTTGGCCTTTAATAATACTTAGGAAATATTACTTCTCACTTTCAGGCCAATAATTTGTACCAGTATTATCACTATTAATGGTAATTAGCCATTATTAGTGATGATGATATAGATTGTAGTTTACTCAGTGCTTCACGTTTATAATGGATAGAGTTTCCTATCTCTCAAATGTGTTTAGGAAAGTGCATACATTCCCAAGTATAGAAATAATGGGGAAAGAAAGAGGCATATGCTCTTTTTCTCTCAACCAGAGATGCACTGATGGTGTATGTGCGTGTGTGTGTGTATCTGCCCACACATGCACATATGTACCCCCAAATACCTTGTGGACTAGATACTTTTCATGATCCTTATTTTACGTAATAGAAAACTTAAGTCCAGAGAGGTTAGGCAACTTAGCTATGGTCACACAGCTAATGAGTGTCAGAGACAGGATCCAAAAGAAGTTTAATAGCTTCTTGCAATATTTTTACAATATAGTTTATTTTGCCTATTATTGTTGCTATTGGAATTATAGTAATAAACACTTGTAGACCAGGAAGAAGCCTTTATACGATACAATTTGTCCATGTAGGTTGAATTGATACAAGGGAGGTGATTAATGGGAGTAAGAGTGGGGGTGTTTATATGGATGAGGGAGCTCAGGGAGACACGTTTGAACTACTAATTGGAAGAACCCAGGGGATCCAAGTGAAGTAAGGAATATGGGAGAAGGAAAAAGTAACTATCTCTATTGACATGCAGCATGTACACTGTTGCCAAATTGTAGACCAAAGGGTTGGAAAATCCTGAATTTGGTAGGGACTTCTGCAGTCATGAAAATGGTAAGAAATGGTAAGATAAAGAGATACTAAGGATTATATCAGCAGGTGTCGGTGCCACCACTGGTAGATACAAGTCTGGATATAGATGTAAAGGCTGTAATAGATAGCAAGAGGATATATGAATTTATAATTTTAGCCCTAGGAAGGAACTTAGAATTCTGTTGGTCTAGTCTACTTCGTCCATTTTCCAGATGAATGTACAGGCATAGTCATCTGTCCACAGTCACGCACACAAGAAGCTAGTTGTCATGTCAGGCTGTTTAATGTTCTTCCCGCCTCCCCAGTCTTCTGCTTTGCCTTAGTGGAAATTCACCCTGAGATGCCCCCCTGCTCCTGTCTTACTGTAGCTCTACAGCAACTGCCAACTCTGAAACAAATTTTTTTTTCCTCAGGCTCAGCAAATAGAAATGTGGTGGCACACCTTCCCAGTGAACAGAGGAACGCAGATGCTGTTCAAGGAGGCATCTGCGAGTCCTTTCACTCGTTGGCACCTGGGCATCCACAGTGTGCACGTATATGCAAGCAGAGTCTCACTTTCCATTTGCAAACTCACAGCTCAGTTCTAATAATAGCCTATGGTGAGACCTGTCCCAGAGGCTGTGATTCTTCCATGCGGTGCAACAGCCACTTCTGAAACCGTCCCTCTGTTCTGCTTTCCTTTAAGGGAAAGCTCTTGGGAAAATCCCGCTTAGAGGCATATTCAAGAACAGCAAGCGGCAGTGGTGTCTTCATCTCAGAACCGACCTAACCTCAGTCTAAGCTAAAAAAAAAAAAAAAAAAAAAAAAAAAAAAGACAGGGTATGAGCAGCGAGAAATGGTTCAGCTGAAGTTCTGGTTAGAGTGCCATGAACTTTCCACATAAAGGAATTAAAGTAATTCTGCTTTTGGATAGCCATACAGGATTACATCTTCTAACATTTGTTAAATATTTTGAAAAGTGACTGGACTGATAATAGTAGATGTGGACATAAGTTTTGCCAGTTTTCTCATGTAAACTCATAGAAATAGCACAGGCTTCAGGGAGTAATATGATATGTTGACAAAGCACTGGACTAAAAGTTCAAAGGACTTAACTGGGCACTGTGGTTCACGTCTGTATTGCCAGCACTTTGGGAGGCAGAAGTGGGAGGACTGCTTGATCCCAGGAGTTCGAGACCAGCCTGGGCAACATACAGAGACACAATCTTTACAAAAATGTTAAAAAAAATTAGCCTGGGAGGATTGCTTGAAGCTTGGGAATTTGAGACCACAGTGAGCCCTGATGTGCCACTGCACTCCAGCCTGTGTAACAGAGAAGGATCCCATCTCAAAAAATAAGAGCTCAAAAGACTTTTTCTTTGGAACCCTCACCATCTTTCATCCTTACACTGCTAGTTTGCTCTGTTACCTTGTCAGTTATCTCTCTGGTCTGTTATCTCATTGATAAAATAGGGATCATAACTGATAGAATTTGCTATCTTTGATTATGCACATGCTGTCATTGGTTTAAAGCATCTTATTTAAAAACAGTAGGTGTAATAACATTTCTATGTTCTATGAATGAGAAAACTAAACCAGAGAAATTAGATGCCTTACCTAATGTCATGAAAGTAGTTAATGGTAGCAACAGAATTAGGGCCCGGGACTTCTAATACTTGGTTCAGTGCATTTTTAAATACACCAGTGATCACAGTTCACACAGAAGCCTGCCACTGAACAGTTGTGTTGTACCACAGCTGGGGCCCTACTTCACGGGCTGCCAATAGCATTGAGTGAGCAAGTGGGCATGAAGTTGTCCAATGGAGGGATTAATGGTACCCGGGTTGAAATTAGCTCTAAAATCCTGATTGGAAGTCAATCTCCCTTACACTGAATTTGGCTTAGGAAATAGGGAAAAGAAAAGCTGTTTAGAGAAGTGTCTATAACCTCAAGTTTTGTGGTCAAGCTGTGTGTGTTTAATTCTGGAGTGTGACATTTAGTAGCACGTGACCTTGAGACTATCATCTAGCTTTTATAGCTCTTCCTTCCTGAAGTGGCGTTAATAAGAACACCTACCTTCTGAGGTAGTGATATTTTAAAATGGCAGTGCTTGTAAAAGGCTTAGTATGTTCACGGTTAAGTGCTCAATGAACGCTTTCCCCCTCATTCTTTCATTCTCCACTGCCCTTACCAGGGAGCTGGGACACTATCAGAAGTGACGCTGCTCGTGTCACCACAACAGGAAATGCCTGAGCAATGTTAGATTTAAAGATAGGCCTCTGCTCTTTTCAAAGCATTGGTTGGTATTCCAGAATTAAAATTGTCCAAATGCCTATGAGATGGTAGGCTCTGCACCACAAGATGATTCTAAAAATGGACTTGTCACGTGTAATATTGTGTGCTCAATCTGTATCCATCTAGAACTTATAATTTCTGCTCTATACCCAAAGAAGGTATGTCTTGTAGCCATCTTTATTAACAGATAAAATCCATTAAAATGAATGTGTGTATACATATATAAATATATGATATGTATATATAAGTATGTATATGTGTGAGTATGTATATATGTATAAACATGTGCATCTATATACATATACACACAAACCACACACATACACACATATATAGTGTATGGTAGTTTCATTAAAATTAATCCTCTCAAATCTCAAGGTAAATGGAGATTTTCCTTTCTCTTAAATACATTACACATTGAGGTGTAGGCTTCTTTTCCTTTGAAATTTTACCACTCTGACTAGGAAACTTTTAGGCGAATTTTTAGTTCTTGGAACCCAGCCTGGGTGCAGGCTCCCAGGGAGCCCATCTGCACATCCTCATCAAAGAGGACTTTGTAAATGACTAACCCCTTTGAATGGCCTGTAAGAAATACAGTCTACTTGAGCCCTGCCCTGCCTCACTTCTCTTGATTCCTGCTCCTTAATTAGGACACCTAACATTCCAAAGAGAAGATCCCAAACTCTTTTTGACATGGGAAAATTACCTACAAGTTTGACAGTACTACTAGTTGCACATGTTACATAATAACGGACTATACCAGCATTAGAACATCAAGAAGTCCATATTACCTCTACCTCTGATTTCAGGTAAAATAAAAATGAGCAAAAAAATCACCTAATCTTAAGAAAATAAAACTTGAGGGTCAGTTACCTTCAACTTTTCATTTACAAATTAAAAAAAAATGAGAGAGATTGAAATAAATTTATCCAAAATTAGAATTTCACTCATTAGTTTTAATTTTTACTAGTTCATTTTTGTATGTATTTCCCCACAAGAAAAAAAAAATTTGCTTTCATGAAGAGAGAGAGGAAAAAAGACAGAAGTAAAGCCACAGAATTTATCTTTATGAAAGCAAATTCTGTAGATATTTTGCCAAAAAGGACACATAGTGAAAATGGATTAGTTCATTTGAGTGGTTTGTGGAAAATATATATTTCCCGAAGCAGGTGGTGCTATCAAAGTGAATAGGGAGAAAAATGTCGTGTATGAAAAATATTTTTTTCAAAATGCTATTTTTCAAGTCAAAAGGGAAATGACACAAAATCCTACCACTGACTCTGACAGCATATTCTAATGGGTTCTGGCTATATTTTAGAGAAACATGCACCCACATACTAATAGAAACAAACATTTTCAAAAAGGGTATGTATAGAAAACCCTGGAGGTTTTACATTTGTTAGATGGGAGAAAAAAAGAAAGACAAACAGCCTGCCAGATAATGAGATGAGTGGGCAAGTAAGTCATTGGAAACTCACAAAATGCACTTTTTTGAGACATTTCTAGTACTGTTGATCTAAGCAGAGGAACATGGATGGAATAAGAAACCAATCATTGCCTCATGGACCTTTATTTCAATTCTAGAATTCAGCATGGTAAGAAAAGTAGCTCCCTGTATCAATGTTTAAACTGATTTGTTTTTAGATTATTTCTATCCTACTGTATTTCTTATTTTCCAAAGTTTTTTTTTTTTAATGTTTATAGTAGTAAAATTCAATTCAATAGGCATTTACTAAGCTCTGGTCATAGAATATGGTTTGAATCATAGTGGATAAAAGAGAAGTGACGGGGAAATGGGCTAATTTGTTAGGAAAATTAGCCTATTCCATTAAGTACTAAACTATATGGTGATCTGTAAGTGTCAGTCCCTGCCTTCCTAGAGACCATGTAATTCATCATCCACACTGGAATACTTTTTACATCTTGCTATTGAAATGTAATATACATACTGAAAAGTGCATATATCATAATTATACGACCTCATGCCTTTTACTCTTCTGTATTCATGGACTTATTGTTCTATCTTTTGAATGGACTAACCCATCTTTGGGTGGGGTGTTCTATCCAGCAACCACATTAAGGACACTGTTGTCCTGCTTTAATTTATAAAGCTTCTGTTCATAACAGACACCAGAACAGGGGCACTTAGAGGGAAAGGACTAGAATCCATGCCCAGATGTACCCTGATTTAAAGTTCTGCTCTGTCCTGGAGTATCACACAGCCTTTGCTTGTGGGCCCACACTTGCTTAGGAGGCTACTCCTCTTAGCATGTTGAAAGTTACTTCAAATTTCAGCTCTTGCATGAAGCTCCTCCTGATGCTGGTGCCACTTGGACATCTTTCTACAGTTCTTTTGATTTTTTCCATACAAAAATTAAAAGTACTTAACCGCCTATGTTTGTTGTCGCTATTGCTTTATAATTCCATAATGTAGTTCCTAGCACACAATAAATACTCCCTGATTGAAATCTGTGCTTGAACTTGCCTTTGGGCTCCTCTGCAATCTTGGTAGGGCACAGAGGTTAAGTGGAAACTTCTTCAGTCTTGCTGGTAAGTTTACACAAGGACTTTCTTTATTCCTCATATGAGTAAAGCATTGAGGTCTACTTAGTGTCTCAAGCTAGATGACCCAGAAACTTCACAAATATGTTCTCACATCTCATGCCCTGTATACATTGAGTCACAATCTTATTAATTATGTATCTTAAACCTATATTAAAGATGTTTCTTCACCATCATTCCCAATACTTTCTCTTGGTTCAGTCCATAAGGTTTTTTTCTGAAGCATTAAAGATGTTACCTATGCCAGGTGCTCCCATACTTTAATCTGTTCTCCTTGCCATCATGTAGTCAGGGATGCCTTGTTAGAATGACAGTGAGATGGATCCATGGCCTTGCTTGAAACTTGTAATGGTGCTTCTTTGGTAACAATTCCATGGTGTGAATCTCAAGGTTGTTCATGAATACCTTACTCAGAATAAACATGTGTATGCCAAAATGCTTAGCAGATCACAATGAGAAAAGAGAGCTAGCTAAACTTACTGGTTAACATCTTTTTTGAGGGAGACAAAATTTCAGATTAAATAGCTTTCTCTCCTGGTTTTTATTTAGCAAGCAGAAACAGACTCAATTTATGGCAATAAAGACACTAATTAAGCAGAGTATAGGAAAATGTCAATGAGAATTGACAGCTGTGACTTCACACTTAAAATATTAAGTAAAAGTTGTCTGCATTCCTTTTTCCTTCTCCATCCTATCTTCTGCCTTGCTTCTTCAGCATTTGATTAAACACACTAGAACAAAAACATCAATTCACTCTAGTTAGAGAGCAAGACATTGTGAATTAATGAAGTCAGACTTGTGGGCAGTTTGATTCAATTCCATTACTTTCAAGTACTTATGATAACTGGACCTTAATCTTTCTGACATAGAAATCATTAGTATTATTTAGCGCATATGATATTCTTCAGCTTAAAATTATTTATAGCTAGCATATATATGTATATACATACACACACATATCAACACATATATATACCTATATAAATATGTTTGAGTGTATAGCAGATCTATATAAGTAACTAATTACATTTGAGTTTGTGACAGTCTGAAATTTCAGCATTTATTAACAATCAACATTTCTAAAAATTGGTCTCTTGTTCTTTTAAGCATACCTGCTATAACTATGTCACATTTCTCAATCTCTCTATAAAAAGGGATTTTAAAAACTTTTTATAAAATGTTAGTCCCACCTCTTCTCAATTCAGTAGAATATAAATTAAAAGGTTTGACTACAAGAAGTATCAAGTTAAAATAATGATTATATTTATTGCAAGAGCCCTCTAAATGTTAGTTGAATTGCTTTCTAAGCTCAAAGATAAGAGTTTTGAAAGCTGCATATTACTGGATGAAAATCTTGAGAGCAACAATGATACAAGCTTCATTACCTGGCGTCATGCTTATAACAGCGAGGGTCTCGGATTTAAATGGTGTTTATTGAAAGCTAAACAGATTGTGAGCATTTAATTGAATATATCAATTTTCAGGAGACCAGAATTGTTGTGTTTGCTTAGAAGCTTGTTCTAGAGACTTTTTTCCCCTCAACACTAGAAAGTATGTAATAATTTTTTGTCTGAAAAAAGCTTCAGGTATAGCTGTAATTTGCTTTTGCAATCATATCAGTTATTCTGGCAAAATGCAACCCCAAATCTCACATGACAGTTTACAAATTAAAACCTGTAGAAATAATTATAAAAGGAGATATGTACAGGAGTGTTACGTGAAAACGTGAAGCTTCAGCAGTCAGCTCAGCTGAGCGATAACTGGACTTGAGGCACAAACTAATTGTCCTTATCTACTTCTCATAGAGAAAGCTTATGCAGGTGGCCTCTGCAATGGGAGGGAGAAAGAATGTGCACGACATTTTGATCACTTAAAAGGTTCATATAACAAGAGAGAACCAGAACCAGGAAATATATAAGAGAAAAAGTGGGGACAGTTTTAACAATTTGGTATTAAGTAAACTGTTGTGGATCTTCTTAATCTTTTATATAGTTCTACTCTCACGTGCTTGTTTTGGATTCGACCGACTTATTCAACAAAGGCTTTTAAGGCACCTACCCTGTTTGAGGCATTGCACCGTAATCAGTAACTTGGTCTTCAAACTGGAATTCTAAGTTCCTGGAAGCAGGCTGCATATCTTCTTCTAACGTTTTTGCTTCTCTCTTATTTCCACACCATAGCATCCAGCATGGACATAGGTACTTGCTGTACACTCAATAATTACTTTTAAATAATTTAAAGGGTAAGAAGATTTTTTTTTTTTTAAATTCTAGAGGTTTTCTAAGATGCCAACTCTTAACAGCTTTTTTTTTTTTTTTCTTTTCAGCAGCTCATTCCTGCAAATTCAGATCCAACTCTTAGGTATCCCAGTGAGAGCTTTCATCCCAAGGGCCTGGCCCCAAAGTAGAATAACTGTCAGCAGCAACATTAATTGCCCCCCTTCTTGGCAGTGGTAGTGTGAAAATTGGTGTGGAGAAAGAGACTGAAATCTCTGTTGATCCCAAGAGGTAGCCACTGGGGACCTGATGCAGCCCATTAGGGGGACAGCTGTGTGGAGGCAAGTTTCATATCTGTCTGAACAACTCCTACACTCTAGGTAAATAAATACTTTAAATCCCTAGACTCAAGAAACTGCTTCAGAATTTTCTTCTAATCCTTTGGAGGCTGATTTTGCCTGGACTGAGGCATTTTCTTAATTGGGAGTAATTTACCTTCCAATGCTCAGAAGCCTGCATCCTAGTGAGTGTAGCCATTCAAAGATCTGGAAGAGAACCGCTCATTCCCACCCTCATCCCTTCACACAGACACTCCTTCCTAGAAATGTGTACCTCCGCTTCAAAAGAAGGTAAACAACACCCATTATTTAAGGATTAAGGCACCAAGCCCTTCTCAACTACTTACATTCACTGATGACTTCCTCCTCCCCAGATCCTTCAGCCTGACCACCCACTGACGGCTTCTCTTATATCCTGGGCAGCTTCTGCTGCATTTGCAATGTCATCTTTCTCTGTCTCTCCACCTGTGCTATAATCATCCAAGTTCAGAATTCATGTATCTAGCCATTGTCTAATGCAATGTAAAATGTACACAGGGGCATAGAGTGCCTGATTAGATCGAGTCAGTCTGCTTAGAGCAAGAATGGGATATAGGAACTCTTGATCAGAATGACTCCTGCCCTCTTTAGCTACCTGTTTGAATATTTTTATTTAATGGCTCTTCCCTTGTGCAGTCATTGCTGGCATTTCTTACTAGAGTGAGCTCCCTGAAGGCAGAGGCTTTGGCAACTGCCTGATGACAGAAGACTCAGAAGAAAAGACTTAGTTGGGAAGGCGCTTCATGCTGAAGTATTTGTTTTTTTTGTTTGTTTTTGTTTTTTTTTTTTTTGTTTTTTTTTTTTTTTTGAGACGGAGTCTCGCTCTGTAGCCCAGGCTGGAGTGCAGCGGCCGGATCTCAGCTCACTGCAAGCTCCGCTTCCCGGGTTCACGCCATTCTCCGGCCTCAGCCTCCCGAGTAGCTGGGACTACAGGCGCTGCCACCTCGCCCGGCTAGTTTTTGTATTTCTTAGTAGAGACGGGATTTCACCGTGTTAGCCAGGATGGTCTCGATCTCCTGACCTCGTGATCCGCCCGTCTCGGCCTCCCAAAGTGCTGGGATTACAGGCTTGAGCCACCGCGCCCGGCCATGCTGAAGTATTTGAACAAGGGTGTAGAAATATGAAAATGACTAGATCAGACATTAATATTTCAGTCTAAATTTCCAAAAACGGAGTGGGCCACCTGAGAAAGTATAATATGAGATGCACATGCAAAATCTACATGACATTCACTTGCAGAGGAAAAAAAAAAGTAAATAATAAAAATAAAATAAATAAATAAATCGGTCCTGAGTGGGGATTTAGACCAAATTACCTTCAAGTCTCCAATTTGCTGGAAACCTTGACTTCCACGTCAGTAGGATGGTTAAGATTTTGTGCCAACTTGACTGGACTGTAAGGTACCCAGATGTTTAACCAAACATTATACTGGGTATGTCTACAATGGTGTTTCTGAGTGAGATTACATTTGAATCTACAGATACATTAGAATCTATCTAATCTAATCTAAAGCAGATTGCTCTCCCTAAAGTAGGTGGGCCTCATCCAATCAATTGGAGACCTCAATGGAATAAAAAGACTGAGTAAGAGGCTAGTTCTCCTGCCTGACTGCATTAGCCAAGACATTATTCTTTTCCAGCCTTCAAACTAGAACTAAAACATCAACTCTTCTTGGGCCTCAAGCCTGCCAGCTTTTAGAGTAGACTTTACTACATCATTGGTTCCCTTTGTTCTCAGACCTACGAGCTCAAAGCAGAACTAAACATAGGCTCTCAGGGGTCTCCAGTTTGTCAACTACAGATCTTGGGACTTTTCAGCCTTGATAATTGTGTGAGTCACTTCATTTTGATCTCTGTCTCTGTTTCTGTCTCTCTCTCTCTACACACACACACACAGACACACACACACACAAACATACATACACACACCTTATTTATTCTTTGCCTCTGGAGAATCCTAACTAATACAGTCAGTATTGTATGGTATTTGTAAGTGTTGTTTTCTGATTAGACAGGATCAAGTCATGGGGAAGCTGGCTTCAGCCTTGTCGCAGTCCATAACGCAATGCCTCTTGCCTTCCAACTGGATTCCTTAGTTTGTTTGTTCAAAGAGGGAAAATAAGTTTTGTCTTTTTTCCCCACTCTGTTCTTACCAATCTGTCCTTTGCTACTTGGCAAGAAGTGGTAGCTTTTCTTGTGGTCTGACTGGATCTGGAAATAAGATGGTTATTTTTGTTTAAACGTAATGGCAAAGAGGAACTTGAGCTTATATGCAATTTAGCCTTATCAAGCCCAGACATATTTTATGTACAACCAGCATGTCTGAGTGATGTCAGAAGACTCTGAAAACAATATGTTCTGAAGCCAGAATTGTTACTGGGTGGAACCCCCAAATAAGCATTGTACATATGATTGAAACTATAGTGAGTTATGTAGTCCAATACAACCTGCTTTAGTTCATACAGCATGTTACACAATCCAGAAACGTGATAGGAAAGAATAAATGAAAAATAATGGGCTAAACATGGAGAAAACTGTATATTTGGGCATTATAGGCTCTTAATAGTAGTTGAATAAATTATAACTTTGGAAATAAGCAGAATATATATGTGTATCTGTGTGTATACACACACAGATGCCTAGAAAGATGGCAAATTAGTGATATTATGAATGTACTCATGAGTGTTGCTGTTATTGATGAATTGTCTCACACTGAGATATTCAGGATGCCCTTGAATCTTTGTAGTAGTCTTGGTCTTTTTCTCTTTTGGTGGCATCTTTTCTTTGCTTTACAGTTAGCTACCCTGGACATTCTACATTCTATATGTAACCCATTCCATGCACACCCAAGCTGTTTCCCATAAAATGGGCATTTCCATACATCCATGATGATAGCACTGCCTTCTCTCTGAATTTGTTCACAAAATGAGGACTACCCATGTCTCAGGACGTGCATTTCTAGTAACAGTGCTAGTTGTAGTCCAACTTGCCTTTGCACATATGTATACAAGAAGAAAGTAGAGAAGTTTTCATTAATAGTATGTGCTCTTAAAATAACATGCCCCTTGCATTGGCAAAATATAATATTCTGTCACCTATGGCTTTTTCTGCTCTACCCTCTGCCCTCTAACTTATGACCTTTAAACATACCCCAGGGATTGATGGCTACAATTAAATGTATTGATAAGTTTTAGGAGGCATTTTATACCTATTTTATACTCCGTTCATGAAAATGATACTTGCAAGTGATGGAGGAGATGGAATGTTGAGAAAATAGAATTTCAGAATGCTTGTTCTAAGTGATAGAGTTGCCAAGGAAAATATTCCTTCAGTTTTTGGAGTCATAAGGTAGCAAATTATAACCACCCAGACATTTTGTCTCTATCGCTGAGGTTTCCCATATCAGTAAATTTTGATATAGAATATTGATTCTTAGGCTCTGTTTCAACAGATCTAATTCATCAGGTTGCTGTGGAGGCTTGGAGACCTAAATTTTAAATTAAAAAATCTAGAATGTTCTGATGAAGGTAATCTGTAGAAACATACTTGGAACATAATTACAGCCTTGTTTCTTATTTTCCTTCTTTCATTTAGAATTAATCCAGTAAATTTCTCCTAAAGGATAGAGAAATATATCTTAAAATGTGTAACCAAAAGACTTTTGGACTTATTTTAGAGACTCCTCTAGTGTCTATTCCTAGCTTTTCATTTGTTGACTGTAACTATGGGATATTTCCTTAATCAATCAGAACCCCAGTATATCTAAATATAGGAAAATAAGAGTATTTACTGTCTGTGGTTCCCACACTATTCAAAAATAATAATGTTTCTAGAACTACTTTGGAATTTGTAAACTGCTGTACAAAAGCAGGAAATTGTTCATGTTATGTTGCACACACACTGGCAATTCAAGCAAGGAAGCCCTCAGAATATACCTGGTTTTCACAACCTGATCAGGCTACACAATGGGAGATGGAAGATTGAGATGGAAAGAAATCTTGTCTTTGGTTCTTGAGGCACTCAGAGCCCCTGCATCAAGCCACATTCAACAGCCATGAGGTCACAGCAACAATGAATGACAAGATGTATCATTCCTGAGAATTTCTAAAAAGGGAGAGGACAATGGATTATGGAAACAAGTGGATTATGTGGAAGGACATCATAAAGGAACTGGGCTATAATGTAGATTTGTTGCCAAGTAGAGAATATTGGTGGAGATGTTCCAGGGAAAAGATAAAGTAAATGACAAGGCCCGGGTATGAAAATCAACACCTCAGAAAAGATGAGGAGGGACTGAAAACAGCAAGAAATATGGTTTGAACCTCAGGAAATCAGAAAGTTGATCCCACCTACTTCTTAATTTGAATAGAAAAGTCTAAAAATCCATTATTTGTTTGACAGATCAACATCTAAAAGTACCAATGGATGGATACAGATCTCTTCAGTAGCAGCATTTATAGCAATAATACACCATCCAAGTAAACCCTTCCATAAAGACTGAGTTCAGTACCATCCCATTAACAGCATGGATTTATTGAACTATTGATGTGTTCAATAATCTCTTTCATAAAATTAGGGAATATGTAAATAGTATTAACTTGAAGGAAAGGACAAACAGAAAAAAACTCTGTCCTTGTTATTGGATTCACTTGCTTCTTTTCCAATATGTCATGTTTTTTGGGGGGAGAAAGGGATATTCTTTTTAAAGAACTCTAAACTTTTTGATATAATTTTCTACTAAAAAAGAAAAAACTCTGGTCAAACTTCCTAAACATCCTTTATACTTGTCTGTACTTTACACAAGAGCACAGAGGGATATTTTTCTCTACTTTGGGCATTATGATTTAATGGACTTTTTAAATAGAATGTCAAAAACAAAAGAATAATTTTAGTACAATGGCATGAGAACTAAATGTATGGATTGATCCTCTGATAGACCATTTACTCTCCATCTCCCTCTCATGTACTTGTTAAGTGATTCATGTAAGTGGCCAGAATGTTAGAGATTGAAGTTCCCCACTTATCAAATCGAATGGGCAGGAAGTTCTCAGCCCTTCTGCCTCAACACTCCGAATGGTAATAGGTATAAAAGTACATTGATGACTATTTCAGAATTCTTTTTTATATCTCAAAAGAGAAAGCAAGCTTTTACTGACTGCAGTATGTAAGCGAGTCTATTTACAAGTGTAGAGGACCTGCAAAAGAGGCAGATGTCTTTGGGGATTTGGCATCTTGCTTGCAAAATGCAAAGTGAACTGTTTCTTCCTCAATCTTATCACATGAATTTTCACCAAACAAAGGGGTTCTGTTCAGAAGCTTGGAAAAGAGGAAAGAGCCATAAGCTCGATGACAGCAGAATGAGCCTGTGGTTTTGAATACTTGAACCAGTCAGGTTACATATTTCTGCTTTGTTTTCCACATAGGTAAAGTGCAATGCCTATTTCGAAGACTATTTGACGTTCTGCTACGTGAAGTTCCAGAGTAAATTTAACATTGTTCCTGTGCTGGTTTTTAAGCTATTGTCTTTCATCTCTATACCCAGCTTCCTCCTCTCCTAGGAAGAGAAAAAACAAGAGAAAGACAAAGGCTGGAGGAGAAGAAGCTCTTGCTGCTTTTTGTTGTTGCTGTTGTTTGTTTCTAGGAGTATACTCTGATATGCATATTTGGTTGCAATAGCAGTTTATTTTACATTCATATTTTTTATCTCCACTCCTGGGCTAGCCCCACTGTGACTCTTTAGAGATTCCCGCATGCTCCTCGGAGGTCTGTGTCCCAGCCCTGCCAGGGGTATTCTCACAACTTCTGAGGCAACAGTTAGGCAGTGTCTCCTCCTCAGAAGCCTGGTTCCAGTTCTGTGAGTTCCTCCCATTGTCTGGATTCCAACAACCTCTAACTTTTTTTTTTCCCCCCCTAAGACCTAAGAGTGGAAGCTGCTCCAATCAATATATCATCTTGATTGTATGAATGAATGCTTGAATAAATAACGTTCCCAGCAAAAACTGTCTCTAGTGTCTACTTCTGTGTTATGTCAGTATTTCCTTTTTGTCTTTTCATTCCTTCAGTTCTTTATTTATGTTTTTAGATGGAGTCTTGTTCTATTGCCCAGGCTGGAGTGCAGTGGTGTGCTCTAGGCTCACTGCAACCTCTGCCACCCAGGTTCAAGCAATTCTCCTGCCTCACCCTCCCAAGTAGCTGGGATTACAAGCATGCACCACCACACCTGGCTACTTTTTTTTTTTTTTTTTTGTATTTTTAGTAGAGGCGGAGTTTCACCACGTTGAAAGGCTGGTCTCGAACTACTGACCTCAAGTGATCCCCCCACCTCTGCCTTCCAAGTGCTGGGATTACAGGCATGAGCCACTGCGCCTGTCCCCTTCAGTACTTTTTAAATTAACTTGCACTGTTACATTCTATTAGTTAAAATAACTGGTGTGCTTTCTGTTTTCCTAACTGGAGCTTGATAGAGTCAGCGAAAAAGAAGTTGAAACATGTATAATCTTAAAAATAGTTTCAAATGACCTATCTTCTTCAGGATTCTGAGACCCTGTCTTCTTTTCCATGAGAATTCTTTCTATAGGATGGTATTTGAGCAAAGGCCCTTTCTCTTCCATCATGGAGATCACATATGGGTCTTCTCCATTGCACACTGTTCATTGCTAGAGTTCTCACGATACAAGATGCTGCTGCACCATGGAAGGAAGTCAGATAGTCTCACTATGAAGACTTCTATTAGATTGAATCATAATTACTCTCAAATCAGGTCCAACATAAGCCTTAATATCTTTTCTGCTTAATAGTGTTAGAGTTTGTGGATTAGAGTTGTTTTCCTGTGGGCTGACATTTGCAGGTGAAACTAACCAGGTGGCCATTATGTCTACAGCCAGGAATTAATGTGCAGCAGTCAGTGAACTTGCCTTACTGCAAAACAAAAGCCTTCTGAAATAATTGGCTTCTTACTGCAGCTCTGCCACAACAGGTAGACAGGGAGGCATATGGGAATTGGTAAGCTTGGGAACACAGACGCTCCTCTCCTAGTGTGGCATTATTCATGTGCCCTGAACCTTCTATTTGGAATATTGGGTGTTCAGGAAGATAATGGCCTCTGCCCAGGATCTGAATTCCTGGAGGACAAGAGGCAGTAGCACTGGGACTTCATTATAAGTTGGTCCTCCTGTAAGTTGCTGCAGCATGGAATTGGGAAAACCTTCCACAAAATTGACAGTGAGTTTAGTTCATAGCTTGAAACCATGTTCAAAACACACCCCAACTTGATTCATTTATACAGTCTGTCTGGAATGGATATGAAGTGTGGGCCATGCATCCTGAATTATCTTAATGTCAACATTATTTTCTATGAATTCTATAAGCCATGATATGTCCTATATATTTAATTGGGATGATGCACTTTAAAGGGTGGCCTTTAGCAATGGGAAGAGGCACAAAATCATTTATCAGATCACATATCCAAATATCAAATGTAGAGAGCATGGCTAACTGGATTACTGACATCATGTAAGCCTTTTTAAATGTAAAAGCCTAGTTAGGGAGACAATACTAAAACATTGAAAGCTAAAAGACAATTAAGCATCACTAACCGATCTAATGAGTTAGGTAAGACTGAAGGATTTCAAGGAGGGACACCTTAGCATGTGCTTTCATGGATGGTGAGTGCAAAAGGAGGAAAGGAAGATGGAAACTGCCACTCAGATGCCTACTAAATGCTAAGTAGTCATCTAGGTGCTTGATAAACATTATTATAATTGTACTTTCCCCAAGATTACCCTAAATTTAAGTGATTTATTCTTTTCTGGAAATAAAAATACAGTCTTAAATCATGCTTGCAAATTTCAATTGGAGAACTCTTTGTTCCACCAGAATGCTTTAAAGATCTATCTTGAAGGAAAAACAAAATTTCAGGGGGAAAGAAAAAGGATGCATGGACCAGGTTTTATCAAAGGAGTTCAAATTTAACACATCGGGTTTTTCTAAGAATTCCTGAAATAAAAGACTTTTGCTCTATTTGAAGGAAAATTATTGAAAACACTGTATCTCTTGCTGCTTTGCATTCCACTTCATTTATCCTAAATTTCAAGGGCTCTACTTGTTTGTAAACTCCTTGATAGAAGTAGCACTAGGATTAAAGTAAAGAAACTGAGGTCATTCTTTCCAGCCTCCCTTTATGTGGATTTTTGGCCCTGTACCTTCACTTAAGTATCTCTTAGGCTCTGCCTGAACACTGCCCCATTGTGGAATTCACTAGCCAATAAAGCAAATCACCCAGGTGCCTACACTTTGCTTTCAGAATGAGAACATCTCATCTTCCTGTTTATTACAGAATTTCACTTTAATAGAGCCATGAAATATCCCTAAAACTTTTTTTTTCCCAAAGCAGAATGTCCAGTGTTTTGTTGTTGTTGTTGTTGTTGTTTTTGCCATGCTATGATTGAGATCCTTTAATACTCTATTTTTTTCCTGCATAATTTCCAGTTTGCCAGTGTATTTGACACACCCCTAAATAAATATAACCAAATGTTCCTACAAACAACACTAACCGTAGTTTAGTGAGAACTGCCTAAGTGTTGGTCATTGTTTCCCCATGTTTGCCACATTTCCCAAAATGCCATAAATTAAGGTATTTGGGTCCTTAATTTTAGAGACGAGGCACATGAATTTAAGCAAATGGCCAAAGCTCAGTTACTGGCTAAAGTAACACTAACGCCAGCACCATGTTACTCTGGATCCCATGATCTGGGCTGGAAGCGGCATATCCTGGTATAGTCTAACCTCTAAGTGTATATTTCTCATCTTCATACCCTCACAGCACCTGACTCAAGGCCTTGAATAATATATAATCTTGATTGAATGAATTTTTAATAAATAATATCACCAGCAAAAACTCTCTCTTTATAGCCAACAGTATGAAAAAATCCAAAGAGACTTAAACAAGCAAAGACGATCTTTATTACTGTCCTTCTACAGAATTTTACATTCAACTGCCTCCCTTACACATCTCTCTAAACATATGTAAATCAAAGCTCCTGCTTTCCCTCCAAAATGTTTTTCCTGTCTCCTCCCATTAGTTTTTCACCAGAGATGCGATGTTGTTCTCAAACGCTCCTCCCTTTTCTTTACCCTCCCTATCTAACACATCAGCCAATCCTGTCATTTCTCCTAAACCCATCATAAATCTGCCATCTTTTTTAATGTCCTCCCTTCCACTACATTAGTTCAGACACCTCAACTCCCTTGGATGACAACAAAAGCTCTAACTGTACCCCTCTGCTTTTCTGCCTGTCTTGACTTCTCGTATTTGTTTACAGATGTAAATTTGATTGGGCCATGCCCCTCAAACACCCAGAGTGACTCTGTAAGTTCTGTGACTCCAGCCCTCTTACCTAGTGATAGGGTCCTACATCTCACTCCAACTTGGTCTTGCAGCACTCTTCCTTTTTTTTTGTTACCCTCTTATAATTTGCTCTTTCCATCCCTCCATTATGTCAAGTTGTCTCCTTTCTCAGATTTTCGGAGGCCTTCTCTTGATATTTACAATTCCTTGGTTCTTAAATGTTACCTTGTCAATAAAATTTTTCTAGACTACCACATCTAAAATAAATTTTCTATTCTCTATCATCTTTTTTTTTTTTTTTAAACAATTGTAGTTCTCTTTAACACTCTATGGGATTTAATTTGCAGGCATTTGGTTTTTTGGTCTGTATCATTCATTAGAATACAAGCTTGAAGCAGAAAGAAATTATGTCTGAATTTCCATGAAATACTGATACATACTAGACCCTTTATAAAGTTACTTTCGGTAGGGTGAAATCCACCTTGACACCACTACTAAAGTCTTAGCTCTGCCCATTCAAGATTTCATTATTTCTCCAACAGAGTGCTGAGATTAGAAGAAACACTTAATATTTTTTTGACTACATGTTCCCATATTCTTTAATTTCTGCATACATATTATTGAGGAGCTCATCTCCCGACCTTTGTGTGATAATGCTATTGCCTCTGGTCTATTGGCATGCCCTCTGCTACAGTTGATGCCTCCCATAGTGCCCATTCTTGAAAACAAGAAGATCCCGGAAAGCATCGTTATTAACTCACCACATTTATGGAGATCTACACTGGATCCTAGGTCAGAACCCCTGTGAAGCTGAATCACCTTTACTGTCCTAGACAGAGCAAGATGGTTCCCCTCCACTGTGAGATACCATCCCTTCTTCTACATTTCACCATTTCTGTCCACCTCAAGATTTCCCCCATATCCGGGTTGGCAATTTCTGGAGCTCCCAATATGACCAGTGTGAGGTAGGCAGACCAACTCTCCTCATTTTATTGGTCATCTTAGATAAATATTCATATTTGTAATATGTTAATTTACCCAAGTATGCTAAAGGCAGTAATAATTGTTGAAGAACAAGATTACATTTTAATAAGACCTATCTTCTCTAGATAATGACACAACTCAAAAGTTTAATAGTCTGTACTTTCTGCTTCAGCTGTGAGATGTTTTCGCAATAAGAACTTTGACAGCCCAGAAATCCCACCTCATGATCTCCACATAATTTATGTACCAGGGTCACAAATGGAACATTATTTTCTGCCATTTTGTGTATGGCAAATGGACACAGGTTCTGAATTTTCTTAATGTCAGTACTATCGTAGGTTCTGACCTAGGATCCAGTGTGGGTCTGCATAAATGTGGTGACTTAATCACGATGCTTTCCGGGATCTTCTTGTTTTCAAGGATGGGCACTATGGAGGCACCGTAAAAGGAAAACTTCATCCAGAGAATGACTAAATTACTAAGAGCCTGTGGTAAATTTGTGTTTCCTGGAACTAGTTTTTAGAAAAAGATGCTCCCGAAAATACCTTAGCAGAGGATTATTTAAGTTGAGGTCTTTTGGTTCCGAGGAAGGTAATTGCAATAATAAGATGAGGGTGAGAATGGACTGGAGTACAGTATTGCATGTCCTGCCCTCTTTTGAAGCCACATCACGCCATCTAAATGAGCGACCACCACCTTATTTGTGGGTAGGTCAAGTGGCAGACAAAAAGTCATTCTTGATTCCAGGCCAAGAGAGGACCACTTTCAGCACTATCAAGTAAACTGTGTGACTTGGAAAACTCTAAAAAACATTGTCTTATTGAAGCCAAATAAGATATTATATAAATTCCTTCCATTCATATTCAGGAAATGCATATCACTAATAGCCTTCACTAAGCAATGGAATAGCTGTAATAAAGGTTTATGTAAACCTCAGCAAAGGCTCAGAGCATGTGAATGTATATGTTGTCTCTGTCTCTCTCAACAGATGACCTGAGCTAAGCAGCAAGTTTTCCTGGCATTTCATTTATCTTTCCACCGATTTTCTTTGCCAGAAAGGGTTTTGCCACACTTAGGAAACAAAAGACAAAATCATCTCATCCTCCTGTTTCTTGCAGCATCCCTGGGGGAGATGTGTGAAAATGGGCAAATGTTTGAGCTTTTAGAGCTGATGAGAGAAAGAAAGAAATGTTTCTTACAGATGCCAGGGATTGTATGAAACCCTTTAATTATTATTATGTTGCAAAAGGTGGTGGAGGAAGTGAGATGCACTCAAAGCCACATAAAGAGGGGAGAACTGACATGTGCCAGTACAATAAGAAATCTAAAACCAACAGTATTTGTGCATTGTTTTAAAAGCGTGGAAGTATTTTTTTTCAACTTTAGGAAATCTTACCTTGTATATCATTAGAGACTCTTAAACAATATTATGTGTGACATGAATGTTGCCAATCTTCTTTAGTGGAGAAAAATAGACAACAAATGCAACACACTTATGCATAATTCTACTGCAAAAACTTTTTAAAAAGTGTTGAAGAAATATGATAGCAGTATTAGAGCCATTAAAAAATTCAAGTAATTTTTAATTCATATAAGTATTCCATTTCACACAGGAATGAGGCTCAAGCAGAATACCGATACACTAACATATCTAATCAAGATAAGTTTTTACTTAAATGCTGTTATAATAGGACTTTTTGTTAGATAAATTGAAATACACATATGCCACAGATCAACTTAAAACATAAAACTTACTATAGTGAAAGACTAATATAAACTAGTTGGCCCACAGCAACAATTAAACATGATATTTTTATGTATGTTTTATTTCTATCTAATGTATAAGTTCTTATTCTGTTTAAATCCTTTATGGTGACAGTGTGGTTTACTATGTGGCATCTTATAGGTGCTCCACAAATGTGTCCTAGTGGTTTATTGATTTGCCCTGTGTCTTAGCACCAGGCTTAGCAATATAAATAAACTGAATTATAATTCACCATTTGGGGTGTTACTAATTGTTTGAGATTTCTGGAAATGTGATAAATATATTTTAATTATTTATCCATGATACATCTATGTGTTGATGATATGAAGCGTTAAAATTCAACCATTGATTTAAAGACATGAAATCCAAATCAACACATTTTTTGCTGTTTGAATAATCCATTTTAACTTCTCAGTAAAGGAGTTTGAGTTTTAGATTTTCTCACATCTCTCTCATTTTGGGCTTTGACCAAGATTGAGTAAAAGCAGGAGCACAGAGAATTGGACTAAAAAAATGTTTGTGATTTCTTATAGGAAGTATCCAATGTCCAAAATTAAAATTCACATTTAAAAAAAAATGTTTTTGCAAAATGTCCAAGGTAGACGCTAGACCAAACAGAAAAAAAGATGATCAAGTTTTAAGTTTTTTCTTTATTTTTTTTTCAGAAAAACATATGATGAAATACAGTAACTTTTTCAATGGTGATTTTGTGGTTTAATGAATATTTTCATTCTTTTAGGAGTCTTTCTATAAAGAGATGTAAAAGCAGTGGCATTGCAATCAACATATTAACAGCTACTTCAGAGAAGCCATTAGTCCCTGAGTTGTGGAGACACTTCTACTTCCTCTGGCCATGTAAGTGACCACACAATCTGACCAATATCCCAAAGTTCCCGAAGAATTAAGCTTGATATAAACTTGAAACCGGGTAGATTTTGTTACTTCCTACATTTTCTACATGAAACTTTCAATTCTGTGTTAAAGATAACACTAACATGTAACAATAAAATAAAATGAATTATGCATTTTATTAGATGATTGCAAAGAGGTTAATCCATACAACTTTTATCTTATGGGTTTCATTTTCCAGAGAAGTAGTTTTGGTGAATAAATTTTAAAGTTCACTTAACATTAATCACATAATCAATCAATCAATATTTACCAAGCAGTGCTATGCATGTCTCTGTGTTACATACCATGAGGGATACAAATAAGTGATAAAGACCTTAAGCCCGAGCCAAGATAGGGAGGCTGCAAGACTAAAGTGACAATGCCAATATGAAATCTGATCTCCCTTCCAGACCCTGTCCTGGATTTTAGAGACCCTGGAATTCCCTTTCTAAATGGTCCTGAGTCTACTTCTAGGAACTGGAAGGACCTTTTCCCAGGTCTTTACTTCCAAGACTGGATAGTATCTTGGATGTGCAAACCCTTAGACCTGAAGGGTAGCCATGGGGCACTTAAGGGAGATATTTCCAAAGTTTAGGCATGTCGGCTGGAGAGTTTTCTCGCAGTATGAGACTAACTGGGCAAGGGGAGAAAAGGCAGGTGGGATGAGAGGGCAGCCAAGAGCCACTTTCCTCAGCCTCCATGTTTAGATACACAGCTCCAAGGAACCTGAGAATTTTAAATTCAACCTTGCCTTCCAGGTTGTTATGAAGGTACACTTGTCAAGACAAGGAAACACAACATTTTCTTTTAGCCTGATTTGTAACTTTTAAATTTATAGTAGATGTAGACTATGTGGCCCCCCTGCCTTGAGTTCATCAAATGTTTAGGATGCACTAAAGGAATTATCATTTGTACAAGAATTTCACATTTAAGGAGATGAAATAAAGCAAATAAGATGAACAAAAAATGTTCATTGTGATTCTTAAAGAACTCTAAATAAGAGTCCTTTAAATCTAGCCTATTAACACATTTATTTTAATACTTTGAACATAGGTAAAGCAGTCTTAGATGGGCTTAAGTCCTTTAGGAATACTTTGTTCGGGTGACTGGTTCTTCCTGATTTGCTTTTGAGGCTATTCCAGGATTATTTCAACATGATGTCTTTAGCATATGCAGTGTTACGTTTGTATGTGGGTGTGTGTATGTATTAACATAAAAATCTAAATTTTTTTTTTTTTTTTTGAGTCAGTCTCGCTCTGTCACCCAGGCTGGAGTGCAGCGGCACGATCTCAGCTCACTGCAATTTCCGCCTCTCAAGTTCAAGTGATTCTCCTGCCTCAGCCTCCTGAGTAGCCGGGATTACAGGCATGCACCATCACACCTGGCTAATTTTTGTATTTTTAGTAGAGATGGGGTTTCACCATGTTGGCCAGGCTGGTCTCAAACTCCTGACCTTGTGATCAGCCTACCTTAGCCTCCCAAAGTGCTGAGATTACAGGCGTGAGCCACCGCGCCCAGCCAAAAATCTGAATTCTCTCAGGAGTTTGAAAAGTGAAGGCTGGAGGGACAGATATCTACAGTGAATATCTTGGCTAAACACATTTAAATATGTAAGAATTCAGATTGGTTATTAGATTGTCCTAGTTTTCTAAGTATATGTAAAAATTAAACATACTGAACTCAAAAAGTAATTTCTGTATGTTAGAATGACTTAATATGATCTAACTACTTTTGATATTAAAAAAGGGAAGAAAATAATGAACTTGGATATGGTCACTGACCCACAGCATGAGTAAATATGATTTTCTACAGGTATTTCTTATAACGGACTTTAATATGCAGAGCATGTGCCTTCAACTGTTTACACAATGGAGAACAGAATTAAAAGGTAAAAGATTCTGCCTTTTAATTTGTTTTCATTTTTTCAAATGTATTTAAATTAAATGGTTCTAACATTTAACTGTCTCCCATTGCCTTCACCTAGTAGACCAGCTGTTCAAGCCTCTTAGGTAAATAATTAAATGTTTTTAAAAAATACGCAAATACATATTTAACCAATAGACTGGAACAAATAGAGCCTCAGTGGGCCATTTGGAGCTTGGGACAATTGAAGATTATTGAGCTGGTAGACCACTGTGGCTCATGTTAACATTTTTAGAGCAGGTTAAAAAAGGCTAACCTGAGCTCACTTTAATGAAAGTCTTTAGATATTGCACATTAGTGCAAGATTAAAAAGTCATAACAGAACATTATTGTAGAGGGGGCAACCAGGATTAGAAGTGGTCTCAGTAATGTTGTTTGTTAAATATGCCCTATCACACAGAAGGGAGAGAGAGCTTAGACTGGTTTGAAAACAAAATAGAGTATTTTTTTTTTAATTGTGAACATACAGTTCCAATAGATGCAGATTTATTTTATGTTTATATTTGTTTATTTATATATTCATTTTTCAAGTTCTTTGAAAAACTTGGGTAAGAGGCTTTAAATTGTTGCTGAAAAATATAGAGGTTTGATTTTATGTTACAGACAATTTGCTTTTATATGTTTATGATCAGTTAGTCTCAAGGGATAATCTATGCTCTAAGGTTCTTATTAATATTACTAGAAATAAAGCCATATGATTAAAGTTTGGGTCAATTTTTTATTATATTTGATTAACCTCTTCCTGGTTTTTTTGTTGGTTTTTTGTTTTTTGGGTTTTTTTATACATCTGAGAAAGACCGTGCACCAGACAAGGGGAGTTCTGTTTGTACACATATCAGTGATATTATCTTCAAACTGCAGCAATGTTTTCTGAAATCACTTTAAGCCTCATGTCCATTTTTAAGGTTCGGTCTAAATATAAAAAATAAATTCTCTAACTACACATAACCAGATAGATACAAATTATAAGTCATTGCAGTATGGGAAAAGTAGTGAAGCACTGAGGTCTCCATCGCCCCCCTGAATTGCAAAAGTTCAATTTTTCTCTTAGAAAACATTACCTACTCTATGTGACAAGCGTATGGATAGACTGAGGGAACAAGTGGCAATTTGTATAGTAAATATTTGTGAAGTTTACTCTCTTTTTATCAGTTGAAATGCTCATGTAGAGAGGTTCTATTTTTTGCATCCCTATGGATAGAGATGGGTACCTGCTGCCATGCAAGTGTCTTATTTTGGAGACCACTGTTTTAGGATCCTGCATATGCTTGGAGCTGAAAAGGAACAGAAAATCCTATATATTAATGAAGCTTCACGGGAATTCCAGGGATGCTTTAGATTAAGAAACCAGAGGTTGAAGCTTTTACTTTTTAAGAACTGCCTCAGTGTCATTTAATTTCTGGAGTAGAGGACTAGCACATTATAATTCATTTACACTCTCATAGTGTCTTTCACAGCACTGAGCAGGTAGTAGATGTAGTAGTACTGGTAAATCAAATACAGGCATGAATAGAAAGAGAGAAAAGTATATTTCTAACGAATCTCTTAACTCTCTGCCTTTCCTTGCAACAGTACTCATTCTTTTTGTTGTTGTTGTTGTTTGAGATGGAGTTTCACTCTGTTGCCCAGGCTGAAGGGCAGTGGCATGATCTCGACTCACTGCAACCTCTGCCTCATAGGTTCAAGCAGTTCTCTGCCACAGCCTCCCGAGTAGCTGGGATTACAGGCGCCCACCACCACGCCTGGCTAATTTTTTTGTGTTTTTGGTAGAGACAGGGTTTCACCATCTTGGCCAGGCTGATCTTGAACTCCTGACCTCGTGATCCGCCCACCTCGGCCTTCCAAAGTGCACACATTCTTAATAAAGAGAACAGATTCCAGCAGAGCCACCTCTTTCACTGATGCTGTGTGTTGTGAGTGCTAGCTCCAGGGAGCACCACTCACCTAATATTTTATGAGAATAGCACCACCTGGAATTGTGCAGTGAGTGATCTTCATGGTTTGTTTACACAGTGGCACCGGCAAATGATACAGAAGTTGAAGAGTCTTCCAGGCAATGGAGACCCACTAAATAGGATAAGCTTTGTTATGTCATTGTTCCTGAACACATACTGCATGCAGAACACAGTTCAGAAAGCACAAATCCATCGCTTCCATATAACTGAAGCTCATGTATATAGTCTTTGTCCATTAAGAAATTAATTTGCCAAAAATCTACTGTACCTTCACAGTTTAGAAAAAAGTATACAAACCATAATGGGGTTATAAATATGTACAAAATATGGACCATTCATGGGGCATGAGGAGGATGTGAGAGTGACCCAGAGCAGAATTAAATAGATGCTATATGCCACCAGTTGTTACCACCTACATCCACAGCCTCTGTGCTACACCATGCTCTTGCAGCAGAGATGAGTGTTTCAACACTAGAACAGTGCCAAGGTCAAGGCACATGGAGGGGAAATGGATGTTTTGTATAAAGTCTAGTGGGGCAACAATAGATATTTTAGAAAACCTCTTTTCAATATGTCTGTTCAAAATTACTCAATAACTCTAACAACTTCACTTTTTCTTGAAAATTATCTTCATTACGTTAATTTTTGTTGTTGTTGTTGTTGTTGTAGGGAAGATATCCTCTTACCAATTCCTGCCCTTAGGTTATAAATCTCACCTAACAGAACAAGAGCCTGATGGCTCTGTTCAAGAGAGACCTCAGTAGTCTTCATTTTGGAACACAGAGCCTCACTGTCCAAGATGGAAGGATTGACGTTGATTTGGGGAATTGACACAAGCTTCCAGAAAGAATTTTGGCTTAAAATTCTCTGAAAAAAGTTTCCTTAAACTGGTATATATTTTTAATCTCATACTACCCCTTGATAAGAACAGAAACTACAGAAATGGACTTCAATGTAGTAATTATTCCCCCAGAGGATCACATGAGCCGTGCATGCAGGACGGAAGGAGTTGGGGAGTTGAGTATTCAGAGATTTTGATCAAGGAAGACATCTAAACTGGATCACGGAAATGCTAAGTATACCCAGCCTCAGGCCTTGTGTGCATTGACAAATTAAGTGGAAAACAGAGGGAATTCATTATCCAGATAATTCAGGCTAATGAATATTTCATATCAATTATTTGTTCTAAGGAGAAAACAAAATGTTCTTTGGCCAGGATTACTGGTTTAGTTGACTTCCTTCTCCTCTTCATTCAGACAATATAGACCTGGTATCCTTTAGTCACTTCCCTGACTTTTTTCTCATTTTGCTGTGCAGATGAAATCCAAGTTCTTATTTAGAAACCTGGAAAGCATAAGCCTAGGAAACAAGAGTTTGTGTTTTTAAAACTTGTGTTTAAGATGTGACTCAAACACCTGACTCTGAGAGGCCAAGGACAATCTTGATAGTGTGGCCAGATCCCAGCATAATTGCAAGGGAGACAGAGGCTTCAGAATGCTTCCACCCAGCCAGCATTCAACACACTCTTTGCCCTCCCTAGCATCCCCATCTGTGATATTTATTCTGCCTTGCTCTCCTACAGGGCCTTGCTCTTCTCTGGCACTTTCCACAGTGGAAAACGCAGGCTGAAATAATTTTGGCTGGGGTGTTAATGCTTGATAATGGCTTGAGGTGCTAACCCTCCTCAAAGCAGACACCTCTCAACAGGGGTATCTTTCTGCCTGGTAAGTCTTTAAAAATGAAGGGACTTTTTCTAACTTTTTGTAATGTCAGTCAGTGTGCCTGGCAGTAGGGAGATACTTTAGCAGAAAGTCCTTTCAATTCATTTAAATTCTATCACTAGTCTTCTGTTTATTCTGAATATGAGTGATACTGATATTACAAGCAAAAAACAAAAAAACAAAATTAAAATACAAAGTATTTTGGTTCAACTCATCACTGTGATGAGATCATGCCATTGTTTCAATCAATTGCTAATTATACTGGCAAAAATTTCGTAGGAGTGTATTAAGAACCATAAACAAAAATGAAAAGATGTCTTCAATTTCCATGTCCATATGCATATTCTGTTCTAAGATAAGGGTCTTAGTGGCTCTGTGTGGCAATGTCATCAATAATGAAGTAGAACAGGATTAATCATTTTAAACAATATTTCTAACATATCCACTCATTAGCATGAAATATTCTATGGATGATGTCAACCTAGGGCTCTCTGAAATCTGTCAGGCCTTTCCGATACATTCCGCATAGTAGTATCTGGACCACTTGAACATCTCCAGTTAAGATGCACTGACTAAGAACTCTTGATATAGTAATACAAAATTAAACTGAATGTTTTAAAACAAAGGGCTCCCTATTTATTTTGCCTCAACCCTCATATGCTACCCATTTGCTGAAGTTCTCTGAAGTCAGTCCAGGAATTGACTAAGTTGATAGAATGCATTGATTTGCCTCCTAATTTTTTTCTGTTTAAGAATATTTATTGTCAGTGTTTTTCTGAAAATAGCTATAAGAGAAAAGGGACTACAGATGTCATGCCTTAATTAACCTACTCACTCATTCCATCATGCCGTTTACATTAATTAAAAGTCTACCATGTGCTAAGCTTGTGAGGTAAAAAGACATAATGTAAAATTATATTAAGGTATGTAATAAGAGGCAAACATACCACTTTCTATTTATCGATTTATATACAAAATTATTTATTGAGCTCCTACTATGTATTTGAAACTGAAAATCATTCATTCCATCATTGTTAGATTCATACATCCAACTCAAGAACTCTATCACTAATTGTACCATGCAAAGAACCGAAAGGATGAACCTGCCTGTAAGTGAGTACCTAGTGGGTGCCAAGGACACAGACACCGGCAACGTGAAAAGATGGCCAATCAAATGCTTGTCTCTTCTTGATGCCATGGGAGTCTAAAAGGGTCTGAGATGGCCTAGTAAGGTAAGAGAAACAAAAATCCTAAGAGCTACCAGGTAACAAACCTTTATGAGGTGCCATAGTATATAAAAAGCACTTGTCACGCAGTATCCTTTAAGCTTCATTGTTGCCTATGAGGTAGGGCATAATATTCTGTTAATTTTACAGATATAAAGAATCCAGGCTAAGAGATGTAAAATAACTTGATCAAGAGACCATGAAGAGGAAGATCAAAATTTATAGCTGCCTAACTCCAACTCAGGCTACCTGGAGGAAAGAGGCAAGGGTGCACCGGTCACAAAATTACCTACTAGTATCTTGGGTAAATCATCTAACCTCTCTGGGCCTCTATTTTCTCATATGATAAAATGATGACCCCAACCAAAGAATTCCTAGGAATCATTTCCAGATAAAACACAGAGAGGGTATGGGATGTGTTGGAGGCATCTCTCTCTCTTGCTGAGACATTCGCATCTTTGTGTTTTACAAAATATTAGTGTATTATAATTTCCCTATTACTAATAAAAGCTTACGATATTTTAGTCCTGTAAATAGAAGGTTGAATTAAAGATGAATGAGTTTTAATACATTTGGTCAATGTACTTCTTTCACTTAGATAATGTGCTTACATATTTAAAATGTATATTTAAGTTATTTCTATCTCCTCCATCTACCAAGCTAAATTAGTTGCTCTTGACCAGCAGTCTAACTAATGGAATGCCCTATTTGTCTTTCAAACAGAGTCAAGAGACCACAAATTTTTCAAATTATCTTGGTTGGAGGTCTCTTATTGGCTCCTTGCAATTAAACAATGATCTCCAGGTCATCTGGGGAATAAAATAGAGAACTGGACAAATGTCTTCAAAGCTATAAATTATTGCTTTAATATCTTTTCAGGGAAGCATCCAGGTCATAAGGACAAGAGCAATAGCCAGGATTATGGCAAGATTAATCACGGGGCACCTTGCCTTACAGTATATGAGTTGCATCATGCTTAATGATTGATATTCTGACTAAGAGCAAACACACTGATAAAAATATATATACACTAATGCTATGAAACTCTTAATTGAAATCTTCCTTCATTCACCTTTGATTGAAGAACTCAGAAAAGTGAATCTACTAAAGGCATATTCAAAATAAAGGATCTGTTGGGTGAGTAAAATATAGGCTTTGTGGTCTCACCAACCATGAGGCTTGAGTTTAGTTCTGCCTATGTCACTAACACTGGGTTAAGATTTGGACAAAACCTTGCATCTCTATGAGTCATAGCTCTCCTGCTATATATTAAAAAAAAAAAAAAAAAAAAATTTGAGCTGCTGTGGGAACCAGTATTTATAATAACACTTTGCAAAGGCAATCAGATAAATATTATTATTTATTCTCCAAGCAATTTTTAGAAGAATGAGAAGCCATCATTGACACAGATTGAGGATGGCGAGATTATTTACCCAATATCAAATAGGAAAAAAAAAGGCCAGGCATGGTGGCTCATGCCTGTAATTCCAGCACTTTGGGAGGCCGAGGCGGGTGGATCATGAGGTCAGGAGTTCAAGACCAGCCTGGTCAAAATAGTGAAATCCCATCTCTACTAAAAATACAAAAAAAAATTAAGTGAGCAGGGTGGCTGGTACCTGTAGTCCCAGCTACTAAGGAGGCTGAGGTTGAGGCAGGAGAATTGCTTGGACCCAGGAGGCCCTGGTTGTAGTGAGCTGAGCTCACACCATTGCACTCCAGCCTGGGCGATAGTGTGAGACTCCATCTCAAAAAAAAAAAAAAAAAAAAAAAAAAAAAAAAAAAAAAAAAAGGTTATGTTGCCTTCACAAATTTTTATTTCTGACACTAAACCCAGTTTTCTTTTCCCCATATTCTGACTGCCTTCTCCATAATTTGCACCAACATTTTCAAAAGATAAGGAGAAATTACTAATATTAATGAATATTTCTTTAGCTCTCCCCACTCTCTTTGGGGCTTAGACTTTCTTGCTTCCTAGGTTCAATGAAAATTTGAAATCTGTTGAAATTTCAGATCTTCCAGAAAAAAAAAAAAAAAAAAAAGAAGGTAGTTGCAGAGGTATGGGAATATTTGTCACCAGAACCTTGAAAATTTCAAGTTAAGATGAAAACTGCGGAATAATCATAGGACTTTTTTTTTTTTTTAAATATTAGAGATGGGGATCTCACTATGTTGCCCAAACTGGACCTGAAGTCTTGGGCTTAAGCCATTCTCCTCCTGAATAGCTGAGACTACAGGCATGTACCACTAAGTCCAGCTCAGCACAGGACTTTTTTAGATGGTGAAACTTAAAGTTACTTACCTCTTCTAGTCTAATCTAAGTACCTTTAATGGCTAAACTTACAGAGCAGCTTGAGATGTTTTGCCTTATGTTAGAAGGCCATTTAACCATCCAATTGTTCATACGGAGTATTTTAAGATGTGAATGGAAAGGAATGTCCATTCTATGGATCTGTTAGCAAGCAAGCCTTTTGTTTTAATGATGGTGAATTAGCCAGATGCCATACCTGTGACACCTATTATACTTCAAAGTTGTAGGTGCTTTGAGGATAATGGCTAGAAATTACTATTGCCCCTAGGGAATATTAAAGGTAAGTGTCCAAAGGAGGCTGCTACTATAATATTCTAATGTCCAGTGCCTTCAGGCATTTCTATTCTTATCCTCAAATTTTACCAGAACCACTTTTATGTCTTAAATCACATTAAACTTGGGTAAAGCTTGTGGTATTATTATTAAAAAGGTAGTGGATATCATAGAAAAGCATGGACATGAGATTCAAACAGCTGTATGGCTGAACCTTGGCCCAGGCTCTTGCTTGTTGATTGACTATTGACAGTTACTAAGCTTAAATTTGCTTATCTACAAATAGTAGATGACAGTTTATTAATAGCACAAGTTAATACATGGAGAAGTATCTATTGTATGCTGACATATAGTAGATATTCAGTAAGTCCTACTTTCCTTGGTTTTGTATAATGGTGTTAAAACTCTACTTAACATTGCTATAATTTTTATTTTCTTAGGTGACAATATTAAGCCTTATAGAGGTAGATAAAAACTATTTCACCTGGAAAATGTTAACTAATTCAGAACTAATTCTCAAAGATTTTTAAGCCCTCCAAATAGTGTTCTATTAACCCCAGTATGCCTCATCTACCATATAAGAATAGGGACACAGTGGTAATTGCTGGCAAACAGTAATGGTAAAGACAAGAAAAGAACTATGTGTTTTCAACTGTTAGGTGAGTTTATGCACAGAAGATGTGACTTGAAACAAGTCTTCTAGATAATATGAACTTTTATTTTATTCATATTTTTATAAACCAGAAGGAGGTAAGGAGACACAAGAACAACAATCTGTAATTCCATTCTGCTGAAGAAAGAAGAAAAGAAAAGAAAAGAAAAGGAAAGAAAGAGGGCTAGAAAAAAAGAGGAAAAGAGGGAGGGAGAGAGGAGAAAGGGAGAGAAGCAGCAGAAAATTAGGAAGAAAGAAGAAGGAAGATGAGTACAGAAATACAAAAAATGAGAGGAAAGCACTGTTCTCTCCAATAATTGCCACAAATGAGAATCCTCTGATTCTTCAGAACAGTTGATGCACTAGCCATACATATACATTAATATTTATATTGTTTTATCTACTATTTTTCTGAAAACATTTTAAAATTGTCTTAGGGGCTGAATCTTGATTCAAAAGTCTCCAAAAATAATAAACCAAAAACTAAACTAAATTTTTTTCTAATGGATGGTATGAAGAAAAGCAGGTTATGTGTAATCCATTAGTCAGGATTGCTGCTGAAAAGCTAAATAATAACCTTATAATCTCATTGATTTACAATGACAGTATTTGTCCTTCTTGCTCATGGGTAGCTGGATCCCAACTAGGCTTGACTGGACTCAGCTAGATTCACAAAGGCTTTGCTGCAGGCTGCAAAGGAGATGTAGAACCCCTATAGGTGTCTCCTCCTTTTCCTTGCACCAATAGCAAGCTGAAACCTGTTCTCACGGTGGACTGCAGAAGCGCAAGAAACCAGAGGAAACCATAAAAGCTCATTTAGCATTCCTGTTCCTTTCATATCTGCTAATATCTCACAGGCCAATGTAAGTCACATTGTCAAAGCCAACTCATCACCAATAGGTGGAAAAACATGCCAATTGTTCACGCAAGGCACTGCCTACCTGGTAGGAGTTAGTCCAGGTCACACGGCAAAGAATGCAGATGCTTAAATATTTAACAGGAAAAGATTTAAAAAATGGGAATAATAAACTAATCTATCATAAATAGTAAATGTGGCATGATTTTAAATGTATGTCTGGACTACATGTTATTTATTGCTTTATTTGTGTAGCTTATCATTTAACAAACTTTTTGGAGGTCAAGTTCCTTACCACTAATGCCTTGCTATCCAGGCTAAAATCTAAAGAAGTATATGAGTAGAATAGCTTCACAGGGTGTTATATTATACACTTTATAATCCTCAATAATGTACCTCTACAAGAAGAAATCCCAGGAACAAAACGAAAAATAAAATGCATATTTGCAACTTTCTTAAAAATATTTGGCCAGGGGCGGTAGCTCACACCTGTAATCCCAACACTTTGGGAGGCCGAGGTGGGTGGATCACGAGGGTCAGGAGATCGAGACCATCCTGGCTAACACGGTGAAATCCCGTCTCTACTAAACATACAAAAAAAATTAGCCAGGCATGGTGGTGGGTGCCTGTAGTCCCAGCTACTCGGGAGGCTGAGGCAGGAGAATGGCGTGAACCCGGGAGGCAGAGCTTGCAGTGAGCTGAGATCGCGCCACTGCACTCCAGCCTATGCTACAGAGTGAGACTCCATCTCTAAATAAATAAATAAATAAATAAAATAAATTATTCAGAAGTAGCCTAACTTACCAACAACTTGAGGGTCTGCTTCTATGATATAAATTGGAAGTAGGGTGGTGTAATGCTTGCTTTTACTTTCCTTCACCCATCGCCTATTCATGGCTGCTAACAATTGTGTTTTGCACAGGACAAAGTTTGATTTCATAAGTACACCAGTGTCAAGGTAACTGGGAACAAATTATTCCCTGATAATTGAAGTTTTGTAGGCAATTAAGGGTAACAATGGGTGTTTAAAACTGTGTCAGCGAGCTTCAGAGAGAGAACCAGAACCAGTAGGAGCTAGGCATTAAGAGATTTGTTACAAGGAATTGACTTATGTAATTGTGGGGGCTGGCTAGGCAAGGCTCAGATCTGTAGAACAGGCTGTCAGGAAGGGTAGGCTGGAACTCAAAAATGAGCTGAAGCTGCAGACCACAGACAAAATTTCTCCTCCTCCTACTTCTTCTTCCTTCTACCTCCTCGTTTTCTTCTCTCCTCCTTCTTTCTCTTTCTCCTCATCTTCTTTCTCCTTCTCCCCTTCCCCTCTCCTTTTCTCTTCCACCTCCTAAGCCCCCCACCTCTCCTCTTCTCCTGGGAAGCTTCAGTTCTGCTCTTAAGGTTTTACCACTGATAGAATCTGGTCGCCCAAATTATCTCCTCTACTTAAAGTCAACTAATTAGGAATTTTAATCATATCTTCAAAATACCTTCTCAGCAACACCTAGTGTTCAGTTGTATAAGGGGGTCTGTAGCCCAACTAAGTTAATACATAAAACTTACCACAACAAGTGGATGGAGAAAATAAGCCCCAAATAGGAAAGATGGGACTGTGAAAAGACAAACTTTACAGAGATGTCAGTTTTGCCCAAGGCTGGCCAGATCTGATTTCTAGATTTGGATTGAAATATAGAAGTCATTTTCTGGTGGCTTTCGTCACCACTCCTAAAGGCACTTTGTCACAAACTGACAACCTGCCTCCTTAGGAGCTTGTGGGTAGAGTATCTCGGAGATGTGCTTAATTGAAATCACACTTGGAGATTCTATTTCCACTTTATAGTCTTAGGATTCACTTTGTTGTTAAACTGGAGCAGAATAAAGGATGAATGGCTGGTATATTTGATGATACATAATCACATTAATACTTTATTGCCACATTTGTCAATATATTAGTGCAATATGTTATCATATACATTATTAACTGTTGCTGTTAAATGTTTTATACTGATCTTTTACATTTTTTATTTCAATTGTGATAAATTTGGATCCAAGGGATCTTTTTTCTTTCAGAACAAGGAGAAGCAAAAATATTGCATTAAAGGAACTTAGCAGGACTGAGCCCAGTCTTGCAAACAAAGAATACCAGTATTTTCTTCACCCAGCCTTTTTACTTGCCCTTTCCTTTCTCAGTGACTGCAGGTATTAGCACTTAAAAAGTGGCAGATCCACTGGCTCTGCACAAAGCAACCCGATAATTCCCATCTTTGGCAATATCTCTGTGGTTCATCGACAGAGGCTCCCACGTTGTGTGACGGTTGTGGGGTGGCCTTCGATCAACCTGGATTTACAGCTGAGACGTCCTCATCCAGTCAAGTATTATTTCGAAATGTTATCTCTTGAAGTTGGGATTATGTTCTTAGCTGTAATTATAGAGTGGTGCCATTCTTCCTGAGCAGAGGCCAAAAATTAAGGCTGATTTTACACGTTCCACTATCTTGTTTAGTGGTTTTTTTTTTTTCCTCTCCCCGTTTGGGGAGGTTAGAGGAGAAAATAAATGTTATAGAATTTGGATTTCTTTATGGTGGCTTTCATATTTCAAAGATTACCAAGAGAATGATGATTTCCTATCCTGAGTTTCTTCTTTGCCTCACAAAATATAAGTTGCTTCCTACATTTCCAAGATTACCTGCATTTTACAGAATCTCTATATTCCTAATTGTGTAGCTAAATTTTTTGCATACATGAGATGAGTTTACAACTTAAAGAAATCATGTCATGTATCCTTTTGTAAAGCAAACAAAAATTACTTTTTAAAATTATGATTTACATATATTAGATTTGATTGACATAAGAATCATGAAGCTTCTTGGCTATATATTAAAATTGGTCAATAGAAAGAATGGGAAATCAGTGGGCCGGGCAAGTGGCTCACGCCTGTAATCCCAGCACTTTAGGAGGCCGAGACAGGCAGATCTCTTGAGGTCAGGAGTTTGAGATCAGCCTGGCCAACATGGTGAAACCCTGTTTCTACAAAAAAGTGCAAAAATTAGTCAGGCATGGTGGTGGACATCTGCAATCCCAGCTATTTGGGAGGCTGAGGCACAAGAATCACTTGAGCCCAGGAAGCAGAGGTTGCAGCGAGCTGAGATCGCATCACTGCATGCCAGCCTGGGTGACAGAGTGACACTCTGTCAAAAAATAAAAGAGAAAGAGACAGAGAGACAGAGACAGACAGAGACAGAGACAGAGAAAGGGAGAGAAAGAGAAAGAAAAAGAGACAGAGAAAGAGAGACAGAGACAGAGACAGAGAAAGAGAAAGAGACAGACAGACAGAGACAGACAAAGAGAGACAGAGAAAGAGAGAGAGAGAGACAGAGAGACAGAGAGAGAGAGAGAGAGAGACAGAGACACACAGAGAGACAGACAGAGAGAGAGAGACAGAGAGAAAGAGAGAAAGAGAAAGAGAGAAAGAAAGAGAAAGAGAAAGAGGGAAAGAGAAAAAAAGAAAAAGAAAGAGAAAGAGAAAGAAAATGGAGATCTGGAAATTTCTTCCAGTATGCTGTATAGAAACTAAGGTGTCATCACTTTGTCATTACAGATCATCACTGACTTCATACGGTGTTATTGTTTTACCACTGAGGATACTGAGGCTTACATCCTCTCAGTATTCTAAGCCTAACTTTACTCAGTTTTATGATTGAGTAGCAAACTAATAACCTCTAAAAATCCTTTCCAGTTTTGATTTCTTTGGATTAGCTTCTCAAGGATACTTTCCAATCACTTCAAGCAGAGTGCTGTGTCTCAGGCTGATATTCTTCTTTTATGATCACGAAGGTAATCAAATATAGATCATTTCTAATGATTTACTTTATTTCTTTGACCCACTGTTATAGACTCTTATAAAAAAAATCTTTCGAGGATATGTGAGCAAGGAGCTCTCCTGCTATTCTTCAGCATAGAAATCCTCCAAAACTAGGACAGTTTGCCAATCCCAGAGTGGCACTCCAGTGATTTTTCCTACTGTTCGGTATATAGAGTGAACGAAGGTAAAACATGCATATTACCCATTTCATATGTATAATATCTTATACAAACATATGCTACTTACATGAGGTACCAAAACACATTCAGAGGGAAGAAAAAGAGAAAAGAAGCAGATCATACCTTCTATATATGTGAAGTGAATTGTGTTAGAAGAAACAGCTTCCTGTTTAAGGGTCATGTGAATGTTCACTGGACACGTGGAAGTTAACAGACATCAGAGAAACCAGTCTACTCTTACCACGAAGACTTTTTTTTTTCTTCTTAACTTTAGGAGAAAAAGCCATCTGGATGTAGTTTAATAACTTCATAAATGTCAAAGCTTTACCCACACGTTAAAAATCTTAATTCCTTTTTATAACCCCTATTGCCCATTATTCTCAGAATTGTGTCTTTTATCAGAAGCATCATTAAAGTGTTAAGATAAAAAAAAATCGCTTTTCCTAAAGAACCCATCCATTTGTACAATGCTAAAACTGATGTTGATGTTCTGCCTGTCCTCTCGTCCCTTGATATGGTTTGGCTGTGTCCCCACCCAAATCTCATGTCGAATTGTAATCTCCACGTACCAAGGGAGGGGCCTGGTGGGATGTGATTGGATCACGGGGGTGGATTTCCCCCTTGCTGTTCTCATGATAGTGACTGAGTTCTCATGAGATCTGATGGTTTAAAAGTGTGTGGCAGTTCCCTGCTTGCTTTCTCTCTCTCCTGCTTCACCATGGTAAGACATGCTTGTTTCCTCTTCATCTTCTGCCATGATTGTAAGTTTCCTGAGTCTCCCAGTCATGCTTCCTGTATAGCCTGCAGAACTGTCAGTTAATTAAACTTCTTTTCTTCGTAAGTTACCAAGTCTCAGGCAGTTATTTATAGCAGCGTGTAAATGGGTTAATATATCCCTCATTTTGAATATCACATTTCATTAGTTCAATCATGACATTTCTTAATGTGTCTTACTTTATATAAACTTCGATCTCAAGCTTTAAGGATTACTGCTATTCTTAATAGAAGTTGATCCTATTTTAAGGATCAATCTGTAATACTAATGAGCTTGCCCATATGACAAGTTTATTGTTATTCCCATTTTACAGATAAAAAAAAAAATCACTTCTCACGGCAGTTAAATGACTTGCTTAAGTTTAGTAATCAAAAGAGTAGAGCTAAATTTCAAATGCAGGTCCAAATGTCCTCAAACTCTGCATTCTGACACACCATAGAATCATCTTCTGCAGGAAATGTGGGGCTTTTAAGGCCAGGGGCCATGGTAGAATCAGTGTTTCTTCTAGTGCCTGGCTTGATGTTGGGCATATAGTGCTTTCAGTTAAGTATGGCCTCCAGACACACTGCCTTGTTTCATATGTCTTTCTCTGTCCTAAGCATGCCTGACATCTCAGTCATGATCAAGCAGTGACTGCCCCAGACTCCACTTAGTCATCTCAATGCCCTTTCCGTGAAGCCTCTAGTTACACCATATTTATTTTGAATACTATGACTAGAACTGCAGGTGAGATCCAAGGAGATTCAGCACACCTTCATCTTAGCTTTGTGGTTTCTCTTTTCAGCACCTCACCAAAGGCAGAGGAAATGTTCACTTTACATTGACACAGACTTCAGAGAAACTTGACTGTTTAGTCAACAGTTTTGCCATAATGTGCACAGTCCATTATTAGCAGCAAAAGAAAAAAAGGAAATGTTAAATAAATGATTATTTTATATGTTTGACTCTTATTCTATGTCATCTTCCTGGAAAACTAAATACTCCTTATTTTGTTTTATTATTCTTTTAGTGATAGAAAAAGGTACCCATCTGGGCTTCTGTTAAAAAAAAAAAATGGTTCACGTGATTTTGAAGTTTGAAGGTAAATCTAGCATCAGGCATGATTTTAAGATAATGTCTGAGTGTCTTCTCTTCATTTCTTTAGCCTCAGTCTTTTACAGTGTGTTTGACTCATTCTTTATAACTGCATATGATATCCTACAAATGGCTGATTGTGGCCACAGAGGTGTTGGTGCTATTTCTGGGCCAAGGTGTGTATTGGATGTGGTCCCGCCACCCTCCTTGCTCTCTTGCCCCTCCCTCTGCCTGGCTGAAGCTAATAGAGAAGCCCTGAGGTATGGTGATACCACAAGATGTCAAGAAACTCAGTCAGTCAGTCATCAATGGAAAAAACTTCAGTCATCAATGGAAAAAAACTTCAAAAAAAATTAAGACAGCAGGAGGCTGGGCGCGGTGGCTCATGCCTGTAAACCCAGCACATTGGAAGGCCGAGGCAGGTGGATCACCTGACATCAGGAGTTCAAGACCAGCCTGATCAACAAGGTGAAACCCTGTTCATATTAAAAATACAAAAAATTAGCCTGGTGTGCTGGCAGGCGCCTGTAGTCCCAGCTACTCGGGAGGCTGAGACATGAGAATTGCTTGAACCCAGGAGGCGGAGGTTGCAATGAGCCAAGATCACGCCACTGCACTCCAGCCTGGATGACAGACCAGCCCATCAAAAAAAAAAAAAAAAAAAAAAAAAAGGCAAGAAATAATCTTTAATTATATATTTTAGAGTTTGAGTTATTATATATGTTGAAGCTAGCTGAATCCCAACAAATATTCTGGAATTTATGGCAACAGATAACACCGGTTAATATTAATCATATGGTCTATACATCTTAATTATTATTATTCATAAGGTCTACACACAAAAAGGAGCATATTTTGTGATAACTTTGCCTGAAAATAGTGAAGGGATATTAAAGATAAAAGGCATCTCTAATATACAAAAATAATAGATGTTTCCAGAACTTGAGTTCATCAGATTGCAATATTGGTATATAAACCAATAGTGTGATTAAGGGAACTTCTTAAAATGCAGACTTTTGAGCCAAACCCTACAGAACCCAATTCAGATGGTTTGAGACATGAATCTACATTTTAAAAATTGCCATGGGATATTTGAATACAAGTATCTCATTGATCAAAGTATAAGAGAAAAAAAAAAACTATTTTGACCAAAAAGGCCAATTCAGGTACTAGAGCTGGCATTTTGAGTTCTATTATTTCATTTTTGTCTAAAGAAAGTATAATCAGCAAAAATATTTAAAAAATCCTGTAATTAAGCTTAAGTATTAATTTGTAATATGAGTCACTACATAGAGTATATCAATACATGTCTTACCCATAACAGATGACAACTGAATTGAATTCACTAAAACTGGTTTGAACAAAGACATCCTCAACCATGGCTACACACTAGAATAATTTGAGGAGCTTCAGAAGCCACAGATACTCTAGTCCCACACCAGAGTTGTTGACATAATTAGATGAAGACACAGTCTAGACGTTGAATTTTAAAAATATTCCTAAGTGATCTAAATGTGCAACCAGTATTCAGAAGCATTGGTTTAGGCCAGAGGTTCTCAAAGTGTGATTCTGCCATCAGCATCTTGATCATTACCTGGAAACTGATTAGAAATGCAAAGTCTCTGACTCCAGAACTGCTGAATCAGACATGCTTAGGGTGGGGCTTAGCAATGGATGGGAATCTGATACCCACATTTAAGAACCACTGGTATAGGCAGTGATTTCCAAATATAGTTGCTCATCACAGTTATTTGGGGAGAATTTTGAAAATAGGGACTCCTCATCTTCACCATCACTTCCAGTTTCTGATACCGAAAATGTGGGGAAGGTCAGGAAATGCCACTCTTCTCCGACCCTTGTTTCTCCTTCCTCAAGAATTCTAAAGATTTGCCAGTTATGGGAACCACGTTGAAAAAATATATTTTGAAAAGAGTTGCAATTGAGGAAAACTGAATTTCAGTCCCGCAACTGTATGTAAGTGACCAAGAGACCTTGGACCAGGTAGTTCTCCTCCTGCCTCCCTTGAATCAAAGCTTCCATATCAGCCACTGCTGACCCCCACACTTGCTGGGAAGTTCCAATGAACTTGAATGAGGTTTGAAGCTTCAGAGTTCTATGCAAATGTGAAATATTGCTATTAAGACATCTTAGAATGAAAGATAATATTTTCTTCTTTACTTTTACCCCTTAGAAGACTGTTACCCACTAGTATGTCCCTTTTATTTCTTATTTAACAAAAACCCTACAGAAAGATACCGTGGGTTCAGCTATCTTCATTTCCATAATTCCCTACAGCTCAGCTTGGTCCTAAGGAAGCTCACATTGTAATAACGCCTCTCTTTTGTCTCTCTCTCTCTCTCTCTCGCTCTCCTTTTCTCACCTGTCTTCTCTTTGTCTCTTTGTGTTCCAGATAGCATCTCTCTCTTTCACTCTTCTCTTTTATTATTAGTATTTAAGAATCATAAAGTGGAAGTCAAGTTGTTGAGCTTTCTGAGACAGATGAGGCCAAGCTGTCCACTGGGAGCACTTGGCACCAGCGTCTCGCTGTAACCCAGCATATGGAATCCAATCTCCAGGCACTGACATTAACACTCCTGCTTCAGGTAACTCATTTAGCTTTGGTGTCATTTTACAATAAATATACCATCCACTGACACAAATTAGACAGCTATTGAGATTAATTTTGAGGCACTATCGGCAACATCTTAAATCAAAAATCATTCTTTATTAGCATGCTTGGCGGTATAGTGTGCCTGCCCTCCCCACTCCTGATCCCTGCCACAAGAATAAATGAGGCCCCATGGTTGACATAGCGCATCAAGTGTTTTATAATAGTCTAATTGTAGCTAATGGTTTGTGCAGCTAATTAAGGCCCTATGAATTACAGTAATCAGTCAAGCTCATCCTTTAAACCAGATAGTTCTATTCAACCGTTCCTTCAGTAAGAAACAAAATATATAACTATATATGACTATAAGTACACAGGCACACACACACAGACATCCGAACAGGTCATGCTGATCAGCTAGGTTTATTTGAGCACAAAGAAGTTAAAGGACTGATTTTGTTCCTTTTACTTATAAAAAAATATTTCAAGAAACGCAGGTTTTCATCAACTGTAGTTACTGTGGGCGGAAAAAGGTGGAATCTTCAGTGTGGCATTACCTGAAAACTGAGAATGGAGTTGGTGCTAAGTGTAGCTTATCTCCCCTCTTACTTCAGACACTCCATCCGGGTTGCAACTCAAGAGTGACTATTTGGTATTTATTATGTTGTAGGAATCCAAATGTCTGAGAGAAATGGTGACAAATAAGCCATCTGAATCCAATAGCTGAAAATTCAAAATGGACAAAACTCCATCTGCCACCTAGGTAGTTGACAAAGCCTTCAATATAATTAGGTTCTTTTAGTGGTAGTAAGAGTTTATTGACCAATTCAGGAGGAATTAGAGGAACGGGATGGTTTGTCTTTTGTAATAAGCTTTTTTTGAGAAACAAATATCCTAAATAGAAGATGGATTACATTACAAAAATCTCTCCAGAGGCCCAGAAGGATATTCCATGTCCTGATTTATTTAAAACCTGACTGGACATTGCAGGAAAGAACTTTGGAAGCAATTCCACCAAACCCCTGGGTAACAGAAGAAGGGAGCAATAGGACTTTTCCAGCACTTGTATCTTTGATTCTTTGAGAAAGAGAAAAAAATCCATAGAAATGTCATCAGCATGGCCTCTGCTGGAACAACATGTGCCCCAGTCCCCCAGGGTCCCATTGCCAATGAGAAGTAGGAAAAGAAACAGGGATTTTCATGAAGGTCACATGTTTCCATTTTTTCCAGCTCACAGAGCTGGTTAGTACCTGGTGAGATCAACCAGTTCTTTACCTCATTTTTTAGACAAGATTAGATTTAACTACTCCACATAGACGATTACAGAACCATTTCCATTACATAAAATATGTTTCTGTGGCATAAGCTAATGGTATATTCTTACTTCTGGAAATTACTTCCTTCTATCTGGTCAAAATTTTCTTACTGTAATGGAGGGTCACTTTATAATTTTATAGGAAATGAGTCAGTATCCCTTATGAATCTCTGCCACTCTTTCATTTGCCCAGTCAAATTGTTCTTTTTTCATTCAATTACCCCTGCAGGTCTTATTAGCTCATCATTGTGGTATAGTGGAAAGCTCATTGGTCAAGAAAAGTAAGCGCTACCTGCCTTTTAAACTAGTCAGTGTTAGTAACTTATTACAACTCTCAATATTTATATCTACAGGTGGAAACAATATGTACCCTCTTTCTAAAGGATTCAACTATTAGGTATAGAGGTTTCTTTATTTTTGAAGTAGATTGATCTGCTTAACAAATGTCAGTGTTAGCTATTTATAAAAATGTTTGTTATTTATGTATTTTTCTTTATATTTTTGCAAGGCTACTAATATGCTTTTCATGGTCGTCCATGATGGCATTATAAGTGTTCTTTTTATCTACTAAATACATTCATGAAGCATTAGCTGCATGTTGACATTTGATTATACACACTTCAAGGCTTTCTGTGATGTTTGCTCCCTTGAAGATGACCAGATATTATAGGAAATCAGATTGATGAAGATAATGAGTGTTATTTCCCTGACTCTCAATGCTACCCACCCTTTCTCCCTCCTTCTTCTGTTCTTTCCATATTTCCCCTGACCTGTCACAGAATGGTTCCTGTACTCCTTAGGGGGTTGACCCAGGTCATTTTTAGCTTGTTTTGACCCAGGTAATTTTGAAATTTTGAAATAGATGTTTCCGGTTCAAGAAAAAAAAAAAAAAAAAAAAAAAAAAGCCTATCCATACTTGGGAGGCTGAACAGGGTCTTGAGTTTTATTTATACTGCACCAAAACAGACAGTTAATAAGAGCTCTTCCTCACCTGCTGTTTGCCTTCTTCTGCAGGATAGTATCTACAGTCCTTTCAGCATGTAAAATGACTTTACCAGTCCTTCTGGGCACAACTAATATTGCTATTTTGTCCTGTTGGGTTTTGGTCATAGAGGGGAGTAGACATTCTATTCCTACCATACTTTACATTCTAAATTTCAAGCATCTCAAAAGTAAGGATAATAATACATAAGAAATTCCATTGACCCACCACCGTGCTCTCATTCCCATAAAGGTATGGAGTATAAAATATAGATTGGCAGCTAAAGAAATGTCAGTTCTAGCTAAAGTGTTTACCTTATCTGCATGGCTGGAACTCCAGAACATTCCTCTTGGGTAGACATACACCTATCTACAAATGCAGACCTGGGCCAACTGAAACTCAAAGGTCCCTTCAGCTTCATAGACCTACTTCACACATCCATTGAACAAGGGCAACAAAGCCCCAGTTGGTCATAAATAGCTAAATGCAGAGTCCAGCCAGCTGCTTTTAGTTGACTTAGTGTTACTTTTCTTGTTTTGTTTAATCCTGCTCCAGAAAGTGGACCCTATATTAATCGTATTTATCAATCCTGTATGCACCAGTTGCAGAGCCACAGGGCTCATTTAAAAAGAAAAATTAAACACATAAATTATTATAATAAATGAAGCTGCCAAATTTTACTCCCAGCACCCAGAGTATCTAAAAGGACCTTGGTCAAAATCAAGGGATAATATGAAAAACAATGGACCACTGGAAACATCAGCATATCATGGAAATGTTTCAGAAAAATCATCTGATATGTAGATTCCTCTTCAAGATGGTTCAAGGCCTCTTAGTAATAGAGAAAACACAGCATTCCCCCACATGCATTCGATACGGCTTCAGCTTCCACCTTCTGCAGTTATCCAATTATCTCAGCATTTAAAGATGTGGGCTTTGATTGCCTATAGGAGCAATCCAAGCAGGATGCATTCACCATTCCTACTGCCTATGCCCAGAACAAATTCAAAAGAATCACTACCTTGATTTGTTCAGTGTGTTAAGGAGCTCTCATTCCTGTGGCCCAGGACTCATTTATTTATATTCATTTTGACAACGAGGCCCAGGGGTAGGTTAACAGCATTGTTTGGGCTAAAATGCAAGCCAACTGTAGGTAAGAAGAACTTGCATGATACAACTCTAGGCTGTGTTGTGGAGAGAAATAGGTGTTCAGGGAAGGAGGCAGAGAGCACAGATTACCGTCATTCACTGCTTTTCAGGAGCCAACCTCAGCTTCTGCAGCCTCGGTGTCACATGAATATCCAGGAAGAAGGATCTGCACAACTTGGATCAGATCTCTAAATCCAGCATGTTCTCTCTTCTCAATTCCAGATACTACCTACCTTTCAGGATTCTGTGTAAGTCTGGATTTCACCAGGAAGCATCCTTAAGGAATAACAGTTATGTCACCTCTTCTGTTTCTGAACAGGAAAGTCTCTTATTGTGCTGATCATTTTGAAATGTAATCACATGCACACTTTTACTTGTTTATCACCCAGGTTATGGTTTATGTAGGCTAATGTAGAAATTAATCCCCACCTCTGGAATATATACCAGGAGACATTAACAAGGGCAAGAAGCCTAAGAAAATTTTACCAAAAAAATTACGGCAATATTTTACAAAATAAAACAGATGATTTGAGGATAGGAAGATGCAATAAGGGGTAATAAACTGAATTTATCTCAATTGCTCTGGAAAGGTTAGCTTATGAACCAAGGAGTTCAATTTACAGGTTATTTGAAAGCTGACTTAATTTACCTTTAAATTTAGGAAATTTAAATTCTTTCCTAAAGAAAACTATACTGAAAATGAGTATGATAATGCAGCTAATTATGACATTTTCATTTTAAGAAATAGTGAAGCCATTGTAAAACAGACTCTAGAGCCAGACAGTCCAGGTCTGTCTCTGAGCGCTGGCAGTTAGAAGCTGTGTGACCTTGGTAATGTTACTTAACTCTTCTGTGTCTCTTTCCTCATACATAAAAATACCAATAATGTCAGTATCTATTTCATAACAGTGTTATGAAAATTACATGGTAAAATTCTAAGACTATTATCTGGCACAAAATCTCAATATAAGTCTAAGCTGTTAATATTTTTTTACATAGCTGAATGATCTTGGGATATTAATATACATTAGAAAAGTCTCATGTATAAAGTGGGCTGGATAATAGTGAATTACAACCTAGATCTGAGTTGTATTTCACATTTTCTGAGGATATATTGGCCCCAAGATGCATTGTATTATTTTTGTGGGATGGGAAGTAGAAGTACAAAATTTGAACCATTTTCCAGGATTGCAGAAATAGAATTGGAATTTTAAAAATAGAGAATTTCATAATATATTTAATAAGATGATAAAACATTATAACTTTCCATTATCATTCACTATCTACAAAATTGTAATTAGTGTTTGTTAAAACCACAAAAGTGACAAAACCACTTATGTGCCAAATTAAATCAAATTGTTAGAGACTAGAATTAAATTTATTTTGATGTGATTTGGATCAAGACCATAGTAGTAATCAGTTTTGTTCTATGGCCATGTTTTCAGTTCTCTGCAATTTGGACTTGTTTAAAGGAAGTGCAGTCACCTTTTGTTGTTACAGGAAAAAAAAACAGAATTTTAATAACTGATTTAATAACTATGCCTCTCAAGTGCTTCATTGTCTCCATTCATAAAATTGAAAGTTATGGTAACTAAAGTTATAGTTACTACAGTGCAGTAGTCAGTTCCTAACTAATCAGATATTATATGTCAAATTTCCCTTCAATCACTTGCCATGTTTGTTATAACTGCCCTCCTGTTTCCAAAAATGTGGTTTGGAGATACTTCTGTAGCAATCAGTCAGTTTCTGTACAGAAAGGACAATACCATCTGCACTAGGAAGGCACTCTTGCAATGTGATATGGTTACCATTTCCACATTTTCTCAACCATACATTGGAACAGGTGAATATATCTATATCTATTTATCTATATATTTAAGGAGGTCAGAGAACAGATTACTTGAAATAGACTGTATCCCAAAGAGTGACATCATGCTCATCATAGAGTAGTAGTCTGTTGATGGATAAGTCATAAAGAGTAGCTAAAGACAGAAAATCGAAAAGAGCATATCAAGAAGATCAATCTCCTCTTCTCTCTTCCTCACCATCTTGACTTTATGTAAGGACAAGAAGGTCCCTGTCCCATTCCAGCCCTCTCAGCCTCTATGATATTTGTAGATCCAGGCTGACCCAGGTGGGTGTTCCTCCCGTGAGGCATTATTTGTATTATCAATGAGTGTGCCACTCAAAGTCATCTCCCAAGTAACCGCTACAAAGATGCCAAGAATTTTAACTTCTGATTGAGAAATATCACCATTGCCAAAGTAGGAGTGGGAAATGGCACATTCTAACAGTTGCTTATTGGTTTAGGCCAGGCGAGATTTTCCAACAAGAGTGTTTCCTCCTTTATGTGTCTATACATCATTGTTTTCTTCAATACTTGGGAGGGAGTTTCCCAAGTATTGGAGATAACAGAGGCATCCACTGTGGCAACTGGAGCTCTGACTGTAGTATATACAGACTGTCATAGGCCAATGGAGATGCTCACTCCTTGTGTTTGATTGTATGTAAAATTAATCGGATTTGTTGATGGGAGAACAGGAATTCCCTTCTATGGTCAAAGATGTTTATTGGCTTGCACACAATCCTTAGACAAAGTTCTCTAAATTTACTATGTTGAGTTTCTTGAGAGGAAAATTTACAACTAAATTGGAATTTTTATTGCCTAGAATAACATTTCTCTCTTCCTTCCTCTCTCCCTTCCTCACTCCATCCATCCATCCCTCCTTCTCTCCCTTCATTCCATCTTTTCTTTCTCTTTAAGGGCTATTATACT